>NC_090275.1:80590250-81316084 GCF_040414725.1 Anabrus simplex | reverse complement strand
CTCTTCATTATAAACAACTTTTGTTATGTTCAAAATTTACCCCCCCCCCCCCCCTTCAAATAACGGAGAAAATGACTATTTTCTGCGATTATCATGCTCTGTATTGAGTGACCGACAGACCGACAACGAACCTGCTTGTTACCATGGCAACGTCTCTGACTGCTTGCCAGCAGGGAAGTAACGTATTGCCATTTTCGTCATAATTCCTGTAAATTCGTGGTTGTTCCTTGAGTAGAAAGCAAGAGAGACGTCAATCGGCCATTCTGCGGGATATTGGCGGAATATCGATGGAGCTTATAACCGTCCTCGAGTAGCTTAAGTAATAACACCATTAGTCATATTATTATCTGTTTATCTAAGAATTCCTGCGCCTAAATTTCTCCTCTGTTACCGCTTTCTTATATCCGCAACTGATACCATCATAGTTTATTGAGGGACATTTGATTTTCCAATACATCCACTTGGTATTTACGCATTTGTCGTATCCGGCTGTCCTCAGTTATAATCCTATTTTCTATTAATGTCAACTTTCTGAACTGTATTATTTTCTTCCTTAATTACTCCGTATGTACACGAGTGCTAATCCCGAAACCTGGACAATATTTTCTTAAAGAAAATACAACTTCCAGGCTATGCAAATGTATAACGTTTGGTTCCGGAAAATATCGGAATATGGATGCAATTTTAACGACGGTGCAGACCTTCCTTCCGGAATAATTGGTGGCTAAACAAAAGATCGCGTTTCAGTTTGGAGAGATCTACAACTTCGGGCCTATGACTTTTGGTCGTATCTCTATCCCTTATTCGTTAAATAGTAGTGCATTTCTCGAGTTCAAGTTAATTTTGTACTTTTTTACACGGTATGTTATCGTTTGGCAAACTTATAGGAAGGATGCAATCATGAAATTGGGGACGCACTTTGACATGACCAGTGGCCATATGTTCGCAAAATTTTATGATTCTAGGGTCACATGAGTATCAAAAAAATATAGTATGTGAAAACTGTACTAAATTTCACCGGATTCAATGACTAACTGAATCTAACCCATAAATATAGGAGATACGAGAAAATATCATAAGAGCAACCGTGTAGAACACTGAACGAGTCGTATGATGGTGAAGTCCGTTTGTAGGTGCAATTTACGAAATCAATTGCAATATAGAAGAATATATTTTAGTCTTGGGTTTCGGCATGTATACAGTTTTTTTCGAGCAATTCATTGATGGCAAGTGTAGAGTGTGTGTTCCGATAGCCGCAGAAAAATATTTAGGTTGCCCAGCATGAACACAGAGTTAAGCGCGAATGGTTGTCTGTAATGGTGGTATATAGTGAATTTTTGTAGTGTTCCTTTTGGATTATAGGTGAAGGTTTCGCGAGTTCTCTGGGATTATTCATGAATACAACGTGTGTTATACGTCGTGATAAATATTTTCCCTCGTTTGTCGTTGATGCACGTACACTCAGTATGCGAGTGAAACTCTATAAAACTTCATTGACGATAAAATACCAGTTAAATTTTGCTGATTAGTTTATATTAAGCTTTTTAAGAAAAAGCAAATAGTCCCAGTGTATTTTTGTGAAAACCATGACTGTACTATCACGAAGCGTCACCGGATGAAACTGTAAGTACATTGTTTAAACTCTGCTATAGATTAAGTTCTGATGGTGTCGTCACTGCCGTGGATATCAATTTGGAAGTATGTGCGTTGAAAATATTCTTGAAAGATCTTTCTCAGGTAGATGGTAATGTTGACTTTAAAGAGTGTAGTGGGACTACGATTGTTTATATTTCAAAAACTTATTTGCAGCTGGGGTAATGAATATGTTCACCGCACGACACTGCACTTTCCTTTCGATTTATCGGAACTCTCTATCTCCCCGGTGGGTGGAGTCAAAGGATGCATTATCTGTACTTCCTGCATCTCCTGTTTCCATGACGAACGAGAGTAACCATAGGCCATTCTCAGAGAAGTCTTCCTCGTGAATAGACGAGGTTTTTCTTCTTCTGAAGATGCGAAGCTAAGTTCTCTACGAAACGCAAAGTACTTTGTATGGAGCGTTGCTCTTTATAGGTCTGAGATTTGGGCTTTGAGAAGGGAGGGAGGAAGTAAGAAGATTGAAATCTTTTGAAATGTGGGTAGGGAGGAAAAATGGAGAAGATCGACGGGCAAGACAAATTAAGGAATGAAGTAGTAATTTGAGTAATTTATTGAACATTGAACATTATAGGCTTTTCGCCCAAATACATGTTCCCAGTACCAATTTCCAAACAAACAGAATGAACCACTAATACCAACAACACTAAACAATTATAAACAGAACAAAATCACACAAACACTGCTGTGCGGCCTGTCACACATGAGCGGATAGCCAGTCTCATATGCAAGATGCCACTCCTATACTTAAAACATTGACCAACTATAGCTACTGTGTGACCCCGCACACGGGCCAGACCACATATGGAATGAAGTAGTACCTGATGGAAAGAGTAGGTGTAGAAAGGACGGCAATACTGGAAACCATTCAAAAGAGAAAGAAGAATTGCTTAGGTCACTGTTTATGAAGGAAACGTTTATTAACACAGGCATTGGAAGGAGAGGAAGAAAAAGGTAGCAGATGGTGAACAGTGTGAAAATTACTGGAAGACTAACAGGATAACAGAAGTCCGATCGGCTTGGAACATGCAAGCGAAACCTGCTGATAGACAGAGAACCGATGAAATGATGATGATTCTGACACGGAAAAATCCCAAAAGGTTATTATCATGTCTACAAGCAGTGTGTTCTTTTTTTCCTCCTGCTAGCTTCTGTCTTCCAAGACGGGTGTACAGAAATGCAACGAAAACATGAAGGGAACTAAGCTCACCGGACACAAAAATTATCCCACTAGTGCGCACGCACAGGTGGATCGTTAAGCCTGTACAGATGGCGCAGCGAACGACCCCCGTGCTCAACCGCACGCGCACTGACTACGTGAGGATAAGGCAGTAGCGATCAGTGAGGCAGTGATGTTTCAAGCGGACAGCGGACCTTGGTAGATATAAGGATGTGACAGAGTGCAAAAAGTGGCAATCGTGTTTGGCAGTGCCCATGGCCATACGGTGCGTGAAGTTGCTGGATTTGTTGGTGTTTCGCAGCTGACTGTTGTACGTGTCTACAAGCAGTGGTGTACTACGAAACACGAAATCAGTATTGTGGTCGGAAAAATACCTGGCTGAGAGGGACCGAAGACGTGTTCCGGCTGGTGAATCAAAATCGCTTCCAAACCCGACAAGAATTGCTGCAATAAATCAATGAAGGTCCATCCCAACCTGTTAGCGAGAGAACATTGCGACGGGAATCGCATGCAACGAAGATTCCGAGTCGGTCACGTCGCAAGAGACCACTGCGTCTTCAGTGAGCTAGAAATCATCGGACGTGGACAGTAGCTGACTGGCGGAACGTAATGTGGTGTGACGAATCACTTGTTTGCCTGTATTCCAATGAAGCACATTGTTGAAAGCACCGAAGGCCAAATGAAGCAATTCATCCTGGACGTGTAAGGCAAGTTCAAGCTGGAGGTGTGTCAGTGATATTTTGGGGGGAGTTTTTCGTATCATGGATTGGGCTCGCTCACTGAGGTGACCACTAACATATTTATTTAAACATTCTGGATGATCAGGTGTTGCCTTTCAGTCAATATCTCCATGAAATGAAATGAAATGTCGTATGGCTTTTAGTGCCGGGGTATCCCAGGACGGGTTCGGCTCGCCAGGTGCAGGTCTTTCTATTTGACGCCCTGCGCGTCGTGATGAGGATGAAATGATGAGGTAAGGCTTTTTGCGGATGATGTTATTCTCTATAGAGTGATAAATAAGTTACAAGATTGTGAGCAACTGCAGCGTGACCTCGAAAATGTTGTGACATGGACAGCAGGAAATGGTATGTTGATAAACGGGGTTAAAAGTCAGGTTGTGAGTTTCACAAATAGGAAAAGTCCTCTCAGTTTTAATTACTGCGTTGATGGGGTGAAAGTTCCTTTTGGGGATCATTGTAAGTATCTAGGTGTTAATATAAGGAAAGATCTTCATTGGGGTAATCACATAAATGGGATTGTAAATAAAGGGTACAGATCTCTGCACATGGATATGAGGGTGTTTAGGGGTTGTAGTAAGGATGTAAAGGAGAGGGCATATAAGTCTCTGGTAAGACCCCAACTAGAGTATGGTTCCAGTGTATGAGACCCTCACCAGGATTACCTGATTCAAGAACTGGAAAAAATCCAAAGAAAAGCAGCTCGATTTGTTCTGGGTGATTTCCGACAAAAGAGTAGCGTTACAAAAATGTTGCAATGTTTGGGTTGGGAAGAATTGAGAGAAAGAAGAAGAGCTGCTCGACTAAGTGGTATGTTCCGAGCTGTCAGCGGAGAGTTGGCGTGGAATGACATTAGTAGACGAATAAGTTTGAATGGCGTTTATAAAAGTAGGAAAGATCACAATATGAAGATAAAGTTGGAATTCAAGAGGACAAACTGGGGCAAATATTCATTTATAGGAAGAGGAGTTAGGGATTGGAATAACTTACCAAAGGAGATGTTCAATAAATTTCTAATTTATTTGAAATCATTTAAGAAAAGGCTAAGAAAGCAACAGATAGGGAATCTGCCACCTGGGCGACCGCCCTAAATGCAGATCAGTATTGATTGATTGATTGATTGATTGATGGACTCTCACCCCTATTGTTCAACTGTGTGTGTGCACCCAGCCGCCGTGCCATTGGAATTAACCAATTAAGGTTAAAATCCCCGACCCGGCCGGGAATCGAACCCAGGACCCTCTAAACCGAAGGCCAGTACGCTGACCGTTCAGCCAACGAGTCGGACAATATCTCCATGATGAGTATGTTATTGATACCGCGCTTTTTCAAGAAGTCAACAGCAAAGTTAATCGGGCTGGACGCATATGTGACTGGTTTTATGAACACTCGCCCACCCTATTACATCGCGATTGGCCTACAAAATCACCGGACATGAACCCCATTGAAAATCTGTACGACATTTTGGAAGAATGGAAAAAAATGACATCAGCCTGCCCGCAGTTTCTTGGAATTGAGCGATCAAATCCTCAGCGAGTGGCTTAACCTCGATGCGACGTATCTGCACATCCTTGTGGACTCACCTCCTAACGAAACCCAGGAGGTTATCAAGTCCAGAGGCTGAATTACACGGTATTAGATGATCCTCTTAATGATTTCTCCAGGGGTAACTAATTTTTTGTCCGGTGAGCTTATATTTTAGAAGTTTTAATAATGTTATTTGTTTCACGTCCCACTAACTACTCTTTTACGTTTTTCGGAGACGCCGAGGTGCCGGAATTTAGTCCCGCAGGAGTTCTTTTACGTGGCAGTAAATCTACCGACACGAGGCTGACGTATTTGAGCACCTTCAAGTACCACCGGACTGAGCCAGGATCGAACCTGCCAAGTTGGGGTCAGAAGGCCAGCGCCTTAACCGTCTGAGCCACTCAGCCCGGCATTTAGAAGTTTTAGGGAATGAGGATGAACGAGTCTAGTGGAGATGAGTTGGAGTGAATGAAACTCTGGATATTTATTGTTAAGTTGTGGTAAAAGATCCAAGATTAAATTATTGCTAATGTTTGTGTTTTCCGTGACAGTTCAGTATTTGTTTAAATAGAAGCTAAATAGCCTATTTCAACCGTTGTAAGGGGAAGCAATGTGGAACTCAGCTAGGGTCCCGTGGTTGCCAAACCCTGTGTTCCCCTTTTAATTGCCTGTTGGGACAGTCAGCGGATACCATGGATATATTCTGTCGCCGCCCATCCACAGCTGGTTTCCAACCGCATCATTATCTCCTCCTCAAGTGCTTGTTTAAGCTTCACTATTTAACATTCTTTATGCTACAATCAATTGACTTGATTGTGCGATCAATTCTAAAGAGTTGTCGCCGTGAAGGAGCTGTTTATTTTTCTTGCCTTCTATTGAAATTCACATTTAGTGAGATTCGATTTCTTTTGTATGTAATGATGTGTCGTAAACCAGTTTAAATTTCCTAATTTCGTGAGATTAACACCAGAGCAGGATATAAATTAGACTTCCAATGTTGATGTTTTTTGAAACCTGTTACTCAAAAGTGGAAGCCGATCGTGTAATAAGCAGGTATTACCTCTGGCTTTGAAATACACTTATTAGTTGATGTGTCTGTGCTAGTTTGATCATCAGTGAAATGAATTACTGTGTGGTCAGCGTCTTCACCTTCGGTCATCGGGACCGTGCGTTCGATTCTCGACCAGTTCGAGGGATTTAAATCTTAAAG
The DNA here is from genome assembly GCF_040414725.1 of Anabrus simplex. Taxonomy (NCBI): domain Eukaryota; kingdom Metazoa; phylum Arthropoda; class Insecta; order Orthoptera; family Tettigoniidae; genus Anabrus; species Anabrus simplex. The sequence continues at coordinate 81,309,774 of NC_090275.1, read as the reverse complement.
TTTCTTTTGGCCGGAGAACTGGGACCTCGTGTCATCCCCAACACCTCTGCAATTCGTAAACTAACCACAACATACGTGTCGTACAGTCAGATTACCGAACGCAGCTGTGAGCCTGCATTCAAGAGGATAATGAGTTCGAACTCCATTGTCGCGGCAGTCCTGAATTGGTTTTCCATGGTTCCCCATTTTTACACCAGGCAAATGACGGGGATGTACCTTAATTAAGCCCACGGCCGCTTCCATTTCACTTCTAGCCATTTCCTATATCATCGTCGCCATTAGCAAATTGTAAAAAAAAATGTGGTTAAGGGATGCAGACGAAGAATACACCCATGGTATCCCCTGCCTGTCGTAATAGATGACTGAAAGGGACGACCAAGTGATGGTGACATTAGAACCATGAGTCTACGTTCCCTGTGATTAGTACCATTATGAGGGGCCGGTGACCTGGATTTTGAACCCCCTTAGATAATAAGCATCATCCCAGTAATTAAGGCATTATGAGTTTGGTGGAGAATGCTCGACTGAATGCTGAGATTAGTAAAAGGATTCAAGCTGGAAGTTGTTTCTATCATAGTGTAAGAAACATGTTATGGGACAAAGATGTGCCAACGGAAGCAAAGGATACTATGTACAAGATGTATTACGTACCCATAACAACTTACTGAGCAGAAACTTGGACGATGACAAAGAAGGATGAGAGTCGAATACAGGCAGCCGAAATGAAGTTCTTGAGGAGTGTGATACAGAAGAGTAGAAGAGACAAAATAAGGAATGAGAAAATCCGGGAAGGAATTGGAGTGGAAAAAATGAATGATATAATAGAGAAGAGCCAACTAAGATGGTTTGGGCACATAAAGCGAATGAGCGACGAAAGAATGCCAAAAAAGGTGATGGAAATGCAAATCCAAGGAAGGAGAGGCCGTGGACGACCTCGATTGAGATGGAAGGACACAATCCAAGGCAGTATTAGAGAAAGAAACCTGGACTGGGAGACAGTGTTGGAGGAGGAGTGGTGGAAAGACCGAAGAAAGTGGAGAGGAACCATATTTGCCCCTACCCGGCTACAGCTGGATAAAGGGAAATGATGATGATGATGATGAGTTTGATCCACTGATTGGTTTTGTTTCACTATAATTTTTTCATCATCATTGGTGTTAGATTCTAATCACTGGATATATTTTGAAGTTTTAATTCTAATTTCGTTGCACCTCATGTCATTAGGGTCCGATGACCTAGCTGTTAGGCCCCTTTAAACAAACATCATTTAAAAAAATACAGTCATATTGTTTCTGTCCCAACCGTGATTTATAGTCTACGAAATACTTGACTGTATAATCCGTATTTTGTATATTGAGTTGCACCATATTTATATATCGCAGACTATTTATGAGGAAATCTGTAAATAAATAATGTAATCGCAAAAATTCCCTGTCTCCAATTCACTATTTATCATATGAACAGAGATATCAATACACAGTAGATATCGCCCACCCTCGTTGGAAGGTCTGCGTTATAAAGGCTGCACCAGGATGGCAACACTCACACGAAATAGTGTGGAATACACTAACGAAGTCAGGTGATGCAGGAAATGTTAGATTAGGAAATGAAGACTTGAAGGATCTGTTTAAACCGACCAGACAACCTTGGCAAATCGTCCTTATACTATCCTCAATAAGGGTTCCAAGGGGGCCTATTTGACAGACATTGCTGTTCCACTTATTCCTCTACTAATGTCATTCCACACCATATCTTCACTGACAGCTCGTTTCCTTTCTCCCAAGTCTTCCCAGAACAAATCGTGCTACTTTCCTTTGATTTTATCCAGTTCTTGAATGAAGTAATCCTGGTAAGGGTCCCTTACACTGGAACCATATTCTAGTTGTGTTCTTACCAGAGACATATACGCCCTCTCCTTTATATCATTACTATAACCGCTAAATACTCTCATAATCACATGAAGAGATCTGTAAACTTTCTAAAGAACCTCGTCATTGTGATTGCCCCAATAAAGGTCGTTCCATGATGATGATGATGATACTTGTTGTTTAAAGGGGCCTAACATCGAGGTCATCGGCCCCTAAGATCGTCCCTTATAATAACACCTAGGTACTTACAGTGATCCCCATGAGATACTACCACCCGATTAACGTAGATGTTATCGGGTCTAAACCGCACAAGAGTGATACCTGTGGTGCTCTCACCGATACGTATCGCCCCATAAGCGCTGGGAAAAGGTCCGGCAGAACGACGTGTGAAGCATATAATTGCAAGAAAGTAAAACCCCTTCAGACCTGAATTATTTTTACAGGCTCTAAAAATCATTTGGTTGTAATTTCCACCTTAAAATAGCCCAAACAAATGAAAAATTATGTTTCTTTGAATATTTCAAAAATTTATTCGGAAATATGGCATGTCCACTGTAGTGGACATACGGTCTCAATAGTAACTGTTGAACTGATTATAACTATACAAGTAGATTTGCATTATAAGTTATTTTAATTCAAATTATCTGATCAAAGTTCACAATATGGCATTATTTAATACATAACATAGGTTTATTATGTATTAAAAGTCTTTTTTCCTCATGATTCATCAATCTAAAGACTTTTCCTGTGGAATGACATGAGGCAGTTGCGCTTCTTCACGAAGCAAAGATGGACATTACATTTGTCACAATATGCATGGGTGTTCGTACATCGCACTGCTTCATCTTTCTCATCATAATTGGGCATATGATCTGTCAAATCTCTCTGAATCTCAACAGTTGGTCGAACTTCAACCTTCTGCTTTTTCCCAGATGGCGGAGTTTTTATGTCACTGGAACTGGGTCGACCTCGTCGTTGGAGATTTGCTTGTTTATTCATTTGGGCTAGGGCTTTTTCCAATCCTCATTCTAAAATGCAGCAAGTGCAGGATCTTCTTGGATTGGATCCCATTCTTTTCACAATCACGTTCGTATTCAAGCCAGCTATTGACACAAGCCATATCAATTGCATGAAAGAACATGCGCAATGTCCATTTCCTTGATTTAATAAAAATTCTGTAAAGTTCAAGAAGATCCATCTTGTCGACTCCACTCATGCTATGGTTATACAACTTTACAATTTCTTGTCTCCTCACCATAATGTATTTCCTTGTTTTCTTGTCCCACCTTTGTACCTCATCTTCTTCACCAACTCCAACAAAGTTTGAGGCCAGTACTACAAATCTGTTATCAACCCATTTGCACAGCACAGTGTTTCCATCTTGGCTTGTCACCTAGTCATTATAGCCTCTCTCTTTCTTGCTTGCTTCTCTGATCACTTTCTAATATCGGTACATCCAAATCTGATAGGATACCATCTTCCAACAGGTCAAGAATTTTTTCTGCTCCTGATGGAGGTGAAGGATTTTATTATTCTGAAACAATGCAACCACATTGTTATTTGTATTATTAAAGGCAGCAAAGTCGTCTTTTGAAGTCGAACAGCATAAAAATTTAGTGATAAAATATATGCACAACAAACTTATCAAAACTCATGCTAGTCACAAAAAGTTAACAAAACATGTAATCATGCATTGTTCAAACAAGAATGTATCATTCACTGAATGACTGTAAAGTATGACATAACACAATGATACTCTGACGATAGTAAGTTACATAAAATAACACCTGAACAGTCACTGTAAGGTTATGTGCCTGCCACAGTGACAGCAACAGTCGAGACGTAATGTCCATTATAGTGGACATCATATTTTGACAGCTCACCATATATTCTCAAGTGCTGAAGCAAATGAGGAATTACAACCAAATGTCTTTTTATATATTCCTAGCTTAAATACTGATAAAACAAAAGAAGATCTAGATCATTTAAGTACTCAGAATAGAAAGATAGCATACCTTCATTGCCTCTGGAAGGGGCAGCCATCTTGTACAGAATGTTTATTCCTGCAGTTCCAGCTGCCAACACTGGCTGCAGCACTATATATATATGTTGAGTATGCATGTGAAGTGAGATGGACAAATAGTCAAAAACACTGCAGAAGCCATTTCATTTCAATTATAAGAGGAAATATGTTGTGTCCATTGTAATGGACACTGGATCTGAAGAACAGTTTTATTGGACGCGTGCCATACAGTCAGGCTGTTTCCGTCCCAACAATGATTTATGGAGTACGAGATACAGTACTGGATTGTATAATCTATACTTTGTATATTGAGTCACACCGTATTTATATATTGTCCGTCTTACTAATAAAACGTCCTCATACAGTTGTGTAACACTTGTGTTGTTATACAGTGAATAATAAACCCTGTATAAGCGTTGTATATTTTTCTTACTAATAAACGTGATATACGCGTTGTATTACTATACAGCACGTATGCACTCGTTCCAAGGCGTAGGAATCTCTTCCTGCAGTCCACTGACGTATTTCGCACGTTCACCGCCTTTATGATCGCTTGTGCTGGTTATCTACGAGCAAAACTTTCCGGAAAGTCGGGCAGTAGCACGGCATATCGAAAAGGCAGTGGCAACACAAAGTGAGACAGCTGGGAATGGGCTTATATTGATATCAACATTTCAGTCAGTCAGTCACTACTGATCTGCATTTAGGGCAATCGCACAGGTGGCAGATTCCCTATCTGTTGTTTTCGTAGCCTTTTCTTAAATGATCGCAAAGAAATAGAAATTTATTGAACATCTCCATTGGTAAGTATTTCCAATCCCTAACTCCCCTACCTATAAACGAATATTTGCCCCAATTTGTCCTCTTAAATTCCAGCTTGCTTGTGTAATGAACGCCACGTAAGAAATGGAAAAGCTTAAGAAAAGATCAAGAGCTCCTAACTGGGATAGTACGGAAAACATAAGCAAATGTTATTGAATCGGTGAGTTGAAAAGGGTACACATTCCAAAATCCTTACTTTTCAGGGGAAAGGAAAAACTGTTTTGTAGCTAAAAGGAAGGTTTGATCAAAAAAGTTTATATTAGGCATTTATACATCATACATCTGCGTATTCAACTACAAAGTATGGAAATCATATTACGTACGGTTTTCAAGTTATACCATTTTTATGTCAAGGAATATGTCCCTTTTTATACTCAAATTTGAGAGAGATCTTTGTAGAGGCAGATAATGTATAATAAACTCGCAGTTTCAAAAGTTTATTAAGCAGTAATACATTATTACACAAAAATATGCCCAACCACCATTTCTTTTATAGTTTTTCATTCTCATTCCGTCTCCTTTTAAAGTGTTTTACTTTACGAACCTCTAAATGGTGTATGTCTTCTATGTTTAGAATATCGTGAAGATCATCAATGTTATGGTCCATTCTTTCAATGTGTGTTCAATTTTAAATCGATAAGTCGAATATTTCACCACGATTATATTACTGCAGACAGTATATACCACGAAAATAAACTGCTCACTCGTTTTCTTTTTCCGCTGCTCGCTGCTATACAACGCTTATACAAGGGTCCTGGTCTGTATAACCAATTCAATGAATAACTATAACAGATGTATACACTGGAGGCTTATGCACGGTTTATTAGTAACGACTTTCACATAAACGGTGTATAAACCTCGTATAAAAGTTATTCATCGTTTGTTAGTAAGACGGTTTATGAATGAGGAAATAAATACAATACTAGACGCTAAGCCTTGGCCACGACAGACTAACACACTGCAGCTCCTACGCCAGGGCCTCTCAAACGCCCAAACTCTCACGCGTGCAGAGAGAGGTGCATAGGCTCTGTGCACTGTGCATCGGTACGCTTCGCCTCAACTCGGCTTGACTCGAATGGTGTAGTGTGCTGAGAGCGACGAAGCGTTTGGTGGTAGACGACGTGTTTATCAGTGAAATAGACAAGCGCACGACAACAACATAATAATGGAGCAACCTGTTTTGAAGAAAGCAAAGACTTCCGAAAGTCCATTTCAATCGAACTGGGAACTTTCGTTTTTTTTTTTTGTTTGTTTGTCGTGACGATAACGCCAAATGCTTAATCTGTGGGACGATAATTACGTGCGTAAGAAAATCATCTATTGAAAGACACTACAACAGACTACATTCGGAAAATTATTGTGAAATCATAGGAGACGTCAGAGAGAAAGAATTAAGGAAGTTGAAACAGCTTGAAGAAGAGCATTCTATATCCACAAATGAGTTTTGTTCCAGTACTGTAGCATTTTCATTTTGGTTACGGGTTCTGCATTTTTTTGAAATTATGTTTACATTCCTCTCAAACATGTATGTGTATTTCTAATTCACTTATTTAATTTTTTTAATAACACTGGTAACCTTGTCCCATACAACTATGCGTCTCCGCTCACCACACGTAAACATTTCGCAGTGGGGGAGAAACAGCAGTGAAGGTGAGGAACGCGGAGACAGGCCGAACGGGGAGACAGGTGTAGGGAGAGAGGAGTGGGGGGTCTGCACTCTGGTCAACCAAGCGAAGTCGTCTTTTGCACCGTGCACAGTGCATGCACCACGCGCATGCACCCTGAGAGGCCCTGTCCTACGCAGTCAGCAGCAAAGTGAGGACGTGAAGTGGACTATTCTCCCACCATAACGGGACTTTCTCAAAACATATCGAGGCACAGGAAGAACTTTCTCTTCAAGTCCCCTCTTCTACTCTAGTCATATACGGCTGCTCTGTCTTCATGATGCATACAAACAAAGCCCAGCTACAATGACATCACAAGTTCACGATCTTAGATTGCCACAACCACAACCTTAATCAACAGCAACATTTATTATCCTAAGAAAATACAAGTTCCTGAGTGCTTTCAAATATTAACTGTCAAATACGACCAATAAAAACGTTATTTTACCCACTATGAAGTGTTAATGACACAGCATAAATGTCGAGTGCACTCAAGTGCTCATTTTATGTAAATATGTGTGTTCTTGTAATAGTTATTTTAATGTTATAAGCCATTTTAATCTTTCTTTCTTTCTTTCTTTCTTTCTTTCTTTCTTAATCTGTTTACCCTCCAGGGTTGTTTTTTCCCTCGGACTCAGCGAGGGATTTCACCTCTTCCGCCTAAAGGGCAGTGTCCTGGAGCGTGAGACATTTGGTCTAGGAAAAAGCTGTGGAGGAGGACCAGTACTTCGCCCAGGCGGCCTCATCTGCTATGCGGAACATGGGCCTTGTGGGGGATGAGAAGATTGGGAGGAATGGGCAAGGAACGGGAAAGGAAGGGGCCGTGGGCTTAAGTTAGGTACCATCCCGGCATTTCCCTAGAGGAGAAGTTGGAAAGCACGGAAAATCACTTCGAGGATGGCCAAGGTGGGAATCGAACCCTCCCCTACTCGGTTGACCTCACAAGGCTGAGTGGACCCCGTTCCAGCCCTCGTATCACATTCATATTTTGTGGCAGAGCCGGGGATCGAACCCATTGAGTTACACCGTATTTATATATTGTATTTTATGTAGCGTCCGGCTCCGTGGCTAAATGGTTAGCGTGCTGGCCTTTGGTCACAGGGGTCCCGGGTTCGATTCCCGGCAGGGTCGGGAATTTTAACCATCATTGGTTACTTTCGCTGGCACGGGGGCTGGGTGTATGTGTTGTCTTCATCATCATTTTCAACCTCATCACGACGCGCAGGTCGCCAACGGGAGTCAAATCGAAAGACCTGCACCTGGCGAGCCGAACATGTCCTCGGACTCTCCTGGCACTAAAAGCCATACGCCATTTCATTTCATTCTATGTAGCATTTTAAGTTTATCTTAATGTCCAGTCTGCCACTTTATTTTTAATTTTAATGTGAAGGACAATATGGTTGAAGATGCCTATTATATTATAGGCGAAATATGTCCCGATATTTTAACATGTAGCATTGAGTTTGATTTTTAATAAATCACAAAGTGTATTGAAAAGATGGACTTCTATGAGATAATTATTTCATAAGCTGATAAATAAATAATGTAATGGCAATATTTTCCGTTCTCTTATTTACAATTTCTCCGCTGTTTTGATATCAACAGAAGTAGTTGATGATTCAGGATCAGACTTCCCCGTAAACAAAAAATCCACACTGGCCAAATCAAATAATTTATGGGATAAGTTGCAATCCCTCTGTACCTCATCTTTAAATACTGAGTTTGTGTTATCTTATTTTCTCGTGATATCGCAAAATAAGTCATACTAGGATAAATACAATTCAATGTATTTGTCGTCTTTGGTTGGCTAAACAGAGGTGAAGGCGAAGCAATGGAGCAAATATTCAGTAATATATTTTTCACTAATAATCTGTCCGCCTCCATAGAGTAACATTTAGTGTTATTAGCTGCCGTCATCGGAGGCCCTGGTTCGCTTCCCGGTACTGCCAGAAATTTAAGAATGTCAGGAGGGCTGGTTTGTGGTTGAAATGGTACATGCAGCTCACCTCCATCACATGTAAAGAGCTCCACGATCTCGGGATGAGGACACCAGTTTACTTTTTTTTACTAACAATCTTCCAAAGGAAAATTATGAAACCTATTTGAGAGAATGGCATATACAAATTGAGACCAGAACAAGATTAATATACAGTATCAGAAAAAATAGATTAAGATTCTTTGGTGACTTGTTAAGAGTGGACAAAGGCAGATTACGAAAATAAAGTTTTGAACGCTATGCAAATAAGAAAACTAAAATAGAAACAAGATCATAATATGAAGATAAAGTTGGAATTCAAGAGGACAGACTGGGGAATATATTCATTTATAGGACGAGGATTAATTGATTGGAATAAATTATCAAGGAAAATGTTCGATAAATGTTCAAGTTTAAGAAAAACTATGTATACAATTGATAGGGAATCTTCCACGTTGGCGTTGTTGTTTTTGTTTCTTTTTTAATGTTAAGCATTTCGAAATCTTCTTCGGCTTCTTTGAAAAGTAGTAGTTTAGTTTTTTCGCACAGTGTTCACAAATTTCTTTCGTAATCTGTCTTTTTGTCCATTCTGTACAGGTTACCAAAGAATCATAATCTTCTTTTCCTGAAAACATGACCATTTTTTTCTGATACTGTGTATAAATCTTGTTCTGGTCTCAATTTGTTTGCCGTACGTTTAGTGTCCCTTAGCTATAAGTTTGCATTCGGTAGATGATGGGTTCGAATCTCACCGTAGGCAGCCCTGAAGATAGTTTTCCGTGATTTCCCACTTTTATTCCAGGCAAATGTATCTTAATTAAGGCCACAGCCGCTACCGTCCCGGTCCTAGCGCCTTTCTCTTCCTTGCATCACTTCAGTGTAGTGGTGCGACGTTAAACCAAGAACAAAAAGAAAAATGCCTTTCACAGAAATATTAAAACTTTCTTCAGCTTATTACATGTGCCACCGGGTGAGTTGGCTGTGCGGTTAGGGGAGCGCAGCTGAGCTTGCATCCGGGAGATAGTTGGTTCGAATCCCACTGTCCGCAGCCCTGAAGGTGGTTTTCCGTGGTTTCCCATATTCACACCAGGCAAATGCTGGTGCTGTACCTTAATTAAGACCACGGCTGCTTCCTTCCCACTCGTAGGCTTTTCTTATCCAGTCGTCGCCATAAAACCTATCCGTGTCGGTGCGACGTAAAAAAAATGTAAACCATTTCACTTAAGCACCACTACGAGCGCTAACGTAAGTTAATGCAGATTTTCACTTAGGCCCTTATAAGTACATTCGGTGTGGACATTTTTCAAAATATCAAGAAACGCCTGAGTATATTGAACCAAGGAACATATTATAGAATGAATTATGTAAATAAAATCATCAAAAGAGGGTGAAGAAACAAACGATTTTAGGCTGTTTTTCCGGAACTGCATTTAGGCCGGAAGTGATTTTCGAAATGTGTACTTTTTTGTTTTATAGAGCTACCCAAGACCCTTAATTTGAAACATTTCCGGGCCTTTTAGCTCTTCAACTTTCGGCACAATTGAGGAAGTTCTTTAATTTTACGTAAGAATAGAGTTTGTAAAACCACACCAATTAGTCACGTAAGCTGAATGCGATCGTTGTTCCTGCAACAACCAAGGAACTGACACAACGCAATTAAACCGGAAGAACGTTGTGACGTCAGACGTACTTGCAGCGCCATACTTTCACCTGGTGGCAAGACTTGTAGCTAATAATTTTTATGGTATAATTTGTTAACCCATTGCTTACCTGACTGATCTACGAAATATCAGAATCCTACGATCAGTACAGCCCATGTTGTGCGCGCTCAAACCCATCAGTTTAATTGTGGACACTCGGTATTTTGGGGCCCTGGAGTCACCCTTCCTCATTTTACGTTTTGGCAACGCAACGTGCTTTTTTCAAGCCTCCTTTATCAGAAAAAGAATGAAATAGCTATTTTCATAAATAACAGCTACACGGCTTAATTTGTCGCTAGTTCATTGTAATAACAAACAAACAGTTTATTGTCTTGTAAAGGTTTCCGACTGCCATCAGCAAAGCCTGTCGTGATCTTTGCAGTAAAATCATTTCAACTTTTTAATATGCTGGTGACGGCAGTAATAAAAGCCGCTTTCTTATTCATGGCGCGAGAGAACATTAATACACACACAGACAGAATTGCAGAGATGACTTTAAAAAGAGCACCGATTTGAATCCAGTTTCAAGCTGAGGTAATAAACGAAATTGCAAGCACCATGAATAGAATGAAATATTGCCTTATGTAAGTTCATGGCACAGGAGGAAACTATCGTGAAGTGATTGAGGAAGTGTTAGCGAATGTAATCTTCACTTCTAACCGAATGAATTATAACCCTGTCCTCCTATCTTTAATGGCAATCTTATTCCAGTCTGTTCGCATTCCACTGATCTAAATGTCAGAAGTATCTTTCTGAATAAGTAAGAAGTTTCCGTGTCTGGAAATATGAAGGTTCGAACCTTGCTTGGACAGCTCTATTCCGTAAGCAGTATAAATTGCGGTTTATGATTTTGTTGCTGAATTTATTATACGTGTGAAGTTTAATAGATGCATCATGAAAACAAAGAAGAATAGTTCTTGCTAAACAGGCCTGTCAAGATAGTAGCAGTCTTTTAACAAATACAGATATACCCTATTTACGCGAATAATCCCCACATATTAAAAAAAAAAAAATTGAGCCACGAAATTGGGGTGCGGGTTTTATTTGCGTCAATGTTGACATTTAATTTTTTTTCAAAATGAGTCTTCCTAAAATTAGGGTGCGGGGATTATTCGCGTAAATACGGTAAGTTTAGAAACAAGAAAGGCTTTTGTAAAATCCTTTGTCTGGAGTGTACTATTTTTACGGTTGTGAGAGGCTGGACTATTAGAAAAAGGGAAAGAAATTCATGGAAAGCAAATGAGTAGTATAATGGGAGAGTTCTGCGGCACCTCCGCCGCCGCACGCCTCCGCCCGCCTCCTCCTCCGCCGCCGCCGCCGCCGCCCGCGGGAAATTTGAATTTTGGCGGGAAATTTGAATTTTGGCGCGAGATTTGAATTTGTAAACAAAGCCACGTGCTTTTTGACAGCTGTCATCGACAACAACGCAACGCTAACCTCACTGCTGCCATCTTGACGGGCAGTGGCTGTCAAAAAACACGTGGCTTTGTTTACCTCATGCTAGTTAGGTTAAGTTGGCACTAGTGAGGTTTAGGCCCGTCAAGATGGCAGCAGTGAGGTTAGCGTTGCGTTGTTGTCGATGACAGCTGTCAAAAAGCACGTGGCTTTGTTTACAAATTCAAATCTCGCGCCAAAATTCAAATTTCCCGCCAAAATTCAAATTTCCCGCGGGCGGCGGAGGCGGAGGCGGCGGCGGAGGCGGCGGCGGAGGAGGAGGCGGGCGGAGGCGTGCGGCGGCGGAGGTGCCGCAGAACTCTCCCATTATACTACTCAAATGAATTGTGGACTTGGAGGAAAATAACGAGGACATGCTGGACTCAAGGAAAGACGAATCGAGATGTTCTAAAGGAAATCAATGAGCAACGGAGACTAATAAAGGATATGGAAGGAAAGAAGATGAAACTTGTAGGTCATATCCTGAGAGATAATGATTTCCTAGCAAACGTCTTTGAAGGAAAAATACTAAGAAAGGAAGAGGAAGACAAAGGAAGACAATTGTTGGGATGTAGAAATTACAAGGAAGTTAAGAGAACAACGGGATTGACAGAAGAATGGTTGCAGCGCAAAGACTTATCCTTTATTATGTGATGATGATGATGATGATGATGACGCTGATGATGATGATGATGATGTGAAGTTTTTCTAGCCGGCCCTGCGGTATAGGCGTAGCGTGCCTCCCTCTTACCCGTAGGCTCCGAGTTCGATTCTCGAACTGTTCAGGGATTTTTACCTGGATCTGAGGCCTGGTTCGAGGTCCACTCAACCTACGTGATTAGGGGTCGGATGTTTAAAACCTAAAAATAGCCCAAATAGGCAAGCAAATATGACCTCAAAAGTGACGAATTATGACCTAAAAGTGACGAAATATGACCTAAAAATGACAAAATATGACCCAAAAATGACGAATCTGAATATGGTTATTTTAAAATAAGTTATAAATCGAAACGTCAATTTCTTTGATACATATGTGTTAACTAAATTATTTTTCTTACTTTCATGTTAATTTTCTGAGTACTGTATACATGTTAGCAGTTATTCAAAATCTATTGTACTTGATTCACTTATCAAACATTTGTAAAATACAGGATATCTGTCAAGTACTACGTTCATTAATATTATCTGATCGCACAGCATTTTAAAAGTCAACATGCCTGCAGCTTTCATTGGTGGTTTGAAATACGAGAAAACTAGAAATTAATCCATGTTTGTTAAAATATTTTGGAACGTTTAAGCCCATGTTACATTAATATTACTCAAATGTGTTGAAGTTGACATTGAGCCCCACGAAACGAATTAAGGCGATGTCTTTCGATACATTATGGTGGGGCGGCAGGGCAAATAGTGCAAACTCATAACTTTTTCATTCTTCTCCGCAGGTGATATTGAAGTGTATGACAGGAGTCATCTTCGAAGCATCAGGCGCGAAAGACTTCCGATTATCACGTAATACATTCTTGTAAGATGAGAAGCTCCTTTCTGCGTCACAAGATGTTATTGGTGCATATCTAAGTCATATTAAATCACTGCTGTCGAGTATCCACTTACCTTGAAATGTACTGGTACCTTGTCCTCTAACACCATCATTTATCTTGCACACACGGTGAAAACCGTCACTTCGATTAAGACATTTTGAAGTTTGTGTTTTACACTGTTGCCAACTATTCCATGTAATTGTTGTGCTGAAAGTTCAACACTTCTCACAATTTCAATACTTGCATGAATTTCTAAGCTAGCAGCTTCTAAACGAGTAATTGCATTCGATATAATTCCAAAGTTCGACTTAGTATATGCCAGACTGTCTGACAAACTGTTGGAAAACAATTTCTGGGCAATCTTGATAGAAGAGGCAGAGTATTCCACTTGTATTAACTACAGATGTGATACGGAAAAACAGTTTTGTGAATACTAGTTCTCATTCGGAAAGTTGACGATGACTTTGCACAGCTACAGCTATCGCCAAACCGCCGAAATATGACTGAAATATGGCGTTTCTGCGAAAATAGCTCAAAATATGACCTTATGACAAAAATAGTCAAAATATGCATTTATATGACAAATAAAACCACTTAATTGTGACGATAATCGCATGATTTACACCAAAATTCAATCAGGCAAGAAAATAGAGACAAAGAAAAAATTTGACTTGTCCTAAACATCCGAGCTCTAGTGATTACGATTGAGGAGCTATCTGGCGGTGACATAGCGGTCCCGGTCTAGAAAGACAAGAATAACGGCCGAGAGAATTCGACGTACGGTACTGAATATAACGGCGAAATCTAAGGGTTCAGTCTACGTCCTATAGCTGACCACACGGCACCTCGTATTCTGCAGGCCTTCGGGCTGAGCAGCGGTCGCTTGGTAGGCCATGGCCCTTCGAGGCTCTTGTGCCATAGGGTTTGGTTTGTTGTTATTTTGCTATTTAAACTTATATCTTTATACTTACGGGCCTTAATGGATTATTTAAAATTGGAACAAATATTCGGAAGGAAGTATTCCACGTGATTGTTGTTATTAGTATTATTTTCATTCATTCATGTTGTACAAGAAGTCAACTTTGGACCACGTCATTTGAAGCGGCTACTTCTGATTTTGATGGGTCTGCCCAGTATTTCTACATGCGTTCTCGGTGTCGTTCTTTCTCTCCTGTGCCCATGCCTTTTCTGTTTTTAATTTTGTCTTGTTTCGGAAACCCTGTATCGCTTGAAGTTTCTTCTTAAGTGGGACACGCTCCTGAATGTCATTATGTGTGATTCCCACTTCTTCTATATCTGTCCACCTCAGTGAACCAATTCCCTTCCGTTTTCTTCTGCTGAAAGAAGGTAATGATGCATGCGGTTGGTCAGACTTGTTTGGTGCATTCCTGCCACATGCCCATAAAAGGTAATTCTTCTTTTCCCGATGGTGCAGTATCGGTAATCTTCTCTACATGGGTGTGTAGTTCATCGATATGCCGTCTTCTGTACTCCGCATTGTCTTTAACTGGAGCTGAGATCTTTCTCAAAATCTTCCTTTCTTTGGCGTCCGGTTTCTCGTTCAGGCCTTTTTTGTTCATTATTATTGTCATTAGGACCGCATAAATTAACACTGGATAAACTTCTGTTTATTTTTATTTTATTTTATTTTTTATTTTATGTTATTTATTTTATTTTTTATTTATTTTTATTTATTTTTATTTTTATTTTTATTTTTATTTCTGTTTATTTTTATTTCCTGATTCCTTTCTTAATTTCTAATAGTTCTTCATTATTTCACTCTTTTTCTTCCTCCCCTCTTCTGTCCAGGCGTTATTTCGTTCCTTCCTTTCTTTCTCCTGGAAACTCTTGAAATTTTATTATTATTATTATTATTATTATTATTATTATTATTATTATTATTATTATTATTATTATTATTATTCTCTGTCACCCCATGTGAGATTTGTGCTGGACAAAGCGGAGGCGGGATAGGTTTTTCTCCACGTACTCCAGTTTTCCCTGTCATATTTCATTCTAGCAACACTCTCCAATAGCATTTCATTTCATCTGTTATTCATTATCATTGCTCCAGAGGAGTGCGACAGGCTTCGGCATCCGGCACAATTCCTATCCTCGACGCTAGATGGGGGCTTCATTCATTCCATTCCTGACCCGGTCGAACGACTGGAAACAGGCTGTGGATTATTATTATTATTATTATTATTATTATTATTATTATTATTATTATTATTATTATTATTACAGTCTAGACGGGTTATGAGGACTCCGACCCCCAATCAACGGTCTTTATAGGCGATAGTCGCATAAACCTAACTTTTTTCTTTCTTGCTGCAAAACATTGCATAGGGCCTATCTGTAAGTTTTCGGCTGCACACTTATATGCTTAATTAACAGAATAAACTTAAAACTGCAAAAAACATAAGTGAAATAAGTATTGTATTTGCAATGTAGTATTTGTGGAATGGGGCTGACACGAATTTTTCTTCTAATCTTTACACAGTACGTGCGGCAATAATATGCCAAGAAAATATCAAATAATAAGTAAGGAAAGAAGTAGTAACAATGTAAATTCATCAGTAATGTCGCACACTAACTTGGCTAACAAATTACTTTTCTTCGATCGTGAACACTCTTCCATTGCGACATCTTCACAGCCTATTTAAGAGACTATTTAACTATGAACTATCAGACAGATTGATTTGAAATCGACAGTCTACTGAATACAAAAGTTTAAGACTGTTTTCATTTTTGTCAGCTTAATAAACAAATATCAACATTGGACGTTAAAGTCCACACATTTCTCCGAAAATGTGATAAAAATACGCCGGTTTAAACGATATGTCGTTATAAGCGAGATATTCTCTCTGTCCTTCCAAATCATAGAAATTGTGAGTGTGATACATCTAATTCCTTCGCGATGCTAACGATTGTTCTCCATTTTCCGTTTTTTAATCATTTTCCATTTCCCCATTTTGTAATCGCCATATTATGCGTGACTTCTTCGATAGTAAACACTTTTCAATTCCGACATCCTCATAGCCTATTTAAGGGACTATTTAACTATGAACTATTAACTTTTTAACGGAAAGATTGATTTGAAATCTACAGTCTACTGAATACAAGAGTTAAGGTTTTCTATTTTGTTACCAATCCCCAAACACATAGCAAACAAATATCAGTATTGGACGATCAGGTCCGTACATTTCTCCGAAAATGTGATAAAATACGTCGTTATAAGCGATGCCATAATAAGCTATTTTTAAAAATACAGTGCTTATACGTCGTTAAAAGCGATGTCGCAAAGAACGGTTTCGACTGTTTTATTACCATTTATTGCATGGTTAAAGGATGCAATTACACACGTTGACTTTACACTATAAAAAGTGAAGAAGAGCTGTTTTCAGCTTTTCTAGTTACTACACAGGTGAGCACTGACTCTTGTCATAATTGGATGTCCAGAGATGCCATCCAGCTGATGACCGTATACAAGTCATGGTTTCCTTGAAACCTCCTTAGCGGGTATTCCATGTCTATATGTCCAATGGTTTGAGATATGTCATGCGCTAGAAAGAATTCCTTACATCACTCCAAATACGGTTGGCATCGGCAAGAGCACCCGGTCGCAAAACAGGGCCAAATCCATATATTCAGTAGTGCCGACGGTGAGTAAGCAGCTGGGAAAAGGTAAGGAATTAAGAAACTAATAATAAAATGCCCCGGTAACTACTTCTATAGTTTTCAGAGACACCGAAGTGTGGGAAATTTGCCCCTTAGGAGTTATTTTACGTGCGAGTAAATCTACCGACACGAAGCGAGCTGAGCTGAAATCGAACCCATAGACACAGATGGGTGCGCTCTGTCATCTCAGCAGCTCTGTCGAACTTTATTATTATTATTATTATTATTATTATTATTATTATTATTATTATTATTATTATTGAGGCTTCGTGGCTTTTTCGGCAGCGCCTCTCGCCATCTCACCGCTGGGTTCCGTGGTTCAAATCCCGGTCACTCCATGTGACAATTGTGCTGGAAAAAGCGGAGGTGGAACAGGTTTTTCTCCGGGTACTCCGGTTTTTCCTGTCATCTTTCACTCCAGCAACCACTCTCCAATATCATTTCATTTCATCTGACATTCTTCATCATTGCCTCAGAGGAGTGCGACAGGCTTCGGCAGCCGGCATAATTCCTATCCTTGCCGTTAGATGGGGCTTCATTCATTCCATTGCTGATCCATTCGAATGACAGGAAAAAGACTGTGAATTTTCATCATTATTATCATCGGGCGAGTGGGTCAGTGGTTTGGGTCACGCAGCTGTGAGCTTGTATTCGTGAGGTAGTGGGTTCGAACCCCACCGTTGGCAGCCCCAAAGATGGTTTTCCATTGTTTCCCACTTTCACTTCCATCCAAATGCCGGGACAGTTCCTATTTGCGACGTAAAGCAAATTCTAAATATATATGTACGGTATATAAGTCCAAAACACACTTAATGGATTGCGAAGTCAGGTGATGCAAGAAATACTAGATTAGGAAATGAGGTATTCAAGGAAATATATGAATATTGTTACTTGGGTAGTAAAATAACTAACAATGTTGGGAATAAAGAGGACATACAATGCAGAATGGCTCAAGGAAGGAAGGCCTTTCTCAAGGAAAAAAAAAATGCTCACTTTGAATATTGATAAAGGAATTAGAAATATGTTTTTGAAGACATTCGTCTGGAGCGTGGCATTGTATGGAAGTACAACATGGACGATAACTAGCTCAGAAAAAGAAAAGGAGAATTGAACCTTCTGAAATGTGGTGTTACTGAAGAATGCTAAAGGTTAGATGGGTAGATCGAATCCAGGGAGTAAAGAATACAGGGAGATGCCTTGGAGCTCGGAGAGTGAAGCCCAATGATAGTGGTCTACATAGGGGGCGTGGTCGTAAATAGGCGCGAAAGCGCATGCTGTTTTTTATAATCAAATCTATCACCGCTCATTGACGGGAATACGGTGAACGCAAATTGTAATTGCGGGAATTTTCAGATGCAAACGTTGTACGACACGCTAAAACGTAAAAGAGATAGGCCTACTAATACTTGGTTGATGTAGCTCTTACAATGTCGTGTTGTACATACGGTCGTACTTATCGGAAATCCAAATATATTCCTGGAATAACATTTCACAGTAAGATTCTAAGTATGGCTTGTAATATGTAGAACAGTATATTACATTACCTCAATTGTTATTGTGCTAGTATTACGGAGTCTCAGAAGAATTTTTAGGTTAGACTTGATTTTTATCGTCAATTTTTCCTGAGCTTTCCTGTTCATGAAGAAAGGAGAGCAGAGTGGATTAAGGCCATTAGAATAGAAAATTGGATACTCTCTTCTTACACCAGAATATGTTCAGCACATTTCGAACCGGAATTTTTTGATCGGTCCATGAATAAATTTGTTTTGAAGGAGAATGCAGTACCTATTATTTTTGAAGCATTCCCTTCTTACCTACAGAGTACTCGAGTCCTAGGGAGTTTTTCATTTTCACGCCATTCGTGTCCCTTGTCTTTCTTTGGCCGATACCTTCATTTTTCGAAATGTCGGATCCCTTCCATTTTTCCTCCTAATTACTGTTAATAGAGGATGGTTGCCTAGTTGTATTCGCTCTTAAAACAATAATCACCACCACGTGTCGTACAAGGCGATTAAGGGCCTAAGGGGCTCTTAACTTCGGAGTGTGGGTTGGCATCCAAGGGGCCCTTAGCTGAGTCCTGCATTGTTTCCACTTGTTTCAGAGGATAGTTTTACTTCCTGTTAAAACAATAAGCAACAACACCACCACCACTCCAAAATATGTAGTAAGTAATGTCGCTAAGCCCACTTTGGTGATCTCTTGCGCATTCCCCTAAAGTATTCAGATTGCGGTATGCCGTTATTAATAGCCTACTCCTTATCTTTACTGATATCTGGTGAAGATTTGCATCTCCTATTTTAATATACTCGCTTTTTGGTACCGAGAGTCAACTAGCGAGAGAATAGATTTAAGGCTGCGGGTTATGAGAAACGCTTCCTTAGAGCTTAGTAATAAAAAAGCATTAATATGTCTGTTTGCCATAAAATTTTATTACAGTTAATCGCCGTGTTATTTTAAAAACTATTGTACTTAATTGAGCGATTCGAAGTTTCCCTGCTCCCGAGAAAATGTCTTAGTTTGTATATATCCACAACGTAGGAATTGCCATGTTTTGGTAACCATGGGGGGCGTAGCCGTTGGCTTCAAGCGATAGCCACAGAGAGTAGTGTAACGGGCAGCTCCCTGTATTCTTTACTCCCTGATCGAATCACGAATGAAGAGATGCTAAATCGAATTGGTGAAAGAAGATCGATTTGGCTAAATTTGACCAGACGAAGATATAGAATGATAGGATGCATCTTAAGACACCCAGAACTTATTCGGTTGTTTTGGGGGAAGATTAGGCGGTAAGTACGGGTAGACCAAGGTATAAAAATAACAAGGAGATTAAAGTATATATAGGATGTAGAAGTTATGTAGAAATAAAAAGATTAGCAGAGTGGCATTGAGAACTGCATCAGACCAGTCTATGGACTGATGATTCAACCAACAACATGTGTATTAGTCTATAAATTTGACATTCAGTAACTTGTATTGTCACCTTGTTTGTGTGTTTTCCATTATTTAGGTTATTGTACTTGTATATGAAGCTAGTAACTGTTTTATATTCTTTCTCGATATCAGACCATTACTACATTTAACTCTTTGTGTATCACAATACCTAACCCAGTGTTTTTCTTTCTTTACAGGTACGTTCCTAAAATACACGTTATCTGTGAGTTTCGCAGACAGTATTGGTAAGTTTTGAGTTGTAATGCTGGAAAATTAAATAATTAACACTCGAGATGTCACTGATGCATTACGATAAGAAGACTTGTCGGTCCCTCGTGAAAATGGTGGTGAAAACCTTTCTCTGCTTCTATATTGCATGTTCGTTGGATTGATTTAAATATATAGTTGTATGGGGAGTGAGTTTGTTAGACGATGTAGATCGTTGGAATCAGACCAAATAGCGAATGCGCAAGAAAGCCTGGAAATTTATATTATTTCGCAAGAATATTCATTGCCGCAAAATATAATTTTAATTTCCTTTAGTTTCTAACGATTATGCACAACTCTGCGCTACTCTCTTGTACCCGGACTGCACAACTGTTGGGAGATGGCGCTGAAGACAAAGGTTGTGTTGGGTAACCTAACGTGAGATCGGTTCCAGCCTGTCTCCTATAGGACAAGCACTGGAGGACGGTTTCAAAAATAAGCTACTGTTTATATTTCGTATGTTTATATTTTGCGGTAAACAGCTGTACTAATTTGTGGTTATGATAAATAAGATTTGCGGTGGTCATGCGGTTTTGTGCAAAAGCAGTCCACTGTGGAATTACTCCATCAACAATCCTGAGTATAATTTTGTTGATTGAGATTTTTACGGAATTCCGAAACGAATAACTTAAACTAATCACTTTAGTGCCTGTTGCGTACAATATTTTTTTTTGTACGGTGAATGCCGAGACGCCATTTTTGTGTAGATGCGTACGGAAGCACGGTGCTGCTATCAGGAGGAGAAGCAATTCAACGAGGAGTTTGATGCTCCTTGATTCATGATCTCTCTGACCGTGTTAACATTACTGTAAACCGGAGTTCAACCATTTAGAGAAAGTTTCTACTAAAACAGTTCCGCAAGTAATTAGAGTGCGGTAAAGTGTCGTTTTCTGTATTTTTTTTGAGTGCGAGAAAAAGGCATTTACTTCAAGTATGAAATTTAAAAAAAAAAGTTTTTCAGTGGCATTCTAATTGTCACGAGCCGTTTTCCTGGAAAGCCAACCGTAGAAGAGATATATCAAGTTTTATATCGAAGCCCTTCTCCTGCTGAATTTTTGAACAAATTATAGCTAAGGTCCTACTCGCCCTTATCTTAAACTTAAATATCTCTCGTCAAAGAGAAAGAGACAAAAATTACACTGAACCTCGCATGCGCTATCATTTGCTCTGCCCGGCCCAGTGGCAAAACCAAATATCAGGTAGATATTCAAAAAGTTAAGAGAGTAAGGCAATGTTTTTATACTGTGTATTCAGTAGATGTTATAATAATTTCTAGGAACCCAGCCATCTCATCAGGTCATGAAGACTCACACTGAGCATAAAATGTCCTGAAGAAGTAGGCCTAAAAGGTAAAGGCTTCTACTGCCCATAACGTCGACATATTGTTTCCCCATCGATTTGTCCCATTTTCAGGATCCCTGCAGGCCATGGTGAGAACTTTCAGCGGCTCAAATTAGAAGGCGAACAAAATTGGAGCAGCAGGTACAACAATAGAAGACACGCCTTGAAACCACTGGAATGAAGCTCAATAGTCGGAAGACAGCGTACATGGAAAGTGGGCCGCAGACTAATTACATCTTCAGTATCGATGAAGAACAACTGCCGAAGACCACAGCGTTCAAGTATCTTGGTTCTGTCATCAGCTGCGATGGTGATATCGTTCCCAATGTCCGTAGTAGATTTTAACGCAACCTGGGTGAAATGGCCACAGTTCCTGGAGTCCTTTGTGGTTAGCAGATCCCCGAAAGGCTCAACACTGTCGTTCGTCCTATCGCCCTCTATGGAACTGTAACATCAAGGCTCGAACAGGCTCTCCATGAGATGGAGAAGCTGATGCTGCGTTGGAGCCTTGCCTTGACACGATGGGATCATGTGTCAAACGAGGCTGCTATTGGGCGAGGCTCTGATCGTAGACATGTTCCAGGAGGCGAACCCGAGATGGTTTGGACACGTTGTCCGAAGTGTCATGGCTTCAGTCGGTAACACGGCTTTTAGATTGGATCTTGCCAGAAGAATGCCACGTGGAAGACCAAGGAAGCGCTTGTTAGACAGAGTTATGAAAGACATGAAAAAGAAACCACTTTTCCCTTTCCAAAAATCAAATGATCATAAATAAATCTTCCGGTCATGGCCATCCATCAACGGCTGCTAATTTCAGATGGCAACCAGCCCTAAGACATAGCCTGCACGGTTGCTAGGTAACGTTGTCTGGCCATCCATCCATACTTTACATCACTGCCTGCACGGTTGCTAGGTAACGTTGTCTGGCCATCCATCCATACTTTACATCACTGTCTGTACGGTTGCTAGGTAACGTTGTCTGGCCATCCATCCATACTTTACATCACTGCCTGCACGGTTGCGAGGTAACGTTGTCTGGCCATCCATCCATACCTTACATCACTCCCTGTACGGTTGCTATGATTGCACTTCCGTGATACATTTTGTTGCGTTGCGTTACAAAACTTGTGGGATGACCCTCAACCATAAGACATACAGTATTTATGTCAAAAAGCCAATGTCACACCTGAAGACGCATTTGATCGCGACAAATGGCGACGACATTGTAAATGTGTGGACCTTGCTATTGTGCGGAATAACGCAAGGAAAGAAATTGCAAGGCGCAGCTCTCAACCACGTTTCGAGAATGCTACACAAGACCACTCTAGCATGCGAGACATGCCCATAATGAACGCAGAGCACCCAGGGCGTGCATGTAAGTTATATTGAAAATGGATCAAATCGATGGGGACACTGTGGCAAGCTCCCTTTGTAAGGGGAACTTATTAGCTAGTTCTTTACCTAAATATCTTTGCAACCAGGAATTCATCCGGTGCTCCATTACCACGAATTTTCCCATATATCTTGAATGCATACATGTCCGAAATGACAATCACGCGAATCGCAATACTCGAAGAATTTTCTCTGAATCAAAAATCGAGAAATCGAGAAAGGTAGAAAGCCTCGAGGAATCAAAAATCCCGAAGAGTAAGTACAAAGACCCAAATTCACAATTATTGATATTGTTGCTGCACACCCGCACCCGACGACTAGCTGGAATCAATGCAGTGCGACGTTAGAAAATAATCGCCACACAATCGGTATAAGTGGAGGGTTGCAGTGGATAACTGTTTTCAAATTCTCGTGGGGAAAACATCATCAACAATTTTTTGACATTAATATGTCTTATGGCTCATCGAAAAATTTGTGTAATGTGACGTGACAAAATGTGTGACGGAAATGTAACAATAGCAACCGTTTATGGATGGCGAGGACCGTGGGGCATATTTATGATCATAAAATGTGGATTTGGCCATGTTTTACGGCCAGGTGCCCTTCCTGACGCCGACCCTATATGGAGGGATGTAATTACTATTGCGTGTTTTGTGGTGGTTGGTAGCGTAGTGTGTTGTCTGAATATGAAGGGGAAAGTGTTGAGACAAAGACAAACTCCCAGTCCCCGAGCCAGAAGAATTAATTAGACGCGATTAAAATCCCCGACCCGGCCGGGAATCGAACCCGGGACCCTCTGAACCGAAGACCTCAACGCTGACCATTCAGCCAGTAAGTCGGACTGAGTAACTTTTAACTTGAATATTCAGAAGCTTAGCAAGTTGAAGAAAATTATCTACACATTCGTGTAACTGTTTATTACTTCATAATAAAGCATTGTTTACGTAATATTCTTTGTATTGCATACTTTTTAGGAAATGTTTCGGGTTTATTAGTATTCTGGAATTTTAAATGCGTAGGAAACGATTTTCGGCGAAAGGTAATTCGCGAAATCGGATGTAGGGAAATGTCCGTTCGGGTGAATGGATTCAGGCGTTTGTCGATAATTCTGGTGTTCATTTACAATGAAAGCTCGGTGAAAACCAGAGAAATATGCCGCTTCAGAAGTAGAAATCTCGTTTCTGTGCTCTTTCGACTTCCTGGTGGAGGACAGATTCCATCTGAACCGATCGCTCCTTAACTACTTTGGCTAAGCAGTACTCAGTTTTTAAGAAGACAAATCGGTTGTTTATGTTTGAGACATCAGTCCATACACTAATTTGATGCAGACCGGGCGGGTTGGCCGTGCGGGTAGGGGCGCGCGGCTGTGAACATGCATCCGGGAGATAGTGGGTTCGAATCCCACTGTCGGCAGCCCTGAAGGTGGTTTTCCGTGGTTTCCAATTTTCACACCAGGCAAATGTTGGGGCTGTACCTTAATTAAGGCCATGGACGCTTCCTTCCAACCCGTAGGCCTTTCCTATCCCATCGTCACCATACAACCTATCTGTGTCGGTGGGACGAAAAGCCACTAGCAAAAAAAAAGATATATATATATATATATATTGATGCAGCTCTTCATGTCACTCTATCCTATGTTAATCTTTTCATTTCTACGTAACTGCTATATCCTACATCTGCTCTAATCTGCCTGTCATATTCATACTTTGATCTACCCCTGCCATTCTTACCGCTTACACTTACCTCAAAAACCAATTGAACAAGTCCTGGGTGTCTTAAGATGTGTCCTATCATTCTACCTCTTCTTCTTGTCAATTTTTGCTAATCGTTATCCTGTCACCAATTCGGTTCAGTATCTCTTCATTCATGATTCGATCTACACATCTCACCAACATTTCGAAATCTTCTCTTCTCTTTCTTTCTGAGCTATTCACTTCCATACAAGGCAACGCTCCAGACGAAAGTCTTCAAAAACAACTTTCTAATTCCTTTATCAATCTTCGATGTTAGGAAATTTATTTTCTTAAGAAAGACCTTCCTTGCTTGCGCTAGTCTACTTTTCATGTCCTCCTTACTTCTGCCATTGTTAGTTATTTTACTACCCAAGAAACAATATTTATCTACTTTCTTTAAATCTTCATTTCCTAATGTAATATTCCCCACATCACCAGACTTCGTTCGACTTCACGATTACTTTTGTTTTGAACTTATTTATCTTTATATTATACTCCTTCCCCAAGACTCTGTCAGTACCGTTCAGCAGTTTATTCAGATCTTCTGCATTCTCAGATAAAATAACAATATCATCGGTAAATCTCAGGGTTTTGATTTCCTCTCCTTGAATTGTGATTCCCTTTCAAAATTCCTCTTTGATTTTCTTTACCGCCTGCTCTGGCAAACTGCAGCCTTGCCGCACTCCTTTCTGGATTGCTGCTCTTTTTTTTTCAAAGCCATCGATTCTTATCACTGCAGACTAATTTTTGTACAGATTGTAGACAATTGTTCTTTCTCGGTATCTAATCCCGATCACCTACCAATCGGTATTTATAGTTACATTTAAATCATCCGCTCTCTGCTCTTCTGACTACGCTCGTGATCCCAGATTATCCGAGAGAGATTATCTCCTGCTGGCAGAGTTGATTCTTCAGCTGTCTGTTGCCAGCTACTTTTATCTCCTTGACTTGCTTGCATTTATAACCGAGTGAAACGTTCCCGGACTCGCCGGCCAAACATTAACTTTAATTACACTTGCTTACTGCTACTTTACAAGTGCATAAAATAGAGAGAACTGGCAGGCAGCATCTAAATTTGTAGCACTATGTAAGTACACACCATTTCAGGATGTCGAGCACACACATGTGTGACAGTGATACATGCTCATATTATCAGAGCAACTAGTGTGTATTAACACTCGAGTAATTTCATTTTATTAGCCTGCTCTGCTCTCCCAGGAAACCACAACAAGCGGTACTCCTTAGCTTCCGTATATGTATTGTGTCAAATGTCTCTTTGGGACACTCAAATGGGTCAGAGGAAGAAAAGCAGGTAAGTGAACTTTTTGCCGTAATCGAGTTTAGTGGTGATGTACTGGGTATCGGGCCAAGCTTAATTCACTTCACTAGATTTCGAACTTCAGTTACTTAAGTCATATTATTTTGTAACATTTTAATTATCTACGAGGGCTGTAAATAAAGTTGGCAATATTGATAGAACGCAATATTTAATGAACTGACAAGTACAATTGCATTACATTTCTTAAGTGTAGTAACCCACAAAATAGTTTATCTTTAGCCAAATGTCGGGAAGCCGTTGGGGACGGTTGGCAAGGCGTTCTCAATTGAGCGCCCTACTGCGCGGAGTACAGATGCCACGTCAGGCCTCGGAGGCTTCCTTCAACTTCGGAAACAGGTCGAAGTCACAAGGACCCATGTCTGGAGAGTACGGTGGATGATCCAACACTTCCAAATGCCACCGTTGCAATAACATCTTGACACTGTTTGCGACATGACAACGTGCGTTGTCATGCAACACAACGTTTGCGCCGCATAGAGGGACGCAGATGTGGCTCCAGAAATTCACAATAGTAGTCTCTGTTGACGATTTGTCCCTCAGGCACAGGATGTGTAGTCGTATGCCACAATCAGCATAAGCTTCAACTGACCGGGTTCCTGTAAAAACATTTGTGGACGTGGCGAACCTGGGTGACGCCATTCATTCGATTGACGCTTTAATTCAGTCTCTTAGGCTCCTGCCCAGTGGTGCCAATACGCTGCATTGCGTGTCCTTCGTTGCGGTATCTGTCCAGGTAGATGCCAGCCAGTGCATACCGGTGCCTTTCGATGAATTGACATAGAATCCAACCGGACGATATTTTATCCGTGTTAAGATATTTCGTCAGTATACCCCACGCCGTTTGACGACTGAGACCAACCGCTACGCATAATTCCCGATCTGTCCATCGATGGTCTACAGAAACGAGACCACTCACGATGTCAATCTTATCTTGAAGAATGGACGGCCGACCTGTTCGGTGCAAATCCCGAGTCTCATTCCGACTCCCACAAAATGCCTTGACCCATCGTGCGACCGTCCTATACGGTAACGCATCCACACTACGGGCTCCACGTAATACTCGAGAACATTCCGATGCATTTTTGCCACGGGCAACCTCGATTTGAATCCACGAACGTTGATCACTTTCTGAAAACATACTTCAACGCGGTTAAATAGACACTCTTCACTTCAACGCCACACAGCAACAACACTCCCAACTGGATGCCCGTCACATACACACTACACATCGACAACAGCGCCACCTGACCGCTCCCATATCCTGTTTGCGCATGCGCGATCTCCTGCGAGATTCTGGACTACGTTGTCACTACTTTATTTACGGCCCTCGTAGTACCATTTAGAAATTAAAATTAATTTTGTTCTGAGTTCCCAAGGAAATTCACTTCCATGTTTTTTTCATAACCCTTCAAATTATCATAAATTTAATCTTTCATTAAATGAAACTCAAATTGATAACGATTAAATTATTTGTATCTAACAAATCGTTTTCGAGACACATTGATATGGAATGGGGAGTGAACAAGTGTAGTATGTTGAGATGAGGCTTGTTCGATATATATATATATTGCATGTTACGCCGCACCGACACAGATAGGTCTTAGGGCGGCGATGGGATAGAAGTGGGAAAGAAGCGGCCGTGGCCTTAATTAATGAACAACTCCCACATTCGCCGGATGTGAAAATGGGAAACAACGGAAAATCATTTTCAGGGCTGGCGACAGAAGAGTTTGGGCCCACTATCTCCTCAATGCAAGCTCAGAGCAGCGCGACCCTAACCGCATGGCCAACTCGCTCGGTCCCCTGTGATAAAAGATCCTTCTATGTGTATGTCAGTCATGGCCATCCATCAGTACTTCACATCACAGCCTGCACGTTTGCTAAGTAACATCGCGTCACACACTTTGTTTCGCTGATTCTATGACGCAGATTTTCAGATGACACCCAGCCACGAGACTTATTAATGTTCTCACATTTAACATTTTATAACACTTAATTTTAATTTCTTATTCTTATTCTTCTACCGTTTTTCCCACCCATATGGGGTCGCCGGTGCGAAATGTAGCGCACATGTGGATTTGACCAAGTTTTGCAGCCGGACGCCTTTCCGGATATGAACACTTTGAGGAAGGATGTAATTACTATTGCGTGTTTATGTGGTGGTTGTCTGAATATGAAGTGGAAAGTGTTGGGGCAAAGGCCAACACTCAATCCGGGAGCCAGAATAATAATAATAATAATAATAATAATAATAATAATAATAATAATAATAATAATAATAATAATTTCGTGCGGCTATTTCTAGCCGAGTGCAGCCCTTGTGAGGCAGGCCCTCCGATGAGGGTGGGCGGCATCTGCCATGTGTAGGTAGTGGAGGGTAGTGTTATGTGTGGTGTGTGAGTTGCAGGGATGTAGGGGACAGCACAGACACCGAGCTCTCGGGCCACTGGAATTAACCAATCAAGGTTAAAATCCCCGACCCGGCCGGGAATCGACCCCCGGGACCCTCTGAACCGAAGGCCAGTACGCTGACCATTCAGGCAAGAAGGCGGATTTCATTTAATTACTGTATTATCAAAGTATAATTGACTTCTCATGCAGATACAAACCCTTTGGATGCCCAACACAAACTTCATATCTGTACGAGCAACTGAATTTTAGTTAGCTGTCGTTTCGGCAAAATGAGCCTGTGCTCGGCCCAGCGAATCTAATAGACCTCGCGCTGGCAGTCTATCAGCTGAGCACAGGATGGGTAAGACACGAGATCGCGGGCAGGATGTCTGTGCCACAAGTAAGGGCTATTCCACCTCCGAAGTAGTGCAGGCCACCGTATTCAGAGTGCATTATGACTACGCAGATTCGGGCGAAATCACCACCGCCGGAGTGCACTGCCGTGGAGAACAACGTGTGAATAACAGGGACCGCTGTCGATTGATTTGGTTATTAAGTGCCAGGGATGTAACGAATGTGATGCCAAAATAATAATTCGGGCCCCCTGAAAGTAAATGTGAAACTTATGAATAACATAAACGTAAATACAGCAAGTAGAACAAACGCAGTATATTGTCAAATTATATGAACAAACGGTTTATTCGTCATTGTAAGATTATCTAAAATCCACAGTTCTAGTCCTTCAGGCAAGCAATTAAATGTTGCAAACATCCTAGGGATATGAGCTACGAATTTTAGATAAACATAATAAAGTATGAGAATATATTCTTTATTTATTCCTAAAAATCACAACCCATTTCTTAATCATCGTTATCCGATCGGTTAGATTAGCACTTTGCCTTTTTCTACCACTACGAGCGCTAATGCGTCTATTTTAAAGAACACCCACTTATGTCAAGTATCCACTACCAAGAGATGGAGTTCGGACGTTCTTATCTGCAGTATACGTTTAAAACACTAGGCTGATGGTTGTTACAGCGCGTTTGAGATAAGGGCTGAATCGATTGACATTATATAGTATTCTGACCAAAGCTCTTGGCCTGTACATTTCCAGAGTGTCTTTTAAAGTATAAAAATGTCTCACCGTATATTTTTAAATTATGGAAGAAAAATGTAGCATTATGATTGGCCAAAGCGCTCTCCAGTACTTCAAAGCCAGCTGCTGGTCCATTGCCGGCCATGTGCAGACGGGAATTCTAAAGGGCGCACACACATGCGTCATCTGCTATGACGTATCCTCGCTGTAGGCTACATAACTGACAAGGGGGCATTCCCTACTCGTCACCACCGATTTCGCTCAAATTTATAGAACAAGCAAGGCTTGGCTAGAAATAAAAGTACCCGAAGTGGGAACTCTAGATGGCCAAGCGTATAGAAAATAAATATAAAAATAGAAATGTTGACGCGGCTCTCGCATCATATAAGCCACTTACGTTAGTGCGCATGCCAAGCAGTTGTTGGCGTAGCGGTAAGAGCTCGGACTGGTAATTCGATGGTCGTGGGTTGAACTCCCCGTGTGGAGACTGTTTTTTTCTATCAACTTTTATATTATTCATTATTCCAATTAAGCAAAGAGGTGAATAATTAATTTTATTTTTTAATTTATTTATTTATTTATTTATTTATTTATTTATTTATTTATTTATTTATTTATTTATTTATTTATTTATTTATTTATTTATTTATTTATTTATTTATTTATACGCAAAAGGCATAGAAAAGGTAAAACATGGGGTTTAATTGTCAGACTTTTTTCTACCTGCGCCAAGCATCTATTGTTTGTGTACAGCCGCCAGGGGCAACCTTCACTATATGCCTTTTGCATACAAATAAATAAACTAAATTAAAATAAATGAATAATATAAAAATTGAAAAAATATTCTCCACACGGGGAATCGAACCCACGACCATTCAATTACTAGTCCAAGCTCTTACCGCTACGCCAGCAACCGCTCGGCGGGGGCACAAACTTAAGTGGCTTATACGGTGCGAGAGCCGCGTCAACATTATTCTTTTTATTTTTATTTTCTATACACTTGGCCATCTGGAGTTCCCACTTTGGGTACTTTCATTTCTAGCTAAGCCCTGCATGTTCTATAAATTTGAGCGAAATCGGTGGTGACGAGTAGGGGATGCCCCCTTGTGAGTGGTCAGTCGTTGGCTTTCACGTACAATTGTCGGGTTCGCTTAGCTGATTGGTGACAGTTCCAATGGCAGATGGAATCGTGTACATAATATCTGTACCGCGACATGTAATTACAAACAGTTATCACTTACTTCCCAGAGAATCTGGGCTGCAAAAAGAGCAGAGTTCCACGCGAAACAACATAATCTAATATTTTAAATTACATACAAAGAAAATCGAAAGCTACACAATATTTCGTAAAACCCGAGCAATTGGCTGCATGATTTGGGTTACGTAGCTGTCGGCTTGCATTCGGGAGCGAGTGAGTTCGAGCCCCAATATCCGCAACTCTGAAGATGGTTTTGCGTGGCCCTATTTTTCACACCAGGCAGATGATTACTTAAGCCTACGATCGCTTCCTTCCCACTGCCAGTTGTTTCCTATCCCGTCTTCGCCATATACAGTACCTATCTGTGTCAATGCGTCATTAAACAAATTGTAAAACGAATAAAAGTTCGTAAAATATCTACAAAAATTCACTTCACACATTATTAACAGGTAATACAGATCCTAAAAGTAAATATGCAAAAAAACTACACAGGCAGCACGTGGAGCAATTTTAAATCAAGGCACGTTATTTGACCTATTTATAACGAATGTTGTGTACCAGCACGATTCCTCTAGATGAATAATAATGCTAATAAATAGTTCTTAAAACTATATCCGCGCAGTAAGTTCTGAAGCTGCTAAGATCGAAAACATGAAATCAAGAAGAAAGTTCAAAAGCCAATGTCATCTATTACCAGCTGAGTAAGAGCTTAGTCAGCCCGAAAGAAGTGTCATCGAAGACCAAGCTTCAGTTCTATAAGACTGTACTTTATTGAATGGCTCCCATACTTGGACTAGAGGAAATAAGCAAAAATGAAATACCTATGTCGAGTTGTCAACAAGACTAGGAGAGATAGAATACGGAGCAAAGCTTAGAGAAGAACTTGGGGTGACATCTGTAGATCTGATACATAAAGTTGTAGGGCGTCCGCTGTCTGTTATTTCCAGGGCCGGATTAACTGGGGGGCTAAAGGGGCTGCAGCCCTTGGCCGAACCTAAAATTGTACAAAAAGGCCTGCTGCTCCACCTGCGTGCATGTATATGAATATTTACGCTCGCAAAATATCAAACATGCACTCTTCCTTCCTTCCTTCCTTCCTTCCTTCCTTCCTTCCTTCCTATCAGCTGTCCGCGTTAGTATTTCATCACTGCTAGAATCAATTACCGTCCGGAGACACAAATCCTCGCTACTTACGCACTGTAATTATTGTAAAGGTTATTGCTAATGAAAATTTAAATCTGGCAGCTTGCGAGTACGGGCAGAGGGGGAAGGGGTAAGAGGTCTAGGAAGTGAGCGGGAGGGGACAGGGGAAGCACGGTGGAATGCGCATGCTATACTATATCTTTGCATCAGGAAGAGAACTTCCAGTTCACCTCTGATTATTGAACCATTCATAAGTTACAACTGTAATGTTCTTGTAAAATGGATAGAAAATATCCTAGAGGTGCCAAAACACGTAAGTTCTGTTTTGTATGTCGATTTGATGGTGATGATGAGACAAATGTAAAAGATGTTTTGGCATTATGAAATATTAACATGAAAAATAGAGAAAAATTGTAGTCTATTTCAACATTTCCCTATTCATCAATTTAAGTGGAAATAGTTCTATAACGACTATGCTAGTCTTATGTGTTGTTACGAAGAAGGGGCCCCACATTTTTAAATAGCCCAGGGCCCCAAAACACATTAATCCGGCACTGGTTATTTCGTTAATTTTTCCATTTCTGGACATATTTATCCGTTTTAGGTCAACTCAAGACCGTTTTTAGCTTTCGTGTTTGATTGTTTCTTTCTTTCTTTCTTTCTTTCTTTCTTTCTTTCTTTCTTTCTTTCTTTCTTTGTTCCACCATCACGGGGAAACGGCTGGATAGATCTCGAACAAACTTCATATTTAGAGTTTACTCATTCAGGAGCAGGTTTTGATATGCAAATGATTCAAGAGTCACTGAATGTACTGGAAGTGTTCCTTTTCTAAAATCTTACGTCGCACCGACAGGGATAGGTCTTATGGCGACGATGGGACAGGAAACGGAGCGACCGTGGTGTTAGTTAAGGTACAGTCCCGGAATTTGCCGGTGTGAAAATGGGAAACCACGGAAAACCATATTCAAGGCTGCCGACAGTGGTGTTCGAACTCAAAATCTCCCGAATGCAAGCTGGTAGCTACATGACCTAAGCAGTACAACCTCTTGTTCGGCTGGAAATTTATAGGAAGACCAAAAGAGCTATTTAATGTTTTCTCATACACTATCGATTTTCTGTCAAATATGTAGACTATATACGAAATGTCCCTTCATTTTGTACATGATTTTGCGAACACTTTAAATGACACGGAAAAGTACTCTGTTTTCTACAGGTTTTGTGTTTCGCCGCAAGTGACGGAACCCCCGTAGTGCGACAAAGAGTCTACCGATTACCATGGCGATGTCTCAGTCTGCTTGCCAGCAGGGAAGTAACGTCATGCAATTTTCGTCATCATTCATATAAACTCGAGGTTGATCGTTGGGTAGAGGGCGACAGAGGCGTCAAGCTGACATTCTGCGCGGAGTATCGTCTATTATTTCAACTGAAAGGCATTTTCTGGTATTTGCTGTAATTGTTACTGTATTTCTTCTCCACATCGATTGTCTTGCCTCTGCCCTGCCTCGTTAGGCTTAAGTAATAACAACATGAGCCGTCTTTTTATCTCAATAAACAAGCCCTGCGTCTAATTTTCTCCAACATCCCACTATCGGCAGCCCTGAAGATGGTTTTTCGTGGTTTTTCACTTTTACACCAGGCAAATCCTGGGGCTGTGCCTTAATTTAGGCCACGGCCGCTTCGTTCCCACTCCTAGGCCTTTCCTATCCCATCGTCGCCATAAGACCTATCTGTGTCGGTGCGTCGTAAAGCAAATTGTAAAAATTAAAAAAAAAACAGAGTTTTAAATGCCTTTGTATTGCTAGGATTAAACCTAAGATAAGCCTAAAAATTTCGTAATGAAAATTCACAAAGAACTGCGAACGAGGCCAGGAGATGTGCAGCGATGATTTGAGGTGAGTGAAGGTGAGATTGGAGCTTGAACTGTCTGAGGTTTGAACAGCGCGCAAAAGGCCGCCTCCCGAATGCAACAGAGCTCTCTTTCAAGCTGTAACTTCTCGGTGTACTTCAATATACTGTACTTTTGAATCCTTATATTTTGAAAAAATAATTTTATATCGAGAGATCTCAGTGAAATGGCGTATGGCTTATAGTGCGGGAGTGTCCGAGAACAAGTTCGGCTCGCCAGATGCAGGTCTTTTAATTTGACACCCGTAGGCGACCTGCGCGTCATCATGAGAATGAAATGAGATATATCATTATCGAATGACATATAGATATTTAAGAATATCGGACCTTTCCTATACGTGTTGCTAAGTCATATTAGTTCCCGAAATTAGAAACCCGCTGTGGGTGGGGGACGCAGCTGTAGAATACACCAACGGTATCCCCTGCCTGTCGTAAGAGGTAACTTAGAGGGGCAACCAAGGAATGATAACATTAGAACTATGAGAAAACCTGTGATTAAAACCATTACGTGCGGAACGCTATGAGTCGGCGTTACTTGCGACTAGTACGACCTTGCGAGGAAAACCATGGGTCTACGTTACCTATGGGTAGTACCACTTTATGAGAAACACCGTGGGTCTACGTTGCTTGTGATTAGTAGCAGTATGTGAGGAACACCACGGGATTTTGCATCGCCCGTGATTAGTACCACTATGTTTGGGAAAGCCATGGTTCTGCGTTGCCTGAGAGCAGTACGCTTACGTGCGGAACACCATGGGCCTGTGTTTCCTGTCGGTGGTACCATAATGTGCGGTACACAGTGGGTCTGTGTTGCCTATGATTAGTATCACTACGTGAGCAAGACCATGAGTATACGTAGCCTGTGCTTATTAAATTCGATGTGAGAAACACCACGGATTTGTCCCACAATGTGAGGAACTCCGTGGGTCTGTGTTACCTGTGAATGGTGCCGTTGTGTGTGACATACCATGGACAGTGTTGCCAACTTAGCGGATTTTCCGCTAAATTTGACGGATTTAGAAGTCTGTCGGCGGAGAAATATATAATTTAGCGGATAGCGGATTTTTTGGCGGAATTGTAGATTTATTATAGCAGAATTTAGTGTTTTATCCATTTTACGTTTTTTAAAAGAAATTTACCCCAGTCTTTCTCCGAGCTATTCCGTATTTATTGTCAGGAGCTAACAGTCACATGAGGAAAACATGTTATTTGGATTTGATGTTCTGAGATCATGGTGTCATAAATTTACAACGCGTATGAAAGGGTACTTATCTCTTAGTAGAAGAATGGCGACAGATAATGAAACTGTGAGAGAGTAGCATTTATATTAAATTTATGCTATCTCGGAAGATCGTTTAATGAACTAACCTGTTAAGTGTGTGGCTCCTGAGGTAGGGGATTCACCTAATTTTCACCCGGCACTAAAACGCCTACAAGTTTTAGCTCATCCGCTAAGTTGGCAACACTGCTGACCATGGGTCTGTGTTATCTATGATTAGTATCACCATGCAAGGAACACCATAAGTCTGCCTTACCTGTCATTAGTAACACTATAGGAGGAACACTATGGTTCTGGTTTATCAGTGATGAGTACCATTATGAGGGGCCGGTGACCTGGATTTTTGACCCCTTTAGATAATAAGTGTCATCCCAGTAATTAAAGCATTGTGAATTGGAACCACTGATTGTTTTCGTTTCACGATCTTTTCATCGTCATTCGTTTTAGATTTTCGTCAGTGGATACATTTTGAAGTTTTAGATTTCGTTTCGTTCACCTCGTACCATTAAGGGCCGAAGGCCTAGCTGTTAGGTCCCTTGATTATCATCATCATCATCATCATCATCTCTAAATTAGCCTAAAAGCGGATGAAGCTGACCGTAATAGAAATGAAATGAAATGGCGTATGGCTTTCAGTGCCGGGAGTGTCCGAGGACATGTTCGGCTCGCCAGGTGCAGGTCTTTCGATTTGACACCCGTAGGTGACCTGCGCGTCGTGATGAGGATGAAATTATGATGAAGACGACACATACACCCAGCCCCAGTGCCAGTGAAATTAACCAATGATGGTTAAAATTCCCGACCCTGCCGGGAATCGAACCCGGGACCTCTGTGACCAAAGGCCAGCACGCTAACCATTTAGCCATGGAGCCGGACACCGTAATGGAATATAGCTCTTAGCCTGAGGCGTTGTTGTCACGAAAACCCAGTGGACACGACCTCATCTGTTCTCACTGTATTTTTTCTTTCTTCGTAAAATTGTTGCAAATGTAGAAATTTTTCGGTTTCTGAAATTTGCTCAAATTTGACACAAAATTTGCATTTCCAAACATTGACTATTTCATGGGAAGTGTTTTACGAGGCGAAGCCAAACACACAATGAAAGCGTTAATTGACCAGTTTTGGGGGGAAACGACCTGGTTCGTCCGATAGCATCAGGCAATCACGGTAACTCAAAACTTTCTCTTTAAAATGCAAACATTCCCGGAACTCATTTCCACCCCGAGGTGGAGTTAACCCCCGCCCCTCTCCTCCTCTTTTCGCACTTTGTCCCGCCGCCGTCTCGCAGAGTAAACATGTGGTGGCCGCCTCTGCTATTGATTCTGAAATATCAAACAAGTGGTTGGCTGGCTACGAAGAGTTCCTCAACCGGGTCAAGGGATTTGTGTGCTCTAAGCCAGGTTATAAAATTGCCCCACAACTCTCTCCTGTTGCAATCAAAGTGCAAGTGAAATTCTATACCAAAGTGCATTTGGTGCTTCCAGGTGTAAGCGGATTGTCTAGAATTTACGATATGAATAAATCCACTTAACCTGAATCCAGTAAAGTGCCTGATCATGTGGAGAAGTCTTAGTTAGTGTCACTGTAAAGGAGGATAGCCAACTGGCGAGATCGCTCTGTAAGATGGTTATGAGTGGGGTTCCGCAGGGCAATGTTATTGGGCCTTTATTTTTTCTTATGTAGGTAAATGATACGTGCAAAGAAGTGGAATCACACAGATGAGGCTATTTGCGGGCGATGTTACACTGCATAGAGTAGTAAATGAGTTGCACGATTGTGAGCGACTGAAGGTGGACCTAGACAATGTTATGAGATGGACAGCAGATGATGTTATGATGGTAAATGAAAAGTCAGTTTGCATGCTTTAACAAGAAGAAAAGTCCTCTCGGTTTTAATCACTGTGTTGATGGGATGATAGTACCATCTGGGGAACGCTGTAAGTACGTAAATATTAATAAAAGGAATGATCCTCATTGGGATAATCATATTAACGAGATTGTTAAGAATGGTTACAGATCTCTTTACATGATTGTGAGAGTATTTAGGGGTTGTAGTAAGGATGCAAAGGAGAGGGCGTATGAGTCTCTCGTGAGTACCCAATTAGTATATAGTCCCAGTGTATGGGACCGTCACTAGGATTACTTGATACGAGAAAAGGGAAAGATCCAAAGGATAGCAGCACGATTTGTTCTGGGTGATACGAAAATGTTTCAGTCTTTGGACTGGGAAGACTTGGGAGTAAGGAGACGCGATGCTCGACTATGTGGCCCGCTTCAAGCTGTCACTGGAGAGAAGGCGTGGAATGACATTATTAGACGAATAATCCAGAGCGTAGTTTTTAAATGTAGGAAATATCATAATAAGAAGATAAAGTTGGAATTCCTTTTTTCTTTCAATTTGCTTTACGTCGCACCGAGACAGGTAGGTTTTACGGCGACAGTGGAATGGGAGTGGAAGGAAGCGGCCTTGGCCTCAATTAAGGTACATGTCCACCATGTGTCTGGTAACCACGGGGAAGCACGGGAAATCATCTTCAGGGCTGCCGACAGTGGGGTTCGAACCCGCTATCTCCCGGATGCAAGCTAACAGCCGCACGGCCAACTCGCCCGGCAAGTTGGAATTCAAGAGGACAAATTGGGGTAAATATTCGTGTAGCCTATAGGACGAGGAGTAGGGGACTGGAACACATTATCAAGAGATGGGGTAAATATTCGTGTAGCCTATTGGACGAGGAGTAGGGGACTGGAACACATTATCAAGAGATGGGGTAAATATTCGTGTAGCCTATAGGACGAGGAGTAGGGGACTGGAACACATTATCAAGAGAAATGTTCGATACATTTCCAAGTTCTTTGAAAACATTTAAGAAAAAGTTAGGTAAACAGTTGTTAGGGAATCTGCCATCTGGGCGGTAGCCCTAAATGCAGTGATGGTTGCTTGGTCTGTCGGTCGTCGGTCGGTTGGTTGGTTGGTTGGTTGGTTGGTGGGTGGGTTGGTTGGTTGGTTGGTTGGTTGGTTTTGGTCGGTTGGTTGGTTGGTTGGTTTCGGTTGGTTGGTTGGTTGGTTGGTTGGTTGGTTTTGGTCGGTTGGTTGGTTGGTTTCGGTCGGTCGGTCGGTCGGTCGGTCGGTTGGTTGGTTGGTTGGTTGGTTGGTTGGTTGGTTGGTTGGTTGGTTGGTTGGTTGGTTGGTTGGTTGGTTGGTTGGTTGGTTGGTTGGTTGGTTGGTTGGTTGGTTGGTTGGTTGGTTGGTTGGTTGGTTGGTTGGTTGGTTGGTTGGTTGGTTGGTTGGTTGGTTGGTTGGTTGGTTGGTTGGTTGGTTGGTTGGTTGGTTGGTTGGTTGGTTGGTTGGTTGGTTGGTTGGTTGGTTGGTTGGTTGGTTGGTTGGTTGGTTGGTTGGTTGGTTGGTTGGTTGGTTGGTTGGTTGGTTGGTTGGTTGGTTGGTTGGTTGGTTGGTTGGTTGGTTGGTTGGTTGGTTGGTTGGTTGGTTGGTTGGTTGGTTGGTTGGTTGGTTGGTTGGTTGGTTGGTTGGTTGGTTGGTTGGTTGGTTGGTTGGTTGGTTGGTTGGTTGGTTGGTTGGTTGGTTGGTTGGTTGGTTGGTTGGTTGGTTGGTTGGTTGGTTGGTTGGTTGGTTGGTTGGTTGGTTGGTTGGTTGGTTGGTTGGTTGGTTGGTTGGTTGGTTGGTTGGTTGGTTGGTTGGTTGGTTGGTTGGTTGGTTGGTTGGTTGGTTGGTTGGTTGGTTGGTTGGTTGGTTGGTTGGTTGGTTGGTTGGTTGGTTGGTTGGTTGGTTGGTTGGTTGGTTGGTTGGTTGGTTGGTTGGTTGGTTGGTTGGTTGGTTGGTTGGTTGGTTGGTTGGTTGGTTGGTTGGTTGGTTGGTTGGTTGGTTGGTTGGTTGGTTGGTTGGTTGGTTGGTTGGTTGGTTGGTTGGTTGGTTGGTTGGTTGGTTGGTTGGTTGGTTGGTTGGTTGGTTGGTTGGTTGGTTGGTTGGTTGGTTGGTTGGTTGGTTGGTTGGTTGGTTGGTTGGTTGGTTGGTTGGTTGGTTGGTTGGTTGGTTGGTTGGTTGGTTGGTTGGTTGGTTGGTTGGTTGGTTGGTTGGTTGGTTGGTTGGTTGGTTGGTTGGTTGGTTGGTTGGTTGGTTGGTTGGTTGGTTGGTTGGTTGGTTGGTTGGTTGGTTGGTTGGTTGGTTGGTTGGTTGGTTGGTTGGTTGGTTGGTTGGTTGGTTGGTTGGTTGGTTGGTTGGTTGGTTGGTTGGTTGGTTGGTTGGTTGGTTGGTTGGTTGGTTGGTTGGTTGGTTGGTTGGTTGGTTGGTTGGTTGGTTGGTTGGTTGGTTGGTTGGTTGGTTGGTTGGTTGGTTGGTTGGTTGGTTGGTTGGTTGGTTGGTTGGTTGGTTGGTTGGTTGGTTGGTTGGTTGGTTGGTTGGTTGGTTGGTTGGTTGGTTGGTTGGTTGGTTGGTTGGTTGGTTGGTTGGTTGGTTGGTTGGTTGGTTGGTTGGTTGGTTGGTTGGTTGGTTGGTTGGTTGGTTGGTTGGTTGGTTGGTTGGTTGGTTGGTTGGTTGGTTGGTTGGTTGGTTGGTTGGTTGGTTGGTTGGTTGGTTGGTTGGTTGGTTGGTTGGTTGGTTGGTTGGTTGGTTGGTTGGTTGGTTGGTTGGTTGGTTGGTTGGTTGGTTGGTTGGTTGGTTGGTTGGTTGGTTGGTTGGTTGGTTGGTTGGTTGGTTGGTTGGTTGGTTGGTTGGTTGGTTGGTTGGTTGGTTGGTTGGTTGGTTGGTTGGTTGGTTGGTTGGTTGGTTGGTTGGTTGGTTGGTTGGTTGGTTGGTTGGTTGGTTGGTTGGTTGGTTGGTTGGTTGGTTGGTTGGTTGGTTGGTTGGTTGGTTGGTTGGTTGGTTGGTTGGTTGGTTGGTTGGTTGGTTGGTAGTGGTGATGTAGCATTTT
Source organism: Anabrus simplex (assembly GCF_040414725.1). Taxonomy (NCBI): domain Eukaryota; kingdom Metazoa; phylum Arthropoda; class Insecta; order Orthoptera; family Tettigoniidae; genus Anabrus; species Anabrus simplex. The sequence continues at coordinate 81,270,130 of NC_090275.1, read as the reverse complement.
GTGGCGCGTATACAGCAATTGAGCCTTTTACAGTATTTTTAGGAAAAATGAATTTGAATTAATTCTGATAAATATGTCAACGTCGTTTGATAATATTAATGCGAAATTAAAATCGTATTTGTATCCAGCTAATAGTAAAATAAAAATACTCCACATAAAGTGCATTATAATTGTACATTTTAAATTGACATAGGCTAAAGCGTAACAGCGGAAGAACATCTTATGTTGATGGAGATCGTAATAAAATGAAAATACAGTAGGTCTACACTGAAATAAATTACATCATCTTAACACTATTGAAAGAATTCATAGAACATACAGTCAAGAGCTCGAACATCCATAACTCGAATCCTCGATATCTCGAAGGAATTCCAGTTTTCCAACGAAATCATGTACAGTGTATTTTATAATGAAGTAGAAATGCGCATAAGTTATTATTTGACTATGGTTTTGTGCAGTAGTCTGTGATTGATTGCAAAAGCTTTTCACATGACACTACATGCTATCGGTCACAGTATTCATCACATAAATCACATACACAATCTTGTCCTGGGTCGTGAAAGAATTTCGATTTGCATAGTTTATGATGATAGCCGTGTATCGCCATAAAGTTCACGAAGTGGTGGAGAGTTCTTGATTTGCACCTGTCCATGATCTGTTCAGCTTTGCCTCAGTTGTATAGAATTCTGCTCAGATTTCCTCTTTTCATTAACGTTTATCCCGCGAGCTCTTAAACTAGTATCGACTTCGTATATTTAGATACAGTATATTTTAACTCTAAGTTCTAGTCCTCAAAATTTGACGATATGTCAAAGGATATTTGAATCCCAGATGTAAAATATATTTCTGTAACTTTACCGCATAGTTGTGAGGTGGCATTCTGGAGATGGACGGTTTAAATCACATCATCGACAACCATTAATATGGTTTTCCGTGGTTTCCCATTTCCTTAATGAAGGCCACACACGGTTCCTTCCCTATTTTTGCGTCGGCGAAAATCTTCAATGGGTTCGTGAGACTTTAAACCAGTAGCAAAATAAAAGAGGGGAAAAAATGAAAGATATGGATTTTGTCCTAAAATGAGAACTTTACTTATAATAAAACTAGCTTCAAATGCGACATGTAACATCATGCATACCAGTGGCGTACACTGAGGGCTACCAGGCGAACGATGGAAATCTAAAGCACATTATTATAAGCATCTGACGCATTGTTCCATTGACATAACCTGTAAGCAATGAGGAAAAACGTCGCAAGTATTTCTGAGAGCAAGGCATGGGAGATTGATATTGCAGCCCAGACTCTCGTCCCTCTCTCCTCGACTCACCTTACGCGTCATGCTACTGTATGTTCGATAGGCGCGGGGACCGGGGTGATAGGTGTACTAGGCTTCGCTCCGTCAGATCGGCACTGCTAATAATCAACCTTGCGTTACTCATCGTGTATACTTCCTCATATCATACTTCTGACGTAATTATGTAGATAACAGAGTGCTGGTGTATCACTCCCGTTTACTTCTGAATCCTTGTAGGAAGACACTGCGATGTCTGGTGTTATAGGAGTAATTTATTTTTATTTTTATAGGTAGATCTGCTAAAATGAAATGCAATCTTTCGGGTTAGTGTTCTCTTTTGTTGGTTGGAATCGAACCCGTGATCATAGGTTGGACACCACCACTGATCTCCCGAGGAAGGTAATTAACCAGTGAACAATGCGTACGACCGCTGTAAAATTCAAAATTTTCATTTAATAATAATAATAATAATAATGGTCCATGGCATCTGTATAGGCTTGGCGGTGACCTAATGAGGATAAGGTGAATGGCAAAGACGTCATAAACACCCAGTCCCCAAGCCAGGGAAATTAACAGTATGACGGGGTTGATTCTGAAAATTGAACCGGTGCCATCGGACCAAAGAAAAGCATTCTATCCATTTAGCCTCAAAGCTGGACTTCAATTTGCTAAACCTTAGGCTACCATCTCCACTCATCAGGTGTAAGTCTAGGTCAGTGGCTTGTGAAGCAGCCTTGACAACACAGCAGGCTTCTCCGTTGGCTATTGGCTGCAGCTCAAAATGCTTAAGGCTAGACGTTCACTAAACCAAGCATGGAAAAGGGGTAACTTAAGTCTAGTGGTAGCCTGCGTCTTGATCCCAGCATACGCCACTGATACATACATACATAGGCCTACGTACCTACATACACATATACATATTGGTACATGGTAGGAATTGCAGTAACGAACTCGCGGATCATCTGGCCAAGGAAGCAGCGCACGACAGTGAAATTAGTGAGTGTTACAGCAAAATTCCTAAAAGTGTTGTGTTTAAGGAATTGAGAGAGGAGAGCTTAAGAAAAATGGCGGATTGAATGGGATCATACGACGAAGGGTTCAGTAACAATTTTTTTCCAGTGTAATAGACTTTCTAAACATATTTATTTAACGCTACATTTCACCGCAGTGGTAACTGGTTATGGAAAATTAAGAGCTTATTTTCATCGTTTAAAAGTTTTAGAAAGTTCCACATGTCCATTAAATGCTATTGATCAAACTGTTGACCATTTACTATTTCATTATGAATTACTAGAGATAGAAAGAAGCATTTTAGGTAAAGAACCACGGCCAGTAAGCAAAAATTAGTTTAGTCAAAAAAAATTTAACAGTTCTTACGTTTCACGAACTCACTTGTATTTTAACAACTGTGAAGAAAATATATCTTTTTGTTTATATATTTTTTCTTATGTACATCATAACAAGCATCGAATTAAGAATGTATCTCTCATGTAATTAGAAAATTAAGTTACATTTGCAATATTATTACTCAAAGCATGTCTAGTATTTCTGTCATGTAATGGGGCGTGCTGTGAATGATAAAAATATCTTCCTTATAGACTGCTATGCCTTTCAGCGTTCAGTCTGCAGACCTCTTGAAATTACTAAAAGAATTCCACAATCCGCTATTTGTAACTAGCTCTGTAAAAAGTAAGCAAAGTCACCTCCGTACACGCCATAAAGACCCTTGGAGCAGTGGAAGGCAAAGGCTTCCACTATTGTTCACCTCGGCACGTGATGAGCTAGAGTGGTTAGCTCTACGCCCGGCCGCCATTGCCCCCAGAAATTAACCTGGTACTCATTTTTGGTGTAGGCTGAGTGAACCTCAGGGCCATATGCACCCCCGGAAGTGGAAATCTCGTTTCTTAAATGTTACGACTTCCTGACGGGGATTCGAACCCACGTCCTTTCGGGCGAACCGAGCACGCCTTTAGCGCCTCGGCCAGGCAGCCCCTAAGTAGCTCTGTAGCCTCGTTTATTATCAAACCTCTTATCTTTACATCATTAGAAACTGAGTTCAACCATCTTTAGACGTCTCCCGCATCGTTGGGTATGAGTTGTGGACAATCTAGGTGACTGTAATGTCTGAGAATAAACATTATGTAGCACAAGGATTTCCTGGCTAACAGTTTCCTCGCTTTATAGCATACACCCGGTAAACGTATTTATAAGTTACTGTTACGTACCAGCTCTGTGGTAGCCCATTCGGTACTTCCGGGAAGCGGTTAATGACTCAGACGACCAGGAATCTCCTAGCCGGCCTTTCCGTGTATTGTTGTCGTCGGCCGGCTTATCTGTGAGTTTCTTGGAGATTCAACGGAAATGTTCTGCCTCGAGCCCCTTCGCGAAAATTCTGGCTCAAATCAAACGAGCTATAAAATGGGAGGCTAGCCGCGGATAGTCAATCTCAATTGGGCTCCGTGGTGGAACCAGTGTTGGTGCGGGACTCGGGATCAGAGTTGGGCTCCGTGGTGGAGTCAGTGTTTTGGGGTTCGATGGTTGGGCTGAGGGCGACAGATTTGTTGGTTGTCGCTAGTCCCACCGAGGTCTGAACGAGGAGCTGTTGCTGTGGTGTCGCAGAGACCAGTGAGTGGGTGAGCTGGAGACGACGGAAAGGAAGACTGTACTTTGTGTTCGAGTAATTCTGTGTACCGAGGCTCGGCGTGAACAGTCGCCAATTGTACACCTATAATTTTACCACTGTGAGGGGTACCTCACATGCCAAGTTGACAAAGGAGAATGTTTTTACATACACATGGATGGAGCATGAATTCAACAAGGGGTCTAAAGAAACGACATCTGCAGTTTACCATCGATTATCACAAACTGATTTGTCAAACTTCACTACTATACGAATTCGTGCGAGAACCGCAAATCTACAATGATTGCAATGTGCTCATATTTCTTGACACACACAGCTCCGCCTAATATAGAAAGTGTTGAATTGGTCTTTCCTATGACAGGCCACTCATTTCTGCCCTCTGACAGGGTATTTACTCAAGTCGAGAGAGAGAGATATGGAAATGCTCTATAATCTGTAATCCAGCAGAATATGAAGACATCTTTAGCAAACATGCTGAAGTCTTCGAGTTTGGCAGAGACTCCTCGGTGAACAATTGGAAAATGGTTTCTGAAAATATGATGAAAATGCCTGCATCTTGGCACTGTGAATTTTCTTCAGTGAAACGATTTGTTATTAGCAAAGATTCGCTGGGAAATGCCACCCTTAGAGGAGAACCTCCTTACAACTCAGACATCGGTTTAGGAAAATCGGTAATGAAAAAGGGAAAACGCCTGACGAGATAATTATGCTAGTGCCACCTGAATTATTGCCAGGAGTAAACTTGAATCCCGCCATAGTAAAGGTAGTAAAACGTTTGCTTGAAAAGCATTTTAGAATGGATTGGGATAGGAATGTGTTGCTTTCTTTTTATAAAAATCTGTTCACCTCAAATTCTGTAGACGAAAACAATCTTGTTGTAGAAACAGAAGTTCTTTATGATGGACCTCAAGAGGAGGGAACAGATTTGAGAGTTTGATTAACAACAAAGTGATGTTTTATTGTTCAAGTTACTTCTATTGCGAGTGCAATGTAGCCTATAAAGGAAGAATTCTCTCCAGATACTATGGATAGGATGTAAATACGATAAATCACACTGCTGTGTTTAATTTATTTGTGAATATCATTATACTGATAGCAAAAAGGTACATGAGTGTAGTGGTGAGTTATATTACAACATTATATTCTCAATCCTTTCATTTTCTTATTTAAAATAAGTTGTGTGAAGTAATATATTTTGAATTTTTTTGGGTGCTCCAAAACTCGTCTTATCCAAAATACAAATGTAATTTATTGACGTTCTACTAATTATATTTATAATTCTTCAGTAAGACGACCCTATGACATTGTACTTGAACGCGTCGTAATACATTTAAACAAGTGAGACTTATATTACAAAAATTACAGGTTTTTCGCTTTTCCTGAAAAATCACTTATGATGGATAAGACGAGTTTTGGAACGGACCGCCTCATTTATTCATGGCGGTTCCATTTATTCAAATGTGAGGTTAACCCAAAGTTTGCGTCAGCAACTTAAAATTCGATTTTATTGTAATAATATTTCTTATTGGTGCTACAATCGTGCTATACGTTTCCTTTTTTACAACTTTGTATTTGGAATGATTATTCCTTGGGTGTTTTGATCTGCTGGAAATTTTTACTTTGTGTGTCTGTACTTCTTTTACTGAGGTAGGATGTGTTTTCTGTAGTGCTCCAACTTAACGAATGTTTGAGTTTTCCATATTTTAATCTATTCAGTATTGTTTCCCCCGTTCTTCTTCTTGTTTCGTGTTGGCCGACTAAGGACTGCAAATATTCAACTGTTGCCTTTGGAGTGAGTTTTGATGTTTGCCCAGTAATTGAGTATCTTCTGGCAGTGTTTTTCCTTACTCTTCCTTGTCCAGAGGGTACCTGTCTTCTATCTTGACAGTTTGTCATTGAACCTATTTTTTTAAACATGTTTCTAAGAGATGCCCGGTCTTTTAAGTCTCTTTCTGTTTCTCCCAGTTCCTGCAGATCTTTGTTTACTTGCATCAGTCATGGTGACTTAGTCTTCCTTTTTTTGCCGGTAACCAAGAAGCTGGTTGGTTAACCTGGCAGGCTGCATCCTGTACACGTGTCTGTAAAATGTTAGGCGTCTTTTCCTGGCCACGTCCGTGATTTTCTTACAGTATTTGTAGAGCTCTTAGTTGGGTCGCCTTTAGTATTCGTTCTCTTCTTCGAGGAACTGCCTCCTCCATAAACTGGCAGGGACTGACTGAGGCACCCAGCTCCAGACGTTAAGAACAACATCACTGGCCTTATGCTATTCAGCAGGAGAATCTGCCTGTCGTGTGTGGTATACATCAGACCATGCAAAATAGGTTGATGTTGCGTTAGACGGGAGTTTCAGGATTATTTGAGGTTTTTTGAGGCCAACTCCCATCAATAAAGTGAACTATCTGGCTGGGATTGTTCCATTTGATATCAGAAGAGAAGTGGCTGCCAACAATTAAAGGAGAAACTCATCTACTATGGTCTTACAACCACTCTGCGGATATCAACCTGCTGAAAGGAGATTAAAATCGAGAAAGAGCTTCCTAACAACTACTCGGCCGTTACAAGGAACAGTTGCTGTGTGGAAGGAGAGAACTAGTAATTTGTCTGAATGGATGGAACCGAAGGAATCTCTAACTCCTGGCCACGCAGAGAACTGGCCACTCTGGAAGTCCCTGAACAGACAGCGAGCTGAAGTTGTAAGAACAAGGGACAACTTATAGAAGTAGAATTTTCCGATCAAAAGAGTTATATATGATTGTGGCGAATTTCAAACAACACAACATCTCTCATGTTGTCCGTTGTGCCCTTCCAGATGTACAATGAGTGATTTGACTAGACTAATTCAAGTGCTCTCGACGTGGCTAAGTTTTGGGCGGAAACATTTTGAAGTCAGTTGATAAACACGTATTTGTGTACTTGTGACCATTTCATGCGTCTTTTTTAATGTTTTCGTGTTTAATATTTTGTACTTCTGACACCAATAAATAAACTTATTTGACTGGCCTCAATATCTTCCTCATTATTTTTTTTAATATAATTTTAACTTCAATTCTCTTTTCGTGTTAACTTCTCAATTCGCCCCCCTTCCCACGTTATTGACCATACGTCTTTACTACGCAACGCTCTCATGGCAAAATTACTCATCTTCTGACGCATGCGAGGTCTTGACTTGTATTCTGGGCTTGTTTTCTAATGAGGGTGTATTGCTATTGTACTCATGTACACGGGTTATTTCCTTTGATGACTCAGTCATTTGCGCAACTCTACGGTTTTAAGTAAATTACGCCTCCGTTTGGTAACTAATTATTTATACCCCAGTGTATATTTATATATTTTACCGAAGATGTTATTCTCCCGTTCCGTGAAAGTTGAGGATGTTGAATTTCGTCCTACAAATTCGCAACCGTAGAGATCCGAATTTGTAGAAGCCTCTACTTGTAAAGGTGAACTGGTTAATGGAAGCAATTCATCATAAGGCCAAGCTCCCAGGAAAACAAGCAGTGGCCTCTCGAACAAACAATGCTCTTGAAGCAAATTAGAATAATAATATTGAGTAGCTTCTGCACAAACATGTCCTACAAATCGCTGGCTAATTGACAGAGCCCCTACTCCTGTGTAATCACCGCTGTACGCTTCCCCTTAGGGGACTCTGTTATCAATACGCGGACGCCCTCATAAAACCTTAATGCAGCTAAATAAAGTGCAATGTCCGCTCATAACTCGCGTGTCATAATGAAATTGTTGGCAAATTTATATCCACAAACACATACAATGGCCTCTCCATTACGCGAGTAAATTGAAAATTGAAGAGGATTACATGGTTAACAATCAGACACAGTGGAAAAATTTCTCTCACACTTCCTCACATATATTAAACAAAACGATTTGACTACTTTCTAAGCAATAATAATAATAATAATAATAATAATAATAATAATAATAATAATAATAATAATCTACATAAATAAAGTTGTAGGGGTTCGCTGTCTGTAATTCCGTTTGTTTTGCCAATTTTTCAGATATTTATCCGTTTTGGGTCAACTCAAGACCGAATCTGTGGTTTTTACTTTTCGTGTCTGTTTGATTGTTTGTTCCACTATTACGGCGAAACGGCTAAGTATATCTCGACCAAATGTCACATTTAGAGTATACTCATTCCGGGGAAGGTTCTAATATGAATACGATTTAAAAATCTTTGAATAGGCAGGGGTTTATAGGGAAACCAGAACAGCTTTCCTCCATTTTCTCGTATACTATTGAGTTTCTGTAAAATCCGTGGACTGCATGGTAAACGTCTCTTCATTTTAAACAACTTTTGTTATGTTCATAATTTAGCTTGCTCTTCAAAATGACGGAGAAAATTACTATTTTCTGCGGGTATCATGATCTGCATTGAGTGACCGACAGACCGACAACGAACCAACAGGTTACCATGGCAACGTCTCCGACTGCTTGCCAGCAGGGAAGTGACGTATTGCCATTTTCGTCATCATTCCTGTACACTCGTGGTAGAAAGCAAGAGAGACGTCTATCGGCTATTCTGTGGTATATTGGCGGAATATCGTTGGAGGTTATGACCGTCCTCGAATAGCTTAAGTAATTACACCATAAGTCATCTTCTTATATGTTTACCTAAGAATGCCTTCCCCTACATTTCTCCTCTGTTACCACTTTCTTATATCCGTAACTCACACCTTCATAATTTATTGAGGGACATTTGGTTTTCCAATACATCCACTTGGAATTTACATATTTGTATTCGTCCCACTGCCCTCAGATATAATCCTATTTTCTGTTAATTTCAACTTTCTTAACTGTATTACTTTCTCCCTCAGTTACTCCGTATGTATGCGAGTGCTAATCCTGAAACCTGGAAACTATTTTCTTTGAGGAAAAGTTTCGAGCTATACAAATTTATAATTTTCAGCCCCGGAAAATATCGAAATACGGAATAATGAGTGGCTAAACGGTAAGTCGTATCACAAAAGAGAAAGTCCACTCGCCTTTCGATTTGGAGAGCATCTACAATTTTGGGACTGTGGCTTTTTGTCGTATCTCTATCCCTTATACGTTAAATAGAACTGCATTTCTCGATTTCAAGTTAAGTTTGTACTTTTTACATGTATATGTTATCGTTTGGCACACTTATAGGAAAAATGCAATCATGACATTGGGCACGCACATTGACATGTCCAGTGGCCATATGTTCGCTAAATGTTATGATTCCAGTATCACACGAGTGTCAAAAAAATAAGGTAGTATGTGAAAACTGTACCAAGTTTGGCCCCATTCAATGACTAACTGAATCTAACCCATAAATATAGGAGATACGAGAAAATGTCATAGGAACAATCATGTAGAACACTGAACGAGGCGTTTGATGGTGAAGTCCGTTTGTAGATGCAATTTAATATTATCTTACTCACTGCCTTTTACAGTAAATTACAGAGAAATACGTATACAATGTAGAATACCGTAGCGAAGCACGGGTACATTTGCTAGTCTAAAAATGTATCCTTTCTGAATGAAGGAGTATTCCACTGATATAAATTTGCACTGCATGTTGCATACCACCAGAATTTTGCATTTTTAAACATTCTATTCTTTCATAAAACATGTAACCTAATTTAAAATAAAATTATCAATGAATTTGGATCGCATTTTTACATGCGTTTGCCAGTAAGTAGGTCCTTCTTTGATATTTTAGGTCTTTTTAAGCAATTTAGAGGTCTTCACCTTCCGAGCCCCAGTAATGTGATTACCAATGAGTAAAGGAAATGGCGTATGACTTTTAGTGCCGGGAGTGTCCGAGGAAAAGTTCGGCTCGCCAGACGCAGGCCTTTTTTATTTGACGCCCGTGTTCGTGATGAGGATGAAATGATGATGAAGACCATACATATACCCAGCCCCCTTGCCAGCGAAATTAACCAATGATGGTTAAAATTCCCGACCCTGCCGGGAATCGAACCCGGGACCCCTGTGACCCAAGGCCAGCACGCCAACCATTTAGCCATGGAGCCGGACATTAGCATTGAGTGATAGTAAGGTACCTTCCGATTGAACAAAAGCAGTCATTGCACGTACCTGTAAGCAAGGAAACAAGAATGATTGCAACAACTATTTCGAGATATCTCATTGATCAGTATACCTGCCAAGGTGTTCACCGTGATACTGGAAGCGAGGGTGCGTCAGTGGTTGAGAGGAGGTTGGATAAAAACCAGTGTGATTTGATACCACAGAGGGGCTGTCAGGATCAGACTTTCAGTATTCACCACGTAATTGAAAAATACTACGAGAGGAATAGACAGTTATGTTTGTTTCGTAGATCTAGAGAAGGTATATGACAGAGTACCGAGGGAAAAATGTTTGCCGTACTGGGGGACTGTGGGATTAAGGTTAGGTCAAAGGCATTTATATTGACAATTGGGCTGCAGTGAGAATTGATGGTAGAATGATTTCTTGGTTCAATGTACTTGAAGGTGTTAGACAAGGCTGTAATCTTTCACCTTTTTTGTTCATAGTTTGCATGGATCATCTGCTGAAAGGTATGAAGTGGCAGGGAGTGATTCAGATATGTGGAAATGTAGTAAGCAGTCTGGCATTTGCAGACGACTTGATCATAATGGCAGATTGTGTAGAAAGACTGCAGTCTGATATGTTGGCACTTGAAAATAGGTGGAATGAGTATGGTTTGTAAATTATCCTTTCCAAGACTAAAGTGATCCAAGATAATCGAATGTCAGATTAGAGATAAAAGGATATATAGTTTCAAGTATTTAGGATGTGTGTTCTGCCAGGATGGTAGTATAGTGGGTGAGATTGAATGAAGGTGGAGAAAAGCTAATGCAGTGAGCTCGCAGTTGCGATCAACAGTATTCTTTAAGAAAGGAAGTCAGCTCCCCGACTTTACATCGGTTTGTTTTCAGACCAACTTTGCTTTACGGGGGTGGAAGCTTGGTGAACTCAGGGTATCTTATTCATAAGTTAGAAGTAACAGACATGAAAATAGCTAGAACGATTGCTGATAAAAGCAGGTGGGGGCAATGGCAGCGGGGTACTCGGAATGATGAGTTAAAGGATAAGTTAGGAATGAACTCGATGGATGATGCTCTACGCATAAACCGGCTTCGGTGGTGAAGTCATGTGAGGCGAGTGGAGGAGGATAGGTTACCTAGGAGAATATGGGCTCTGTTTACGGAGGGTAAGAGAAGTTAAGGGAGACCGAGACGACGATGGTTACACTCAGTTTCTATGGATTTAAAGATAAGAGGAATAGAACTAAATGAGGCCACAGAACTAGTTAGAAATAGGGGATTGTGTCGGCGGTTAGTAAATTCACAGAGGCTTCGAGACTGAATGCTGAAAGAAGCATTCCAGTAATGTGTGATTGATGTTCAATGTGGTCTCAAATCGCCGTAATCGAGTATAATAATAATTGTTACGGAGTATTGTGGATGTGCAGAGGTGAAAGAAGGTGCTGGGGCGAACAGGTCTCAAAATACGAAATTGAAATTAAGAAAAAATTTAACAAGGTTATATTTTCTTTGCAAAATCAAGAAATAACAAGAATGGCAGGTACATAGTAGCAAAGCATCCAATCGAGAATGTACAATTACAGTGTTACAGGATTTGGGCTCCGAGAGCCAGACACACAATTCTTGAGCTATAAGCCCAACCTTACGATATACAAGATTCAACAAAGAGGCAGAAGACCCCAATCATGCCCAGGAGCTCTTGCTCCCAATTACACAGTAAAGCCTCCTCGAGGCACGCAGAAACAAATTTTAAGAAAAAGCAACCCGCTCATAAGTTCAAGCCTATCAAAGGCCACACCAAACTCCACTTTCAAGTTGACCTCCAAACACAAATAACACAGGGGTAAAAATACCCAACGTACTGAGGCCTATTCAGTGAAGAAACAGGACAATTACGTGGCCTCCAAAATACCAACTTGAGAGGAGGCGAAACTGCACTCCTAATATACTTTACTAAAACCTACTTGGCACTAGGCCGCTAATGCAAGGGCTAATCCCATACTAAAGAGGTGACTTATATAAGAAGACGATTTACATTACACTAGAAGGGAAGAAACGGTTGTGAAAATAAGTTCACCTCAAAGCAATATGAGTGGGAGCTCGAGAGGGTTAAGCACTCTCTATCCCAATTTGTGGTTTAAAAAGATAGAATTGATACCAAGTGTCTTTACATTTTAGAGGAAAGTTACATGGTAAAAGGCTTCGGACCTGCCCCGAGAGTTAAACTGCTGAGCTAGCAAGAAAAGAAGTTATTAAAAGGCCATTACCTGGTGGTTGAACTGCTGCCCGAAGAAAGAGGCGCTTCCCGCCCCTTGCTACATAATTTACACAAAGATAGATGTTACTGAAGTGGCCCAGAGACCCGAAAATCAGCAGTTTACATACCCTCGCGGAACATTCGAGACCTTTCAGGAATGAGAACACCCGCCCACAAGCCTTTTATTGGTTAATGGCAAAAACTACTACACCAGATGAAGAAGAAACACCTTATTGGTGGAAAATTAATTACAGAAATTCCTTATTGGTCAAATTCAAAACAGGCGGAAAGAAAGGGTTAACATTGCCAACTTAAACAATGGCAGAAAGAAATTTAATAAAGAACAAACTTATAAGTACTAAATTTCTTCGAAAAAAAGGTTCCTTCACTTCGCACTAGGGTGCACAATAGTAGTTCTTCAGTAGTGTCCTCTAGAAGAGAATGTTCACACTTCTTACTACAGACAAAACAAAAATACATCGAAAACGACCCAGTTCAGAAAACTTCAAAATTTACAAGTAGGGACATCTTCTGAGAAACTTGAGAATTAACACTGTAATTAAAGTTCAGGCTTCCTCCAGTAGAGGAGTTTCAACTGGCGCAAAGTTTGAATTAGCGGAGCGGAGGTGTACCGCCCGGTACAATAATAATAATATTAATAATAATAATAATAATAATAATAATAATAATAATAATAATAATAATAATAATACAGGACTTTATTTGAATTATTTATGAATCTCCTTGGAGAAAATCAAATGATTATTGGCGAATAAGCATCTCCCGCGATGATGCAGGATCACTCCTATCATCACTTACGATCTAACACTGATATGGGAACACCTGACAGAGCGCGATATGGAAGATGTTAAAAAAGTAAAAGTGACTTTCCTGAAAATGCAATATGTGTATCGAAAATTACCCTATCCAGACTTGTATATCTAATGGCTAAATAAATTGGCTAAAGAAATTTCCTTCAGGTACCAGTAACAGCAGCTGACGGGATCGAACGATTTAAAGACGAAAAGAGAAAGTAAACCGTGTAAACCTAGAATTTTACGCTTCAGATGCCATGTTATATCCAGATTGGACTATACCTAACAATGAACTGGGACATGTAGTCATCATCATCATCATCATGAAATCCTTCGAGCGAGCCAGGTAGAATGGTTAAGAACGATGTGCCTCCATTTATTACGGTCCTGGTATGCTTCTTTTCTCTCTAGGGCACCCCATGTTTCTCCTCTCTTCTCTAGGCCTTCTCTTATCTGATCTAACCACCTTTTTCTAGGCCGTCCAATTGGTCTTCGTCCCGGAAAGATCTTTTCAAGATACTTCCTTCGTGTTCGAGTCACCTGTATCCGCTTAACGTTTCCTTGGAGCTGGTATCAGGCAACCTCCTCAACGCGGTCCATGAGATGTCAGAAATGATCTGTGCTTACATAGATAAATCCTTTCAGGCGCGTCCACGCCGTGGAGGTGAGTAACGGTACTGTAGTCGAAGCTACGGTAGCGGCGAAGTTCTGGTGGGGACCCAGTCCCGTGGGGTGTAACATGGACCCCGTGCACAGGGATACTTGTGAAGACCTTCACGGCAGTAAGGATGTAAAATGAAAGTTTGCATTTCACCTGAACTGGCGGAGAAGGCAATAGTCAATCTGGAGATAGTACAGAAGGAACCCACTGCCTTGTGGGAAGAGGAGGGATCCTCAAAGGTTAAGGGAGTAAACCCTGAAAGAAAATCCTCTTATGCGTTAGGCTTAGGAGGTCAGCAGAAGAGCGTTATTATGTGTTGCTTTCAATCTTGCTTTCGGAAATGCAGTAACCAGATCAAATGTCCATGGTTTTCATCACAAATGATGTGCACTTAAGCTATTGCATGAACCCACCAGCTACTGTATGTGTGAACTGTGCGGCCGAGAACGTGGAAAATATCACATCCAGTGGTGTACAAAAATGACTAAATCAATAACAGCTTACAGTAAGGAAGTGTTAAATAATAGCCTACATGAACAAGGCAGTCAATACTATATTATTGGTGCAAAGTTAAAGGCTGTAATAAATAATAACACTATTGCGACATCGCTTTTAACGACGTATTGGATATAACGTCGAAATCTAACGGTCCTGTCTAAATGCTATATAAATACTGTATTTTAAAACATCGCTTAATACGAAGTATTATAATCACATTTTAGGTTAAATGTATCGGTTGTAACGTCCAATGTTGATGATTGTTTTGTATTAGGGAATTGCTGACAACAGTGCAAACTTTTGTTTTCTGTAGATTTCAAATCAGTCTGTCTGTGAAATAGTCAAGGCAAGCTTCGCCCTAAGGATGTAGCAAAAGAAAGGGAAAGTGTTTAATTCTGAAGGAAAACCACACATAATAGGAAAACAAACGTCGGCTTCGCGAAGGAATTGTGTGTAAGCTCAACGATTTTTACAATATAGGAGAGAGAACATCTTATTTATTAGCCAAGATCATGTGCGACATTGTTAATCTATTTACATTGTTGCTAATTTTGCTACCCCCTATTGATGGGGGCACAGGCGAAAAATACATCGAGGGTATCCCCTGCCTGTCGTAAGAGGTGACTAAAAGGGGCAACCAAGGGGGTGATTTTATTAAAACCATGAAACTACTTGTGATTAGTACCATCAGGCGTGGAACACCATGCGTCGCCGTTACTTGCGAGTAGTACCACTGTGTTAGGTACACAATAGGTTTGTGATTAGTAGCAGCAGAGAGTGGTTCACTGTTGGTTTCCGGTACCCGTGATGAGTACCGTTGTGAGAAACACCACGTTGTCTGTGATTAGTACCACTATATGAGCGACACTGTGGCTCTGCGTTGCCAGTGATTATTTTATAGATTTATAAAACTCTTTATTGCCCACCCTAGTGTACACCATCGGTTACAGGCAATAAAGACCGTGAAATACACCTAAACCCAAAAACAAAACAAAACAGTATAAACTAACATACTATTATATATCTTGTAAAACTTCTTACTATCTACACTAAAACTATTTACTATCTACTCTACTCATTTAGTGGTGACAGCACCGGCGGAATCCGTACCATCTACTGCACCACCTTGCCTAAAACTATTGAGATGTCTCTGCCAGTGATTAGTACCCACTATATGAGGAACACCACGGGAATACCGGCGCCCGTGATTAGTACGCCTAGGTGAGGAACACCATGGATTTGCGTTGCCTATGAGTGGCGCCATTATGCGAGAAACTCCATAGGTCTGTGTTACCTGTACGACGTACAATACTTGTGAGTGGTACCATAATGTGTGGAACACCGTGAGTCTGCGCTACTTTTGATTACTACCGCAACTTCAGAAATACCGCGGTTCTACTTTACTTGCGATATGTACCGTTATGAGAGGCTGTTAACCTGGATTTTGGACCCCTTTAGACACCGAGCATCCTCAATTCAGCAGGATTGTGCTTTAGAAGCAGTCCCTCGGTCTGTATTACTATAGTTTTTGATAGTTTCTGGGTCGGATCCACTGATTGTTTTAAATTCATATTCATCCATTCATTCTTCATCACATTTCTTTATTCTGATCAGTAATGATTTTCAACTTTAAAAAATTTCATTTCGTACCATTAGGGGCCGATGACGTAGATGTTAGTCCCTTTTAAACAAAAAGCGTCATCAACAGCTAATTTTTTCTCACTTGTTATTGTATATTTCGTTGGAATATTATTGCCGTACGTACTGTGTAAGGATTAGAAGAAATATTCCTCGCAGCCCATGTCCACAAATACGTTATTGCAAATACAACACTTATTTCAGTTATGTTTTTTGAAGTTTTAAATTTATTGTGTTAATTAACCATATTTTAAACAAAATTAAGTTGTAATTGTGTACTGTAGAATTCTTTCTTATTAGTTTTATTCTTTTGTACTGCTGTTTTGTATGCGCAGTGTGTCTTCATCTTGTACAACCCCCTGTGGGTGGGGAACGCGGACAAAGAATACAGTTACGGTATACCCTGCCTGTCGCAAGAAGCGAATAAAAGGGGCGACGAAGGGATGATGAAATTAGAACCATGAAACTACTTGTGAGGAAGACGATGGGTCAACGTTGCTTGCGATCAGTATCACCAAGTGAGGAACACCATGGCGCTACGTTACCTAAGAACAGTACAATTTTGTGCGGCACATCACGGATCGTGTGCATCTCACCATGGCGGGGGAGCGGGCGCTCGGTTGCATACCCTAGCACAGGGATGGCGAACCTTTTCCAACTAGTGTGCCATTTTAGGTCTGGATTATTATTTTCAACTGTCTACTGTGCCACTTGTTATTTTCATTTGCAATGGATACAACCCCCTCCCCCACTCACCATCGCCACCACCGACTTCTATCCCTAATTCCAAATTATGTTTCATAATATGTTATTACATATTATATATATATATATATATTATATACATATATATTGCAAAATACCAAATATATGTAATTGCATGTTCCATGGTCGTATTTTGCGAATACCGAAAAAATACATAGTAGCTTTGTTATTTATGTTAGGTTCATAACTTGTCTTCACAACGTTCATTGTAGAAAATAGCTGCTTGCAGGCCTATGATGACCCAAACAAAGTGAGTAGCGCTGTAGCAAGTTTCTTCATGGCCGAAAACTTTTGTGGGAGACTGTTCCACTGTTCAAGTATTAAGTTCTCCTGCTTCTGGAGAGAGTATTCACCTTCAACAGCACACCCGATTTTCACTAATGCTTCATCATGTTGTACGACCATTTTCACCCAAACATACTTTCTTAAAATTCAGTCAACTCCATTTCTAAACTGTCAATATCTAATCTCAAAAAAAAAAAAAAAAAAAAAGACTAATTTGTGCAATATGAGGTTTTGAAATAAAGTGCGATAGTTTCTCCAAATCTCGAAATTGGGAAAATTTCTTGGCAACTATTTGTCTTACAAAATTCACAACAATAAACAGTTACTCACTAAGAATAATTACGCGATGCTGGCAACCAAAAACAAACCAAAGTTCACTAATTCACTGATATGGCTGAGCGAATGGCTCGTCGGCTGCATCTGACATTTATTTCACGTGACTTCCGAACCTATCAGTGGTGTAGTGTTGCCATACTGCACGTTCGAATGGAACTAGAATTTAGATTTTCGGGTTTTAAACGTGAAACTTTATGACTATATGATGCACGAGATATGTAGTCTATAGTACATAATATACATACATATTTTAATATGTGCATGTGGTGTGCCACCGACACCGTGTTCGCGTGTCACAGGTTCGCCATCCCTGCCCTGGCGTCTAGCGAGAGTAGGTGCCGAGCACTGCGCTCGAATGCGTTGGTTCCACCAAGGTAGTTAGAGTAAGAGGTAGGGATCACGCGCAGGTCTCCCCACGAAGCTTGGCTGGCGATGACGTCACTTGAACCCTCAGCGCCTTGTCCTCTATATGAGGTAGGCTAATACACAGCTGTAAGCTATTCTGTTTTAGCCACAAGTTAGAGATAACTTCATTGATATTTTAACATCACCTAAGAAAATGCATTCCACTTCATTATTACAGTAGAGTAATAATAGGAGATCAAATACAGTGTGAATTCAGCAGCGTTTCTGAAGTATTTCGATCTGTATAAAAGGATGTACCAATGCTAAGACTGTGATAGCAGTGGAATGGCCATTCCATATGTTCATGTTCTCAACACCTATGATAACAATAACAAGGGGCTCTAATTGTTACAGACTCGAACATAAAGCTTGATGACTGCAAGAAATATGTCCGTTGTTACAAGCAGTATTGGGAAAATATATACACCGTCAACAACACAAACAGCAAATTTTAGGAAACTGTCCACAATACAAACAGTACAGTAAATGTTTTCCTGCAAGTGCCAAGAAATGACAAATTCCACGTTAACATTAGATAGGCCATATTCATGAGCCTGTATATCAACATTCTTAGCACTGGTTTCATATACAACATAATAAATTGATTTTCATAAAAAAAAATAACGGGTATGTTATACACAAAGAATAATGCTGATATTAAAAATATATATAACAAAACACACTTATCCATAGCATCAGTGTAATTTCTTTGCTTTTCTTCTTTCTTTATCGGTGTTGTATTAACAGAAACCCGGTCTCTTCAATGTCTTACTTTTGTTTAAAGCGTCCATTGGAATAAAAGAACGGCTTCTCACGAAGCAACTTGCAAGCTCATAAATTTCGGAGAATGTCTTTTTCAGGATATCCGTAAGGTTTGTGATGATGTTAGAACCCCTTTTTCAGTTCTTTCCCGTGGTAAAATTGAAACTACCGAGCTCGATAGCTGTAGTCGCTTAAGTGCGGCCAGTATCCGGTATTCGGAAAATTGGGTTCGAACCCCACTGTCGGCAGCCCTGAAGATGGTTTTCCGTGGTTTCCCATTTTCACACCAAGCAAATGCTGGGGCTGTAACTTAATTAAGGCCACGGGCGCTTCCTTCCCACTTCTAGCCCTTTTCTGTCCCATCGTCGCAGTAAGACCTATCTGTGTTGGTGCGACGAAAAGCAACTTGCAAAAAAAAAAAAAAAAAATCTTTTTGAAATTTAATTTCCACCCCTTGTAGTTTGACCTGTTTTCTCTCCGTAATTACTTTCTATATCGAGGTTCTTCTTTATCCTGAAAGCTATATAGCCAGTGAAGTCTTCAAGCAGCTCCTTGGTTTCACGACTCCCCTCGAGCTGTTTTACTAGATCTTCAAGGGCTTTAACGAACCCTTGCTCATCCTCCGATAAAAAAAATAGGATGTTGTGGGCTCAACGCTGGCCTTAGACTGGCACACGATATCCGAGTTTTGATCGAGTTCATCAGTACATATTTGGACGTAATATTTCATAATCTTCCGGAGAACAGTTGGAATTTCTTATCGCCTTGGAAGCATTGAGGCTAGAAGCAATGATTTCACCTTTCGCGTCACAGCTGTCGGAAGAGGATCGTCATAAAGCCTTCCGAACCCTCGAAGCTGAGAAAGATAGCTTTCGATAATGTCTTGATTACTTCTGTCGCCATTTATTTACGTCAGTGGTTTTAGGGAATTCATGAAAGTGTATGTTTCGTTCCTTCGCGTGCCTGCTATGATTTGTGCAGTCTGCAATGGCATGACAAAGCATACTGAAAAGTGTACATTATTACTGCTTTTTACGTGTTATCTCATAAAATAAACACACACGGTTTCTTATACACCACAGATATGTTACTATCGTGTATTATTAGCACCTAGCTTCTGCGTGCACAGCGATTCTTACTCGAACTACCTCTACCTCACTCAGAGCAGATTCAACGCGAGGGTCCTGCGTGACGTCACAGCTCTGCTTTGCCACTGCGCATCTCTCTCGTGATCCCTACCTTGTATTCTACGTACCTTGGGTTCCACTATGTTAACGAATGGGTCTGCGCTACCAACTAGTAGCACCACTATATCAGGAACACCATGGATATACGTTACGTATGATTGGTACCACTACGTGAGGAACACCACGGGTTTGTGCATCGCTCCTGATTAGTACCACTGTGTGAGGAACATCACGGGTCTGCGTTGCGTGGAGTAGCACCCTTATGTGCGGAACGCCATAGGTCTGTGTTGGTATGGATAGTTCCATAATGTGTGATACACCGTGGGTCTACATGACCTATGAGTAGTACCACTATATGAGTATACGTGGCCTGTGCTTAGTACCTATATGTGAGGAACACCGTGGGTTTACGTTACTTGTGAGTAGTAC
The DNA here is from genome assembly GCF_040414725.1 of Anabrus simplex. Lineage (NCBI taxonomy): Eukaryota > Metazoa > Arthropoda > Insecta > Orthoptera > Tettigoniidae > Anabrus > Anabrus simplex. The sequence goes on along the minus strand of NC_090275.1, from coordinate 81,250,125 downwards.
CATGGCTCTGCATTACCTATTAGTACCACCATGCCAGGAACAGCATGAGTCAATGTTGTTGTTTTTTTTTTTGCTATTTGCTTTACGTCGCACTGACACAGATAGGTCTTATGGCGACGATGGGATAGGAAAGGCCTAGGAGTAGGAAGGAAGCGGCCGTGGCCTTAATTATGGTACAGCCCCGGCATTTGCCTGGTGTGAAAATGGGAAACCACGGAAAACCATCTTCAAGGCTGCCGACAGTGGGACTCGAACCCACGATCTCCCGATTACTGGATACTGGCCGCACTTAAGCGACTGTAGCTATCGAGCTCGGTGAGTCTATGTTACCCCTTATTAGTGCCACTATAGGAGGAACACCATGGTTCTGCTTTACCAGTGATTAGTACCATTATGAGGGGCCGGTGACGTGGATGCTGGACTCCTTCGGATAATAAGCATCATCCCAGTAACTAAAACATTGTAAATTGGATCCACTGATTGTTTTGGTTTCACGATCATTTTTTCAAGATCATTCATTTTAGATTCTAGTCAGTGGATACATTTCGAAATTTTCATTTTCATTTCGTTGCATCTCGTACCGTTAGGGACCGATGACCTAGCTGTTAGGCCCCTTTAAACCATAATAATTATCATCATCATCATCATCATCATCATCATCATCATCATTAAAAAGCCTCCGTCGCTCAGGCGGCAGCGCGTCGGCCTCTCACCACTATGTTCCGTAGTTCAAACCCCGGTTACTCACTGTGAAATTTGTGCTGGACAAAGCGGAGGCGGGACAGGTTTTTCTATGGGTACTCCGGTTTTCCCTGTCATCTTTCATTCCAGCAACACTCTCCATTATCATTTCATTTCATCTGTCAGTCATTAATCATTGCCCCAGAGGAGCGCGGCAGACTTCGGCAGCCGGCACAATTCCTATTCTCGCCGCAAGATGGTGGCTTCATTCATTCCATCCCTGACCCGGTCAATGTCTGGAAAACAGGTTGTAGGCTTTCATCATCATCATTTCTTGTACTTCAAGTTGAAGATGAACTTAACACAGGTTGAAACACGTCCTTAGATTTAATGTTTACCACATATAATGTTTAAACAGACTATTTAATTTAATTGGTAATATTTTATCGCATTCAACCGGTGGACAATATATACACATTGTCTTTATTTCAATACGAAATTAATCCGTGTGATTTTGTTTCATTTTATCTGTGTATAAGGACTTCCTTCTCGGCTGATAACGCTCATCCCTAGCCGTAATACTCATGACAACGAAATTATGGTCTACGGGATGTTTCTTTTTTGAAGCAACTATACACTGCATTATGATTGGCGCTATCTGATGGGACACCAAACAGATCTCAAGCCTCGCTAGTAAATAAACACTCACTGAATGAGAGACTGCCTTTGATTTTGATCCGATCCGTGTTGAGATAGATTGATGGAGCAGGATCATTCACGATAGGGATTGGTGCGGAAAGCTGCTTTCAAAATATTGCTTTGTACTTAAGCTGGCACTAAAATGATGCGTCATTCGCAGTCTGGTGTAATACCACGCGTTATCGGCCGTAAGCTTTTCGACAGACATGCATTTATAGGGTTCGTACAACGTTAGCCCACAAACTGCACTCAATAACGTCGGAATGGCCATCTATTTCCTTTAACACTCTGAAATCTTCGACAGTTAACATTATGAATGCTTTGTTATTTGTTTCATTGCACCTGTTTTCACATTATTATTATTATTATTATTATTATTATTATTATTATTATTATTATTATTATTATTATTATTATTATTATTAACGAGCAATTGGCTGTGCGGTTTGGGACTCGTAGCTTTCAGCTTGCATTTAGAAGATAGTGGGTTCGAATCCCACTGACAGCAGCCCTGAAGATGATTTTCTGTGGCTTCCCATTTTCACACCAGGCAAATGCCGGCCCTGTGCCTTAATTAAGGTCTCGGTCGCTTCATTTCCACCGAGTTCGATAGCTGCAGTCACTTAAGTGCGGCCAGTATCCTATATTCGGGAGATATCGGGTTCGAACCCCATTGTCGGCAGCCTTGAATATGGTTTTCTGTGGTTTCCCATTTTCACACCAGGCAAATGCTGGGGCTGTACCTTAATTAAGGCCACGGCTGCTTCTTTCCCACTCCTAGCCCTTAACTGTCCCATCGTTGCCATAAGACCTATCTGAGTCGGTCCGACGTAAAGTAACTTGTTTTAAAAAAAGCTTCCTTCCCACTCCTAGCCCTTTCCTGTCCCCTCGTTGCCATAAGGCCTATCTGTTTCGGTGCGACGTAAAGCAAATTAAATTTCCTTGTACGGTGACAGAAGGCACTACGAGTATATTATTAATTCTGGCTGTTGTACCCTTTCTTCGCACGATTACATGTTTCCTTCATGAGTTTATGCAAAGTTACTTGCCGGTATTCAAACGTTCAATACGGCATATTAAATTGATATTCTTCTACAAAAGCACGTGGCAGTAACGTGACGTATGATAAAGATGAACAAAGTAGAGACAGAATGAGGACGAATAGAGAGTTTATTATGCGATACAGTTCCTGGTAGAAAGTTTTGCGAAATTCTCAGTTACATATTGTTGTTTCTCTGACCACTAGAGTGGCGTTGTGACTGAAGGCTCATGAAACCCATCGTTGATGATAACTCCCGTATTATCTGTTCTGTCGAAAAAAGTTCTTCCCATTAATCCACCTTCAGGTCGTGCACCAAGTATCCATGGAACTAAAAATACGTTTTTTCGTAAGCATCTCCGTTATTTACAGCCGTACGATAAGTACGTATAAGTAGGGGCCGGGTGTTTATGCAGTAATAGGTTGGAATGCAAACTTAGTGAAGCGAGTAATAAATAAAGTCTACCCGCACAACGGTAATGCTATGAGGTTGGCATAAACATTAGGGGTTCGGCCCATTAGAACCCCTAGAATTTATGTTACTCCCACTGAATTATGTTAGAGCGGGCTAGTCGACATTTCCTACTAACAAAATTACTTAGTAACAAAATTACTTAGTAGGAAATGTCGACTAGCCCGCTCTAACATAATGTAGTGGGAGTAACATAAATTCTAGGGGTTCTAATGGGCCGAACCCCTAATGTTTATGCAAACCTCATAGCAATACCGTCGTGCGGGTAGACTTTACTTATTACTCGCTTCAGTAAGTTTGCATTCTAACCTATTATTGCATAAACATCCGGGCCCTACTTATAAGACATAAACTTAAACGTTTGTTATATACAGTATTTTGATATAACTAATTTTTTCTTGTTATTATTCTACCTTTTTCGCACACCTTGTGGGATCGCGGGTGCGAACTGCGTTGCACATGTGGATTTGGCCCTGTATTACGGCCGGATGCCCTTCCTGACGCCAACCCTATATGGAGACATGTAATCACTACTGGGTGTTTCTGTGATTTTTGGTAGTGGAGTGTATTGTCTGAATATGAAGAGGAGAGTGTAGGGACAAACACAAACACCTAGTCCCCGGGCCGGGAGAATTAATCACATGGAATTACAATCCCGGACCCAGCCGGAAATCGAATGCGGGGCCATCTGTTTCGAAGGCCTCTACGCTGACCATTCAGCTAAGGAGTCGGCCTTTGATAGAACTAATTAAACAAAAATATATTACGGTTGGTCATGTATATTTTGTGGGAGTGTAAAATTAGTCTGTTCAGAGATTTGGCCTTAAAACCTTCGCAACGACGGGTATATTCTAAATATGAAGTTTGGTATACACTGACTGACAGAGCAAATGCAACACCAAGGAGGAGTGGTTCGAAAGGGATGAAAGTTGGGGAAAAAACAGAGACGGCACGGACGAATAATTAATGTTTATTTCAAACCGATATGCAGGTTACACAATGCGCACGGCATCGACGCAGTAGGATGTAGGACCACCGCGAGCGGCGATGCACGCAGAAACACGTCGAGGTACAGAGTCAATAAGAGTGCGGATGGTGTCCTGAGGGATGGTTCTCCATTCTCTATCAACCATTTGCCACAGTTGGTCGTCCGTACGAGGCTGGGGCAGAGTTTGCAAACGGCGTCCAATGAGATCCCACACGTGTTCGATTGGTGAGAGATCCGGAGAGTACGCTGGCCACGGAAGCATCTGTACACCTCGTAGAGCCTGTTGGGAGATGCGAGCAGTGTGTGGGCGGGCATTATCCTGCTGAAACAGAGCATTGGGCAGCCCCTGAAGGTACGGGAGTGCCACCGGCCGCAGCACATGCTGCACGTAGCGGTGGGCATTTAACGTGCCTTGAATACGCACTAGAGGTGACGTGGAATCATACGCAATAGCGCCCCAAACCATGATGCCGCGTTGTCTAGCGGTAGGGCGCTCCACAGTTACTGCCGGATTTGACCTTTCTCCACGCCGACGCCACACTCGTCTGCGGTGACTATCACTGACAGAACAGAAGCGTGACTCATCGGAGAACACGACGTTCCGCCATTCCCTCATCCAAGTCGCTCTAGCCCGGCACCATGCCAGGCGTGCACGTCTATGCTGTGGAGTCAATGGTAGTCTTCTGAGCGGCCGCCGGGAGTGCAGGCCTCCTTCAACCAATCGACGGGAAATTGTTCTGGTCGATATTGGAACAGCCAGGGGTTCTTGCACATGCTGAAGAATGGTGGTTGACGTGGCGTGCGGGGCTGCCACCGCTTGGCGGCGGATGCGCCGATCCTCGCGTGCTGACGTCACTCGGGCTGCGCCTGGACCCCTCGCACGTGCCACATGTCCCTGCGCCAACCATCTTCGCCACAGGCGCTGCACCGTGGACACATCCCTATGGGTATCGGCTGCGATTTGACGAAGCGACCAACCTGCCCTTCTCAGCCCGATCACCATACCCCTTGTAAAGTCGTCTGTCTGCTGGAAATGCCTCCGTTGACGGCGGCCTGGCATTCTTAGCTATACACGTGTCCTGTGGCACAAGACAACACGTTCTACAATGACTGTCGGCTGAGAAATCACGGTACGAAGTGGGCCAGTCGCCAACGCCGTGTCCCATTTATCGTTCGCTACGTACGCAGCACAGCGGCGCATTTCACATCATGAGCATACCTCAGTGACGTCAGTCTACCCTGCAATTGGCATAAAGTTCTGACCACTCCTTCTTGGTGTTGCATTTGCTCTGTCAGTCAGTGTAAATATATCGAGTAGTTTTCTACTTATAAGAACTCAAACAGACAAACCGACAGACACACTCCGAAGCTAAAAAAGTATGCAGATGATCATTATTAGACTTGAAGCGGATAACTGTACGAAAATGCCTCCAAAATATTCAAAATAAAGATACAAGGTAATTACGGTTCATTATTATTATTATTATTATTATTATTATTAGGCCTCCGTGGCTCAGACGACAGCTCGCCGGCCTCTCAGCGCTGAATACCGTGGTTCAAATCCCGGTCACTCCATGTGAGATTTGTGCTGGACAAAGCGGAGGCAGGACAGGTTTTTCACCGGGTACTCCGGTTTTGCCTGTCATCTTTCATTCCAGCAATACTCTCCACTATCATTTCATTTCATCTGCCGGTCACTAATCATTGCCCCAGAGGCGTGCGACATGCCTCGGCAGCCGGCACAATTCCTATCCTCGCCCGCAAGATGGGGGCTTCATTCATTCCATCCCTGACCCGGTCACTGACTGGAAAACAGGTTGTAGGTTTCCATTATTATTATTATTATTATTATTATTATTATTATTATTAATATTATTATTATTATTATTATTATTATTATTATTATTATTATTATTATTATTATTATTATTATTTAGCTTGCAAGGAACGCCTGCAACAAAAAGGTTTTTCTTTTGGGTCTATATTGAGGCATATTGACACCGTTGTTAAACGGGAGTGCTTGTATGCAGCGGAAACATTGGATATGATTGGAAAAGGTGGACTTGAAGGTATCCGGAATTGAGAAAGAAAAATGCTCAGGAAAAATCCTGGGCCCAAATGTTACAAATGGGGAGAGGAGACTCAAATCTAACAAAAATTTGTATCAAAGAACTAAAGGAGTGGTTGAACTGATGAGGAAGGGAAGGTTACAATTCTATGGACACTTGTTGAGGATGGAAGTAATAGACTGACGAAGAGAATCTTCGAATTCTTCGGGAGGAGGAAGACAGACCTGTAATGGTTCCGAGAAGTGAGGTTGGACTTCACGAAGTTGGGGTTACGAAAGATTACATCATGAACAGAAATCAGTTTAGACAAGTCGTCAAGAAGTCCCTTCGTTTCGAGGAGACTGGGGAAATGCTAGTGAGGAAAGGGAGGTCCTGTACGGAAGCGCGGAAGAAGGAAGTTGGAGAAAGGATGAAAAAATACCAGCAGAGAGTGAAACTGTAAAGCGTGGTCCATAGACGACCGATACGAAAATTATTATTATTATTATTATTATTAACTTAGATTTTTCGGGTGAGTGGAAACATTTGCTTAGGAATATTCCCCTTCCTTTTGCGGATAAAAACAGATTCCCCGAGGCACTATTGTATAACGGAAGATATAATCGATATTAACAGAAGGCATTTGACAATAGGCTGCTTCAGGGAGTAGCGGATGTGATGGAGAGCCGCACATGGATGACAACTACAGGATATAGCCCGACGTGACATTTGACGTCCATTTAGGAGACATAAAGTCTCATATCCTCTCTCTGTGAGATGTATTTATACTCGTGTTCAAAATGTGCTCCAGGTCGCGCGGGAACAATATTGGAGTGGCTTTGTCGAGCAGACCACCCACTGACAACGTCTTCAGGGTCATGTTTACCTTTCCTTCCTTGCGTAATAGAACCAGTATAGCAACATCAGACGATTAAAGAAGACAATTTTGAATACTTTTGTCGCTAACTGGCGTCACAGATAAGGCAGATGATATGCTGTATAGAGCAGTAAATGACTTGCAGGATAGTGAGCGAGTGCTGAAAGACTTAAACAATGTAGTGAGATGGTCAGCAGACAATGGTATGAATGTAGATGGGATGAAAAGTCAAGTTGTAAGTTTCACAATTAGGAAAAGTCCTCTCAGTTGTAATTATTGTGTTGGTGGAGTGATAGTAAGTTCCTCATGGGGAACACTGTAAGGATCTAGGTGTTAATATAAGCAATGTTCTTCACTGACGTTATCATATTAACGAAGCACAGTGGTCTAAACACCGATTCTAGCCGGCAAAAAATCGATAAAATCGAAGTCAAGAAATCGCTGAAAAAAGTTTGGGAACTCATTTTAGGGACCCCAGGTGCCTCATATCTGCCTTACATAATGTGCTTGGAGTGTGTAAGTGGCGGGGAATGAAGCACAAACATGACAATTTTAAAAACTTGGGAAAAATTAAACATTTATATCTTATTGGGACCAACCAGGATATTGAAGGACCCCTTCTTGGAGCGTATTTGTTGAGTAAATTCACTAGGATAAGTCCTTCTGCACGCGCTAAAAAGACCGTATCAAGCAGTTAACTTCTCCATATTTTAGACTTCACTGTACTCCTATTTTACGGCGTTTTCAGTGCCGGAAACCGAAGTTATTAATAGTTATGAGTCACTGATTGATTTAATCGATATTATACACTATACTAAAGATTTTCCACCAAAATACAACTGCCACTTCTTGCAACTTTTTGTTGCTGGCGGTATTTGCTTTTAACTTACAAGTAACCCGAAAAAATTTCACCGCACTACTTTTTCTTATCAGTATCATTCCCCCCTCCCACCCTCTACCCGCAACGCAACACCCACTGTCTGTGACTCGTGGCCTACCGCTCTCCGAGCCTTTCTATACCATGGATCTTACTGTATATCTTAACTTTGAAATTCGTTGTTTAAAGGTAGTTTACGAAACACCACGGATGAACAAAAGCAAGATGTCAGAGATCGAAAATCCACTAGTCAGGAAGCTTTTTGGAAAGAGCTGGACCTGAAAATTGACAAGGTTGTTCAAGGGACTGGGAATCGAACACCGCCAACATCTCAAGAAGGTTCTATCGCATTCCGAAAAAGGCAGCGGAAGCAACCAGAGTCAGCGAAGAATCATCAGATTTGCTGTTACGTATATAGCAGGTATGTTGTATGTTGGGTATTCAGCCCGAAGGCTGGTTTGATCCTCTGCAGCTCCGCCAACAGCTGTCATAAATAGCCTAGGCGTCACTGAAGAGGCGTACTAGGGAAATGAGGAGTGAGGTAGTTTCCTGTTGCTTTCCTCACCGAGCCAGCCGCTGCTATTACATATCAGTCTGCCAAGCCCACTGAAATATATGCACCAACCGACTCTATGAGTGATATTTTCACACCATTCATAACAGGGACTGGCTGCATAAGGAATGATATTACTAGCATCACTCATACCTCAGTCACTTTCATATTGTCAAAGCCAAGGATGAGACTGAGACCGGTCAATGAAAGTTAAAAAAATTGATATAGCCCATACCAGAAGACATAGTGCACGGTAATCACTACATTTCGCCATCAAAGGCAGGTACAACAACAAAACCCCAATTCAACTATATTTGGACTTAGTTCTTTCGCTTCACGATATTTATACTCTTCTCTAGGTTTTAGGTTTTGTCCAATGGTCATCAGGTGAACGATAAAGCTTTCAGCGCGTACGCTTTAGACACTGCAATCCTTATATAATTATTATCCTATGCCTCCGATCGTTCACTGAGTCTTAATTCATGGTGCTCAGGCGATCAGATACGCCCTACTGCCAATCGGAAAGCTGTCCGGGAGGAGGCCCAAGAATCTCGAAACAAGGATTATAGGTTCTTCCGGGAGCACCAAACCCGGAAGACCTCCAGAAAGGACACAAGAACTGATGTAATACACAGTCTCCTGTTTTCGTCGGACGCAGTAGTTACAAGGGACCTCATCAAAGCTGAAATTCACTGGAATGAACTGCCCCCTGAAGTAGGCCTACACGCTTTGCTCGTGTTCGATGAGGACACAGATGAAGAGCAGGCTTCGGAAGAAGAGACTTCCGAAGAAAAAACTTCCAAAGCGGAAGAAGAGGACGTTAAAATGTCAAATTCAGATAGTGAACCCAAGCCATGACTCGTAAGTAGTCTTACTAAAAAGTAACATAGCGCTAAAAAATCGAAATATTTCAAATATAACGTAATATATTCTAATTCCTTTTCAGGTCACCTTCCTCAACAAACTGGCCTAATTTTTACAATCGTCGATATGTTTTACATCATGGATTTAGATGACCGATTCTTATGAAAATAAAATCATGACATTTGTCATGGATTCCATACGTTCTTCTTTCTAAACCCTGTTCATAATTTCATTAAATAGTTAACGGGAGCGTAGGGCGCCATTTACCATGAATGCATTCGTGGAATTCTAAATTTTGTCCGGCTACCTTAAGTTTTGCGAGTTAGCGGACGCGTATTGGATCCACTACTCCGTTAATCGAAAATCCGTTAATGGATTCGTAATCAGCGACCTCGAAAACCCCCGAGTATGAATTTCCATCGGCTTTTGTGGACCCGGAAAGATGATACGATTTATTGCCGGCTAGAATCGGTGTTTAGACCACTGTGCGAAGTTGTTAAGAAAGGTTACAGATCTCTTCACATGTTTATGAGAGTATTTATGGGTCGTAGTAAGGATGTAAAGGAGAGGGCGTATAAGTCTCTGGTAAGACCGCAGTTAGAGTATGGTTTCAGTGTATGAGATTCTCGTCAGGACTTCTTGATGTCAGAGCCGGAAAAAAAATCCACAGGAAAGCGGCACGAATTGTTCTGGATGATTTCCGACAAAGGAGTCTTCTTCTTGGGGCGCCTTCTCCTAGCGGAGGCTGGCGGTCCATATAGCCAGCTCCGGACGTGATGTTGCAGCATGGAAAGCATCTTCTGAAGTGCAGTTGTGCCATCTTCGGATATTCTTCAGCCATGAATTCCTTCTGCGTACAGACCTTTACCCTTGTGGTATTCGGAGTAGGCGGCGATAATTTTACGTTAAACAGAGCTATGCCATATGAACTTAAAGGGATATACTTCAGAATCTTTAATGCAGTGGTTTTCCGTTGCCTTCCGCATCCTAATGCCATTGACCATTTGTAGCTTCTTCCGCCTTTTGGGACCATTTCCTGTCCCAAGGACAATCGAGTGCCCTAACCTCTATCCGCTCATCCACCCTCAAGGAGACTGTTGGCACTTGGTCGAGGGGATCTTCTTATACCGGAAGATACTCGGTTCCTTCATTCGTTAGCCGCCTGCATATAACAAAATTGTCATAAACAGTCGTTGCACCCTCTCTACAGCGGGGAGGTGAATATCAGGATTTCACCGTCATTGAAACTGAGACCATAATGGCTTTTCTCAGTTTCTCTGGATCTTCAGAGAGGGACAAAGGAGTAGTGTTTCGAAAATGTTGTAAACTTGGGCTGGGAAGACTTGGGAGTAAGGAGACGAGATGCTCGACTAAGTGATATGTTTCGAGCTGTCGGTGGTGAGTTGGCGCGGAATGACAGTAGACGAATAAGCTTGAGCGGAGCTTTCAAAAGTAGGAAAGAGGACAAACTGAGCAAATATTAATTTTCAGGACGAGCAGTAAAGGATTGGAATAAATTATCAAGGGAAATGATCGATACAATTCCAGGTTCTTTGAGAATGTTTAAAAAGAAAGCTTGGTAAACAATAGCGAATCTGCCAACTGGGCGACAGCCCTAAATGCAAATCATTGATTGATTGATTGATTGATTGATTGATTGATTGATTGATTGATTGATTGATTGATTGATTGATCTATATTTTCTTCTCCAGTTTTCGTTTCATTTGACTCTATTTTTGTTTCAAGTTTTTACAGATAGAAGCGTCCAACTCGTTGACTGAATGGTCAACATACTGGCCTTCGGTTCAGAGGGTCCCGGGTTCGATTCCCGGCTGGGTCGGGAATTTTAACCTTCATTGGTTAATTCCAATGGCCCGGGGGCTGGGTGTTTGTGCTGTCCCCAACATCCCTGCAACTCACACACCATACATAACACTATCCTCCACCACAATAACACGCAGTTACCTATACATGGCAGATGCCGCCCACCCTCATCGGAGGGTCTGCCTTACAAGGGCTGCACTCGGCTAGAAATAGCCACACGAAATTAATTAATTAAATTAATTAATTAACAGATAGAAGCAAAACAGTGATGTTGTCTCTGATGTTTCATTTCAGAATTTAAAACAGCGACGGTGAACGTTTTGTTGTATAGTACTATTATTACCGCACTTAAGTTGATTCACTCTCAATCTTTACGTTTCGATCAAAATTCGACCAGAGAGCATAGCTATACTTTTTCAATTTTGATGTCTTCTATCCCTCCCGCTATATCCCTCTGACGCGGGTACTTCTGGTTATCTATAAATTTTTGTGCCCCTCCCCCCTCTTTCTCTTAATTCCCAATCGCCTCTACTGGATAACACGAATAAAACAGAAGTTACAAAGTGCCTTTAGTCGCACTTAGAGCACTCTCCTATGGCCACAATACAACGTGTATACAGAGCTGTCACACGTCTTTGGATGTCCGACATGTTAGTACAGTATGTGAAGTGGGGGAAACAAAATACGTCTGCAGGTAGATTGGGGAAGTGGATGTTCCAGAACTGTTAACACGCCGCTTAGTCAGGAAGATGCACACACGGATCGCAGTGTGTGGGCGGGCATTGTCGTAGAGGAGACTCCTCTTTCCAGTTCTGTACAAGTCTGGCCAAACACGCCGGATACGTAGCAGCAACCATTTTAATTCTCGGGCCAGGCTGAGTGGCTCAGATGATTGAGGCGCTCCCCTCAACTTGGCAGGCTCGATCCTGCCTCAGTCCGGTGGTATTTGAAAGTGCTCAAATATGTCAGCTTCGTGTCCTTAGATTTACTGACACGTAAAGAAACTCCTGCTGGACTAAATTCCGGCACCTCGGCGTCTCCGAAAACCGTAAAAGTAGTTAGTGGGACGTAAAGATAATAATGTTAGTATTATTCTATTCTCGTAGAATGCCGCTTTGACAGTTTGACCCTCCAATAAGAATTCTTGGTGGATCATGCCGAAGAAGGCGATCTACAGTGTCTTGATCTTGGAGTTTTGCAGGTGGAAACCCGGCGAACACCATAACATTGATTGTCGCTTGGTCTCGGGGTCGAACTGGTAGCACCAGCATTCAACGCCTGTGATGAGGTTTTTCAGAAAAGATGGATCTTCGTCACATGTGTCAAAGAAATCTCCAGCAATTTCCATGCGTGTTGCTTTCTGCTCGTTACTCAGTGTGCGCAGCACAAAAGCAGAACATATTATCTTCCGCTTACTCAAATTGTTGTGAATTATGGTCTTCTCACTGTCCTTGCCATTCCCTAACTCCTCTGATATTCTTCTCAGAGACAGTCGTAGATTTTGTGCCAACATCTGTCGAACTTGCTCAAATACGTCAGCCGCGTGTCGGTAGATTTACGATATGGGGAGAGAATATGTGACGCTGGTGATAGATATTTGTCCGTTGGATGGAGACGTTAAGCCTTGAGGAGTAGTCTATGTGCCGGCGCCGGGTTTCACTCTCTTCCTACCTATCATATATCACATCATTCATTTTATATCATTAACTCCTCTGGTGCGGTTAACGTCAGGAAGAGCATGCTATCGTAAAAACTCGCTACGAAAATTTCATCTGACTACTTACCCGCCCACGTAGAGAAACGGGACAAGGGTTGGAATTTATTATTATTATTATTATTATTATTATTATTATTATTATTATTATTATTATTATTATTATGTGCGTATGGACCCAATGAATCACGCAAAGCTCTAACGATTCTGTTTTCTGAGTTGCCAAACAGCTCTCATCCTTTCTCCGTGGATCCTTTTTCGTTCTTCTGTCCACTTTGCTCCATTCTTCTTTTTCACTTCGTTCTCTTGTTGCACTTTCCATCCATTAATTTTTTTCCTATAGAGGTTTCTGTCCGCGGTGTCATTTGAGTTCATCTGGGCTTTTTCCAGATCCTTCTTCACTTCCAGTACCCATGGAATATTTATTAGATGTTCTATGTAGGTGAGAATCGTGTGTGTCAGTCTACTTGCCGGCAGTCTGCGGACGTGCCCATAAGATTTCAGACGTCTTTTGCGGATGTCTGTTGCAATGCTGGAAAGCTCTTTTGTCACTTTATGTGACCTCAGTCTATATCCATCTTCTGTTTTTCGGGGCCCGAGAATTTTCCTTAGGATTCTTCTTTCTTCTTTTAAAATATTTTCTAGGTCACCTCTCCCATTTAGTGTAAGGGTCTCGCTGGCATATAAGATTTAGGGATGGATTACTGTTTATTATTATTATTATTATTATTATTATTATTATTATTATTATTATTATTATTATTATTATTATTACGGGGTTACCCGTGGAACAGCAGAGGTGAAAGAAGGTGCGGGCTGGAATGTGTCTAACTAAAAAGCTGAGATATTGATTAAAATTTAATTAAAGGTTATATTTTCAAAATTAGCAAAACTTAATAATTTCGACATAAAATTAGAACATTCAACAAATAACAACAAGTTAACAAATCAGGTACAAGACCAGGAAAGCCAATATTTAGAGATACTTTAACGATCTGGGCTTCAAGCCCCACCTTTTACAATTCCGGAGCTCTCAGCTCACAACCACATATTACCAAAGGGCAGAAATCCCCTTATTGCATGGAGCACTTGCTCCCACCTGGCAATGTCAAGCCTCCTAGAGCCACATATCCAAATACAAGAAAGAGGTGACCCGCTCTCAATTTTTCAAGCCTATTAAAGGCAATACCAGACTTTTACACTAAATTGCCATCAAGGCACCGCTTACATCAAAAGAAACGGGGGTATCTCGTACCCAACCTACTGAGCTTCAGTGGAAAAGAACAGATTAAGTAAGTGGCCCAAAATACCAAGATGAATGGAGGCGTTGCTTGCATTCCTACATGAAACCTTTTAAAACCTAAGGGGCACTAGCCTGAGGAAACAGGGGCTAATCCCAAACTATGGAGGCTACTCGTATGAGAAAACTTTAAGACATTACAGAAGGGAAGAAACAGTTACAAAACGTAGTCACCTCAAACCAAAAATGAAGGGGAGCTCAAGAGGGTAAAGCACTCTCTATCCCCGTTTTACAGTTAAAGATATGAGAAGTTTTACAAAATTTTACCTTCCCCGAGGGTTAAACTGCTGAGCTAGCCAGAAATAAAGATGTTAAATGGCCATTACCTTTTTGAAGAGCTGCTGCCCGAAGGAAGAGGCGCTACCCGCCCCCTGCTACACTTCCGTACACAAGGCTAGATGTTGTTCGAGTGGCGGAGAGCCAGGAAAATCAGCAGTTTTTATACTCTCGGGGAAGATTCGAGACCTTTCAAGAATAATTAAGACACACCCACAGACGTTTATTGGGTAGCTTACAGTTATACATCCAAATCGAAGAAGAAAGACACGATTGGTCAAAAATTAATTACGGAAATTCTGTATTGGCTAAGTTCAAAACTGGCGGAAAGAAAAGATTTATATTGCCAACCCACAAATGAAAGAACGAAATTTAGTTATAGGAAAACTTATGAGTACAAAATATCTTCAAGAAAAGTTCCTTCACTTCGCACCAGGGTGCATGATTATAGTTTTTTAGTAGAGACATCTATAAGAGAATGTCCACACTTCTTGATTAATGGAAAACAAAACAAGTTGAAGTCCACACAGTATTGACAACTTTGTAATCACAAAATTTATGGTAGTGACATATTCTGAGAAAACTTATAAGTTGATACAGTTGTTAAAGTTCAGAGTTTCTCCTGTAGAGGAGTACTTAACGGCGGAAAATTCAAATGTGCGGCGTCTAGGTGTACCAGCCGGTACAATTATTATTATTATTATTATTATTATTATTATTATTATTATTATTATTATTATTATTATTATTATTATATATGAATAAGCCCATTATAACTATACAAAGTACTTAGAGGGGTGCACTTGCCTTCCATTGTGCCCATATTTCTTTCACTTTTTTTTTTACTGTGGGCTTCATTTCTGTCGTTAGACCAGGTTGTTCCAGTATTGTTTGGTCTTTCCTCTTGGTCAGCTTGCCATTTGTGAATTTTGGATCTGAAGATTACCGTGTTTTGGTCATCTGCTGTTGTAATTCCTGCCTGTGCCAAGTCGGTTTTGATTTCGGCAATCCATTTCATTGTTTCTGGTTTGGCTTTACTCCTATTTTCGTACATTTTGACTATTTATTTCGTCAATATGTCATTCTTTTACTATGTCCATAGAATCTTAACCTGCGTTTTCTAATGTCACTGCGAATATTTTGTGTGGTGTTTGATTTGCTTCTCTGCCTCTGAGTCGGTATTGTCCGTCGGCGAGATTTGGGCTAGATTTTTACTTGTGATTTTGCGTTCATTTTCTCATTGTTTTTAATGTCTGCTTTCCTGTTCAAATTTAGCGTTTCTGACCCATAGACATTCTGGCTTAATGAATTTATTGTAATGTCTTAGATTTTTGTGCCTGGAGATACATTTTTTGTTGTAGATATTTTGGGTTAGTCACTATGCAGTTTCCATCTTTTGGCATCTAATTTCATTGGCTGTTATTTCGAATCCGTTTTACTGAATTGTTTCACTGAGGTGCTTAAATTGTGATACTCGCTTAAATTTGCCATATTTTGTCTCCATGACTTTTGGTGCTTGTTTGTTGCAGGTCATGCATTCTCTGTTTTCAAAGGATATCTGAAAGCCGACTATTTATTTGTTTCAGGGTTTCAATCTGATTTTGGCCTGTTGAAATGCCTCGGGTGAAGATTGCTAGGTTGTCTGATACTAGGCAATCTATCGCTAATTTGTCTTTGCCTGAACTGATTGTTCGGTGAATTTTGAGGAATAATTTCTGTTTCGCCAATCTCGTATAGTAACTTCTTCAAGGATGTAGTTGAAGAGTGAAGAGTCCATTTCTTTGTCTTACTCCCGTTTTGGTTTGGTTATTATTATTATTATTATTATTATTATTATTATTATTATTATTATTATTATTATTCCGCCTCCGTAGCGTAGCGGTTAGCACTATTAGCCGCCATCCTCAGAGACCTGGGTTCGATTCCCTGTATTACCACAGAGGTAAGACTGGCAGGAGGGCTGGTATGTGGTTAAAATTGTATATGCAGGTCACCTCCTTTCGGAATGGAGATACGAGATTTTTTTTTTTTTTTTTTTTTTTTTTTTTTTTTTTGCTATTTGCTTTACGTCGCACCGAAACGCATAGGTCTTGTGGCGACGATGGGATACGGAAAGCCTAGGAATTGGAAGGCTGCGGCTGCGGCCGTGGCCTTAATTAAGGTACAGCCCCGGCATTTGCCTGGGGTGAAATTGGAAAACCATCTTCAGGTCTGCCGACAGTGGAGCTCAAACCCACTATCTCCCAATTACTGGATACTGGCCGCACTTAAGCGACTGCAGCTATCCAGCTCGTTATTATTATTATTATTATTATTATTATTATTATTATTATTATTATTATTATTATTATTATTATGTCAGATAGGTGATACAAAGCTAGAACAGGTCGGTAATTTCAAGTATTTAGGTTGTGTGTTCTCCCAGGATGGTAATATAGTAAGTGAGATTGAATCAAGATGTAGTAAAGCTAATGCAGTGAGCTCGCAGTTGCGATCAACAGTATTCTGTAAGAAGGAAGTCAGCTCCCAGATGAAACTATCTTTACATCGGTCTGTTTTCAGACCAACTTTGCTTTACGGGAGCGAAAGCTGGCTGGACTCAGGATATCTTATTCAAAAGTTAGAAGTAACAGACATGAAAGTAGCAAGAATGATTGCTGGTACAAACAGGTGGGAACAATGGCAGGATGGTACTCGGAATGAGGAGATAAAGGCTAATTTAGGAATGAACTCGATGGATGAAGCTGTACGCATAAACCGGCTTCGGTGGTGGGGTTATGTGAGGCGAATGGAGGAGGAGAGGTTACCTAGGAGAATAACGGACTCTGCTTTGGAGGGTAAGAGAAGTAGAGGGAGACCAAGACGACGATGGTTAGACTCGGTTTCTAACGATTTAAAGATAAGAGGTATAGAACTAAATGAGGTCACAACACTAGTTGCAAATCTAGGATTGTGGCGACGTTTAGTAAATTCACAGAGGCTTGCAGACTGAACGCTGAAAGGCATAACAGTCTATAATGATAATGTATGTATGTTATTATTATTATTATTATTATTATTATTATTATTATTATTATTATTATTATGTAAGTGAACTGGCGAAAATAAACCCAGTAGTGTCTGTTATATAAATTTTTCACAGTCAGTCTACCCATTAAGCTTCTGCAATTTCTGAGCTGTTCTCGGCCGGGCGGAGTGGCTCAGAAGGATGAGGCGCTGGTCTTCTGAGCCCAACTTGGCAGGTTCGATCCTGGCTCAGTCCGGTGGTATTTGAAGGTGCTCATGTACGTCAGCCTCGTCTCGGTAGATTTGCTGGTACGTAAAAGAACTATTGCGGGACTAAATTCCGGCACCTTGGCGTCTCCGAAAACCGAAAAAGTAGTTAGTGGTACGTAAAGCCTATATCATTTTTACTGAACTGTTCTCGAGTTAACTACTATTTTATGGTATCATTGTTCTCGAACGTCTTTTCAGACGGTTTGCAGTATGATCGACAGATAAATCCAAGACTTGATGAAGTGATGTGATGAGGATATTATTAGGTACTTGGAATACTTAAAGCTACATTTAGAATACCAGCAAACAAAAAATGTTTTGAAGTGGTCGTTTATGATGGAAGGGCAGTTTTATTGCCGAGCAAGAGCAATTGAAATAAATGGTCTGACTGTGGAAACGAACAGCGGGAAGGTCAATATATCATGTACTACGCTCTCATCGAGTAACCAGCACTTCACTGATGTACTATTCTCACTACTTGTTACCAGTGAGTACAAGCAGGTTAGAGCAGCGGTTCTGAAATTGTGGATCACCTGAGACTTTTAGCAAGTACACTTATGGAGAATCCGTGCCACTTTGACAAATATCGCAAGACATTGATTGTCAGCGCACCTGGCGGCAGGGCCTTGAAACTGAGCGTAGTAGTACCACGGCCGACTGGATCCCTCGCTGCGGGAGCTAGCTATAGCGCCGCATCAAGTCGGCCGTGAGTAGTACACTATACACTATGAATCATGCCAAAAGTGTGAGGTTCCAAGTCGTCTTTAATGAAAACTTGGTAACAGGAGTTTACCCATTCCACATCGGATGGTAAAATTATATTCTGTGACGTTTGCAGCAAAGAGGTCAGTGAAACTTGTTTTATATATTTCCCTCTAATGAGTTATTAAAATTAACATGGTATTTCAATCGATGCCTATTTTAATACGTAAAATTTAACATGGATAAAAATATTTTAGAACCTATTTGAGAGTATATTTTAGGCAGCTAAAATAACAGTTAAGCACCTAAAAATCCGAGGTCTAGTAATCACTATTGCAGGTTTCTGTAGTGGTTGGAAGTGTGGTGTGTTGTCTGAATGAGAAGACAAACGTGTTGCAACAAACACAAACACCCAGTTTCCGAACCAGAAGAATCAATAAGACGCGATTAAAATCCCCGATCCGGCCGGGAATCGAATCTGGTATCTTCTGAACCGAAGGCCTTAACGCTGACAATTCTGCCGAGGATTCGAACAAAACGAAATCATTCGTTTCGTAGGACAACAAAGCAGAATCATTATTTAGTTTCATTATTTCTAGAAATATGAATATGCAACTTTTTTAGTTTCATTGTTGCCGCCTGACGTTTAAGGTCATACCGCCAGGTGCGCCACTGTCAATATGTATCTTACTGTTATGAACGTTAAAAACGTATGTACAACACATACAAACTCATTTCAAATCAAATCATCAATAAAATTTAACAATCAAAAGGCCTAAGAGCTACCCGTTTAGCTGACGACCCGCCTGTCAAAGGACAGGAATGAAAAAACTTCAATCGTTCCCTTTAACCGTCCCCATATTTTATCCCAAGTCCAGCTATCAGCGCGACTGGTGCTCAACACTCACGTAGATATAGCGTACTCGGGGAATAAGATGCACTCTGCATTTTTTCCCTTAAACGCTGTCCCTATAATTAATTAATGGTTAAAATATACTACACTAATATCGCCAGGTGAGAGCCACGATTTTCTCCGCTTTGGGTTTTGAAAAATAAATCAATTTTTCGTCACCCGTCACAATTCGGTACAGAAATTATTTGTTTTCGTGTCGTTGAAGCAGCATTTCACACGTGACTTTTGCGATTTTCCATTTGCCGTTCATTCAAATCGTGTGGGACCCATTTTCCAAGTTTTCTGATCTTCCCCATTGCTCGTAAAAAACGTCTGCTGATTATTTCTTGTGACACATTTAGTGCTTGTGCCAATTACTGTTGAATTTGAGTTGGGTAATCATACAGTAATGCCTGCAATTGTTTGTTTTCGCACTTTTGTGGTCTAGCAGAGCGCGCACTGTCTTTCACATTGAACTCAGCACGTTTAAATTGTCGAAACCATGTCTCACATGTTCTAATCAATGGATCGTGTTCACCATATGTTTCTACCAGCAAGCGATGACTTAACACAGTCTTTCTCCTTTGATTAAATAAAAAAAAACAATACGTGCCGCAAATGTTCTGTTTCAGACACAAACGTCGACATGTTCACTGAACGATACAGCACAGACACTAGTGTTTGGCCTACTCAACTTATGTGTGTTGGTAGGTTAATGTCAGACTAACAAACTGACGTATGTGTCAAATTCATACGCTGCGTACTGTTCGGTGGCGCTATCTCTTAGTGAAACCTGAAGAGACCTATGCATACACCTCGTAGATTGGGTTAAACATTATGGTACACTATGTGTTTTAAATTAAGTCTATCTAATTTTCTACAAGCGGCTATCTGGTAGTATAACATGATGGAAAAATGAAATGGCGTGTGGCTTTTAGTGCCGGGAGTGTCCGAGGACACGTTCGGTTCGCCAGGTGCAGGTCTTTTGACTTGACTCCGTAGACCACCTGCGTGTCGTAATGAGGATGCAATGGTGATTTAGACAACACAAACACCCAGCCCCCGTGCCAGAGAAATTGACCATTGATGGTTAAAATTCCCGACCCTACCGGGAATCGAACCCGGGATCTCTGTGACCAAAGGCCACCACGCTAACCATTTAGCCATGCAGCTGGACATATAATATGATTACATGACACCATAATAACTGTATCCTGCGACTCCAGTATCCTGTGTTTTGGGGTAGGACGAATGAATACCGGTAAACGTTTTTTTTTTTTTCAGAAGAAAAAGCACTGATTATAATGTTTTATTAGAACATAATCTCATGTACAAACCTCCGCTCATAGCAGGACACGAAAAAAATAACGTAAATTCATGGATCAAACATAAACAATTTGCGTTGCGACGCATCTAATTTATTTGTAATTTAATTCATTAATTCCGAAGTTAAGCAACATTGGGCGTGGTCAAGATTTGGATGGGTTGCCACACGCTGTTGGTGGGGGGTAAGGGAATGGAGGAGCGGAAAGAAACTGGCCACACTACCGTACGTAAACTCCGGCTCAGGCTACACCTCTGCGGAGGTTCGGACCTGTCTTCGGGCAGAATCCACCCTTACCTTAGTTCAAATTTAATAAATTCACCCTAGTATAAAATATCGTATCAAACAGCCACTAAAGTAGTAAGTTTATATTAGTCGTTTCGAAATTCCGTCCGATGTAAACATTTAATTTGTAATTTAAAAGATCATTTTACCTTGGCTGTTGCGGAAATAAGCGCTTTTTGCGACGTAAAGCAGCTTGCAAAATAATAATAATAATAATAATAATAATAATAATAATAATAATAATAATAATAATAATAATTGTACCGGGAGGTACACCCCAACACCGCGCATTTAAACCTTGCGCCTAAAAGAACTCCTCTACTGGAGAAACCGTGAAATTGAAACTAGATCAACTTATTTACTCAGATGATGTCACCACAGAAATCTGATGTAATTTTGTTATTGTGAAGCACCGCCGTCTCGATCCTCCTATACTGCCTGTTCTATGCGAGCCTCTTTAGCGACTACGCTGCGACAATTTTCTCCGCTAGATGGCAGACATAGACGCACAATGTTCTAAACTTATTCTAATGACGACAGCCTACAAAACACTATGCAGTATGGTCATATGTTCATCGAAACTCGTAAATTACATCAGTAATATTAAATATCGGCAATATTACCTGTATGAAGTCGCGGTTGGCCTCTTAATGCACAATTTAAAGATTTTCCTGGAGGAAGGCTTGGAGTGGTACCGTACTTTTTGTGTTCTTGCTAACGCAATATCAAATAATAGAGATCTTACGAAGTTGGTTAGGATAATATCACTGACAGTTTGCTGATCTTCTTTGACCTCAAACTGTAACAAAACACATTCTGAAAGTTTTTTTTTTTTTTTTTTTTTTTTTGCTATTTGTTTTACGTCGCACCGACACAGATAGGTCTTATGGCAACGATGGGATGGAAAAGGCCTAGGAATGGGAAGGAAGAGGCCGTGGCCTTAATTAAGATGTGAAAATGAGAAACCGCGGAAAACCATCTTCAGGGCTGCCGACAGTGCGGTTCGAACCCGGATGCAAGCTCACAGCTGCGCGCTCCTAACCGCACAGCCAACTCGCCCGGTATTCTGAAAGGGAAGACGTCGCAACTCCTCGCATTATGCTCGTACGTTTGAAAGACTTCGACAATAGTGCACAGCAGCTTAAACGAACTCCTGCAGATGCTTCACCAGAGCAACAAAACAAGGTTTTAGGTGTCGAACTCCTGCTCTGTCCTGATGCATAATCAGTTCCATTTAGCGGTGTCGAAGCTCTAGGCAGTGAGATGTTGCTGACACAAATGTCACACTCCATCCTCCCTTCAACAACATGAACCTAGTACCCGCAAATTAGGATATGATTTCCTGTTTATAGTTTGATTGGAATATTATTGTCTGGATATCTGAGGTTGTCCAAAATGTCTAAACATGAAGACGTTTGTTTTGTGATTGTCCATCACAGTTCTTATCACAAGGAATCCACTACCCTCCACGGCTTTAATATCCTTCTGGAAAAAATCTGCAGCCTGTTTCCAGTCATTCGACCGGGTCAGGAATGAAATGAATGAGACCCCCATCTAGCAGCGAGGATAGGAATTGTGCCGGCTGCCGAAGCCTGTCGCACTCCTCCGGGGCAATGATTAATGAATGACAGATGAAATGAAATGATATTCGAGAGTGTTGCTGGAATGAAATATGACATGGAAAACCGGAGTATCCGAAGAAAAACCTGTCCCGCCTCCGCTTTGTCCAGCACAAATCTCACATGGAGTGACCGGGATTTGAACTACAGAACCCAGCGGTGAGAGGCGGCGCGCTGCCGCCTGAGCCACGGAGGCTCCATCACATTCTGAAATAAGGTGTAAAGGCACATATGCGAGAGTAATCTGAGGATATCCAATTAGGCCTACTTCCTTTAATAGGTCCTTGCCTAGATAAAGCCGACAGCAGCTTTTCTCTTAATTCCCTTCTAGACGGTATTTCATGGAGTCGTATCTGGCTGTGAACCACCTTGCCGAGATTGGCAAAATGGTACACAACAGCTGAATATTTCGGGGAAAGATCTGAAGTTTCAGTTCTACGATAAATATACCTTGCACGAACGGAAAGAAACAAGTACCAACAACTTAAAATCAATTTTGAAATATCTATAAGCATAACATGATTAATTTATTTCACAGTTCCATACAAAATATATCTTGTACGAACGGAAGTGACCAGGCACGTTTACTCATTGTACGAAATAACTCAGGTTTTCACACACATTCATGCTCCATTAACACAGTGCTACACCCCCACTGACAGCGAAGATTGTGCGTCTACTGCTGCACTCTTACGGCGACTTGGAGAAATATTGGTAGTCGCGCCTTCCTGTGTTAAACTAGTGGCATAGAGCAGGCAGTATAAGAGGATCGAGACGGCGGTGTTGTGAAGTTTTCTGAACTGACTGTATTTCTACTTTTTTTGTTTGCCATTCATCAAGAAGTTTGGACTTTCTTCCATAGATGTCACTACAGAAAAAACTATGAAGTGAAAGAACTTTTGATTTAAAGAAGTTTTGTATTCATGTTTTTTTTGTTTTTACTAATTGTTGTTCATTTATTTTTGAGTTGGCACTTTCTTTCCGCCAGTTTTGAATCTAGCCAATCCCTAATTTCTGTAATTAATTTTCTACCAATCACAGTCTTCTTCTTCGATCCTGAGAGTTACTTTTGAAATCTACCAATAAAATTCTGTGGGTGTGTCTTGATTATTCATGAATGATCTGGAACTTCCCCCGAGGGTTTATAAACTGCGGATTTTCTCGTCTCTTGGCCACTTGATCGTCATCTTTTGTGTGTGTGTGTGTGTGTGTGTGTGTGTGTGTGTGTGTGTGTGTGTGTGTGTGTGTGTGTGTGTGTGTGTATGTGTGTAGGAGGCAGTTTAACCTGAGGGAAAGTCCAAATCATTAACGGTGTACCCTAGTTTTCCTAAAACAGTAACTTTCTGACGGCTAATGTAGAAACTTCATAAAATCTTTAACTGTAAATCGGGGATAGAGTGTGATGTACCCTCTCGAGCTCCCCTTCATCTTGGTTTGAGGTGACTACGTTTGTAACTGGCTTTCTTCCTTTCCGTAATGCATTAATTTATCATAATACGAGTCACCTCAGTAGTTTGGGAATAGCCCCAGTTTCACCGGCCTAGTGCCCTTTAGGTTTTATGTGCTCATATTTGGAGTGCAAGCATTCGCCTCCATTCATTTTGTGTTCGGGCCATTTATTTAACCGTTTTTCCTTTTACATAAAGGCCCAGTAGGTTGGGTATTAAATACCCCTGTATAATCATTTTCCTATTGTAAGTTGTGCCTTCAGAGGCCAGAATTTGTAAGTTGATGGTGCCTTGAATAGGCTTAGGAAACTGAGAGCCTGTTAGCTCTTTTTCAAAGTAAGATTACTGTATGCCTCTTGAAGGCTAGATGTTGTATTTTGGGATTAAGTGCTCCATGTATTGAGGGATTTCTGCACTTCAGTAAATTTGTGCTCTTTTGTAAATTTGAGCTAGGAGCTAAAGAATTGTAAAGCGAGGGGCTTGAGGCCCAGATTTTTAAACTGTCACTAAATTTTGAATTTTCTTGTCTTTTCTAAAACTGGTCATTGTACTGGTCATTGTTATGAAAATTTGCTAAGGTTGAATTTAAGAAAATATAACCTTCAGTTTAAGTTTATAAATTCTTTTCTTGACACTGTAGTTAGACCCATTCATCCCGGCACCTTCTTTTACCTCTGCGGTCCACAAATACCCCGGAACAATAACAATAATAATAATAATAATAATAATAATAATAATAATAATAATAATAATAATAACAATAATAATAATAATAATAACAATAATAATAATAATAATAATAATAATAATAATAATAATAACGCTTTCCGAACCGCATCAGCAACTGTCACTTGACATTAACTGTGCTGCCATTTGCCCCACAGTAAAAGTGATGAGAGACATTGAGAGAAGCTTGAACTTTTCTCGCGTGAAAAGTTGATCGAGCTATTTCTTTTTGTTTAAACTCTTAATCCACACTCTGTATTCTTGGCGAGCCGTGAGTCGTCTGCTGTTAATAAGATGAAGGCTTACGGGCGCGTGCCTGTGCTATGCTCCATTGCCCTAAAGCAGTGTTGACACGGGGGGAATTTTTATTAACCAGCGAGGGATATGTGTAGTGTCGTCGTTAATCTGGGCCGCAGAATGAGGTCAGTCCAGCTTCGACCCGGCCCGTTCCGCCGTCGCAGCAGCAGCAGCCAGCCTGCGTGTGCCTACGTCATTAAATATCATGTCAAAACTGGACACATTATTCAACTCATCCAAATACGAGGGTGGTTCAATAAAGAAGGAAACCCGAACCTCCGAATGAGTTATTTTTATTCAAGTCGTCGAAGCACTGTTAATGTAGAATAGCTCTCTCACTGCTGCTATGGGCAGTGTTGCCAACTCTTAGAATGAGAATATTCCTAGATGTATCCTCGAAAGTCGCTACACCGAGTGAGTTCACCGTGCCGTTAGGGGCGCGCAGCTGTGACCTTACATTCGTGAGATAGTGGGTTCGAATCCCACTCTCGGCAGCCCTGAAGATGATATTACATGATTTCCCATTCTCATACCAGGAAAATGCTGGGGCTGTACCTTAATTGAGGTCACGCCCGCTTCCTTCCAACTCCTAGCCCTTTTCTATCTCACCGTCGTCATAAGACGTGCCTGTGTGGGTGCGACGCAAAGTAGATTGAGAAAAAACACAGAGAGAGAAAGAAAGAAAGAAAGAAATTAGCTAAATTATCGGTTTTAAAATATCGTATTCCGTTTTGCTCTTTAACGTTATACATTTTCTTTCTCTTTCTTTCTTTCTTTCTTAATCCGTTTACCGTCCGTGGTTTTGTTTTCCCCTCGGACTCAGCGAGGGGCCGCACCACTACCGCCTCAAGGGCAGTGTCCTGCTGCGTGAGACTTTGGATCGGGGGATACATATGGAAAGAAGGACCAGTACCTACCCCAGGCGGCCTCACCTGCTATGCTGAAAAGGGGCCTTGTGGGGGGATGGGAATATGGAAAGGATAGACAAGGAAGAGGGAAGGAAGCGGCCGTGGTCCTAAGTTAGGTACCAAACCGGCATTTGCCTGGAGGAGAAGTGGGAAACCACGCAAAACCACTTCCAGGATGACTGAGGTGGGAATCGAACCCCCTCTACGAAGTTGACCTCCCGAGGCTGAGTGAACCTATTCCAGCTCTCGTACCACTTTTCATATTTCGTGGCGGAGCCGGGAATTGAACCCGGGCCTTCGGGGGTGGCAGCTAATTACACTAACCATTACACCACAGAGGCAGACAAGATTATACCTAACAATTTAAAATATTTTTAATTTAATATAATGTTGTTTATTTTGGTTTAAAAGCTGTACATTATCTGTTTAACTGAGGACCAAGCACTGGCTGCTTGTGAATCAGAGAGTACATTCTGTTGTTAGAATTCAACAGTGTACAGAAACGAACAATGATCAAATTC
Organism: Anabrus simplex; assembly: GCF_040414725.1. Classification (NCBI taxonomy): domain Eukaryota; kingdom Metazoa; phylum Arthropoda; class Insecta; order Orthoptera; family Tettigoniidae; genus Anabrus; species Anabrus simplex. Next base: position 81,223,915 of record NC_090275.1, on the reverse strand, counting down.
CTTTGGCAATTCGTGAAGGATCTTCAGTGGAAGGCTTAAAACTAAGTTTCTGTTGTGTTGGATTAGTCGATTAGGCACATTTACAAAAGGCTTTTGTTGAGTCGTCAGACGCGCTAATAAGCCATTCCTCATATTTGGGTGGGATTTCCTTTATTTTCGGAAACTATAAAAGAACTTTGAACACTACCACATTCAAGAAACTGCAAATCACAATGCTTCTGAGCACTGACAGGCTGCAGCCTGCACTTTGCTGTTAAGATATAACATACATACAAGAAAATGCACTATTTGCTTAAACCAAGGTCATGAATATTCCTGAGTACCAGTGACAGCATTTGTTACAATCACTGCTTAGTGCCTTTATTTCTGTGTCGAAGGCAGTGGTAGATAGTAAAGCCGAATACAGTAAACATAATATTCGTTTTCAAGTGGAGAAAGTCCCCCATATGGGTGGAGACTGTAGAATAAAACTTGTACCAGGCTTGTCACTTTCATCTGTTCTGTCCGACCTTACTTGGTCAACGCTTGTTCTTTTCCGACCCCGACGCTATTAGGTATCAAGGCCTAGGGAGTGTTTCGTATTCACGCCCTTCGTGGTCCTTGTTTTTTTCTCACCGATACCTTCATTTTACTAATTGTCCGACCCCTTCAGTTTTTTCTGTCTGAGTAGTGTTATACAGAGGATAGTTAAGTTGCGTAGTTGTACCTCGTCTTAAAGCAATAATCACCACTACCACCTCAGGTGGACAAAACATTGGATAAAATGGTCTTCCGAAACTCTAAATTTCAAATTTGGAGATTACATTTTATGAATAGGTGGAAGTCGGTAGTTTTGCCGTTAGTCGCCAAAGCTTAAATTTAGTATTATTTTTATAGCGCAACAGTGATTAAAAAGAAATCCACAATGCTTGCCTGAAAGGCAAGGGATATGAGTCCCGTTGCGCAGCTAGCTAGAGCGACGCATCAGGTCGGCCGTGATTAGATTGACAGTTTGCCTCTTTCTGTCACTACGAGCGCTAATGTAAGTCAGTGCAAAGTTTCACTTAAGCCCTTATAGCTACATCCGATGTGGGCATTTTTCAAAAATCAAAAAACGCCTGAGGGTGTTGAACCAAGGAACACATTACAGAAAGAACGATGTAAATAAATTAATTTGGCTAGGATTTGAATCAAAAAGAAAACTAGTAAAGAAACATTATCGAGATCTTTTTGCAGTTGCTCACAGTCTTGTAACTTATTTATTACTCTATGTAGAATAACATCATCCGCAAACAGCCTTGCCTCTGATTCCACTCCTTTACTCATATCATTTATATATATATAAGAAAACATAAAGGTCCAATAATATCGCCTTGAGGAATCCCCCTCTTAATGCTTGCAGGATCAAATAATGCTTGCTAAATCTTTTCAAACCTTCAGCATTGTTGGACAATCTTTGATCAGTTTTGATTTTTTGTTTTTTTGTTTTTTTGTGAAGTATCGAATTGATAGAAGAATTTGATGGTGTTCAACAATCATAACATTTATAAGATTATATTTCAAGAAGTAAATTACGAGTAAACATTTCATTTAGTAAAAAAAACAATTACAAATAAAAATTACTAAAACATAATTCGCTACAGAGAATGGTCAGCGTTGAAGCCTTCGGTTCAGAGGGTCCCTAGGTCGATTCCCGGCCGGGTCGGGGATTTTAATCGTGTGTTATTAATTATTCTGGTTCGGGGACTGGATGTTTATGTTTTTTCCAACACTTTCATCTTCATATTCAGACAATACACTACACTACCAACCACCACAGAAACACGCAATAGTGATTACATCCTTCCATATAAGGTTGGGATCAGGAAGGGCATCCGACCGTAAAAACAGGGCCAGATCCATATGTACGATGCAGTTCGCACCCGCGACCCCACATGTGTGGGAAAAGCGGTAGAAGGAAAAAAGAAGAAAAATTGGATTACTTCTACTCAGTTACTTCCCAAATCTGACAATAATTCTCACTGTAATTATTCCCAGAGTTGTATTTATTGTTCAGAAATTAAAATTAAAAATGACTTCGTATCCTTTGCGATGTCACAAAATTTCCAGAGCTTCTCTCTGTCGATTTTATAAAGTCTTTACCTCTACTCGGATATTACGTGGTTGAAAGGCGTCGTCTTCTAAGTGTTAGTTTGTCGCGCTGAAGTGTTATTTCAATAAGTGTCACCTGAGAAGGTTCTCCTTCACATGTTTACAGAGTTCCGTGATCGCTGCCTGCCTGCCAGTCTCTTTGTCTGCCAACCAACTTGGGAACAATGAAATATTGATGACAGCGCGGGCTCAAATGCCGTCCTTCCCAGCCTCCTCGCAGATTTGTGAGAGCTTGACGGCTTGCTTTACGAGCAACTGTTACGGAATAACAGGATCAAGCTTCCGTGACTGAAACTGTTACAGTAACCCTTCATGACTCTTTCTTCTTTCAAATGGCATATCTCTCAAGGTTTTATATGTCTTTCTTATATTTACCCCCTTGTTCTTCTCTTGAGCCCACTAACTTCATAACTGAAGAAAAGGGTTGTGGCGATTTATTATTTACTGGCGAGGCCAGGTCCACTATAGATAAAAATTAGAATACTTTGTTATATATACCCTCAAAATGCATCCGGTCTTCCCTGTTCGATATGGCTAACCGTTTTTTAAGGTTCCTGAGATGGGGTTCCCCAAGGATCGTAGATTGGTCCTCTTCTGATTTTAGATATTCTTTTTATCTTCTCAAGGTTACACATTGTAACTAAATATTAATGTAATTATTATTATTACCCTGTACGCTGCTGACAGCACATGCTTCAGAGAAATTCTGTGCTACGTTTTAACCCTCTCGTGTATGAATTACCTTTCATTTGCGTATGGTGACGAACATTTCAGAGTTCAACCTGCGTTCAGTGTCTTAGATTAGATAATGGGATATATACGATTTTTGAAATTACTACGCTAAGCGGGGCCGATCATCTTCGATGTTAGGTTCGTTTAAACAACAAGCATCATCAGCATCATCATCACTACGCTAAGCTTTTAACTTTCGAAGACCAGTCATTTGTGCTTACTGGCCGCGGGTACATAAGTAAGTAATGTCTTTGAGTTTAAGCCGGAGGTATTCTTGGAGCTTGTGGGAGCTGGATGGGTAGGACCCAAGGAAAATTGTCAGTGATTGGTAGGCGTGGATACTGACGGGGTGGAAAGTGTATCTTGGGTTGTAGGGCTGATTTACTGTCTCTTGTGTAAAAAACAAACAAAAAATCAAGGCATCGCTGGTCCTTGTCTTAGATTGACTGTGAAGTTGAATAGGAGATAGGGAAAATTCAATAAACTAATTAATAATGCATGAAAATGTACGGACACTTCAATGAACTCGTAGCATATTCTCGTGCACGAGGGGGTTAAAAAAGCTAACTATGTCCAAAGAATTAGACACCCTTCTTTTTCACTTTTGGTTTTACGTCGAATCGATTGGGGAAGATCTTTTGGTGACGGTGGGATAGGACAAGACTATGAATTGGAAGGAAGGGACCTTCACCTTGATTAATGTGCCCTTTATGGGAAAATGTAACACTCGTCCTGTTGACAACCATCGCAGGTCAGTATGGAGTAGAGTATTCTGGTGATTTTCTCCAATGTCCTGGCATACACGAGATAATATGCGTCATTTAAGGGGTCTGCTTGTAATAAAATTTACCATGTATACCACTTTGCCTAGAAAAATCTTTAAACCTTCGCCTACCCCCTGTGGGTGGGGGACGCAGATGAAGAATGCACCCACGGTATCCCCTGCCTGTCGTAAGAGGCGACTAAAAGGGGAGATCAAGGGATGATTGTATTAGAACCACGAAAATACTTGTGCTTGATTAGTATCATCACGCGGGGAAAACAATGGGTCGCTTTTACTTGCGAGTGGTACTACTATGTTAGGTACACAGTAGGTTTGTGATTAATAGCAACAGAAGGTGAGCCTGTATGCGTTTTCCGATATCCGTGTTTAGTACCACTATATCAGCGAATCCGTGGGTCTGCGTTACCTGTGGTTAGTACCCACTATATGGGATTGCGTTGCCATTATGTGAGAAACAGCATAGGTCTGCGTTACCTGTGCGAAGTACAATATCGGGCGAGTTGGCTGTGCGGTTAGGGGCTCGCAGCTGTGAGCCTGCATCCGGGAGATAGTGGGTTCGAACCCCACTGTCGGCAGCCCTGAAGATGGTTTTCCGTTGTTTCCCATTTTCACACCAGGCAAATGCTGGGGCTGTAACTTAGTGAAGGCCACGGCCGCTTCCTTCCCATTCCTAGGCCCTTCCCATCCCATCGTCGCCATAAGACCTATCTGTATCGGTGCGACGTTAAACCAATAATCGTTTATTGTAAAAACAAATGATTTTTTCGCCAGCTAAATGGCATAGCGAATTTTTTACAATTGTGTCCGATACTAGGTAACTTGCATCCTGAGCTTTATCTGAAGTTATTCCTTTCACTTAAAGCATGGCTATATATGTACAGTATTGTCAACGTTGCGTAAACTTGTCAATGATGGGAAATAGTGTTTGGTGACAACGGACTTAGGATCGGCAGCCTAGATAAGTACAGAATTTTTTTCATTACATTAATACTTGTAAATTTATTTGTTTTCATTACTGGTTCATATTTTCACTAAACTTTCTATCACTGACAAGTTTACGCAACGTTAACAATACTGTACATATATACGCATGTTTTAAGTGATTTGAGAGAATCTGAGGATGTTCTTATAGAACGAAACATGTCATTCTTCGTTTAATAGTGTATATTTTTACTGATATGTCTATAGTTTTATAATTTATATTAAAATTGCTATGTGTTTGACAGACTGAAAAGTTTTTGTTACATTTAACTAAGTCGACACTTTCTTAACAAACCCAGAATTGGTACACATATTAATTACTATTTGGAACATAGGCTACTTTTAAATTTTCAAAAGAATTATTGGGTCGAGGGGGGGTGGGGAGATATAAAAATATTGGGTGAAATAACGAATTTGTCGTGCAGGGACGAGACAAAGCTCATTTTATGCCTCTTGACCCAAAGAACAAAACTTCGTAAGCCCTACGGGCCCAAAAACCATGTTTTAAGGCCCTAAAACCAACCGTTATGGAGATATTGACACCACACTACCCCCGCTCTACGAATCTGATGTAATCTGATAAAGAAACGACCAGCCGTAACCATGGCAACGTAAGATTAAGTATTCGAAAGCATCGAGTTTTGCCACCCAAAATTGGTACACATATGAATTACTGTTTGGAACTTACGCAACTTTTTAATTTTCAAAATAATGAGCTTTTTTGCTAGTTGCTTTACATCGCATCGACACAGATAGGTCTTATGGCGACGATGGGACAGGGAAGGTCTAGTAGTGGGAAGGAAGCGGCCGTGGCCTTAATTAAGGTACAGCCCCAGCATTTGCCTGGTGTGAAAGTGGGAAACCACTGAAAACCATCTTCAGGGCTGTCGACAGTGGGGTTCGAACCTCCTGTCCCCCGAATACTGGACACTGGCCGCACTTAAGCGACTGCAACTATCGAGCTCGGTCAAAACAATTAGGGGGTGGCGACGGGGGAGAGGTATACAAATATTAGCCGAAATATCGAATTTTCGTACAGGGACGAGTCAAAGCTCAATTTAAGCCCCTTGACGCAAAGAACAAAAGTCAGTAGGCGCTACGAGCCCAACAACCATGTTTTAAGGCCCTAAAACCAACCGTAACTGAGATACTAGCACCACACTACACCTGCTCTAGGAATCCGATAAAGAAACGACCAGCCGTAACCATGGCAACGTCAGCTCAAGGATTCTACAGCAGCGAGATTTGCCACCCAAAATTGGTACACATTTTGTAAAAGTTAGTAAATCGCGGATCATACAAGTACATTCAATAATATTTATATTTGTGGTGCTATCTAGCGGCAGTACACTTACATTATAATTTCAAACATGACAAATAATTTCTACGTACTTTAGTAAGTACACCAGTGATATAAGTATCTAATGAAGTCACGCATATCGATAGTATGAGTAACTTTTTTTTTTTTTTTTTTGTTATTTGCTTTACGTCGCACCGACACAGATAGGTCTTATGACGACGATGGGAGAGGAAGGGGCTAGGAGTGGGAAGGAAGCGGCCGTGGCCTTAATTAAGGTACAGCCCCAGTATTTGCCTGGTGTGAAAATGGGAAACCACGGAAAACCATCTTCAGGGCTGCCGACAGTGGGGTTCGAACCCACGATCTCCCGAATACTGGATACTGGCCGCACTTAGGCGACTGCAGCTATCGAGCTCGGTAGTATGAGTAACTAAAATAAGTTTCTGATAACCCGTACGAAGAATTAAATATATAGAAAGTAACACAGACAAACTCAACACAGGACATTCCAAACTTAACAATGTAGATTACAAGCGTTTACGCCTTGGAACAGAATACCACATCCACAAAAAAAGTACTAAAATCAACTTTCCTTTCGGAATTTGTTTATTGCCTATGCTCGATGAGGATGAGTTTTTTAATGTTCAGGTGTCGACATTCGTACCTTTAGTTACAGCAACGCCTGTTGAATTTTCATTATAAGTCTATCTCGTACAAAAAATGAAGCCATGACAAATGAATTAGACTACAGAAGTTAACATTCACACTGCAGTAGTACGAGAGAAAACTCACGTTCCACAGTAGAAAACTTCTACATGTAACCGCTTTAAAAGTTCTAGAAATATAGAATTATTCCACAGCAATTCAAACATACTGCACATCATTATTATAGACCGTTATGCCTTTCCGCGTTCAGTCTGCAATTCTTTGAAAATTTACTAAACGTCGCCACAATCCTCTGCAACTAGTGCTACTGTATGGCCTCATTTAGTTCTATACCTATTTTCTTCAAATCGTTAGAAACTGAGTCTAACCATCGTCGTCTTGGTCTCTCCCTACTTCTCTTTCCCTCAATAATAGAGGCCAATATTCTCCTAGGTAACCTATCCTTCTCCATTCGCCTAACATGACCCCACCACCTGAGCCGATTTATGCATACATCTTCCTAACTTAGCCTTTATCTCTTCATTCCGAGTACCCTCCTGTCATTGTTCCCACCTATTTGTACAAGCAATCATTCTCTCTATTTTAATACCACTTACTTCTAACTTATGAATAAGATATAATGAGTCCACCCAGCTTTCGCTCCCATAAAGCAAAGTTGGTCTGAAACCAGACCTATGTAAAGATAGCTTCGTCCGGGAGTTAACTTCCTTCTCTCATAACTTTGTTGATCGCAACTGCGAGCTCAGTGCATTAGCTTTACTGCACTTTGATTCAATCTCACTTACTATATTACCATCCTGGGAGAACAAAGCAAAGCAAAGTCAGTTCCTTACAGGCCATGAAGGCCCATGGAGGAGTGGAAGGTAAGGGCTTCCACCATTGTTAACCTCGGCACGTGATGGGGTAGAGTGGTTAGCTCTACGCCCCCGGCCGCCTTTGCTTCCCCCCCCCCAGGAATTAACCTGGTACTCATTTTTGGTGTAGGCTGAGTAAACCTCAGGGCCATATGCACTTCCGGAGGTGGATATCTCGTTTCTTAAATTTTACGACTTCCTGACGGGGATTCGAACCCACGTCCTTCCGGGCGAACCGAGCACGCCTTTACCGCCAGGCAAACCCTATCCTGGGAGAACACACATCCTAAATACTTGAAATCATCTACCTGTTCCAATCTGACATTCAGTACTGTTGAATTCTTTACCTACTGACATCAATTTAGTCTTCGAAAGGCTAATTTTCATACCATACTCATTGCGCCCATTTTCAAGTTCCAAGGTATTAGACTGCAGGCTTTCTGCACAATCTGTCATAAAGACCAAATCGTCAGCATAGGCCAGATTGCCCACTACATGTCCACCTAACTGAATCCCTCCCTGCCACTTTATACCTTTCAGCAGATGATCCATGTAAACCAGGGCCTCTCAAACTCCCAAAATCTCACGCGTGCAAATTGAGGCGCAGAGTTCTAGTGCATAGTGCATCGGTCCCATTCGGCTCGGCTCGGAACAACGCTTCGTCTCTGGGCTACTCTGCTAAGCTCGGCTCAACTCCACTCGGATTTGGAGCGCTACGGAGCTAGTGAGGAAGAGAGAGACAGGGGGAGCGAGCGAGACAGGCGTGGGGAAAGAGAGAGACAGCGCTATTTCTCCAAATCAAGAGTGGGGGTCTGCACTCTGCTCAACCAAGCGAAGTCGTCTTTTGCACCGTGCACAGTGCATGCACTCTGAGAGGCCCTGCTGTAAACTATGAACAGCAAAGGTGAAAGATTACAGCCTTGTCTAACCCCTGTAAGTACCCTGAACCAAGAACTCATTCTACCATCAATTCTCACTGCAACCCAATTGTCAACATAAATGCCTTTGATTAATTTTAAGAATCTACTCTTAATCTCAAACATACATATATACATACATACATACATACATACATACATACATTATCATTATAGACTGTTATGCCTTTCAGCGTTCAGTCTGCAAGCCTCTGTGAATTTAATAAACGTCGCCACAATCCTCGATTTGCAACTAGTATTGTGGCCTCATTTAGTTCTATACCTCTTATCATTAAATTGTTAGAAACCGAGTCTAACCATCGTCGTTTTGTTCTACCTCTACTTCTCTTACCCTCCATAACAGATTCCATTATTCTTCTAGGTAATCTATCTTCCTCCATTCGTCTCACATGACCCCACCACCGAAGCCGGTTTATGCGTACAGCTTCATCCATCGAGTTCATTCCAAAATTAGCCTTTTATCTCCTCAATCCGAGTACCCTGCTGCCATTGTTCCCATCTGTTTGTACCAGCAATCATTCTTGCTACTTTCATGTCTGTTACTTCTAACTTATGAATAAGGTATCCGGAGTCCACCCAGCTTTCGCTCCCGTAAAGCAAAGTTGGTCTGATTAATCTCAAAAGATTTTAAAAATTACTTACTTCGTTATGCCCAACTGTGGAGTGCGTTTGAACTTGTTAGTTTGGTCTGAGAGCCTCCCCTTCTTCTTCTTCTTCTTCTTCTTCTTCTTCTTCTTCTTCTTCTTCTTCTTCTTCTCCTTCTTCTTCTTCTCTTTCGTATTCTTCTTCTTCTTCTTCTTTCCCAAAATCTCTGGATGTATTCGCTATGTTGCTTTTTTGCGTTCTTCTGTTCGCTGTTTTTCCAGTGATTCTTTTTACCTTTTTCCACGAATGTGTGATATGCAACCGAATTGCAAAGGATTTTTTTATGATATCGTCTGTAGCGTTTATTTTTTGTAAATCCTGCTTAATATCTTCCAACCAGTTGATCTTGATCTTCTTTGAATTTATTTTATTAAATACAGTAGATTTTTAATACGAGTAAATCTATTTTGTCCATTCTACAGATGTGAAAGAATTTCATGCGTCTCCTACTTATTTTATTCTATATATCGTATTTTGTTAATACCGGGAGTGGTCGAGGATATTTTCACATCGCCGTATGCTGGTCTCTCTCTTGACGCCCATGAGTGTGTGAGATTGAGATGATGACGATGATATTATTCTTATTATTGTTATTATAGTTGCCTATAGATCATTGGCAAGAGTGTCAGCCTCCGGATCTCAAGATAACGGATTCAAACCCGGCAGAAGTACCGTAGTGGAATTTTTGAAGGTTGGAAAAAGTAATTTCGACCCTCCAAGTCGTACGATGCCAGCATGTAAAGGTATCTGGTGACATATTTGGTGTTGACCCGAAAAAAATAATTAAAACTCCGCCATAGACACCCAAGAAAGATTCTGTTACTCGGCGTGGAAAGCAGTGGATCCGGGAGATAGTGGGTTCGAGCCTCAGTGGCGGCAACCCTGAAGATGGTTTTCCGTTGTTTTCCATTTTCACACCAGACAAATGCTGGGGCTGAACCTTAATTAAGGCCATGTCCGCTTCCTTCCCACTCCTCGACCTTTCCTATCCCATCGTCGCCATAAGACCCATCTGTGTAGGTGCGGCATAAAGCCAATTCTAAAAAAAACATAAGATGCTATTTATTTTAGAACACTAACTTTACTCTTTTTGAGTTAATATTTCGAAATAACTGAACTTTGTTCATCCTTCTCAATATCGTAAGATTGTAGATTTAAAATTGTAAGGAGAGATGATTAAATGGATACCCGAGCGGTACCATGCCGCTGTGTGTGGTAATTATGTTAAGAAGAAGAAGAAGATTATTTTACTACACATTATAAATATATGAACTTGTACTGAGTTCATTAAACTAAAACGGTTCCAATAGTCGTTAAACAGAATTACACATTGTCCATGCATAACATATATCTCGTCCGTAATTACCGACTACTTTAATAATTGGATGCAATATGTATGCACGTGAATATTTTAATCCAAGCTTAACGTGCCATCAAGCTGATCGGATCATAGATTTGTATCTTTAGTACGTGTGCGATTGATTCGCCATACATCCCAATGTAATATGCATAAATGGAGTTAGATGAGGCTATTAACACGTAAACAATAATCATGTGCGCGAATAACACACATTATTGGTGAGTCAGGTATGCGCATTAACCTGGTAGAGGTGCTAGACTGCAGACTCTCAGATTGCCACACGGTTTAGTATCGCCATCTTAATCTACATTTACGAAGAAGAAAAATAGTGTATCTCTACTATTATCCATACCACCTCTTAGAAGGCCAGATGAAAAACAGAAACTCCACGAACCTACTACGCTGGCGTAGCAGGGAGAGAGGTGATACTCCCACGTGGCGCGTCCCAGGTGGCGGATACGGGGTCCTAACCGGCTTGCCGGAGGACTTGAGGGAAATAAAATACCTCTTGCGGACCAAACACACTACCCCCTGCGGGTGGGGGACGCACATGTAGAATACACCCGCGGTATCCCCCGCCTGTCGTAAGAGGCGACTACAAGGCGCGACCAAGGGGTGATTGAATTAGAACCATGAAACTACTCTTGATTCGTACCATCATGCGGGGAACACCATGGGTTGCATGTACTTGCGAGTAGTATCACTAAATTGGTACGAAATAGGTTTGTGATTAGTTGCAGTAAAAAGCCTGGCCTGGTGGATTCCAGTACCCGTGCGTTGTACCCATGTGGGCAACACCGCGGGTCTGGGCGTAGCCTGTGAGTTGTACCGCTATATGAGCGGCACTGTGGGTCAGCGTTGCCTGTGATTGGTACCCACTATGTGAGGAACACCACGGGAATACCGGCGCCCGTGACTAGTACACCTAGGTGAGGAACCTTACCGGCTGGCGCTGGCTACGAGTGGCTCCATTGTGTGAGAAACACCATAGGTCTGCGTTCCCTGTACGAATTGCAATACTTGTGAGTAGTACCATCTTGTGTGGACCACCGTGAGTCTTCGCTACTTTTGATCAGTACCCCAAAATGACAAATACCATGGTTCTACTTTACTCGCGATATGTACCATTCTGTGGGGTCTTAGACGTGAATTTAGCACCCCTTCAGACATCAAGCATCATTGTGCTTTATAAATGGTACCTTGGTCAGTAATACTCTAATTAACTACCTTCTTTTTGAGTCTGATCCACTGCTTTTTTTTTTGTTTTTGTTTTTTTGTAGGGTTCATGTCCATCCATTCACTCTTCATGACATTTTTTGTTTTATTTCAGTCAGTGGATGAATTTTTTGTTATTTCATTTCGTACCATTAGGGGCCGATGACCTCCATGTTAGGCCCCTTTAAACAACAATCATCATCATCATCATCATCATCATCAAAAACAGAAACTTGCCAATATAGCGTAAAGGTTGGTAGGATCATGACAATATTAATATTAAAAACATTTCTTAGCAGACAAAGTAGTTGTCCCCATACAATGGAAAACGTAGAATTAAGCAATTTCATCAATTGTGCCGAAAATTGAAGTGCTAAAGGGCCTGAGAAGGTTTCTTTTTTTTTTTTTTGCTAGGGGCTTTACGTCGCGCCGACACAGATAGGTCTTATGGCGACGATGGGATAGGAAAGGCCTAGGAGTTGGAAGGAAGCGGCCGTGGCCTTAATTAAGGTACAGCCCCAGCATTTGCCTGGTGTGAAAATGGGAAACCACGGAAAACCATATTCAGGGCTGCCGATAGTGGGATTCGAACCTACTATCTCCCGGATGCAAGCTCACAGCCGCGCGCCTCTACGCGCACGGCCAACTCGCGCGGTGAGAAGGTTTCAACATGTGATTCATGGATAGGCCTTATTCTATCAATCAAACTTTAAAAAAGGAAAAATCGAGAATCACTTTCGACCTAAATGCAGTTCCGGAAAAACAGCCTAACATCGCTCGTTTCTGTACTAGTCTTCTCTTTTATTCAAATCCTAGCCAAATTGTTTATATAATTCTTTCTCTAATGTGTTCCTTGGTTCAATACCCTCACTCCGATAACCGTAAATGTAGTTAGTGGGGCGTAAAGCAAATAACATTATCAATACTCTCGGGCGAGTTTTGATTTTTTTTTTGTTTTTGAAAATTGTCCACATCGAATGTAGCTATAAGAGCTTAAGATGAAACTCTGCATTGACTCACATTAGCGCTCGTAGTGGTGCTTTTGTGAAACAATGCATTGACTCACATTAGCGCTCGTAGTGGTGCTTTTGTGAAACAATGCATTGACTCACATTAGCGCTCGTAGTGGTGCTTTTATGAAACAATGCATTGACTCACATTAGCGGTCGTAGTGGTGCTTTTGTGAAACAATGCATTGACTCACATTAGCGCTCGTAGTGGTGCTTTTGTGAAACAATGCATTGACTCACATTAGCGCTCGTGCTGGTGCTTAAGTGAAACAATGCATTGACTCACATTAGCGCTCGTAGTGGTGCTTTTATGAAACAATGCATAGACTCACATTAACGCTCGTAGTGGTGCTTTTGTGAAACAATGCATTGACTCACATTACCGCTCGTAGCGATAGAACAAGGCAAACTGCTAAACTAATCGACCGGAAAACGATAATGCAATGACTTGTAATTTTTAGGAGTAAATAAAGAATATATTCTCATAATTTATTATATTTTATTTACCTAAAATTCGTAGCTCATATCCCTAGGATGTTTTCAACATTGAGTTGCTTGTTCGAAGGGCTAGAAAGTGGATTTTTTGGTTCATTGATGTGATTCTTATACTGATGAATTAACTAAATTGACGGAAAGGTATAGTACACACTCCATTATCACTTTCCAACCGTTTGTCCCGCTTATACAGGGTCCGATGTCTTCCATGCGTTCTCCATTTATGTCGATCCAGGACATCATTGGAAGATGCGCCTACAAGCTTCATGTAATTCTTAATCCTAGGAACCACAACCTACTTTTTATTTCATTGTATACCAACAGCGGAGGGGGGGGGGATACTTTTTGACCACCACTTAATGTCCACTTTCTGGGAATCTACACTTATGTTCTTAAAAACCAGAAGTTCATATGCACTAGTATGTTCTGAAGAAATGATTAGTATTTGAACCATGTCGGCCCTCAAGTTCAACGTCTAGATCGCTATCTCGGCGCACCACCACCGACTGGTAAAATGTGCCTGCGGCTGTCGTTGTCGCTATAAACCGAATGTAATGGATCAGTGAGACTTGAGCAGACGTGCAGGATGCCTCGCAGACGTGAGTTTGAAAGAGGGCGCATTATTGACATGAGAGAACATGATGCATCCATCCAGAAAATTGCTGCTCGTGTTGAACGTAGTGTACCGGCAGTGCAACGGGTGTGTACAGAATGATTCACAGAAGGCCGTAGAACAAGACGATATGGGTCTGGTCGCACCACACAGACCACCCCCCGAGAAGATCGACACCTCATCCGAATGACGTTGCAGGGCCGATCAGCGTCCTCCTCGGCTCTGGCGCAACAGTGGAACAGTGCAGCACATCGTACATTATCCGAAATGTCAGTCTGTCGCCGTTTATTACGAATCCAGGTTCTGCTTGTTTGAAAATGATTGCCGCATTTTGGTTCGCCGCAGACAGGGGGAGAGGCATTTCATTGACTGCATTCGCACAAGACATACAACGCCAACTCAAGGCCTTATGGTGTGGGGTGCTATTGGGTACAACCACAAATCACTGCTGGTGCGTGTTCAGGGCACTGTGACCAGTTTGACACACGTGAATGTCAGCCTGCGACCCGTAGCCATACCCTTTCTGCACGACACCCCAGCAGGACAATACGCGACCACATGTTGCTGCACGAACACATGCCTTCTTGTTGTCACAGGATGCCAGACTGTTGCCCTGGCACGCCCGATCACCGGGCATGTCGCCAATCGAAAATGTGTGGGATACGGTGAAATGACAGATGCGGCGTTTTGACCCAATGCCAACCACCAAAGATGAACTCTGGAACCAGGTGAATGCAGCATGGATCGCTATACCCCAGGACGCCATTCGCGCCTTATATGCGTCGATGCCATCACGCATGGAACAAGTTATCAGTGCCCATGGATGACCCAGTGCCTACTAGGCAACAGGACACATGCTGAACCTAGGTGACCGAGCTCGCTTAAGTTCGGCCAGTATCCAGTATTCGGGAGATAGTAGGTTCGAACCCCACTGTCGGCAGCCCTGAAAATGGTTTTCCGTGGTTTCCCATTTTCACACCAGGCAAATGCTGGGGCTCTACCTTAATTAAGGCCACGGCCGCTTCTTTCCCACTCCTTGCTCTTTCATGTCCCATCGTCGCCACAAGACCTATCTGTGTAGGTGCGACTTAAAGCAACTAGCTAGAACCTAGGTGACTGAAATGCTAATCGTTTCTGCAGAACATACTAATGAACATGTCCTGTGAATATAAACTTCCTATCTCTAATCTTTCAAAGGGTTATGTTTTTTTTTATGAACATGAGAGTATGATGTTATTGGAGTTATTTATACAAACGGCATTTAACAACTTATTTTACATTCCTTACAATCAACTAAAGAGTTCTTTCAAGAATGACAGGGCTTATTTCAACTTGGTCACTTTATCAGCTATCAGTCTTTCAAGGACTTGCCTATAAATAAACAGCTGACTGGTCTATTGTTAAAATGCAAATATTTTCAATCTTCTACTTTCAGTCTAATCACTCGAGGTGGTCCTGTGGAATAAACATTTTTGTCACATACCTGAGCCTAGAAAGAACAGACCTGCGTCCTTCTCGGCACTGGCGCAACAGCGTTTGTAGAACTGTCATTCTCATTTGAAAAAGTTCTTTACTTTCCGAGGAGGAAGTATCACTTCTGTCTTCATTCACGCAATTGATATCCTCAGTCCCATCTTCATTTCATCTTACAGTAATATCACTGTCATCATCTTCAGACAAATCAGCTAATTTCAACATCCGTCAGGTGCAAATTACTCATTGTGAATGCTTTTGGCCATGCCTCAAGTCTCAAGCAGAATACGGACGCACCGTTTCTGTTGGAGATTTTAGCCTTCCGACCGGAAAAGGGACTTGGATGCTATCTTAATCTGTTTTACCTAGAGCTGAATTGATGGTGAGGGTGAGGGACCTGTTCGAAAGGAATCGGAACTGGTCAGAATGTGACCTGCACCCTTTTTAGGGGTGACTAATTTAGGATTACCTTGGGTCGCTTATAGCGGAGACAAAGTGTATCGTAATTGCCCAACGTGGTTTTGAGGGCGTTGGGCTTATGGATTAGTCCAGAATAGAATTTCCGGGATGTCTTCTTTATTCTGGTTCTAACCTCATTGATGAATGCCCTGTCTTAAATGATTAATATCCCTGGCCTGGGGACTGGGTGTTTGTGTCGCAGGTTCCTCACATATGGTGCAAGTAGGGGCAAAAGATATTTCTAGGTCGACGCCCCGAACAAATAACATTTTTTATTTAAAAAATATGTCCCGTTTTCGTTCAAACCAGTGTGCACCAGGTAAGACGCAGCGCACGGTTTTGAATGCGCTTCACGCTATCTAGGTGGGTTTTGGCTGCCATTCCGCAGACCAGACTGGCATTTTCTATAACTGGTCGGAGGGACATCTAGTACAGCGTGAGCCTGTTTTCTAGATAAAGGCCTTGATTGGCTTTCATGAGGGGTATAATTTCCGATAAGCGTCTGTTCGCTTGGGCCGAAATCGAATTTATGTGGTCTTTGAAGATATAAGGATACACGGCAGGAGGACAGTGGTGCGCATTACTATGCAACATAGTCAACATTCTTGTCCAAAAACTTGCACCGACGGTATACCAAGCCATCGATACTGCCATGGAAGAAATCTGCGCCCAGTCCCTGTAGCCACATCATGACGGCATGATGAACAGCCGTATCGTCGTTGAATCGCTCACCATTGAAGTGCTTCTTCAACGATCCGAAGAGATGGAAATCATTGCATGCTAGGTCAGGAGAGTAAAGAGGATTGTCCTATACTTTCCACTAGAAATGCTGTAACAATTGGCACCCGATGTTGTCTATTTATTATCTTCTCTTGTAGTGCAACATCACGACGTCTGTTGAGAGTAGTCCAGGTCGTTTCCTGGGAATTGCTACCCTCACAATAACTGACAGTATTCAACCATCTGGACCGTCCTCCGTACAGCCACGACCTGACACCCAGTGATTTCCATCTCTTCGGATCGTTGAAGAAACACCTGGGTAGTAAGTGATTCGACGACGGCACGGCCGTTCAGCATGCCGTCATGATGTGTTTTCAGAGACTGGCCGCAGATTTCTTTCATGCCGAAGCCTTAGTGTACCGTTGAAACAAGTCAGTGGACAAGAGTGGTGTGTATGTTGAATAACATGTCCCACTACTGTTTATATTTACAACTGCTTGTAAGATATACTTTCTCAGTGTGAGCTCTTGTCACTTTTTTTTTTTTTTTTTTTTTTTTTTTTTTTTTTTTTTTTTTGCAAGTGGCTTTACGTCGCACCGTCACAGATAGGTCTTATGGCGACGATGGGATAGGAAAGGCCTAGGAGTTGGAAGGAAGCGGCCGTGGCCTTAATTAAAGTACAGCCTGGTGTGACAATGGGAAACCGCGGAAAACCATCTTCAGGGCTACCGACAGTGAGATTCGAACCCTCTGTGTCCCGGATGCAAGCTCACAGCCACGCGCCCCTAACCGCACGACCAACTAGCCCGGTACCTTATTTTTTGAAGCTCCTTTGCATTTGACTAGGCGCCATTAAAAGAGCATATAACTTTACTGAGTGCGTCATGATCTTGGATGACTATGTGTAAAAAATTAAGTACTGAATGAAGAACACAGTGCGTAGTGTGTTATGACTTTCTTTTGGGACGCCCCTAGTATATATTAGTCCATGATAGCCAGTTTCCATGACAAGCCAGTAGGCCTACGAGTAAATAGACGGAGAACGCGAAGAAGAAACCCTGGTGGGTTTCTGATTTACTCTGCCGTGTCTGATGTGGCACTCGCTAACCAGGATTTTGGATACGCTTGCTAAGCGATTAGAGAAGCACAACAGTGCTGAATTCCTGTAATGCAATCTTGGATTTCCATAGAAGGAATAACAAAGGGCCTATGCACTGTCCCTGAAGCAGGCATGTCTAGACAAGGCAAAACACAGCAAGACTTGGTAATGGTTACATAGGCGTTCGAGACATTATCGGAGATGAATCTGCCAAGCCAGAAGACTCGTTCTACCTGTCCGAACAAGCGGCCGGTAATTATACACTGCACAATGGACGAGAGAAGGATCTACATTCACATCAACTTCACTTCACGTAAAGCGAATTAACTTCCCGCATTTTTTTTATTTTATTCCTAATGCTTCCTTCCTCTCTGAGAACGCAATTAACTCTGCGTCAAGTAGACCGTGTGGAGAGAAGGAGAGGGTTACTTTATAGACCACTGCCCGCTATTCCCAGGAATGAAAGGTCTCTCTCTCTCCCTTTTTATTTTTAACTTGTTATCTATCGTCTGTGGCGCTTCACACTTAATGGAGGATTTGGTCTTTAACTGAGGATTCACTTCTGAATAACAAGTTGATGAAACTACCGGTATAATTTTGGCTTGATTGCTCTTAAAGTTTACATACATACATACATACATACATACATACATACATACATACATACATACATACATACATACGTATGTACTAGGGTTAATGAAGTGAAAACCTTACGTTCTTATTCTTCCCGGCATTTCTCCAGTTTATTGGAGTCGGTAATTGCAATGTATTTCGTTCAGTTTTACGACCCTGTGCCCTTCCTGACGCAATATTATGTGGAGGGATGAATTCATTATTCCGTGTTGTGATGGTTGGTAGTGTGGTGTGTTGTGCATAAATGAAGACGAACGAAAACACCAAGTCCCCGAACCATAAAAATTACTATACGCAGTTAAATCCCCGGCCCGAAGGTAAATCGAACCCATCATCTCCCGCATGCAAGCTCACAGCTGCGCGCCCATAACCGCACGGCCAACTCGCCTGATCAATTTAAGTTTTATTGAGATGTTATGCATAATACATAATAGTATTTCAGTGTCTGTTTCCATTATTTGTATACAAGGTTTCCCATAACATTAGTTTTTGTTGATCATATTGTCTATTCGTGTGTGTGTTGGGGGGGGGGGGTGATAGATGGGAGAAAAATATGGTTTAGGGAGTCCACACTTGACATGCTTCTTGCAATAATTTCATCATCTATATCATCTTCTTAACTGCGAGAACCAGTGTTGCCAACTTATATTTTCAGCATCCGCTAAATACTACTAAAAATCCGCTAAAATTCCGTCAAGAAATCCGATCTCAAATAATGAGCAATATAAATGAGCAATAATAATAATAATAATAATAATAATAATAATAATAATAATAATAATAATAATGTCTGCACTCACCTGATCTGTGAGTTTCACTGGGATTAACCCCTGCCTGCGAGCCGGCGAGCTGAAACTTGTAGGCGTTTTAGTACCGGGTGCAAACTAGGTGAATCCCCTACCTCAAGGGCCACACACAAAACAGGCCAGTTCATTAAACGGTCTTCCTTCATAGCATAAATATAAATGCTACTCTCTCACAGTTTCTTATTTTGCTAGTGGTTTTACGTCGCACCGACACAGATAGATCTTATGGCGACGATGGGACAGGAAAGGGTTAGGAGTGGGAAGGAATCGGCCGTGGCCTCAATTAAGGTACAGCCCCAGCATTTGCCTGGTGTGAAAATGGTAAACCACGGAAAACCATCTTCAGGGCTGCCGACAGTGGGGTTCGAACCCACTATCTCCCGATTACTGGATACTGGCCGCACTTAAGCGACTGCAGCTATCGAGCTCGGTTGAGTTTCTTTTACTGAAAGACATATTTATGATAATTTGATTTTCTCAACGAGAAAATTGACACCTATTTTTTCTATCGCAACCATCGGAAAAATGTCCGACTCCGTGGCTAAATGGTTAGCTTGCTGGCCTTCGGTCACTTGGAGTCTCTGGTTCGCTTCCCGGCAGGGTCGGGAATTTTAAACATCATTGGTTAATTCTGCTGGCACGGGGGCTGGGTGTATGTGTCGTCTTCATTATCATTTCATCCTCATCACGACGCGCACGTCTCCTACGGGATTCAAATCAAAAGACATGCACTTGGCGAGCTGAAAATGTCCTCGGACATTGCCGGCACTAGAAGCCATACGTCATTTAATTTCATTTCGTGACAATGGGACTGTAAAGGATTAGGAGAGGGAACGAAGGGACTGTGCGTAAAAATGGGAAACCACAGGAAACCATTTTCAGGTTTGCCGATATTGGTGCTCGAACCCGCCATCTCCCGAATATAAATTATCAGCTAAACGACCTGAACCGACTCGTTCTACCTGTCCGAAATTGTCAGGCTCTTTCGATTTATTTTTCGTTCCTTTCCTTCTCCTGCCAACAGCCGTAGCCGTGTTGAAACAGCGGACCCCGAAGTTAAGCAACATTGGGCGTGGTCAGGAGTTGGATGGGTTGCCACGCGCTGTTGGTGGGGGTAAGGGAATGGAGGAGCGGAAAGGAACTGGCCACCCTACCGCACCGTAAACTCCGGCTCAGGAACACCTCTGCGGAGGTTCGGACCTGTCTTCGGGCAGAATAACCCTTACCTTACCTCCTTCACGTAACATGATTTTATCAACATTTCCATCCGCTTGCCCTGGACTGAAATATAACTTTCATGTACAGTATTTACCATGAGCAGCTTTCTTTTCGGAGGCAAGTTGTTTTAGACAGTTTGTGAAATCTGTTCACTGTTATTAACAACTGAGCCACTGTTTTGGTTTACCCAAACGACAATGATGTAAGTTGTGTGGTGGTTAGCCGCATGCACCCGGGATGAGGGCTGCTGCACTCACTACTTGTTGCGTCATGTAACCATGGTAACAGCAGCCATCCCCATTGTCATTTGTCTGAACAAGCTCTACTGTAGGACAATGGCTTACCAACTCACGTAAGGACTGTGGTATTGCATGGGTAATCATCCCATACTCTGATTAATTGTCCCAATGCAAAACAGAAATCTGGACAGGTGAACGTGATAGAACGTTTTGAGTGTCGGAAGAAATTATTTAAGATATTCCTGAATAATTGTGTGGCTTGGTTCTAAAAGGGCCAATGTCATTTTTTATCGAAATTGAGATATTAACTAATACAAACGCGTTTTATCCTGGCTTGCAACATGTTAAAAGGGCCAATGTCTCTGTTAAGTACTAAACTCGCGCGGCTGTGTGCTTGCATCCGGGAGATAGTAGGTTCGAATCCCACTATCGGCAGCCCTGAAGATGGTTTTCCGTGGTTTCGCATTTTCATACCAGGCAAATGCTGGGGCTGTACCTTAATTAAGGCCACGGCCGCTTCCTTCCAACTCCTAGGCCTTTCCCATCCCATCGTCGCCATAAGACCTATCTGTGTCGGTGCGACGTAAAGCCCCTAGCAAAAAGTACTAAACTAACAGTTAACGTTTAATTAAATAAGCCCTTGCCAATAATGTTAGATTACCAATAAAGATTAGAGACATGGCAATTTTTAAAGAATACGATAGAAAAAATTAGCGTTTAATAAGGTGCCTTCCATAAAGAAAGTATAAAGTTATTTAAAGTTAGTTGCTAGAAAAAAATAATTGGAAAACTATAAGCAAAACTTCAAATATTCATAGCTCAAAAACAGGTTTTTTGACATTGGCCCTGTTAGAACCAAGGCACAGAATTTGGCGAACTGTGTCGGCAATGTGTCTATGTAAATAAATTACAATTACGTGTGCATACATCACATTTTTGCCACTATGTTTTTATCTCGGATTAGGTATTGTCTACTAAAGTAAAATTGCGTTCAGTTCAATTTTTGTCTGTCTCTCTCTCAGCTTCTTATTTTTATTTTATATATACATACACAATATGGCGGGATAAAGTGTTACACGCGAATATCTCTTAAATGCATTGATAAAACCGAATGCTTTGTCTTCTAAAATATTACTGGTAAAAAGGGCCTTCCAAACTGTGATATGCGCAATATTTTCCTGGGGCCCCTTCTGGTGCGACGGGAGTGGCGTGTGTCATCAGGGTTTTAAATGGAACCACGATACGTTTTTTTAATATTCTGGTACCACTCAATAACGTCAGCAAATTTAAATTAAAAAACTACCGAGTTAGCTGGCCGTGCGCTTAGGGGCGCGCAGCTGCGAGCTTGCATTCGGGAGATAGTGGGTTCGAACACCAGCGTCGGGAACACTGAAGATGGTTTTCCATGGTTTCCCACTTTCACACTAGGCTGTACCTTATTTAAGGCCATGGTCGTTCTCTCCCCAGTCCTTATCGGTGCGACGTGCAGCCAATTGTAAAAGAAAAATTAAAACGTTTTTTCGAAAATGAATTGTTGAGCAGTTATACGGTGTTTAATTTAGGTTAGTACATGTCAAGTATTGAGAAAAAGGGCATCATTTTTCTGGTTTAATAATAATGTTATTATTTTAACGTCACACAAACTACTTCTGGCGGTTTTCAGAGACTCTGAGGTATCAGAAAGTTGTATCATAGGATTTCTTTTACGTGCCAGTAAATGTACTGAGACGAGGCAGACGTATTTGAGCACCTTCAAATACCACCGAACTCAGCCATGATCGAACCTGCCAAGTTGGGGTGAGAAGGGCAGTGTCTCTACCATCTGAGCCTCTCAGCCTGGCTCTTCTGGTTTCAAAGCCATCTAAACTCTCAAGATAAGAAATTGGCCATGTTGATTATTTACTGTTGCTCTTGCAGATTCGGAAATATGGCAGCTTTTGATGTAGCGGTATACATGATTCTAGTACTAGGTGAAAGCAGGAACAGTTATAGAATTGCATCAATGAAGGATATGACATACAAATGTCACATATGAAATTCAAAATACTGGAAACACGGCTACGTAATTAAAGAATTGTAGAGAACTAGAATCGCCAAAAGGTGAAATCAAAAGTGAATGACAAAAATTCTACAGTATAAATATTCTTGACGCTGTAGCAGTGAATGCACAGATAAGTCAACGGGAATTAGCCGAAGACAATGGTACCAGTCGCACTTCCGCACTACCATTCTTATCGCATGTGTTTGCATCAAGACCTCACACAAAGGGACTTGCAGGTTAGAGTTGTTTTGGCGAGTGGTTACGCAACGCTGTTGCAGAGAATTGTTCATTCTTGACACACGTTATTCCCATACGAAACAACATTCTCGAATAATGGACATGTAAATAGGAATTATATTATCGTTGCGCGTAGAAAAACTGCTATGTGAAATGTTTTAGCTTAGAACCATCGCTGGTAAGGTTATGTCAGCTTTCTTTCTTTCTTAATCCGTTTTACCCTGCAGGGCAGGTTTTCCCTCGGACTCAGCTAGGGATCCAACTTCTACCGCCTCAAGGGCAGTGTCCTGCAGCATGAGATTTTGGGTCGGGGATACAACTGGAGAGGAGGACCAGTACATCGCCCAGGCGGACTCGCCTGCTATGCTGAACAGGGGAATTGTGGGGGGTTGGGAAGAATGGAAGGGATAGGCAAGGAAGAGTAAAGGAAGCGGCCGTGGCCTTAAGTTAGGTGCCGTCTCGGTATTTGCCTGGAGGAGAAGTGGAAAACCACGGAAAACCACTTCGAAGACGTCTGAGGTGTAAATCGATCCCCCTCTACTCAGTTGATCTCCCGAGGATGAGTGGACCCCGTTCCAGCCCTCGTACCACTTTTCAAATTTCGTGGCAGAGCCGGGAATCGAACCCGGGCCTTCGGGGGTGGCAGCTAATCACGCTAACCACTACACATCAGAAACGGGCTTTCACCTAATGTTCAATATTTATTTATTTATTTATTTATTTATTTATT
The DNA here is from genome assembly GCF_040414725.1 of Anabrus simplex. NCBI lineage: Eukaryota > Metazoa > Arthropoda > Insecta > Orthoptera > Tettigoniidae > Anabrus > Anabrus simplex. The sequence continues at coordinate 81,200,534 of NC_090275.1, read as the reverse complement.
TATTTATTTATTTATTTATTTATTTATTTATTTATTTATTTATTTATTTATTTATTTATTTATTTATTTATTTATTTATTTATTTATTTATTTATTTATTTATTAAATGCAAATATAGAGTCGTTCGTCCAATTACAATATTTGCTCATAACTTTTAATGTTATTGAGTATAAATACAAAAATCAAAATACAAAGTGTACAAAAATAACTAACTGGATACAAACAATTGAGAAATAAATCAAAATTAGTTAATCTATTACGTAACAATAACAACAGTAATAAAAAGAAGGATATAACCCCCTTTAACAGACAACATGGCATCCTTAATTACCTGTAAAAAAAATACCTTCAAGATTTCAAGAAGTCAGATATTTTATCTTGAAATAAATCAATATTGAGAGGATGTAATTTGTTATACAGTAACATCATTTTATGTAGAGGTGAATTTAAATGTATGTTTGTATTAACTCCTGGCAAGAAAAACCTTTTCCTAAATTTACCTGCCGCCTTTTTAGGTGCGTATAATTGAAGTAGCCTATACGATATAGTTCCATATAATCTATGTCATTTTTAAGAAATTTATGGAGAACGTCATCAACTGATATTTCCGTGTGGTATGTAGCCTTTCAAAACCAAATTTTTCTATAATTTTGTAAAAAGATAAATATTTGGGATATTCTCCGCTTTGTCTGAAATATGTGTGGTTCAAGAACTTTTCCTACATACTTTTAATCAAATCTCTATATAACTTTGTTGCTGGATTCAAAATAATTGAGGTGTATTCTAAATGTGATCTAATGCCAAATACAAACGAAATAAAGACCTATTGCTTAGACCATAAGAATTTCTAATTAAAAATCCAAGGTTCCTGTATGCTTTATTCACAGTCGTTTCTACGTGAGAAGTGAAATTTAAATCACTAAGTTGAGATTATTCCTAAATTATTACGTTCATTTTCTTGTGCTGGTAGAGTACCATTGATGGTGTATGTGCGATTCAAAGAATTCTCGTTCGTATGATAAATGTGTTGCGGGTCAGTATTTCTGTCACAATATTATCACATAGCAGTTTCTCCAGGCGCAACGATGCTTATATGCGTTACTGGGCATCTGAAAACCCCAAGTGGACAAAAATTATGCCTTTTTCAGCATCGTTGTTCACTGAATGTTTGGTGTGGGATCCTTGAAAAGTTGTCATTGATCCTTAGTTCCATTTAAAAATAGCATTGGACAAAGTGTCCCTTGTTTATACTGTCGAATGAAGTGGCCTTTGTGAGCACTGTCAAATTACATAGCTCACTGTGGGCTATTGAACAAAGCGGCCCTGGTTATCACTGACGAATTTCATGTCCTAGTGTAGTTTGTCTGTATGTCAATGTGGGACCAGTTTTCACGGCCTACTCTGCTCTATTGGTGTAAATGGTCCTAAATAGCACTATTGAGTACTACTCTTCTCTACTCTATTGGGCCAAGTAGTCCTAATTAGAATGTTAAATACCAAAACTACTCTGGTTTATTGGACAAATCAATGATAGTCTAAACTGTAGAATTACTTGTTTTTGTGGTCTATTGGACAAAGTGGTCCTTGTTTACACTGTCTAATGCTATCGTCTATTGGCCGAAGCATATCGAGTTAACATTGCTGGTCTATTGAGTGAAGTCTATGCTGATGATTTCCTTTAAAGAAAACGGCCCTGATGAACGTTGATCAATAATGAATTCTCTCTGTTTCTAATGTTGAAAGGAACAAATGATCATTTGATCTCTACTCCACCTTGACTTAGTAGATTATATCTTTGAATTGATGACTATCTGGACGGGTGATCTTGTTAGTGACACTGTTTATTTATCTGAATTACGGCCATCGCTCTCTGCTGTCCATTTATCATGCGCTAAATTGGTCGTTCCCTCCTGTCTTTTATTGGCTTGTTCTCATTAATTCATACGATCGGAACGGAATATTTGCATATCATTCTGTTACGTCGTTGTAATGTCACCCGTTTGTGTGAGTGAATTAAATAACTATAATACATTAAGAGGCACTGAAGCGCCGCTAGTCTATTTATCTAAGCCCTTCTGAACGACTTGTCTCCCCGTCTCTGTTTTACATTACTTTATCAATTTATTTATTTTTCATATTTTTCGTGGTTACCGATAATTGCAAGCAGTGTGTTGTATTTTAAGCATTGTTTCTTCACATATAGGCCTATGAAATCTATTCTAATCGCTGTATTATTGATATAATATAATTTTCTGTAAAGTGTTATTGTATAAGGGTATATACGCAATAGTAAAGTAACCTGGTGTCCTCGTCCCGAGGTGGTGCAGCTCGTTTTAGGCACACACCCATTCGAGGTGAGCTACATTACCATTTTAACCACAGTCTTAAATTTCTGGCAGTATCGAGAATCGAACCCGAGCCATCGAGAACGGCAACTAAGCTGAATTATGTTGGTGGTTCTGCTTTGTGACGCCCAGTCCATTGCAGTAAGGCCCTGTTTCATCAACGTGGGTTGAATACACTCTAATCCTGGGTTTGTTAGCTTAGGGTTAATATTTTAACTCATTCATATGAATCGCGCGTTTCATTCGGCAGAGGGTTAACTCCACGAACCTACTACGATGGCGTAGCAGGGGGAGAGGTGCTACTCCCACGTGGCGCGTCCCAGGTGGCGGATAGGGCGGTCCTAATCGCCTTGCCGGCGGACTTGAGGGAAATAAAATACCTTTCGCGGTCTAAACACACTACCCCCTGCGAGTGGGGGACGTACATGTAGAATACACCCGCGGTATCCCCTGCCTGTCGTAAGAGGCAACTAAAAGAGGCCCAAGGGGCTCTCAACTTGGAAGTATGGATTCGCGACCACGGGGCCCTTAGCTGAGTCTTGGCATTGCTTCCACTTACTTGTGCCAGGCTCCTCACTTTCGTCTATCCTGTCCGACCTCCCTTGGTCAACTCTTGTTCTTTTCCGATCCCGACGGTATTAGAGCATTCGAGGCCAAGGGAGTCTTTCCATTTTCACGCCCTTCGTGGCCCTTGCCTTTCTTCGTCCGTTCATTTTTCGAAGTGACGGACCCCTTCTTTCTTATTTTTCTCTCTCTCTTCCCCCTGTGGGTGGGGGACGCAGACGAAAAATACACCCACGGTATCTCCTGCCTGTCGTGAAAGGCGACTAAAAGGGGTGACCAAGGGATTATGGTCTTAGAACCATCAAACTACTTTTGATTAGTACCATCACGCGGAGAACACCATGGGTCGCCTTTACTTGCGAGTTCTTCCACTATCTTAGGTACGAAATAGGTTTGTGATTAGTAGCAGCAGAGGTTGGGTCCCTTGTGGATTTCCAGTACCCGTGAGTCGTACCCATGTGTGCAACACCGCAGGTCTGGGCGTTGCCTGTGAGTTGTACCACTATATGAGCGACACCGTGGGTCTGCGTTGCCTGTGATTGTGGTACCCACTATGTGAGGAACACCACGGGAATATCGGCACCCGTGACTAGTACACGTAGGTGAGGAACCTCATTGGTTTGCGTTGGCTGTGAGTGGCGCCATTGTGTGAGAAACACCATAGGTCTGCGATACCTGTACGACGTACAATACTTGTGAGTAGTACCATCATGTGTGGAACACTGTGAGTCTTCGCTACTTTTGATTAGTGCCCCAACATGACAAATACCATGGTTCTACTTTACTCGCGACATGTACCATTATGAGGGGCCGTTGACCTGGATTTTGGACTCCTTTAGAAAACAAGCATCATTGTCATCATCAGGATTGTACTTTAGAAGTGGTCCCTTGGTCGGTAATGCTGTTTCTTCCTGGTAGTTTTTGGGTAGGATCCACTGATGGTTTTGGGTTCATGTCCATCCTTTCATTCTTCATGTCATTTTTTTCTTTTGGTCAGTGGATGATTTAAAACTATTGTTTTGTTATTTCATTTCGTACCATCAGGGGCCGATGACCTAGATGTTAGGCCCCTCAAACAAACAAACAAACAAACAAACAAACAAAATCAAAAGAAGAGGGTTAACTAACACCGTATTAAACCTGGCCGGGAACAGTTGCCGTACCGGTCAACGAGGCAGTGACTTAAACTCAGAGATTATGAACACAACTCTTGCGTGGTTCTTTTGTTTATTTCTTGCGTGGTATTTCGTTTTGTTCCTGAGTTTCGTGGTAGATATTATTCTTTCGTGATCGTGATAGAACTTATTGCAGTGATCGAAAAAATGGAAGAAATTCAGAAGAGAAATAGGGGCACGAATTTTCCTGTTTTATAAAAAAATTACTTTTTGAATTAACCGCCCAGTACCAAAGCATTATTTAATGCAAGAAGACTGACGGTTAAAAATTGAAGGAAAAGGACGACACATGGAAAAAATAACAGGGGAATTTAATAGCGTTGACCACTTTACAGGCCATCTTGCAACTATAACGAATTTCGAGGTTAGAATCACTGATTACCGAGCTCGATAGCTGCAGTCGCTTAATTGCGGGCAGTATCCAGTATTCGGGAGATAGTAGGTTCGAACCCCACTGTCGGCAACCCTGAAAATGGTTTTCCGTGGTTTCCCATTTTCACACCAGGCAAATGTCGGGGCTGTACCTTAATTAAGGCCACGGCCGCTTCCTTCCAACTCCTAGCCCTTCCCTGTCCTGTCGTCGCCATAAGACCTATCTGTGTCGGTGCGACGTAAAGCAACTAGCCAAAAAAAAAAAAAAGAATCACTGATTACTTGACAAATGATTCAGAAATAACCCTTGTTGTCTCCGACCATTACACGAAACGAGCCTGTGGTATAAAACCTGTATGCAATCAACACATTCTTACGAATTTCATAGACGACTTTACTGATAACGGTTTTTGACAGTCTATACCTCTTCAGAAATTGTTTCTCACATAAATCATCAAAGTCGTTCCTTCTTATTGTAGACCTATTTCTGTTAGGAACGCCATTCAACAAATCTAAATAAAGCAACTCTCTGCGTCAAACGCATGATTTACTGCGGCCATTTTGCTTTTAACCTCGAGTTAACAGTTTAAACCGGGTAAAAGGAGGAGTTTACTTAACTCTGACATTAACCTAGAGATAAAATTAACCCTCCTTGTTGCAACAGAATGATTAGTGAAATTCAGACTGTATAATTCGGGCTCTAATTATATAGACACGTCTGCATTCGTATTGCATACGGGCAGTGCCAACTGAGCTCCTCCAACCTCCATGTCGTATCAGTTTGAAGTTCCCGAAATGTACAGAAAGAAAACAGATAAACATACATCTCAATTTTAAGACCCCGATTTCGAGGGACATCGGCGACATAAATAACTGACTTTTCCAAAAAAACAACGGTTAGAAGAGTTTCAAAAAAGCCTTCCTTCCAATTATCGAAAAAAATGTTGAACTAGTATCGACACACTCATATTAACAGAGGTTCAGAGACCTGCGTACAACTTTGGGAGCCGGCTTTCTTAATGGAGGGGGAAAATCATCTAATGGTACTAACGTTCCTGTTTTTATTTTCACGACTACCTAACTCGGAAGAATTCACTGCCACTAGAGAAAAATATATTCATGATTACTTTTAGGCCTAAGAATTAGCTCATTCGCTTCGTTCGAGAACGTTTTTGGTCGTTGGCTACAATTATGTTTAAGTCATTTGCACAAAGGGTAGAGAAATATACGTGCCCCCTATCTTAAAGTACGTTGTTTGAAGACTTAACATGAACAGTAAATTAATTTTTTGTTACTTAATCACAACCATGCTCTTTTATCACGCATTTTCCCTGTATTTCAGTTATTTGGGCTTTCTTTCTACTGAACAGAAGCATTACAACTATACTGTAGTATCTGAGAATGTTGGCATTTAAGAATTTTAAAGCGCGCGGCTGTGAGCTTGCATCCGGGAGATAGTAGGTTCGAATCCCACTATCGGCAGCCCTGAAAATGGTTTTCCGTGGTTTCCCATTTTCACACCAGGCAAATGCTAGGGCTGTACCTTAATTAAGGCCACGGCCGCTTCCTTCCAGCTCCTAGGCCTTTCCTATCCCATCGTCGCCATAAGACCTATCTGTGTCGGCACGACGTAAATCCCCTAGCGAAAAAAAAGTAAAAACGCGCGAGTTGGCCGTGCGGTTAGGGGAGCGCAGCTGTGAGCTTGCATCCGGGAGATAATTGGTTCGAACCCCATATCAGTATCCACACAGTTTAGTTCTCTGTTTACACTGATGAGCACAGTGGAGGGACCGTTTTGCGGAACAGCTGAGATTTCAACATACTCTGCTCGTTGCAGAGATTGTCACGCAGACGGTGGCGCCGGTGCTACCTGTAGTGTCTATTTACTAAATCTATGGTCCCAATGACAGCTACTGCAAAACACACGAATAGGCCAGCCGTGCTGCAAGGTGTCCGCGCACTTCATACAGAACCGTATGTGCGACTCTGTAGTTGTGTGTGCTCTCCGAATGTTCTGTTGTTCACAGATCTAAACAGGGTTGCCAGATCACCGGTATCTGAATGGATAGCTTTTAATTGTTTCCTCTAATTATACTTTTTTCCCAATTGTACTTACCTTAACCTAGAGTTAAAATTAACCCTCCTTGTTGAAACAGAGTGAATAGTGAAATTCGGCTTTAAAGTTTAACCCACGTTGATGGAACCGGCCCTAAGTATTAGACACGTCTACATTTGATAACAACACTCAGTATGAAAGATGGGATCGCTAATCCCTGTATATTATATACTAGCATGTGTCCGCGGCTTTGCCCGCGTTTATTAATTCAACCGTTAGATGTTTCTAAACTATTTATTTAAAAGCAAATTCAAACTTTATACTTATTAACTCACATCGTTTTGACGTAGCATGAAATAAATTATTTTATTTTTATTATATTGTTACTTTCAGTGCTTAAGATAACGGGTTGATGGATGGTAAAAATAATATTAAAACCATGTAAAAGACCATGTTATATAATACAAAATATATTGTTTCCTTATAGAGCTTAGGAATAAACTATATTAATGACCTTCCATTAACTCTTGAACAGTCCACGTACAGTTGACAATGGCAAAAGCACCGTTTTCGAAGATGGAATCCTACAACTTTAAGCGATTGTCCTAAGTCAAAATTTCAGATCTCTGTGTGCCGTAGATTTGACTGGGCTTCGCACACATACACCCAAGCACTTCCGAATATTACGGGTTGATGGCTCCTCGTGTCGCGGACCGAAAATGGCTTCCTACTCAATGGAGTTACAGTCCGAAGAATACTACTTCACCCGCGGCATGCTCGGTCATGATGGTGGCTTCAATAATGTTCGTCATCAGTTTCAGAGCTGTGTTCATCGCAGAGCATCAACAGCGTCGTACGCCCTCACACCATATAAGACCAAAAATGGTTTCCTATGCCCTGGACGTAAAATGGCTCCTTGAATATTGTGTTCTCTACGTATCTTATGTACGTTGCCTAGCGACAGTGACTCTCTGCATTTAATCTTGGTGACAGCACGTTGGATTGTCATATCCCAATACACGTTATCCGCTGGTTTTTCGTTCATAACTCACCAACGAAAGCGAAAATGAAAATTCCGGCTTCGAGGTGCATTCGGACCCCTTTCCATCTACCTATGTTCAAAATTTCGGATCTTTCCGTGCTGTAGCATCGCGCACAGACACACAGAGAAACACTTCCTTCTTTTATTATATAAGATAAGAAGATTCACTCTGTTGGTTCTGCAGCTCTGCACATCATATTGTGGAGCCGCTCCTGATAATAAGTCACTATAAGGAATGTGTTTATTATTACATAATCATTTCAAGCGTTAAGCGCTATTCGCACTTTCAAAGAAGCATTTTGGAGACATTTTATGAACCAGTAAGGCTTATCTGTAAACTTGATACTGCTACTCACAACCATTCTATTCTCACGGATGACCTGCTTAGTTTAAAACTATTAATCGTTTTTCGTTTTACTTTTCAAAATGTTATTACATTTTATGCACTACCTATTTTCTTTATGCAGGATATACGTTTTAAGAAATGTTCTCCTTTTTATATTTAATTTAATTTCATCACATCGTTATTTGTATTATTATTAATTAATTAATTATTAATTATTAGTAATTTAATTTAATTTGCATTTAATTATTGTAATATAATACAGTGTAATATACGTATATTTCAGTGCCTGGTTAGATGGAGGAGAACGCCTGAAGGCTTTAATCTTGCCAAGTTAAAGAAAACATCACTCCGTATTACTACTTATACATAATAATTTTAAGCAGTCCGCCTCTGTGGTGCAGTGGTTAGTGTGATTAGCTGCCATCCCCCGTAGGCCTGGGTTCGATTCCCGGCTCTGCCACGAAATTTAAAAAGTGGTACGAGGGCTGGAACGAGGTTCATTCAGCCTCGGGAGGTCAACTGAGAGTAGAGGTGGGTTCGATTCCCGCCTCAGCCATCCTGGAAGTGGTTTTCGGTGGTTTCCCACTTCTCCTCCAGGCAAATGCCGGGATGGTACCTAACGTAAGGCCACGGCCGCTTCCTTCCCTCTTCCTTGTATATCCCCTCCAATCATCCCATCCTACCGCGAGGTCCCTGTTCAGCATGGCAGGTGAGGCCGTCTGGGTGAGGTACTGGTCATCCTCCCCAGTTGAATCGCCAGCCCAGAGTCTGAAGCTCCAGGACACTGCCCTTGAGGGTAGAGGTGGGAACCCTCGCTGAGTTCAAGGGGAAAACCTACCCTGGAGGCAAACAGATAAAGAAGAATTTCAAGCAAAGTGTAATTTATATACAATCATTTCATGCCGGTGTAATTTGTATAAGAACATTTCAATCACTGTAGCATACGTGGTTCCGGCGGCGGTAGCGCGCTGGCCTCTGACCGCTGGGTTCCTTACTTCAAATCCTGGTCACTCCATGTGAGATTTGTGCTGAACCAAGTGGAGGCGGGACAGGTTTTTCTCCAGGTTCTCCGATTTTCATCATCATCTTTCATTTGAGCAGCACTCTCCAATATTATTTCATTTCATCTGTCAGTCATCAATCATTGCCCCAGAGGAGTGCGACAGGCTTCGGCAGCCGGTACAGTTCCTATCCTTGCCGCTAGATGGGGGGCTCCATTCATTCCATTCCTGACCCGTTCGAATGATTTGAAACAGGCTGTGGGATTTTTCATTTCAGACACTGTGCTATTTATGTACAATTTTTTCCAGCATTGTGTTATTAATATACAGTCATTTCATACAGTATTTTAATTATAGAAAATACTGTAATATCAAAGACTGTGTTATTTGAATAAAATAATATCAACACAATTTTATTTATGTAAAATCATTTCAAACATTGTTTTATTTATAGAGGGTGGTCGGAAACAACATGAGCCGGACATATGAGGGTTAGAGGGTTGGTCATACTGATGGATGATTTGAAATAAATAAGTCGATATCTCGCGCCGTTGTCATATTATCGGCTGCTGAAGTTAGCCAATCACATCGCTCGGCGGGTGAATTCAGATGCGCTTCGCGAGGCGATGTTGCTAAATCTGTACTTGAATTAAGATCGGCCTGAGAGCCATGGAGAGAAATCAGCATCAAACACGAACACACCGTGGGTTTCAGCCGGGGACACTGTAGCGCACTTGCTATGGAACAATCCTGTCAACTCGGAGGACCGTGTTCAAATATCCCCTCTGGCAAAGTTGTTTTTCTTCGATTGATGCTCTCAGGCCGGCTTTAAGCCACCTGCAGATTTAGTAACACTGCCTGGCAAAGCCCATTTTAATTCGTCTGTTGAGTGGCTCAGACGGCGGTGGTGGTGATTATTGTTTTAAGAGGAAGTACAACTAGGCAACCATCCTCTATATAATACTAATCAGAGAGAAAAATGGAAAGGAAACAAAGACAAGAACCACGAAGGACGTGAAAAGGAAAGACGCCCTAGCCCTCGCAAACCTAATAGCGTCGGGGTCAGAAAAGAACAAGAGTTGACCAAGAGAGGTCGGATAGGATAGATGAAAGTGAGGAGCCTGGCACAAAGAAGTGGAAGCAATGCCAGGACTCAGCTAAGGGCCACGTTGTCGCCAACCCACGCTCCGAAATTCAGAGCCCCTGGGGCCCCGTTCAGTCGCCTCTTACGACAGGCAGAGGGTACCGTGGGTGTTATTCTACCTCCCCCACGCACGGGGGGATGGCTCAGACGGTTGAGGCGCTGGCTTTCTGAACCCAGTTTGGCAGGTTCGATCCTGGCACAGTCCGCTGGTATTTGAATGTGCTCAAATACGCCAGCCTCGTGTCGGTAGATTTACTGGCACTTAAAAGATCTCCTCCCATGGCACAACAGACCCGAAGGGCCTTGGCTTACCAAGCGATCGCTGCTCAGCCCGAAGGCCTGTGGTCAGCAGGACGAATCCTCTCGGCCGTTGGCTTCCTAGACCGGGGCCGCCATCTCACCGTCAGATGGCTGAGTGGACCTCGAACCAGCCCTCAGATCCAGGTAAAAATCCCCGTTCTGGCCGGATATCGAACTCGGTGCCTCCGGGTAAGCGACAGGCACGCTACCCATACACCGTAGGGCTGGAAATAGACCTCCTGCGGGACTAAATTCCGGCACCTCGATGTTCCCGAAAATCGTAATAGTAGTTAGCGGGACGTAAAGCAAATAACATTATTATTAATTTGCCCGCGAAGTGATCTGATTGGCTAACTTCAACAGTTGTGAAAACGAGAACGGCTTGGGATATCCAATTATTTCTTTCAAGTTATTAATTAGTATGACCAACCCTGCAAGGCTTGTAAGAAGAGCCGCTTATAAGCCGAAGTGTACTCTACAAGGTGGAAGGTTGAAGGGGGAGGGAAGATCCTGTAACGATGTTTTTCATAAGCTGAAAGTAGCCAATAAATCTTGCTCGCTGCTGTGTTTGTGTATAGTTTTATTTATTTATTTACTGTTTTAACGGTATTTCCTAAAATATATCTACAGCTATTCAAAGAGCGTTTAACTGCTTGTGAAAGTTTAGAGCATCTCTTTGGGAATGTGTTTAGGACCGGGGAGATTGGTGGGTCAGATATCCGGGAGGCACGAAGTGCGCTATTGAGGTTGGCGTCTGGACATGCAATACGATCCCACACATGAGTGCGCATGCGTATGCCATGCTGTGTGACGTGATGCAATTTGCGGGTTTGACAGATGAAATGGGCCCTCTTCTCTAATGGAATTAGCAAGAGCCGGCTGTTCAGCTGCTGGCGACATGATCCAACCCGCATAAAAAGTGCTGGAACCTAAAAGGCCTGCCTGCTTTGTCATTTTCAAGCCTTTCTATTTTAAAAAAATGAAAAGATAAATGATTTTTCATAATCCGACCGTGTTTCTACATGCTCCTGTCAGCACTTAGGGTGATGATGGAGGACATTGTTGTTTTATGGGAAACAGTAGTGAATTTGCTGCCTCGCGACTTTAATCGAAAAAGAGAGAATTAGTTTTAATGTTAAAAACATTACTTAGCAGGCAAAGTAGGGCTCTCCATACTACAAAAAAAAGTAAAATTAAGCAATTTCCGCAATTGTGCCGAAATTTGAAGGCTCAAGGACCCAGAAAGGTTTAAAATTGTGATTCTCGGATAGGTCTATCAAAATAAAAAACAAATGACGAAAAAACTTCAGCCTAAATGCAGTTCCGGGAAAACTGCCTAAAATCGCTTGTTTCATGACTCGGTTTCTTTTGTGATTCAAATCCTAACCAAGTTAACTTATTTACATAATTCTTTCTGTAATATGTTCCTTGGTTCTATACTCTCAGGCGTTTTTGATTTTTTGAAAAATGTCCACGGCGAATGTAGTTAAAAGGGCATAAGTGAAACTCTGCATGGATTCGCATTAGCGCTCGTAGTGGTGCTTAAGTGAAACAACGCATTGACTCACATTAGCGCCCGTAGTGGTGCTTAAGTGAAACAATGCATTGACTCACATTAGCGCCCGTAGTGGTGCTTAAGTGAAACAATGCATTGACTCACATTAGCGCTCGTAGTGGTGCTTAAGTGAAACAATGCATTGACTCACATTAGCGCTCGTAGTGGTGCTTAAGTGGAACAATGCATTGACTCACATTAGCGCTCGTAGTGGTGCTTAAGTGAAACAATGCATTGACTCACATTAGCGCTCGTGCTGGTGCTTAAGTGAAACAATGCATTGACACACAGCGCTCGTAGTGGTGCTTAAGTGAAACAATGCATTGACTCACATTAGCGCTCGTAGTTGTGCTTAAGTGAAACAATGCATTGACTCACATTAGCGCTCGTACTGGTGCTTAAGTGAAACAATGCATTGACACACATTAGCGCTCGTAGTGGTGCTTAAGTGAAACAATGCATTGACTCACATTAGCGCTCGTAGTGGTGCTTAAGTGAAACAATGCATTGACTCACATTAGCGCTCGTAGTGGTAGAAAGAGGAAAACTGCTAATCTAATCGACCGGATAACAATGATTAAGAAAAGGATTGTAATTTTTAGGAATAAATAAGAAGAATATATTCTCATAGTTTATTATATTTTGTTTGCCTAAAATCCCTGGGAGGTTTTCAACATTGAATAGCTTGCCTGAAGGGCTAGAACTGTGGATTTTTTTAAATCTCAAGCATTAGGAATACTGTATTGGCAGAAGGGAAATGGTCCAGAAATGGCCAAAAAAATCGAAAGTGACATTGTAGTGGGTGATAGAATTTTATTCAACTTCATCTTAACAAAGGTTGCCAATTGTCATAGTATGATACTAAATGATAAAGCTGAAAGTGTAAATTTCAGCATTAATTATCAAGGGTAATATAACGAGTACGTTTCGTCTTTGAAATTACCTGAACAAGGTGAAACTGCGAGTAAGACCATTTTCTGAATAAAATGGTTACTAAACAATATCAATAAAATGAAAACTAACGTTTTTATTTTATTTAATATTATGTAATTGAATTTATTGCATATCATTGTGATAACTTTCGAGTCCGCCCCTTTGGCTGAATGGTCAGCTTACTGCCCTTCGCTTCAGAGGGTTCCGGGTTCTATTTCCGGCCGTGTCGTGTATTTTAGTCGCTTCTGATTAATTCTTCTGGCTCGGTACTGGGTGTTTTTTTCCCAACACTCTGCTCTTCATATGCAATCAACACACCACACTACCAACCACCACAGAAACACACAATAGTGATTACATCGCAATAATGATAGGGTTGGTGTCTAGAAGGGCATCCAGCCGTTACACAGGACCAACTCCACGTGTGCAACGCATTTCGCACATGCGACGCAACAGGTGTGGGAAAGTCGGTAGGAGGAGAAGAAGAAGACGCTGCTGTACATAAGCCGCGAATGTGACAATGTTCTTCCTATCCATTATTTCCGTTAAGACTGGTCACATATCCCAGCCACACATGTAATGCAGTTCATCAGAACAATTTTCTCTGATTTTCTTTTCCTATGTCGATATTCCCACTAACACATTATTTTTCCTTTACGTAGGCAACCGACTACTATAACAACTATGGTTGCCTACACTGCGGCATATGGTTTGTGATAATTCAGTGTTTGATTAAATTTCCGTTTTATACAATTTCGAACATTTGAAATTTTTATATAAGGTTTCCAACACCGTGCAGAGATGCCAATCTTGAAAGGTGCTTGTCCGTAGTGGCACGGTCTTCTGCAGATAAGAGAATGCCAAAAAAAGAATACGTGTGGTAAAGCATTCAGTCCGTATAACACGATCACTGCCAATTTTTGCCATTAATAAAAAGAAAACGACTGTGGGCAGCCCTGACGATCGTTTCTCTGTGTTTTCCCATTTTCACACGAGGCAAACACTAGGGCTGTACCTTAATTTAGGTCACGGCAACTTCCTTCCCACTCCTAGGCCTTTCTTATCCCAACGTTGCAATAAGACGTACATGTGTCGGTGCGACGTAAAACAAATTGTAAAAATAAATAAATAAATAACATAAATAAATAACATAAATAAATAAATAAATAAATAAATAAATAAATAAATAAATAAATAAATAAATAAAGGACGACAGCACATTGCACTGCCCTTCGATGCATTCATACTCTTGATGTTTGGTTTTATGTTTTTAAATTCCAGTAGCGTGGACAGTCATTGCGTTCTCCATGTTTAATTGAATAATCACATGTTCATGTTCCATAGAACACGTGTTTCGGAGAAATTTTTCAGTGGTTCTGGCATGTAAACTCCTGTGTGTACAATTCAGTGTCCTTATGTTTACATAGATTCTTATTATTTTAGTTCATATTGTTCTTAACTTTACCGAAATAAATACTTGTAGTGCACGATATAAATTTGCAGCAAAACCATGCAGCGGAAGTAATAATCAGCTCCAGGCAACTCATTACTAAATCTCGGATAAACAGAAACCGAGCACAAATGCTGGGAATTTACAAGATATTACGCCGGCTGTTAAAGGTACAAATGTCGCTATTTCGTCATTTTTTTAATGAACTGATTTTTAACACCGAGTCTCCAACGTATGATTTTGTTTTTCATGTTCGTGGCAGAAATGGAGAATTTATAAAGAGCATATCGATTTCGTGAAATCCGTAATAATCACTATCACTTTCGTAACACTGTAAGATATGAGAGAAAATCGTAGAAAATACGGAAAATTCGTAGTACTTGGCAACTCTGCTGCATCCATAGCTCAGAAGCTATTCAGCAACGCTATGAATTTGTTTTAAAAAATGAATTGAAATCATAGCAAATACTCACTCATTATCCGAATTACCTTTTTCCTTAAAAATATTTCAAGTAAATTACATATGCTTTTATCAAATAAGCTTTTCAATTTGTTGACTTATATATAAAAACTGGACAATCATGGGCATTTTAATCTTTATTTTATAATGTTCAAAGTATTGCATTTCGTATTTCGACGGACTGAAAAGCGTAAGCCTATATGTTCAATTAACTATGTTAACACTAAAAAATTGTTTCCTTTTTAACAAAGGTAAGATAACATTTGGATTATGTAGTGCCCATTACGTACTTGCCAGAATTGCACAATAGGCCTGCAATCGAACCAAGTACCTCTTCCTTGCTGTGGAATTGCCCAATAAAGAATCCATTCTCCAGGGAGAACAAACGGCTGCCCATTACGAACCTAGTGTAGTTCTTTATTTAACTTGTAATCATTCTTATTGCCTTCCTCGCACATCAAGCTCTTACACCGAGTGTGTTTTGGGGTCTTTAAATCAATAGTCTCCTCGTCGTACGGATGGTAGTATTTATGACTGAGGATATCAGTGTGTTTTTCACTCAAATTTCATGGTATTTAGCTCATAGTTCGGCGTGAAACACATGTTCCCCTTTGGCTCTTCTGCACATTATTATTTTCATGTTGATAGTTCCCCAGATGCGTCTGCAGCCATTTCTACACTTGTGTTCGGCAGTGTAGTTCCCAAACCCAGCATCACTTCCGAACGGTGCGATAATGCTCCTGGCTGAAATAGATAGATAGATAGATAGATAGATAGATAGATAGATAGATAGATAGATAGATAGATAGATAGATAGATAGATAGATAGATAGATAGATAGATAGATAAAAGCCTTTATTTTCTGTGGCGAAGTTAAGGCTCTTGGCCCTTTCTTACACTTAACCCCACACATATTATTATTTGTTAATACAATGGCACTGATTAACTTAAAATACTAAGAACTACAAATAACACTAATTTCTAAGACAAAAATATGAATATATACACGCAATGATGAAAGAAAGAAAAAGGAACTGCCTACATAATACAGATTTGAAAAAATACACAACGAAAGAAATACAAACATAAAAATACTAGTAAGGTTAATAAAATTTTTAAATGAAATTCAGCTAATTGTATCCTTGCAATAATACATCTAAGTTAAATTCAGTTACTACTAGCTATGCTTAGGCTACTTCTACTTCGTAAATGCAGTACGGATGTTAATTTAATTTAAATTATCATATTAACCCAATATCTTATTTTAATGTACAATAGTATCATATCATTTTCACACACAATCACTCGTTCCACTCATACAGGTACCTTGCTGGAAGCACTTAACGAAGAACTGCTGGTAAGAGGTTTAAAAATTTTTTTTTTTTTTGATTCAGCATCCTTGATGTCTTTGGAAAGAGCATTCCA
The DNA here is from genome assembly GCF_040414725.1 of Anabrus simplex. Lineage (NCBI taxonomy): Eukaryota > Metazoa > Arthropoda > Insecta > Orthoptera > Tettigoniidae > Anabrus > Anabrus simplex. Next base: position 81,184,366 of record NC_090275.1, on the reverse strand, counting down.
CCATCCCGAAGCGGTGATAGTAAATGATCGATGGTATGTGGTTGTTCGAGCGACACGGAGCGAGTATCACGGAGATGTAAAGAGCCAAGGTGACGAAAGTTGCTGGAGAGATAAGCAGGGATGTCTTCCGAAAGTACCTGGTACATAAGAGTATTTGAATGTAGTTTACGCGTGTCGTCTAGTCGTAACCAAGATAAATGTTTATAATAGGGAGAAACTCGAGCGTCATACCGTAAATCCATAGGATATCTAAGACAAGCATTTTGAGCACGTTGTAATTTTAAGCTTAATTCATTTGTTATATCCGTAAAAATTACATCACATTAGTCAAAAATGGGAAATAATAATGACTGAACAAGTTGAATTTTTAGTGATCGAGGGAATACATTTCTGAATCGTTTTAAGGGGTGCAAGCCACAATAAACCTTTTTACAGATATTCTTAACTTGCGCTGACCAGTTTAGAGTGTCCGTTATAATAACTCCAAGGTTAGAAACTGATTCACAATAAGGTGTAACAGTATTATTTAAAGTTATGGGAGGAATGCAGTTTTGTTTTAAAATGTGGAGATTCTTTGACGTACCGATGATAATGGCTTGCGTTTTATGGGGGTTTAATTTAAGGTTGTTTTTAATTGCACAGCCATTAATTTAGTCAATGTCAACATTAACATTACATATTGTTTGTTGTATATTATTAGTTCTAGTGTGGTAATAAATTTGCAGATCATGAGCATAAAGATGGTACTTGCAGTGCTTAATTGATCTGGTGATATCATTTATATATAAAGTGAACAGGAGAGGGCCAAGGACTGACCCTTGTGGGACAACAATATATTTTGTTCGCCACATTGTTTTATTATTATTTGCAACCACACAGTCGGCGGTTTGTGAGGCAAGAATAGAAAAATTCCAGCACTTTTTGGCTAAAGTTTAAGGACTGTAATTTGGGAAGAAGCAACCTAGGATCGACAGTATCAAATGCACTACTGAAATCTAAAAGAGTAAGTATTGTCACTCGTTTGTTGTCCATTGCATATCTAATGTCATCTGTCACTTTCAGCAGAGCTGTCATGGTACTATGTTTTTTCTTAAAGCCTGATTGGTAAGAGTCGAGTAAAGCATATTTATGTAAGTACGTAATGATTTGCTCATGAACCAGGCGTTCCAGCACTTTGGACAGGGGTGGTAGGATAGAAACTGGTCGGTAATCTGAAGGAATACTGGGTCCATCCTTTTTCGGGATTGGGATGACGAGGGCATCCTTCCACGCCGTAGGGAAAATTCCTTGGGTTAAGCAGTAGTTAATAATGTGTGTTACGATCGGCAGAATGGCGCCAATGATATATTTGTAGAAAGACAGAGGTATGCCATCGTGTCCAGCAGCATTTGATCTGAGAGAATACATAACTCGTTTTATGTCATTTATACCAACCTCTTTAAACACAAATGTATCTTGAATTGGCATAGAAGAAACATTATTATTATTATTATTATTATTATTATTATTATTATTATTATTATTATTATTATTATTATTATTATTATTATTATTATTATTATTTGCTGTTACGGTGGATTCGGCCGACGTGAAGTGTAAATTTAAGTCATCAAGGGATACATTTGGCACCTGCTTTAATAACTTTCGACCTATACCCATCGTTCGTAATTATTTCCATATTTCTGTCGAGTTCTTGCGTTTTGATACTTGACATATGTGTTTATATTTACTGTTTCTGATTAATTGTTTAACCCTGTTGCGGAGAACGCGTTAATTTTCAGTCATTAGCATTACCCGTTCGTTTAAACCTTCTGTACCATGAGTCACGCTTTGACATTTCTGATTTAATCTCACTAGTCAACCACGGAGAAGGTGGTCGACTTACCTGGATCTCTTTCTTGGGAGCAAATCTATCATAGAGTTCTAACACCAGATCAGATAATTTATTTATTTTTACGTCAATATCATCCATGTGTAAAATATCGTTCCACGGCAGGTAGTATGCTTCGTGTCGTATTATTTCCTTGTCCAGATTTTTTATATCCCTACTTGTTATATATTTAGAGCCCTTCAACTTTCAGCACACTTGAGGAAGCTGCTTAATTTGACTTTTTTCGTAGTATGGTGACCCTTACTTTATCTTGCTTAGAAGTGTCTTCAACATTAGAATGTTATTGGTTTTACCTTACTCCATGTCTCGCTAACTATTTTTGTGGATTTCGGAGTCTTCATTTTTTTTATTGACTTATTGAACTGAAATTACTGTTTAAAGTGTAAAACAAGACCTCGAGATCTACCTTCGTCACAAATAAAAACGTTATCGATAATAATAATAATAATAATAATAATAATAATAAATAAATTATTGGTGAGTTGGCCATGAGGTCAGGGGCGCGCAGCTGTGAGCTTTCATCCGGGAGATAGTGGGTTCGAATCCCACTGTCGGCAGCCCTGAAGATGGTTTTCTGTGGTTCCTCATTTTCACACCAGGCAAATGCTGGGGCTGTACCTTAATTAAGGCCACGGCCGCTTCCTTCCCACTACTAACCCTTTCCTAGTCCATCGTTGCCATAAGCCCTATCTGTGTTGGTGCGACGTAAAGCCACTAGCAAAAAAAAAAAAAAAGAGAGATACATGTTATTAAATTTTCCTTTGGGAAGATCAAATGTTCGTAAATATGTCTTTCAGTAAAGTGTGTGAAGCCGTGTTAGCTAGCAGCAGTGCAGGTTGTGATGTGAAGTATTGATGTATGGTCATGACATTCACATCCATGGCCTATGTAACTCTCAAGGTACTGTTGCTAAGTAACATCCCGTCACCACATTTTGTTACATCCACTGTTTCTTTACACAAATGTTTGGATGACCGCAGCTCTATAACATTTTAGTTAATAATAATAATAATAATAATAATAATAATAATAATAATAATACCTGGCGTGGGAAAATCCTCCTACACTCGCGATAGATCGAGTCGGCCGTGCCCTAGAGGTAAGATTCCACCACCTTTTGGAACACACGTACACCCGCTGCAGCCAGAGATTCAATGAGTTCTGTCCAGTCTGCGGTGACATGTTCATTTTTCATTTTGCGTGCCGGGCTGAGTAACTCAACCGGTAGAACGGTGGCCTTCTGAGCTCTAGTTCGCAGGTTCGATCGCGGCTCAGTCTGATGGTATTCGAAGGGGCTCAAATACGCCAAGCGCGTGTCGGTAGATTTATTGGCACGTAAGAAAATCGCTGAGGGGGAAAATAATTGTGGCACCTCGGTGCCTCTGAAAATTGTTAAAGTAGTTGCCCGGTCGTAAAACATTATTATTATTATTATTATTATTATTATTATTATTATTATTATTATTATTATTATTTGTATCAATTTAGGAAGGCTCGGCTTGTGCCGGTAACATAATGGACTGACTCGGCCTAAGCAAGGAGTCACCCTCTTGATTATGAAACTACAGGTACATATATGTACAAATATTTACAACAGAAATAATTACAACATATACATTTATACAATAAATACAAACAACTTCAGACTTCTTATGCCCCCGTTTTGGGAATCTGTTCTTCAGTATTACCGGAACTGCGGCCTGGAACTTCATGCTGTTTGGCGTGAGTCAGAGGAAAAGTCGTTCCTAGGAACTTTCTCACAATGTGGCAAGTGCTCAGGAGGGTGGCTTTCTGGAGTTCTACGTATGTGTGATGATGCAGGTTTAATGCGGCCAGAGAGCTGTGCAGGCATTTTGGAATAACACCGGTACATGATATTACTATTGGAATTGTGGTGACTGATTCTAGTTTCCACAGCGTTGTATTTCTATTGCCAGTTCTGTGTATTTTGATATCTTTGTGGCTATTGTTGTTTGTAGATTGGAGGTGTTTGGACAAGCAATTTCTATAAAGGATGCGGATCGTTTTGATTTATCAATTAGAATAATATCTGGCCTATTGTTGCTGAGCGTGACATCGGTTATGACTTCTCGGTCCCATAGTAGTTTATATGAAGAGTTTTCGAGAATGGGTGGAGGTGTATATTTCCAATATGCAGTTGATGACTGAAGAAATCCACATTTTACAGAAAGTTTCAGGTGAATGATTTTTGCTACCTGATCATGTCGGTGCTTATAATCGGTGTTGGCCAAGTGTGGGCAACCAGAGATGACGTGCTGTATGCTCTCTGTAGTTCTGGAACAGCGGCGGCAGTTGACTGAGACAACTGTTGGATCATTCATGATAAATCTACGGTAGTTCCGTGTAGCAATTACTTGATCTTGGGTGGCCAGAACAAATCCTTCTGTTTCTGGGAAAAGACCGGAGTAGGTCAGCCAAGCGTGCGACGCAGGTTTGTCGATATGAGGCTGATCCAGTTCATGGGGATATTTCCCGTAAAGAGGTTTTTGCTTCCACATGGCCATATTCATCTCTTTTGTAGGTGGGGTAGAAACAGGCATTTCTGGCGACGACAGATTGAGAGGTGTATAGTTTATATCAGCTCTGCAAACAGCATGATGAAGACACGATGTATCAGCTCTCGAGTGGAAATATTCTCTTTGACTTGATATCAGATTGCTGTGTAAATTGACAATGGATAAGAAGCCCCTACCACCTTCTGATCTCGGGAGTGTAAGACGTTCGGGTGCAGATTTAGGATGGTGCATATGGTACCGGGTGAGTGAAACTGCTGTTTTCGTTTGTAACTGCTGAAGTTCTGTTTGGGTCCATTTTATGATACCAAAGGAGTATGTGAGCAGTGGTACGGCGTACGTATTGATTGCTTTGGTAAGATGTTTAGCTGTCAGTTTTGATGATAGTACCTTGTTGAGACGTGTTGTATATTGCTGCGTGACATTTCTCTTGATGTCGGCATGTTTCATACGAGTGCTCTGATGAAAACCGAGGTATTTGTACATTTCTTCTTCCTCCAGCTGTTGTATGGATTCGTCGCTTAAACTAGAAGGCGTCCCTTGTGCTGAGTAGGATCCTCTGATGACAGTCTGGGTTCTGCATTTGTCGAATCCAAACCTATATCTGAAGAAAACGTCTTGGTAATTGAGAAGAGATGATGGGGTTTGGTAGAGGCATACAGCTTAGTGTCATCCATATAGAGTAGGTGGCTGATTTTGAATAGCTCTTCTCGCTTATTCTTAATGCTAAATCCATACCCACTTGTGTTCAGTAGGTAGGATAGTGGATTTAATGCCATGCAGAACCATAATGGACTCAGTGAGTCCCCTTGGAAGATCCCTCGTCGTATTGGTATGGGTCTTGTTGCAACACTGCAGTTTCTTAGAGAAACATTATTATTATTATTATTATTATTATTATTATTATTATTATTATTATTATTATTATTATTATTATTATTATTATTATTATTTCGTTTCTGTCGTCTATGGACCACGTTTGACAATCATTTCAGTATGTTTAGCCTTCTCTGAAGTGTTGCCAACTTAGCGGATTTTCCGCTAAATTTAGCGGAATTAGAAGACTGTCGGCGGAGAAATATATCATTTAGCGGACAGCGGATTTTTTGGAGGAATTCTAAATTTATTACAGCGGAATTTAGCGTTTTATCCATTTTGCTCTTTTTTAAAATTTGTACTCCAGTCTTTCTCCAAGCTATTCCGTATTTCTTATCAGGAGCTAGCAGTCACATTAGGAAAACATGTTATTTAGATTTGATGTTATGATATCATGGTATCATGAATTTGTAATGCGTGGGGAAAGAGTACTTTTCTCTTAGTTAACAAATGACGACATATAATGAAACTGTATACCGTGGTTCAAATCCCGGTCACCCCATGTGAGATTTGTGCTGGACAAAGCGGAGGCGGGACAGGTTTTTCTGTGGGTACTCCGGTTTTCCCTGTCATCTTCCATTCTAGCAGCACTCTCCATTCTCATTTTATAGCATCTATCACTCATTAATAAATTACTTTGGGAGTGGCGACACCATCGTACTAACAGCCTATATATGATTCATTAATTATATCCCTGACTCGGTTAATGACTGGTAAAACAGGTTGTAGGTTTTCATTTTCGATTTTTTCAATGAAACTGTGAGAGAGTAGCATTTATATTTAGCCGGGCTGAGTGGCTCAGACAGTTAAGGCGCTGGCCTTCTAACCCCAGCTTGGCAGGTTCGATCCTGGCTCAGTCCGGTGGTATTTGAAGGTGCTCAAATACGACAGCCTCGTGTCGGTAGATTTACTGGCACGTAAAAGAACTCCTGCGCGACTAAATTCCGGCACCTCGGCGTCTCCGAAGACCGTAACAGTAGTTAGTGGGACGTAAAGCAAATAAGATTATTATCATTTATATTTATGCTATGAAGGAAAACCGTTTAATGAACTGGCCTGTTCTGTGTGTGGCCCTTGAGATAGGGGATTCACCTAGTTTGCACCCGGCACTAAAACACCTACAGGTTTTAGCTCACCCGCTCGCAGGCAGGGTGTTAATCCCAGTGAAGCTCACAAATTATTATTATTATTATTATTATTATTAGTAGTAGTAGTAGTAGTAGTAGTAGTAGTAGTAGTTTTTTGTTATGGCAGGGGAAAATCTTTTAAAGACACCACTCTGTGTGGGAGTTGGATTTCCACCAACTAAAAACCCCTGCCCTCTTCACTCAGACCATTCTGGAACTGCTTGTCGGCATGACATCAGAATGGAGTGATGTATGTTATTAAGTTCTTCCTTTCTCTTCTTTCTCCTTCATCCCCATAATGCTTGTCGCCATTGCCTTTACTGTGTTCCAGGCAGACGGGCTCTCTAACATAATCTGAACCAGATTCCCTGGCGTGAGTTGTCGGCCAAGTTGTTGGCAGCCTTTTCTTCGTTCTTCTTCCCATCGAACACAGTAGAAAAAGGTGTGTTCTACTGTATCTTTTTCAGAACAGTACCAACAACCATCTCCCTGCGTCTTTCCCATCTTCATGGCGTATACGCCGAATCTTCCATGTCCTGTCAGGATCTGCGACAGATAGTAATCTATCTGCCGATGTCTACATTTAAGCCAGTCTTCTATGTTGGGTATTAGCTTTTTTGTCCATTGGCCAACATCGGTTGTGCCATCCCATCGGTCTTGCCAGTCTAGTAAGAGTTGGTTCCTCGAGGCTTTCTTTTCCTCAGCAGATATAGTTGCACCCCTTTCATGCCAAAGTTTTCTCTCTACAACTAGGAGGTCAATGGGAATACTGGCAGCTACAACTTGTAAAGCTGCTGTCGAAACAGTTCGATATGCACAGGTAACTCTGAGCAGCATTTTCCTCTGTACTCTTTCCATAGCTCTTCGGTGAATCTTCCTCCTGAGTGCATTGTGCCAGATAGGTGCAGCATAAAGTAAAATGGAATATACTGCAGAGCACATAATCTGTCTCTTAACTGTTCTTGGTCCCCCGATGTTAGGCATAAGTCTGGCTAATGCCGATGCCTTCTTCTCTGCCTTTTGGGTTACTGCCATCACATGTGCACCAAATGTGCAATTCCTGTCAATAAGAACCCCAAGGTATCGTACAGACGTTCCTGGGATAATCACTGTATCATTTAATAAGAAATGGACATTTTTCCAATTCCTGGAACCTTTCAAAATTACAGCCTCAGTCTTATGTGGAGCCAATCTCAACTTATTATTTACCATCCAAAGGTTAACTCGTCTCAGTGATTCATTTACTCGGAAGGTCAGTTCTTCTACATTCTCTGCTATTACCACTATTGCAAGGTCATCTGCATAACCAATAGATGTTGTCCCTTTTGCCAGCTGCAGGCGTAAGACACCATCATATAGAATGTTCCACAAGGTGGGTCCTAGGACAGATCCCTGTGGAACGCCAGCACTCATCTCAAGATCTTCTAAATCATGAAATCGTATTCTTCGTCCTTTGAAGTACTTAACGATTATTTGTTGTAGATACTGAGAAATGTTCATCCTACGAAGTTCTCTCAAAATAATGCTCCAAGAAGCAGTGTTAAAAGCATTTTTGACATCTAGCGTTATCAAGGCAGCCCATTTCTCACTGCTTTCTGCCTGTATTTGAATCACCCTCTCAATAGCTTGGGTTGTGGTTCTACCCTTTCTAAATCCAAACTGGTTCGAAGAAAGTCCTCCCTGTTGTTCAAGTTCTTTCTCCAGTCTAGTTTTAATCAATCCTTCGTAAAGTTTGCTCAAGGTGTTTAATAAGCACAGTGGCCTGTATGCTGATGGATCTAATGATAGTTTCCCTGCCTTCAATAACAGCACTAGCTTGGCTACTTTCCACTCATCGGGGAATTCACGCTTTTTTAATAAATCATTGAAGACTGATAAGATCCAACCAGGTGCCACCTCAACTGCATACTTGATGGCTTCTGGTGGGATTCCATCTACACCTGGTGCCTTACCAGTCTTCATATTGCGTGCTACCTCTTGTAACTCAACCACAGTGAACGGTTCTGAAACACAAAAATCTGATTCCGTTTCAAGTCTGTCATTAGTACAAGGGAACAACTCCATTGCTATGGCTTTCCTTCTATTAGCTGGGAGCTGAACTGGTACCCTGTTGATTATTCGACCGGTCACTATCTTATATCCCGCTCCCCAGATATCACTGTCTAGATCTTCGCATAGCTTTTGCCAGAGATTTCTCTTAGAATCCTTTATTAGCTTCATTAGTTGCCTCTTTGATGCCTTATAGTCAGCTTCTAATAGTATTAAGTTGACCTGGCTGATTTTTTTCCTAGATCTTGTAAGAATTCGTCTCTTGCGATTGCAGTCTTTCCTTTGCATGTCTATTTCATTGTTCCACCAGTAAGGGACTCGTGTTTTATATTTTGTCGATCCCCTCAATCGGCTGGTCCTACAAGCATCTTTAAGAGCAGCAGTTACATCTTTTAGAGTATGTTGCACTGTATCTACAGTTTGTGACATCCACTCGATTGCAATTTTAAAGGTTTCCCAATTATAGTTCCACACCGTTTTCGTGATATCATTAAGCTTCTTCGATCCCTTAACTTGGAAGTAAATAAAACGATGGTCGCTGAGAGATTCATCTTCCATAACTTCCCAGTCAACAATGAATGATGCTATACCCTGCGTTGAGCAGGTGACGTCTATGAAAGACTCTTGAGTTCCCTCTGGAAAAAGTTGGTAAGATTCCAGTGTTATGAACCACCAAGTCTAGCGTCGCTATCCATTCTGCCCAATATTCTCCCCTACGATCTGCAGTTGGTGCCCCCCACAGAGGCGACTTGACATTTAGGTCTCCGAGAATGATAGATTCAATACCTGACGCCATGCAGTCCTGAACTATTGCATCTACTTCAGCTTTGAAAATATCAAAAGGGATGTTAGGAGAGATATAGCAACAATAAATCTGATATTGCTGAAGTTGAATACACAAATATCCTTCTTCTGCCCTTATGCTTAGCACCTCCAACTTATCATTTAAAAAATATGCAGCTACATCACATCTTTTGTCCGTGAACCAACCACCTTCGGCTACTCGCCTTCTGTTTGGCTCGCTAACAAGCACTAAGTCTACTTTCTTTTCCAAGGCTGTCGCATACATGATGTCATGACTGTCGGATTTCCTCATGAGATTCGCCCGCAGTATGTCCATTATTGGTCGTTTAAATTCAACTTCCTTGCCTCTAATATTAGCTTCCTGTAAGTAGGGCATTTCATTTGATCTGAGCGGTGGCCCTCCACTTGCCACATGGTGCAAAACGAAATGTTCCCACAATCCTTCGCCAAATGGCCTTCTTGTCCACAATTTAGACAGCTCCGTGACCGGTTATCCTTAACGTCGCAGTGTGGCGCTTTATGTCCAAATCCAAGACATTTAAAACACCTTCCAACTGTAACTTTTTCCTTCACCATACAGGTTGCCCATCCCACATTTATTTTCTTTTTCTTTAACAGTATTTTCGATGGTTCCGTTGGCAATATTACGGTAGCATTCAGATTTCCGAACCTCCCCGGTCTTACGGACGTAATATTGATCTGAGATTCTTCGACAGCAGCTTCTAAGGAGAGTGCTGCTCTGAGATAGTTTTCATTTAAATCCGGATCCATACCGTACACTAGAATTGTTGTCTCCTTCCTTTTTGTTGAAACCTCTATTTCCTTGATGTTTTTAGTTATCTCACGTTGTAATACGTCAGCCTTTCCTTTGCCTTCTACAGTAAGTATAAGGTCATCCTTTGCTGTTTACCTTATTCGTTTTATTTTAACGCCAATGTTTTCGATGTTTACTCCTTCCTTTACTGTTTTAAGCAATTCGGCGTAGTAGTAGTAGTAGTAGTAGTAGTAGTAGTAGTAGTTTTGAGATGTATTTCTTGGTGGGTTTTTAGTAGTATTTAGGGGATCTTGAAAATATAAGTTGGCAACACTGCTTCTCTGTCTTCACCCTCTGCCAGTATATTTTCATTCTTTCTCCTACTTCCTTCTTCAGTTCTTCTGTGTAGGATCTTCCTTTTCTGACTAGTGTTTCTCCAGTCTCGTGGAAATCGTGGAATATATTTTGATGAGTTGTCTAAATAGATTCCTGTACATGATATACTCTTTCGTAACTCCCACCTTAGTCAAGTCCAACCTCATTTCTCGAAACCATTTCATCTCTGTCTTCCTCTACCTGAACAATTCAAAGATTGTTTTCGTTAGTCTGTTATCGTCCACCCTCAACAAGTGTAACCTTCTCTTCCTCATCAATTCAACCACTCCTTTTGTTCTTTGATATAATTCTTTGTTATAATCATTTCGTGTGGCTATTTCTAGCCGGGTGCAGCCCTTGTATGGCAGATCCTCCGATGAGGATGGGCGGCATCTACCACGTGTAGGTAACTACGTGTTATTGTGGTGTGTGAGTTGCAGGCATGTTGGGGACAGCACAAATAACGAGTCCCCGAGCCAAGGGAATTGACCATTTAAGATTAAAATCTCCGACCCGGCCGGGAATCGAACTCGGGACCCCTGTGGCCAAAGGCCAGCACGCTAACCACTTAGCCATGAAGCTGGGCAATTCTTTTTTAGATTTGTATCTCGTCATTCCAGTATTTTTCATTTGGACCTAGAATTTTTCAAGCTGGTTGGTTGATGGTAAATTTTGAAACTCTACAATTGTCAGATAAGTGATAATGATGAGTCCACTTTGACTGGAAGATTTCTGATAATATAAACCCGGATAACGGCTTTCTGTTCTTCGAGACGAGTGGTTGTAGATAACAGAACCGTTTGGTAACATAGACAAAGACAGATGCTCCGTTTGCAAGAAATGCGGCTCAATAGACAATTTGATCTCACTGTTCATGAAGATATCCAGACTCTCAAGAAAAAAAAAATCCTACCTTTTCAGTACTGAATTCTCGGATAGGTTGGTGCGACTCCAGCGCGGGATTGATGACCAACAACCTCAACATAGATTATCACCAGTTTGAACATAAAGTACAAGTACTAACTACAGAATAATATTTTGAGACGATATTTTAACTTGCCAGTTTGTTTATACATTGTTAACCGAGCTCGATAGCTGCAGTCGCTTAAGTGCGGCCAGTATCCAGTATTCGGGAGATAGTGGGTTCGAACCCCACTGTCGGCAGCCCTGAAGATGGTTTTCCGTGGTTTCCCATTTTCACACCAGGCAAATGCTGGGGCTGTACCTTAATTAAGGCTACGGCCGCTTCCTTCCCACTCCTAGCTCGTTCCTGTCCCGTCTTCGCCATAAGACCTATCTGTGTCAGTGCGACGTGAAACAACTTGCATACAGTGTTGGAGATAGTTCATGTTTGGGATTCAGGGTTCGATTCCGAACGAGGTGGAGAAAGTTTCGTCCATTAGGAAGATGTTTAGAAATTTGCATTTGCATTATGGCCTGTGTATACACACTATACCAATCCATACACACGATTAATTGCATAAACATTAAATTAAACTCACAATATTTATAAAAGTAGATTGTCGTGAACTTAGCATCAACTGTCTGTTCATAAAATCTGCTTGTTTCGTCCCCTACCTTTGCCAACACATCTTCATTCACAAAGAACTCGAAATAATCAATTTCAGGACATTCAGGGGTCAACTCATTATTATTTGACATAGCTAGGTTTGGCGCTTGGAACGCATGCGCCTTCGACTCAATCTCGTCGTCCGACCACGTGGACAGGCCTATAGATCATTCCACGTTAAGAAAACAGTATTGATCCTATGGACCTACAAGGAGTGAACACACCCCCCTCCTAGTGTAACCCATTATGGGGGTTATATGCATATATATATATAATAATACTGCCGAGGGAAATCACAAAGTATCGGTGACACCGAGTAATTTCAATCTGTAGGTAGTAATATTACGCAGTGAGTTAAATGCCAAATTATGAATCGAGGCCGTGGTAAAAAAAAAAAAAAAAATCTCCAATAAGCATTCCAGAGTAACAACAGATAGCGCAGTGAAAACCATGCTACATAACATCAGAAAATTAAAAGAGAACGTGAGGATAAATAAGAGACATGACGGGTGAAAATAGATGAGAAACCAAGATAAAATTCGAAAACATATATTAGAATAATAAATCAAAACTCTAACAATTTACAAGAAAGGAGAACTATACAAATATGAAATTTTCCCAACCACATATACAAAATACAGATTCATTATAGTAAAATAAGATATCCAAGATAAAGAAAGCATACGAGAGAGAATAGCGCAGGAATGGAAAGGGACGAACAAGGAAAGGATAAAAATGGCTGTAAAAAGAGAAACCAGAACAACGAGAAAAAGAGGATGTTCACAGTTACCAAATTCGAGTATGCCAGGAGGAAATCTTCTGAGCAAAATCTAAATGCTATATGCAAGTCACAGCCACTTCCGTTATCACTCGATTGACACAAAATAACGTAGTTCTACAGGCGAATAATCACAATATACTACAAGTGAACCAGTTTCACAACATTCAGAAACTCAAATGGCGAAGCACTGAACGGATAGAAGTGCGTGTACAGTAGGAGTCGCACAGTTGCCAATACACCACACGCATATTTAGAAAGAAAGTCGTTACTAGGTTCGTCAATGAAGAGTTTAAATACAAAAAAGACAAGTGAAATTTCGGCCTGGAAATGCCATGCTCCCAGTCAGAATTTGCAAGGAAAGTATCTCCCAATGCAAGTAAAGGTATCTACAGTAAAGAAATCAGATTGTCATACCTCACCATGAACCAAATTGCACAAACTGCCCGAAAATGGAGACTTCTGGGCACATGTCCCTAAGGACGGAGTTGACGTTGGATATTGCTCCCTCCGCACAGGCCAAAGTCCATCTCAATACATTCAGAGGAAGGCCAGATATTTATAGTGTGGAGTAGAGAGGAAATAATGAGAAATATGTCTGGAAGATTCCAGAGGTTAGTGGAGCATGCGCGACAAACCAGGCGATGTCACATGACGTCAGGCGGCGAAAAGAAAGTTAGTTTATCGTAGATCGTAAAGGTGCATAGAGCAGAGTTCATGCAAGGTATGATGTGTGCAAATTCACATAAGTATGTAAGTTCCAGTTGGAGAGAAAATGCGGTTTATATCATGATGAGGGCAAGTCCATATTAATAGTAGAAAAAGGTTATGTGCGTGGCGAAGTTCATAACTGTAGTTGCCGGTGAAGTGAGGAGTCCGTTACACTAGACACCCATAATTCGTCGTGATTAAGGAATATATTTTATATCAACATAAAAAATTATAAGGCATTTTTTTGCCCGTGGGGTATTAAAATAACTACTTAAAATAACTACTTGCCGGGCTGAGTGGCTCAGACGGTTAAGGCGCTGGCCTTCTGACCCCTACTTGGCAGGTTCGATCCTGGCTCAGTCCGGTGGTATTTGAAGGTGCTCAAATACGTCAGCCTCGTGTCGGTAGATTTACTGGCACGTAAAAGATCTCCTGCGGGACTAAATTCCGGCACCTCGGCGTCTCCGAAAACCGTAGAAGAGTAGTTAGTGGGACGTAAAACAAATAACATTATTATTATTATTAAAATAACTACTTAACATTATCTGTTCTATAAATACATTCGCAGGGAGGAATCACAATATGCGGAACAGCCATCGCTTTGTTGCCCACCTTCATTTTCTTTCTGAGTTGCTCTGGCACATGTAACGCGTAATTCATTACTCTGTGAATCATCAAAAAGATTATCACTGTTGAAGAGAAGTCATCTACTTATTTGTGTGCTTGCTCTAATATTCTTCTACTGTAGATCAGTTGATGCTGTGGTGTGCAGCGATACATCTTGTACTGATGCAGAAATTAGCTATGATTTTTACCTCGGCTTAGTTTTGTTACTTAGCTGTTGTTTCTAAAGGACATTTTATTTTTGCGACTTTTTACCTCTTTTTTTTACAAGCATATTTCATTTTTGCCGTTCTTTTCGTGGGACAATGCGATGGCACAGTAGTACCCTGCATCGCCTGGGCAAATGTATTAAGTGCAATTAACTGTATCCCCCCACCCTCGAGCCTATACAAATTACCTTTTGTCTATTTTCTCCCCAATTTGCCTTGAAAAATAATACTGAGATTGTGTATGTGCAGTAGCTTACCCTTATTGCTGAATAAACCTAAATAAACTCCCTCTGAAAATCCATCCCCTTGAGTTTCTAAAAATAATTTTCAGCTTACTTTCTTCCCCCTTATGTCTTGAAATTATATAATGACTTTCACGAATATACTTAATTAATTTACCTGACTTGAACACGGGAAACCCTTTTTCGGGCTCTGATGGTAGGGTTCGGACGACATATCTCGGAAATGATAGATTCCCGGACCTATGTGTATTGGGACGTTTTGCATTGTTTCACTGTGCTCTATTCGCCCCAACAGTTTGTACATGTAATTTTGGAACACCTGTATTTAGGGGATGAATTTTTTAAAAATCCCAAAATAGTTGTAGTTATTGGATATTTTATTAAACGTACTTTCGCTAGTGTTTTAAATCCCCCTTAATTTCTTTCTTTTCTGTTCTGTTTCAGACTGTTGCACCCGGTTGCTGACCTCGTACATCCATGGAGTGAGCAGAGGGTGTCCCCTCGCCAGCATTCGGTGGATTCTCGGCATGGACCCCAGCATTAGAGACTGTCACGGCAGACTCTCCAGTCTCCTCGCAGGTGGAGCCTCGGATCGTATTAAATTGCACAGAGTGTTACAGTGACGTCTAAGGAATTATTAAAATCGTCGCATTTTAGTAAATGAGTGGGGACTAAGTTATTTGGAGACGTGTTACCAATTTATTCGTGTGTTTGTGAAGTTTCTTTTTCTAATTTTCCTCGACTGTTCTATGAATATAATCCAATGTTCTTAGATGCGTCTTTGCTTGGATATTCAGTAAAATGAATATCGTTACTGTGATGATGGAATAGGGAAGACGCGGAGAAGGAAGCGAGTGTTTATTCTCCTTATTTGTTTTTAGCAGATTTGACATAAAGACCTCATGGATCCTATAATGATGAATGCGTCACGTGAAGGTGTGATGTCAGGAAAGTGCTTTATAAATGTTCTATTTCTCTTAAGACCACTAGTGGGTGTACTGTGTAGGGGTCAATGGGGAGAACACTGTGTAGCGTCAAGATGAGTACGATGTACAGTAGTAGCAGGTGGATGATGTGTGCTGTGTGTTGCACGTCAACTAGTGAGCTCTTCTTGAAGACAGTTTGAGTTGGGGAGGGAGCTTTTCTTTAAGAAGAGACAGTCCATGCGATGCGAGCACTACAGCAACCCCGTGTTTCGCGGAGTCAGCCTGCACCGGCGACAAAACGCGCCTCGTCAACTCTCACTTCCAGTCCTTCTAAGAAGCCTAAGCTAACTTCTCCACGTCTAGCCGCGGCTGCAGCTGCTAAGAAGAAACTTCCCCCTACAGCAAAGAAATCTCCACTGGTGAAGAAGCCCTCAGACCCGGTGGAGAGTGGTAAGATGAAAGTGGAGGGCACTAAGAAGTTGAAACCAACATCATCACCATCATCTTCTGCAAGACTTGTTCTAAAACAGAGGAAAGTCAAACTACCTTCAAGCGCAATAATTAAGAAGGTCGTTGTTACGGTGTCGAAAACTCTACCACCGCAACAGAAGGCAGTTCTAGGGAAACAGGCCAAGAAGCAACAATTAGGAATTAAAAAGAAACCTGAAGGTGGCAGTGCTGGTGATGGCACTGATCTACCAGTACCTGTAGAAGCTGCAGTAAGTAAGGCGCCGACGTCTCCTAAGGAATCACAACCTACTAAAAAGATTCAGGTAAAGAAAATTATGTCCTCCAAAGTCAAACCAGTTACTAAGAAAGGCACAGCTTCATGGTCGCCCACTGCAGCGGCGCCAGTTACGCGGAAACAGGTATCAAAATCACAGTTACAGCCTTTGACACCGGTTAAGGCTTCCAAGAAGTTAGCGATAACCACCAAGCAGTCCGTAAGTGGAAAAGTTATAGCAAAGGGGACCATTAAGAAGAAGATTACAGTTTCTAAAAAGAAAGCGTCGCCCAGAGACGAAACTGAAAGTCCTGGCAGTAAGAAGGAATCAGTGGAAGAATCGCCAGCGACGCCATCCGCCGAGGTATTTTCAGCCAAGCAAAGTTCATCACCTCCAGCAAGTGTTAGTTCGCCGCTTCAACAGCAGCAGCAAATTAGTTCTGAAATTAGTGTAGTGTCACAGACAGATTCTTCGAACAGTAGCGTGTGTGAAACTGAGTCTGCCGCTAAAGCTGGTAGTAGTAGTGGCAGCAGCAACATGAACAGTAAGAAGGCCAAAGAGGGCGAAAGTGCAATCAAAAAAGTAGTGAAGAAAAAAATTATTGTTAAGAAGAAGCAACCAAAGATTGAAAGTGAGTGTGCTAATGTAGTCGATGGAGCTAGCGCCGGCGGTTCGGCACCGTCAAAAGAAACCAAAGTCGACGGTGATCAGTCATCAGAAGCTAAGAGCGTTGTGAAGGGGACCACTAGTAGTAGTAGTAGTAATAATAATAAAATTAACAAGCCAGTTAGTAACAAGATGAAATGCATCACGAAAAATCCTAAGTCAGCAGAAGTTGCGAAAAAATCGTCTTCTAAAAAATTAACGTCCAAAGCTACTAAGGTGATATCAAGCAAAGCGAAAAAGGTGCTTCCAACTTTAAAGAAAGTACAATCCGCAACTAAAAAGGTTGTTCCAAAGAAAACAGTGATTCAAGAGTCTTCCAGTAAGGAGGCAGAACTGACTGTGACTGCTTCGTCACCCACATCAGTTGCATCGTCGGCACAGACCTCTTCTCTGCCATTGGCAGAGGCAGCTAATTCCGAGAAAGAAGAAGAAAATCCCGAGAAACTACAGCAAAAACCAGAAAAGTTAGGGATATCAGAAGAGGAAGTTAGCCCTGATGTTGCGCAAGAGAGTAAACCATCACCACAGTCGTCTGCTAGAGCAAATGACGATGATTCATCGACGTCGGATGAGATACCATTGGATCTCCTGCTACTACGACAACAAGAGTGGAAACGGGCCCAAATAGCGAATGAATTACACGAGCAAGGCAGTCTGACGGAAGAAGACCTTACTTCTGACCGGTCACCTTTGGGGGAGATTACGAAGGCAGGTACTTCCAGTATGACAAGTCCTGGGAAATTGGAAGAACATTCGTCCTTATCTCCTGCAAACATGTCGTTGTCTGACGAGGAAAACCTTAGAGCTTTAAAGAATAAGATAAGAGGTAATGTTTCAGATTCTGAAAGGAAACCCTCTTCACCTCTGTCGTCCAAGAAAGACGACAAGAAGAAATCCAGTGCCAAAACTGACACTCTGAAAGAACCGCAAGAAAATATAGATGCGGAAAAGGAGTTTGAGAAAGTAGTTGGGAAGAAGTCAAAAGGTAAAGCTGCCCCCGCGAAACCAGAGAAAGATGAAGTTGAGAGCGACTCCGATTCTGACAGCGATCAAGAGATGAAATCCCGCACTAAAGACCTGCTGGCTGACGACGATAGTGAAGAGGAAAAGTTACCGCAAGTCAAAAAGCAGTTCAAGAAACCGAATCCCAAGATTGTCAAGGAGGATGATGACGGCGATGCTGATGATGATGACGACGATGACGACAACAGATCAGTTTATCGCCGAATGTTGGGAATTAAGCGTGGTCGCTCTGAATGTGGGAGTGGAAGCGATACGGAGCAACGGGCAAGACGTATGAAACTCTTCGGATTTTGGAGTGGACCCAAACGTCATCGAGTAGCGTCTCTGAACGCACTCGCCAAAGTCCATTGTCTCTATGAGAACGAGAGTCGGGGAGCTCTACTTGGAATATGCAGGGTAGCAAGTACTCCAAAACCTAAGCCAAAACTGCCACGTCCCGCTCCTAAGCCACAACCAAAACCACCTGCCCCAAAAGAGGTGGAAGAGGTTCCATCAACCAGAACTCTGCGGGCCCTACCGGGATCACGAAGTATTGGGAAACATTGGGACATGCAAACTACTTCATCTACTACTACCACCTCTTCAGATGATAACGAGACCAACAGTGATTCAGGATCCACCAAGCCACTTGTGCCTCCCCCGTCGTACAAACAGAAACGTCAGCAGCAACAGGAAAAGGACAAGGACGGGGCAGCCTCATCATCTTCGAATGAAGGTGGTAGCAGTGACCAGAAGAAGAAATCGTCGCCGGTAAACAAGAGCAAAGTAAAGAAAGAGGTGAAACGGCGACGAAATCGTAGCGAGCTGAAGATGGATTTGAAGGATATGGTGGTCAAGAAGCGGATGGCAAGTCTAAATGCGTCGGCGATATTAGCTGCTAGTTACTCCGTTGAGAAAAGACCACCCAAAAATATCAAGGAAGAGAAGGGGGGTGGAAGTTCCACAACGTCTACCACTACTTCGACTCCTTCTGCTACGACTTCTGCAAGCGATGCGCCACCCCAGAAAAAGAAGTCGACCACCAAGAAAAAGGTCATCGCGAAAAAGGAAGTGAAGCCACCGCCGAAAGCACCTGAGGTCAGTGATGTCGAAATCGAAGAGCTGGACCTAGACGCCGGTTCTACCGGTAGTGGCGGTCACAGGAGTGTGATAGAATTGCGGACGTCGTCTGGGGCGTCGTCTGGGCAACCTAGCAACAAGAAAGTGGCGGTAATCGTGAACCAGGACACGGATGTGACTATCACTGGCGTGTACGTGAACAGCACCACGCGGTCAACGAGGCACGAAGGCTTCTGCAGCATCTCTGGCATGCAGTACCGCATCTCGTCCACCAGCCACACCCAGACGGAGGCTACTGCCGTCTCTACCGAGAAGGTGCTGCACACTGCTGCCGCGCCGCCTGAACACGTAAGTTCCATCTCGTTACTGTATAGCCCAAGTAAGGTGTAAGCCATCACCACTTTACGGTTTAGTTATAATTAGACCCCGGATTATATGTAACAGCATATTCTGTTCCCATATATGTAGCTACTAGAAAAGCTAAAATGTCGACGAATCACATTAAAAGGACCGTTATTTCAGGGGTTTAAAGTTACATATTTTGAGGTATAATAAATATTTTGATAAATATTACGTATTTTAAATATTTTTAAGGATATAACGCATTTGAAGGAAAAAACAATTCTTTTTTCACTAATTTTAGATCGATTTAAGTTTTTTAGTTCATCATCATCATCATCTGTTTACCCTCCAGGGTCGGCTTTTCCCTCGGACACAGCGAGGAATCCAACCTCTACCGCCTCAAGGGCAGGGTCCCGGAGCTTCAGACTCTTGGTCGGGGAGACAACTGGGGAGAATGACCAGTACCTCGCCCAGGCGGCCTCACCTGCTATGCTGAACAGGGGCCTTGTGGAGGGATAGGAAGATAGGCAAGGAAGAGGGGAGGAAGCGGCCGTGGCCTTAAGTTAGGTACCATCCCGGCATTCGCCTGGAGGAGAAGTGGGAAACCACGGAAAACCACTTCCATGATGGCTGAGGTGGGAATCGAACCCACCTCTACTCAGTTGACCTCCCGAGGCTGAGTGGACCCCGTTCCAGCCCTCGTACCACTTTTCAAATTGCGTGGCAGAGCCGTGAATCGAACCCGGGCCTCCGGGGATGGCAGCTAATCATGCTATAGGTGGGCCGGCGTAAGGTTGCACATGACAGCTGCGCACAATATTGGTCACACTGCAATGGCGCACGAAGCGATGTTGCCGCTGTAACAACAGCTGATTGCACGACACATGTGTTTTTAAAAACATGGGAGAAATGTTTTAATGTCATCGCGATGATACACAATACAAATGAAATCTGCCGACAAAAATGGAACTTTCAACTCGCCGATTATTCATCACACAAAATTATACGAGATAAATATACTACGAAGTTCTTATTGTCGCGATGTTAGAAAACACGGAAGAAATCGGCCGACAAGGATCTCACTTCATATACACCTTCACCAATAAATGTTAGAATAATATACACCTTGTGCTAACACAAAATGTTTCAAGTAAATTCTATAAAATTTACGAAAATTCAGAAACCTTATTTTCATACCTGATTCACAAAGGCAGAGGGTCGATACCCTCCAGTTCACTGCCATCACTACCGTCGCCTTCGTTGTCACTGTCATCATCGTCTAGGCAGATCATCAACTCCTGAGAGTCACTGATGATGCCATGTATTGCCATTGCCGAATTAATGAATGCTGCGACATGGCTAAGTTTCTTCCTGCACAAAGCCGCATCCATTGGAGCAATACTCTTCCGGAACAGTCCTTCCACTTCAGTAACTGTGAAGGACGTGTTATAAGTGCGTACGTAATGTTTTACTTCACCCCATACCGTACCAACTCAATGAGGTTGAAGTGACAGTGGTACGGCGGCAACCTAATAACCTCGTGCCCTTGTTCCTTCGCTACCTCGTCGACTATTTTTTTTTTTTTTTTTTTGCTATTTGCTTTACATCGCACCGACACAGATAGGTTTTATAGCGACGATGGGACAGGAAAGGCCTAGGAATGGGAAGGAAGCGACCGTTGTCTTAATTAAGGTACACCCCCAGCATTTGCCTGGAGTGAAAATGGGAAACCACGGAAAACCATCTTCAGGGCTGTCGACAGTGGAATTCGAACCCTCTATCACCCGGATGCGAGCTCACAGCTGCGCGCCCCTAACCGCACGGCCAACTCGCCCGGTGTCGACTAATTTAGTAGTACACATATGCGCTGAGATATTTCTTTACTGCAGCCATTCCACTTACAGTTCTTTACGGGCGCTCGAAGAAGGGGTCTTGTCCATTATTACGGAGCGGTAACGTGCATTGTCCATAACAATGACAGATGGGACTTTGAGCTGTAAAAATCGTACTAGTGTCTTCGTATTGCATCAGCCTGGAAAGAATTAATTCCTATTACAGGAGATAGCTTAATTCGTTTCTTTCCCGGAGTGCTGTGAAACAAGTCCCTACTATCAGCCCCGTTTTCGCTATTGCTATGTACCCCAGTCACTTTTTCCTTCTGTTCTTGGAGGCGAACACCTGTTTGAATGACAGTACGCTTTGAAAGCCCTAATGTTTGAGATATGCGATCCACAACATGATCTACAGGAACGGAGAAACGGCTATACAAGCGTTCGAATTTCGTCTCCCTCTCGTAAAACTCACGAGTTCTCCGCACTAATTCTAATGCCTGACTATTAAGGGACACTCCGCGGCTCAAAGGATTATCACTTCGCGCTTCATGACTATGTTGTCATTTCCGAGACATCGCACTGCATTCGTTAAAATAAAATTTCACAATTATCTCACAATGAAAACAAAACTTTCATAAACGCGCGAATCACACCTGACCACGTGCTAGCGGCGACAGACAAAACGGCAACACTTCAATACAGTAGTCAAGCTAGTTATAGATGGCACCACTATACTACCTATATTGCCAACAACAATCAACTGAAAATAGTTCGTATTTGTTTTGTAGCTCGTTTAAACCTTATAATATATTTTAAATGCTCATATTTGTGTAGGCAAATAAAATATTATGAACACTATACGGAATTAAATACGAATTAACATGAATAAAATGCGCAACTGTATCTGACATTAAAAGTTGTGGATTGGTGATTCTGACTGACGGGTGACGTTCTTCATTTCAATTTTTTAGTGGTGCCAACATGACTTACAACTGTCAAGTGCAACCTTATGCCGGCCCACCTATAACCACTACACCACAGAGGCGGACAGTTTTTTAGTTAAACACTTAAAAATAGTTTTAAAAGCCTGCAAGTCTCTAACAACTATTAATTTAAAGTGAGCTATTCTGTCAAAGAATCGCATCCCTTAGCTATGTTCACGGTGGAAGTCATGGGTGTCTCGAGCTGTGTTTTCTTTCTTTCTTTCTTTCTTTCTTTCTTTCTTTCTTTCTTTCTTTCTTTCTTTCTTTCTTCTTCGGTTATTCCCCATGCTTCACTTCCATAAACTACACTTCATACAAATCTCTTCAGAAACGTTTTTCTCATACGCATATTTGTTTCCTCCGTCCGACCCGTAATTACGAAATATTTACAAATGTTGTCTTAATATTACAGGTGAGATCACTAAAACCTGTAATCTCATCATAACTCGTAAGTCAGGTCTATGTAATTTTAGGAGAAGTAGGTTTGAAGTGCGACCCACGCGGTCAAAGCCTCAGTGTTTTACTCGCCAATGTACCCAACAAATAATTATTATGCATTAATACAAATATGGAGACAAAAAAGTGTAATAATAAACTTTCCTTCCATACCTCTGGATGGCCATAAATCCAGTAGCTTTCTTGTTTTGTTGTTGTTGTTGTTGTTGTTGTTGTTGACACTCCTGGCACCATCCTTCGAAGACTTCCTTGACCCTTTCCTCTATACAAACATTTGTATCATTTTTTGTTGAGGAATAGCCCACGTTTTCCCAAATATTAATGCACTGATAAGCCAGATCTATTAGTTACTTCCCACATTCACGGAAACTGCCGATGAATGGTTTTTATTCTCATTAATTTTGGGGAGAAAAGGCAGCGCGTACTCAACATTACGAACGAAAGAAATAACCATATGTAGGTTCCATTGGTTACTGTCCACTTTTATACTTGTTCTGTATCAACAATAAAACGCTCTGTTGTAAATCTGTGTAACAAGGAAGTCAAAAGCAGAACTCATCATCAGCTCTGGAAAATGAGTGAAACATACAACTTTATTCTTCGTAACAGGTATTTTTCGGTGGGGATTTTCTTTTTTCATAAAGGTAACCTGCTCCCCTCCCCCCCATAAGAAGGAAATGAAAATATTACTGTCTATTTACTTGTATAGTTGTATTTTCGCCGTGGTATGGAGAAGTTCTTAGCAATGTGGCAAATGCAAACTTTCACACACTGTATTCAAATTTGTTGCACATTATTTTTCCACAAAATCGTGTTTTACGATAACAATTAAATGAGTAAATTACACGAGAAGTATTACGTCCCTTGAATTTACATTACTCACCACGTGAAGATACCATGCCTAACCTAAACTATCAGGTCTCATAATCTTAATAACAGCTGTTTACGTAAATCCTGATGTGATAAAATTAAAGAAAAAAAACATGCAATATACTTAAATATAAATGTTTGTCTCTCAACGGTCACAATTATCCTAAGAATGCCCCCAATCCTTATGTATTACATTCACAAGTACAATATGTAACATTCGCTTAGCTCGCCTCAATTGATCAGCTGTTTGGCTTGGCGCGCTTTCTACAGTACGGCCTGAATATTACGAAGGCAGTGTTAGAGACAATAAAAATAAAAATGTTGACGCGGCTCTCGCACCGTATAAGCCACTTACGTTAGCGCGCTCGTCGAGCAGTTGTTGGCGTAGCGGTAAGAGCTCGGAGTGGTAATTCGATGGTCGTGGGTTCGACTCCCCGTGTGGAGACTGTCTTTTTTCCTTCTCAACTTTTATGTTATTCATTTATTTTTATTTAATTAATTAATTTATTTATTCATTTATTTATTTATTTATTTATTTATTTATATGCAAAAGGCATATAGGACGTCATTTTTAATGAGCGCATAATTGTAGAAAATTTTGCAGTTGCGAACTTTCACGACGTGTTCAAACAGAAATTCTTCTTTTTTCTCTTTTATTGGCTATCTCCCCTTGTTGGGGAATGCGCCATAAACGTGACTAGTAGTTTCGCTGTAAGATTCGTTTTCACCTGACAAATGAAGGTTGCTCTTGGCGGCTGTACACAAACAATAGGTTTTTGGTGCAGGTAGAAGAAAGTCTGACAATAATAATAATAATAATAATAATAATAATAATAATAATAATAAAGTAAAAGTAAACTCGTGTCCTCATCCTGAGGTTGTGCAGCTCTTTTCAGGCACACCCCCATTGGAGGTGAGCTGCATGTACCATTTTGACCACATACCAGCCCTCCTGCCATTCTTAAATTCCTGGCAGTACCGGGAATCGAACCCGGGCCCCCGAGGACGGCAGCTAATAACACTAACCGTTACGCTACAGAGGCGGACATAATAATAATAATAATAATAATAATAATCGTATGGCCTCAGCTACCGTTTGCAGACATTTCGATTTGACGCCATCTGGCTGTCTGCTCGTCAATTTTTTTTTTATTTATTACATATTTAACTGTCCGCCTCTGTGGTGTAGTGGTTAGCGTGATCTCTCTTGGGCGTCTATGGCTGAGATTTAATTAACTTTGTCGGGTAAATACCAAATGTATCACCAGAGTTCTTTTACATGCCGACATCGTACGACATGGAATGTCGAATGGACTTTTTTCCGCCCTTCAAAAATCCGACTACCTCTGCCGGGTTTGAACCCGCTATCTTGGGATCCGGAGGCCGACACTCTACCACGGATCCACAGAGGCAGCTAGTCTGACAATGAAATCCCAATATTTTCCCTTTCCAATGCCTTTTGCGTATAAATAAATAAATAAATAAATAAATAAATAAATAAATAAATAAATAAATAAATAAATAAATATATAAAATGAATTATTCACCTCTTTGCTTAATTGGAAAATGAATCATATAAAATTTGAGGGGAAAAAAGACAATCTCCACATGGGGAGTCGAACCCACGACCATCGAATTACTAGTCCAAGCTCTTACCGCTACGCCAACTACTGGTCGGCGTGCGGACTAACGTAAGTGGCTTATATGGTGCGAGAGCCGCGTCGACATTTTTATTTTTATTTTCTATAAGCTTGGCCATTTGGAGTTCCCACTTTAGTCCTTTCATTTCTAGCCAAGCCCTGTAGGTTTTATAAATTTAAGCGAAATCGGTGGTGACGAGTAGGGAATGCCCCCTTGTTAGATATTAAGTTACATATTTTTTTTATTTATTACATATTTAACTGTCCGCCTCTGTGGTGTAGTGGTTAGCGTGATTAGCTGCCACCCCAGGAGGCCTCTGCCACGAAATTTGAAAAGTGGTATGAGGGATGGAACGGGGTCCACTCAGCCTCGGGAGGTCAACTGAGTAGAGGTGGGTTCGATTCCCACCTCAGCCATCCTGGAAGTGGTTTTCCGTGGTTTCCCACTTCTCCTCCAGGCGAATGCCGGGATGGTACCTAACTTAAGGCCACGGCCGCTTCCTTCCCTCTTCCTTGCCTATCCCTTCCAGTCATCCCATCCCTCCACAAGGCCCCTGTTCAGCATAGCAGGTGAGGCCGCCTGGGCAATGTACTGGTCATTCTCCCCAGTTGTATCCCCGACCAAGTGTCTGAAACTCCAGGACACTGCCCTTGAGGCGGTAGAGGTAGGATCCCTCGCTGAGTCCGAGGGAGAAGCCGAACCTGGAGGGTAAACAGATGATGATGGTGATGATGATGACATATTTAACTACATACTTCTCACTTTTATCTTATATGCAATCCGGGCTCTGGTTATAATCGTCGGAAAATATCAAAACCATTATGTTAAAAACAGTGCTAATAGTTGTATTATTATTATTATTATTATTATTATTATTATTATTATTATTATTATTATTATTATTATTATTATTATTATCGAAAACCACGTTAAGTCTTGTTACATTTGGCAGTGAACTTTGCTTTCTTTTGAGCCCAAAATTCCCTCATTCTTTCTGAGTGGGCCTGCTTGCGTTCCTCTGTCCAAGCGACACCGTGCATTCTTTTCGCTTGTTCGTCTCGGTTTAGCCCGTTTCCTCAGTATCTTTGTTTCGGAAAAGACCTCTGACAAAGGCGTTTTCCGGTTTGATCTGTAGCACTTGGAGGCCTTCTTTGGTGTTTCTGAACCAAGGCATCGTGGATTTAGTTTTGAATCAAACAAGTGAAAGATCTGTTTGGTCAACCTGTTTGCGTAACCGTAAATCGCGCCCGTCTTTGGCGGATCGTGACAGTAATTTTCTCTGTTTTGTTATATTTGATCTTTTTTGGTGGATGCCATTCTTGTAGTTGGATCCCATGATTCCCCTAATTGTTCTGCGCTCCTTTATCTCCAGTTCTTCGAGGAGTCCTTTATTGGCGTTATTATTAAAATCTAAAATTTTTATCAGCACACAAATATTCACTTCATAACTAGTTTTCGGACACTAAGGCCAATCATAAGTGAATTAAAAGTTATTTAAAACTAGCTGATGTACCCGTGCTTCGCTACGGAATTCTACATTGTGTACAGAATTTTGGGTTAGGTAGTGTACGCGTTATGTGTAAGATTGTATTAGATTGCATAGCTCTTAACGTTACCCTAGAAACACGTCGGGGAAGTCACCAAACTTCTTTTCTTATGTGAAGACTGGGTTCTCTGCCTACCATCAGTCATAGTCAAGTTGGAGATTTTTCATTATAATGGCAGACACTCGCTCTCCACCTGCCTATTTACATCCTCAGAAAGACTGTCTTTGTGGTTTTTCCAACTGAAATCAACATAGGTCATTACAGTGACGCCAGTAGGAATGTCGCGATTAAACGCAATGCTATCATATGAAATACTTGATCAAGTAAAAAACTACACATTTTCTCACTTTTAACGAACAGTACTACGCTGCCGATCTCACAGTCCAAAGTTCCAGAGCTGGAATGACCAGGCTGCAGACAGCCGTGAACACTCCTCTGCCATTATTCCGTTAAGTGTGAACGCTGCTCATTCCAATCAGCGCCTCAGAGTAGGGATCGAATAACTGGAATACTGTGATGAACCAGTGTGTTACATACCAGTAGTATGAGAATTTAGTCCTGCAGGAGATCTTTTACGTGCCCGTTGATCTACCGACACGAGGCTGACGTATTTGAGCACCTTCAAATACCACCGGATTGAGCCAGGATTGAACCTGCCAAGTTGGAATCTGAAGGATAACCGTCTGAGCCACTCAGCCCGACACACCTTATTAGTGAATTGCATCAGTGTACTTGAACCTGCTCCAGAAGTATTTCCTCATCATACCGATGTGCGCTTTTGTATCCATCTCTTGGCACAGGCCAGAGTAAATTGTAGCTTCCACCAAAGTCCCAGTCTCATCCATGGCTGTAACAATATGGAAGCTGCTCGGGTATGGGGTGGTGCTGAGTAATGACATTCACACCACGACTAGTGCATCTGAGTCTTATGAAAGGTGTTGCTCATAGGGTGAGTCGTGCTGCAGTAGCACTTTCTGACCCAGTGAGGAAAGCAATGGCAAACTATCTCACTCCTCGCCTTGCCTAGTACGCCTCATTTTGGTGCTGCCATTGGTTTTTGCGGTTTCGTTATAACAGCATAACCTTTGGTGGTGCTATTTGAGGATCCAACCAGCCTCTGGGCTGATGACCTAACAGACAGACACCGATGTGCAGTAAGTCTTTCCATTTGACACCCGGAGGTGACCTGCGCGTCGTGATGAGGATGAAATGATGATGAAGACAACACACATACACATACTCCACGAAAACCAAATACTTCCTTACAGCTGTACTGATTCCTGCTCAAACCACCCAGAAAAGGCATCCTCAATGAGAATGTGCAAGTGGATTACCTTTCCCCTGGCCTTCTCCAGACTCTCTCTCTCTTCCGTCACGTGATCGGAGGCCAAATCGCGACTCATCGGCGAACAACACTTGATCCCATTATTGTTCTGGCCAGCCAAGATGTTCCCTTGTAAAATGTAGTCGAGCCGTGCGATGCTCTCTGGTGAGTTCCGGACCTGTGGCAGGTCTTTTGGATTTAAGATTGTCGGGCTGAGTGGCTCAGACGGTTAAGGCGCTGGCCTTCTGACCACAACTTGGCAGGTTCGATCCTGGCTCAGTCCGGTGGTATTTGAAGGTGCTCAAATACGTCAGCCTCGTGTCGGTAGATTTACTGGCACGTAAAATAACTCCTGCGGGACTAAATTCGGGCACCTCGGCGTCTCCGAAAACCGTAAAAGAGTAGTTATTGGGACGTAAAGCAAATAACTTTATTATTATTATTATTATTATTATTATTATTATTATTATTATTATTATTATTATTATTATTATTATTATTTATTAGGATTTAAGATTGGCTTCTTCCAGTCTTCTTCTTCGAACGGTTCTCTCACTAACATTGACCCCTCGAAGTGTAGTCGTTTTCGTGCTTCAACGGCGGTGGTGTGACGGTTGCGAAGAACTTGAAGTTGTAAGAAGCGGTAATCTCTCTCCGATGTTGCTCTTCTCTGGCCTGATCCTGGTCTCCTTCCAAAGCCTCCAGTTTCCCTGTACCTTCGTACGATTCTGGAAATCGTGGAAGGTGTAGTCCTTAACAATTTTGCAACGTAATGCATGCTACGACCATCTTCTACGAAAGCAACAGCTTTCGCAGCTTGTTCAGGGCTTAACGGCATGTTTACTGCAGAAAGCTGATTAAGACAATCACAGAAAGATCCTACAAACACGTGTGATTGAAAGGGGGAACAATTAAAGGTACAACAATAAGCTCTAAAAGAGCGGGAAATCATTATTGGCTCACAATCAGCGATGTGTTTTCCAGGTTGCGCGAGAAAAAACAATTGAGGCTAGTGCAATAAACAATCAACACTTCATTGTTTGCTCGCAAAGCAACACCAATAACATACTCCGTCTTAAAAATTGGTTGAAGTGCTTCAGTTTGATTAAACGGATAATTACACAATAATTACACATCATTTATTGGGTGTTACGTTTTTCGTGCCGCTCAGTAGTTAGAAAATGATACTTTCTTGTTGTGTAGTGAACCTGAACATTTAACTGTTGTCAAACATTATTCGACAACACTCAGAAGTAGGTGTAGTAACAATAAGTTAACTCAGTTTCGAACGAGCTCCCTTTGCGTGAAGTTAATAATATTTTGATCTGTTGTGGGGTTTGGTATTTTTCAAACTTTATTTAAACAGTTTTATGATTTAATTTTTTCGTATATTTGTCTGTGTTTTAATCGACGAAATTATTATAATTGAGACTTCGCTGACGGCTACCGGTTGTAGTTCTGTAGTTATTGAAAAAAAAAAAAAACAGTTAAAGTTAAGTACGAACATGTAAGTGGGGCTAGGTTGGCAGTTCAGCAACTTAGCCGTTAAACCACGGAGGCCGTCAATAAATCACTAATAATCTTACAGTAACGAATAATTCCTTTGTTCCCCAAACTTGGCAATATACCGCATTACTTCTACCTGCTATAATTAAATTTATATTAAGTTATTAATAGGTTTTACATTTTATTTCAGGGGGTCCACATTTTTATTTTGGCTGGCGGGTATTAAGCCCCTGTCGGTACGGATTGTCCTGGCGATTACGATTGGGGATTACGGGAAAACCTTTAGCAGGTTGTTAAAAACCTACGAACTGTTCTCAAACATCAAGTGTTACGGAATGTCCGTGGTATAAATATTCCGACACCGAAGAGAATAATATTCTCCATAGGAGGCTGTATTGTATATTTATGTATGGCATTTAATACGAGTTCTGAGAATGTTGGATAATGGCTGACAAGGCAAGTTGTTATCAGCTGACCTGACCCTCATATCTCCTGCCTTGCTTTCATTGGTCTGCTCTCATCGACGCTTTCATGAGCGTTGGCAGAATCTGTCGTAGGAGATGGTAGTATAGGCAGTATGCAATTTGCAGGTGGTTTAATTAATCCGTTTCCAGCTTCGAGCGTTCCTATATCACTCTTCCCAGGGAATAACAAGATAAATAAGGTCCACAGTTCTATCCCTTCATGCAAGCAACTCAATGTTTAAAACACCCTAGGCAAATGAGCTACGAATTTTAGGTAAATATAATAAAGTATGAGAATATATTGTTTATTCCTAAAAATTTCAATCCTTTTCTTCATCATCGTTATCTGATCGATTAGATTAGCACTTTGCCATTTTCTACCGCTAGGAGCGCTAATGTGAGTCAATGCAGAGTTTCCCTAAGCCCTTATAACTACATTCGGTGTGAATATTTTTCAGAAAATCAAAAATGCCTGAGGGTATTTAACCAAGGAACACATTACAGAAAGATTTTTTCTTTTTTTGCTATTGGCTTTACGTCGCACCGACACGGATAGGTCTTAAGGCGACGATGGAATGGGAGAGGGCTAGGAGTTGGAAGGAAGCGGCCGTGGCCTTAATTATCGTACAGCCCCAGCATTTGCCTGGTGTGAAAATGGGAAACCACGGAAAACCATAGAAGATTGTTTTAGTGTACTGCAAAGCAAATTATGGACAGCAGAATTAGGGTGTGCAGTGTAAAATGAAAGATGAATATATATATTTAAGTTTGTTTCTTCACGTTTTTTTACATGGTTTTCTTACAATCTTATTAATTGTGATTTACCATGTGTATTGATTAAGACACTGTGTCTTATGTAGGAGACATGGTGCATATATTTTAACAATGAACACTGATATCAGAACAAATCATTGCAAATAAAATTGGCCTCAAAATATCATTTGAAAAAACAGAAATTATGCCCCGGAAACCAACGCAACTAAAAGAAGTTACCATAAATTTTAATAAAATCAAAATAGTAACTCAATTTAAATATCTTGGAGAAGTAATAACACATAACCTAAATGACAAAATCTCAATCCAAACAAGAACAAATAGATTAGCTAAAGCACAAAAATTAACATGGGATATCTACAAAAGTGCAATAAGTGCAAAAATAAAACACTACAACACAGTTATAAAACCGGAAGCTACATATACAGCAGAAACACGTTTTCACCTGAATAAGCAATCAAAGACTGACAGACTTCAGAAAATTGAAAGGAGAATTGGAAGAACCTGCATCAACAAAAAAATATCGGAAAGATGGACAGTGGTGAATAATACTTAACAAAGTCGTGTACAAAGAGCTAGAACCCATTACAGGTACTATGCGTAAGAGGAGACTGGGATTCATTGGACATATCTTGAGGATGCAGGATTCGATACTTCTGAAACAACTAGTACAACACAATCTCGTCTCAAAAAATACCACAACAGGATGTAAATGGATCAGAGAAGTAAGATAGGATCTGAAGGAAGTATGCCTTACAACAGAAGACACCACAAATAAGATAAAATTGAATACAAAACTCAAGAATACAAACCTCCGCTTTACCCTTACACGAAACAAACCAACAGCACGCATATGTTCAACTGAGGAAAGGGCACGAAGATCGGAGCGTCTGAAGAAGTACTGGGAGGACCGCAAACCCCGAACAGTCCCTTCAAAGAGACCTGAACGATGGACTGACTAAAGTGATCCTATGTGATCATTTTAAAAAAAGAAGAAGAAGAAGAAGAATACTGATAGATTGAGATAGATTGATACGTCTCGCAAACTATGCAACAGGCGCAGCTGTGACTACAGTGTGATATTTTGTTTTTCAATCAGTCGTTTATTCATGGTCATGATTTTATGTATTGGTGTGGGTGAATCGCGTGGGTTTAGCAAAGGACTCTTACGTTTGCATTTCATAATAGTGTTCATTAGCATGGAAATAAGTGCATATTTAAGCGCATATTTCATCACTTTTTGCAGCATAGTTGGTGATTTACACAGTAAGTGAATCTGATGTCTAGTGATAATCTAAAACTATGTTTTAAACTTGCAGTAGGAACAAGCAGACACTTGTGATGCACTCTGCTGTGATGGTTTAATTTAAAACATACCGGTACATTTTATGAGAACTTTTGGTATTAATAATACAAGTAAAATCTAATAGTAGCCAAACATGTGCACAACTGTCCTTCATCCATTCTTGCTGAACTACGATAAAATATTTTATGTAGTGCAGTGGTGCAATGGTTGTATTATATAATATTTTATAACCACGCTCGGATGTTTAAGACCTAAAAGTAGGCCAAATAAGCAAGCAAATATGACCTCAAAAGTAAAGAAATATTACCTCAAAAGTGACAAAATATGACATAAAAATTAGAAAATATGACGCGAAAATAATTTAAATGCGGCAATTTTAAAATAAGTATAAGTCGAAACGTCAATTCCTTTGATACACATTTGTTAACTAAATTCTTTATTCTTACTTTCGTATAAATTTTTCTAGTATACGTGTTTAGCAGTCATTCACAGCCTATTGTCCTTCACCCACTTATCAAACTTTTGTGAATACATAGGTACCTATTAAGTAGTACTACGTTCGCTAAGATTATCAGATCAGACAACATTTTAAAAGTCCATGTGATTGTTGTACTGAAAGTTCAACACTTCTCACAATTTCAATACTTGCATGAATTTCTAAGCTAGCAGCTTCTAAACGAGTAATTGCACTCGATATAATTCCAAAGTTCGACTTGATATATGCCAGACTATCTGACAAACTGTCGAAAAAATATTCCTGCGCAATGTTGATAGCAGAGGCAGAGTATTCCACTTGTACTAACTGCAGATGTGATACCAAGAAGCAGTTTTGTGAATACTAGTTAGCATTCGATAAGTTGAAGATGATTTTGCACAGCTACAGCTGTCGTCAAACCGCCGAATTATGACCTAAATATGACGTTTCTACGAAAATAACACAAAATATGACCTTGTGACAAAACAATAGCCAAATTATGCTTTTATATGACAATTAAAAAATCACTTAATTGTGACTATAATCACCTGATTTGCACCAGAATCCAACCAGGGAAGAAAATAGAGACAAAGAAAAAATATGACTTTTCCTAAACATCTGAGCCCTGTTTATAACATTTAACTTGCACAAAATATTTTGCAAATGATCTTTGACAAATTTCTTTGATAATGTACTACCAGCTTTAGGCTTAAGGAGAATAAGAAGTATTGAAAGAACAAAGCCACGGATAATTACTGCACCACCTGTTGGGGGGACGCAGATGAAGAATACACCCACTTTATCCCCTGCATGTCGTAAGAGGCGACTAAAAGGGGCCCCAGGGCCTCTCAACTTGTGAGCGTTGGTTGGCGACCACGGGGCCCTTAGCTGAGTCCTAGCATTGCTTCCACTTGTGTCAGGCTCCTCGCTTTCATCTATCCTACCTTCTTTGGTCAACTCTTGTTCTCTTCCGACTCTGACGGTATTAGAGCATTTGAGGCCTGGGGAGTCTTCCATTTTCGCGCCCTTCGTGGCCCTTGCTTTTCTTTATCCGTTACTTCATTTTTCGAAGTGACGGATACCTTCTTTTTCTTATTTATTCTCTCTCTACCCCCTGTGCGTGGGGGACGCAGACGAAGAATACACCCACGGTATCCACAGCCTGTCGTAAGAGGTGACTAAAAGGGGCGAACAAGGGATAATTGAATTAGAACCATGAAACTACTTGTGGTTAGTACCATCACGCAGGGAAAGCCATGGGTCGCCTTTACTTGCGAGTAGTACCACTATGTTAGGTACACAATAAGTTTGTGATTAGGAGCAGCAGAGAGCGGTTCACTGTGGGTTTCCAGTACCTGTGATTACTACCACTATATGCGGAACATCACAGGCTTATGTTGCTTGTGATTTGTACCATTATGTAAGAAACACCACGGGTCTGGGCGTTGCCTGTGATTAGTACCACTATATCAGTGACATTGTTGGTCTGCGTTGCCTGTGATTTTTTACGCAGTATGTGAGGAACACCACGGGATAGTACGAGTCGCTGTGATGGGTTTGCGTTCCCTACGAGTGGCGCCATTATGTGAAAAACCATAGGTCTACGTTACCTGTACGACGTACAATACTTGTGAGTAGTACCATAATGTTTGGAACACCGTGAGTTTACGCTACCTTTGATTAATACTGCAACTTAAAAACTACTATGGTTCTACTTTACTAGTGATAGGTGCCATTATGAGGGACCTTTGAACTGGATATTGAACCCCTTTAGACAACGAGCATCATCGCTTCAGGATTGTGCTTTGGAAGCAGTTCCTTGGTCAGTCATACAGTTTCTGGGAAGGTGAGGCATTGCGGGTCGGATTCACTGATTGGTTTAAATTCATATTCATCCATTCATTCTTCATCACCACGTTTTTTTGAATTCTGGTCAGTGGATGGATTTTGTACTTTTAAATTGTCTTTGCATTTCGTCTCATTTCGTACCATTAGAGGCCGATGACCTAGATGTTAGGCCCCTTTAAACAACAATCATCATCAACATAATCGATAATTATTGAACCCCCCCTAGACATTGTAGCTTTAATTCAATATGAATTCTGGTCATTCATGAACAGATTCTCCCGAGCTAGGGAGAAGAGATAAATTCTTTATGTAAAAGTATTCATTAATGAAATCAAACTCTGAAAAGTTTTTACTGATCGAGTTTTGAAAGCAAAAATGTTGGACATCAAACAGTATTTGGTAAGTTTATTAAACTGTGGGTTTAATGTCGTAACTGTGATACTACCTTTTCCATTAACTCTGTTTATGAGCTATGAAATTAAATTTGCTGATACAGACCATTGCCGGGGCTTTTAATATAATTAACTTCAGTTTCGTCAGTTTCAGGAGGAAAGAGATGAACTTTTATACCGTATGGAATGCTGATTCAAATGCACACTCAATCTTTTCCACGTATTCGTGATAGAGTGTTTATAGAAGTGCGTCCCCAAATAAGTTCACAGTTTCCTACTGCTTCCTACTATCTATCTAAATAGTATTCATTAATGAAATCAAACTCAGAAAAGTTTTTTACCGATCGAGTTTTGAAAGCAAGAATGTTGTACATCAAAGAGTATTATACATGCCAGAATTATAGCCTATCAACCCAATTAGGGTTTTGAGTCCCAATTCTGCATTTTGTTAAAGTACTGCATTGATTTGGGATGTGAAGGCCCTGGTTAACGAAATCCACCTGTTCCGGATATGAACTGCATCCGCTATGTGTGACTTAGTCTACGATGACTTTAGATTTCGTATATTTGAGATCTCCGGTGCCGTAGTTGCCCAGGGATGATATAAAAGCGTTGGGTTTAGAGTTTAGTCCAGAACAGAATTTCTGGGTAGTCTACTAATATCTTCGGTGCTGAGTTCTGGGTGGATTTCACGATTTCGTTCGAACCAAAGGGCTCCAGAAATAAGGTACAACGCACGTTTTTGGATGCGCTGGACTATTTTTAAGTGTGTTTTAGCCGCCGTACCCTAGACCAAACTGGCATATTCGAGGATTGGCCTGAGGGATGGCTTATACAGCATAAGTCTGCTTTTAGATTTAGACCTTTATCTGCTTTCATGAGAGGAATGTAAAGTGATAGGCGTTTGTGCGCCATGCAGTTCACTGTTATCATTAAGAAGAAAATTTTCATTCCTCTCCTGAAGGAGGAGGCGGGCCACCTAGAAGGTAACGCCTTCTCTCTGGCCAGGAGATTCGGGCGGGCTAAAGTTGAAGTGAGGAATTTAGGAGTTGGGTAGGGGATGTGTAGAAATACGGAGGTGGAAGGAGTTTGGCCTATTGGCTAATCGTATTTTTTCTATTTTCTTTTTCCATTTTCTTTTATTCTGTATTTATTATGTTTTGTTGTTATTCATATTAGATAGTTTGGGATATTTACATTGTAAGTTTTATCAAGATGCAGTTCACTTAACCCGAACTATTTGAGGGGATAGGTTCACTGGATTAATGTAAGTTCGGATTAACTAAAATAAACGGAAAGAAAAACAGAGTGTATAGTAAAACTCCGGTTTTAGGGGTAAGTTACGCTTATTATGGACTCTTTAAAAGTTACACACCTGTGTAAATTTGTTTGCTACTAGCCGTTGATGGGTTAGTTTTTGTACAATAAATAATTGCGTGTGGCTATTTCTAGCCGAGTGCAGCCCTTGTAAGGCAGACCCTCCGATGAGGGTAGGTGGCATCTGCCATGTGTAGGTAACTGCGTGTTATTGTGGTGGAGGATAGTGTTATGTGTGGTGTGTGAGTTGCAGGGATGTTGGGGACAGCACAAACACCCAGCCCCCCGAGCCATTGGAATTAACCAATGAAGGTTAAAATCCCCCGAACTGGCGGCGAATCGAACCTGGGACCCTCTGAACCGAAGGCCAGTACGCTGACCATTCAGCCAACGAGTCGGACAGTTTTTGTACAATTGCAGAGGTAGTTCCAAGTAGCGGACATCAGCGGCAGCCGAAGACAGAGAGACAATTACTCGATCTTCTATTCTTTCTTATACATATAATTTGAACATGTAACACAATATTATGGGGGAAACCGCAATACTAACACGTGTGTGTTGCACATCAAAAGAAAGGTCTCCATCTCAGAATTACTAGAAAAATATTATTTATTTCATTAAGTCCTTTATTTGCGTAAAATAGTCATTAATTAGAATAAAACTATTCTCAGACCGTTGCAGTTGACTGTATTCGCCGGTAGGCTTTTTTTTTATTTCTCTCTTTTGCTATTTTGCTTTACGTCGCACCGACACAGATATGTCTTATGGCGACGATGGGATAGGAAAGATCTAGGACAGGGCCTCTCAGGGTGCATGCGCGTGGTGCATGCACTGTGCACGGTGCAAAAGACGACTTCGCTTGGTTGACCAGAGTGCAGACCCCCCACTCCTCTCTCCCTACACCTGTCTCCCCGTTCGGCCTGTCTCCGCGTTCCTCACCTTCACTGCTGTTTCTCCCCCACTGCGAAATGTTTACGTGTGGTGAGCGGAGACGCACAGTTGTATGGGACAAGGTTACCAGTGTTATTAAAAAAATTAAAAAAGTGAATTAGAAATACACATACATGTTTGAGAGGAATGTAAACATAATTTTTAAAAATGCAGAACCTGTAACCAAAATGAAAATGCTACAGTACTGGAACAAACCTCATTTGTGGATATAGAATGCTCTTCTTCAAGCTGTTTCAACTTCCTTAATTCTTTCTCTCTGACGTCTCCTATGATTTGACAATAATTTTCCGAATGTAGTCTGTTGTAGTGTCTTTCAATAGACGATTTTCTTACGCACGTAATTATCGTCCCACAGATTAAGCATTTGGCGTTATCGTCACGACAAACAAACAAACAAAAAATACGAAAGTTCCCAGTTCGATTGAAATGGACTTTCGGAAGTCTTTGCTTTCTTCGAAACAGGTTGCTCCATTATTATGTTGTAGTCGTGCGCTTATCTATTTCACTGATAAACACGTCGTCTACCATCAAACGCTTCGTCGCTCTCAGCACACTACACCATCCGAGTCAAGCCGAGTTGAGGCGAAGCGTACCGATGCACAGTGCACAGAGCCTATGCACCTCGCTCTGCACGCGTGAGAGTTTGGACGTTTGAGAGGCCCTGATCTAGGAAGTGGAAGGAAGCGGCCGTGGCCTTAATTAAGGTACAGCCCCGGCATTTGCCTGGTGTGATTCGCCGGTAGGTGCCTCTATGAAAGTTGTCTCCCTTGGTCTTTCTTCGCCAGCCCAATAGAGGGCTCTGTGAAAGTAGTCTGTGCAGATCTTTCAAGGTGAGTCCGATAGAGGCTCTGTGAAAACAAGTGAGAACATTTTGTTTGAAGCTCTAGGAGGCTGCGGAAAAGCACTAGCTTATTCAAGTTCAGTATACGTGATTAGAAGCAGAGGTGAGATTGCAATCGCCGCTGCAGGGACAGGAATTACAGCTTTGTTATCAACAGATGGTAAGACAATTCAGGAACTTTTGGTTTGCCTGTTCCAGTAACAGAAAGTTCATTTTCGTTGTAAGAGTATGGTAGTGCAATTGCCAAGGTTCAAAAACGTCATAGGTACAGGGTGACCTTGAAAAATGTTCTAATATATACAGAGGACGCAGCACGCAAAAAAAAAAAAAAAAAAAAAAAGTCCTGTAAACATTGGTCGCAAACCCAATATCTTCGGAGTTATGGTCCGCTACCACTACCATCAATGATTACTATGTTACATTGATTTACGGAGCGTCGTATGCAAAAATAGGCGGAAATATCTTTCTACGTAAATATTGATCGTAAACTTACTAGCGTGTTGTCTTATGATCGGCCACCGGCCCATTTTCATCGCAGACCTAAGACGGGTCTGCTTTCAGCGATGGATTGGTTCGGTGGGAGGGCCTATACGTGGGCCTACCCGTTCACCTGACCTTAATCCTTTAGATTGTTAGCTTTGTGGACATGTAAAGACCATAGCGTGTGTGCGGTCCCCATAAATGATGTTGATACACTACGAGAACGCGTATTCATTGCCTTTGATGCAATCAGGAGGCAGCCAGGGGTGTTCCAAGCAATGCGTGATTCCTTGCGACGTAGGGTGGAAGGCTGCATTGCAGTGGATGACTGTCACATCGAGCACATGCTGTGAAGAGTAGATCAAAGAGATGGTCGCTGTTGCTATGACAGGCCACTAGTTTGTGTGTAAAACAATGGATGTATGAATATGTTTGTGTGTGTTCCAGCATAGTTTTGAAATGCATGGAGCAATTTCAACCAAACTTGGTATATATATGACTTGCTATCTCGAAAAAGTACTGTGGGAGTTAGACAACCCTAGCACCCTTAGGGGTGTCGTTGGAAAGAGGGTGATATGTAAAAAAAGATCGAATACGACCAATATTAGTGTCGAATCCATAGTTTTCGGAGTCGCTGAGGTCAATAGTGACACTCCGAATGCCGTTTTTCAGCCACATCGGCATGGGGGCTGAGAATAGGGTGAAGAAGAAAATGTCCAAAATTACCGAGATCACTGTTGAATCCAAAGTTTTCGGGAACGATAGGCTAATTAGTGACAGCCCAGTGAAAACCGAAATCGTGTACGTGATATCTAAGCGCGTCGCGTAATAGTTATCACTACAGCCCGGATTCCCATGCACTATCAAATCTCAAAATATGCATGCATTCATGCCCTATCATAGGGCAAAGAAATGCACAATAAACTGAAAAATATGTACTATCAAAATTCAATTCCTTTTGAAACATTGTACAAAATCTAATTTCTCCAAATCGTCTTCATTTAAGCTCATCCTACTGTGTCAGCACATTTTTAAGCACAGATAATGACCTTTCTGTGTTACAAGAAGTGACAGGTGCATACTTAAATTAAGATATCTTGGACAAAATGAAGTCAAATTTTAGGTCTTTGCCTTTTTCACCACAATACCGTACGTCTTTTATAAGCTAGACAAATTCAAAATCAGGATTTTCAGCCTATCTCTCGCTGCCGCAGCTACTTTTCCATGCGATGATTGCATTGCTAAAGATTGAAGCTAGGATAACAAAGACGTGTGACGAATGAGGGTTCCGGATAGGAAATTCCAGGATAACAACGGAAGGTTCAGTGGAAACCAAGGTTTGTAAGCTGCTATCTCAGGAACGCGGCCTCACAGAAGTGTGGTACAAGTACAGTCTAATATATACAGTCGCGTAGCTCTAGTAAGAGGAAGGTTCATCCAGTTGACAGCTGGAGCGACACTAGCACCTCTAGCGGCGAGGTAGAGACAACTTGCTAGCAGACAACAGGGAACGAATTACCACTACAGTCTAAAATGGTCATAACTTCTGAACCATTCATGCAAATAATGTCCTGACAAAGTTATTGTGATCCTTATGAAATACTGGAGGAGGTCAAACAATTTATTTTCGATGAGGACTTCCAGGATAATATCGAAATATTTGTTTAATCTTAAGGAGTTATGTTTTTTACCGCGGACTATAACATAAAATCGCTTCTAGAGGGCAAACGGTTCGAAATAGGTATATACTTTCGCGGACTTTCTTGTAGAGGTTTTTATGCTCTACAATTCGTACGTTTACACTTGGGGTCTATTGTTGACGGTTCAGGCAACGTAATTTACTAACCAATCTACTAGTCTGAGAAACACTCGAGCTTATGGAAGAAGCATCACCGGTTATTTGACATTCATTGATTTTCTCGTACTTACATTTCACTGTTGCCCACTTATCTCGATATGATTCGACTTCTTCATATTCCGCAGCTACATCTTCGTCCGTGCCTTCATTGGTATGTCAAGCTTCATGAATTCTCTCATCAAGTGTAAACAGTCGATCGGCCTTATCTTCGAGTACCTTAAAACTGGTGAAAACATCTTCCTGCGTCACATTTTCCTCAGCAGTCTTGTTCTGGAATATGTTAAACTAGAGATGGGCACTATCGACTGATAACTATCGAACTAGTCGATAGTTTAAACTATCGTAACAGTCGACTACTTTAAAAAACAAGTCGACTGAATTCAGTCGTATACCCGCCATGCATCTCTCCACGTTTCACTGCCCAGTCAGCACAAAACAAGTCGACTCTCAAGTCACAGCGACATGGAAGCGAATGGAACTATCGGTTTATGGTCACTTCAGATTTGTAATATATAATTATGTTAACTTCATATGTACCTACGATATATGGCGATTTTCTCTTGTCGTTTATATGCTCTTTATTTCGTTGCATATTTGTTTATGTTAATTACGTTAAGCCGTATTCATATATAAGGTATAGGTATAATAATAATAATAATAATAATAATAATAATAATAATAATAATAATAATAATAATAATCTGAATAACCATAATAATAATCTAGAAAATACGGTAGTATTGTGTTTGGCTGTTCTCATCTACAGTATGTATTGATTGTGTACTACAGCAACGCGTTTTACATATTATTATTGTTAACATTGTTCGGGAATAGAGCCTCATTGTCGTCTTTCTACGTTTCACTGTCAATTTAGCACCAAGAAAGGCCATTCGTATGAAGTTGGTTCGTATTAAGGGCATCTCTCTATCTATTAGCCCCGTGTACGAACGAGTGCGTAAATCGGATTTTAATGCGTGTCTATACAAGTGATTTCTAATTATTGGTAAATTGCGTTAAAATGAGCCGAATTCGTAAAAGTACGACTCTCCACTTTTGATACGGAGAGTTTCGACTGGAAACATTCGAATGTTTTTCATGGACTGACTAGGTGCGTTATATGAATACTTTCATTCGACTGAAATCATTCGACTGTTCAGTCTTCTCGACAGGAAGTAATGAATACTTTTGTTCGACTGAAAACATTCGACTATTTAGTCGATAGTTCGAAGGGACTATCGCCCGACTAGTCGATAGCGGTTTTCAGTCGATAGTGCCCATCTCTATGTTAAACGCTCTTGTAAATAAACGACGTAATTGTGTTCTTTCTTTCAGTAATACATTTAAAGCAGCCATGTTTTTACGTCGGTCGAAATCGAGCTTCATAGGATTATTACACGGCCAGAACTGTCCTGTCACGGTCGCCAGATTTTAATGTTTGTACATATCATATCATATGTCGTGTAATAATTAGGTATCTCAATCCATTTAATGCAACACTTAGACTCGCGAATACTACAATTTTTACAAGGACTGATCGATCTTGACTTCTTTTTGTTTTAAGGTTACAATTACACTTCACAATAAAACATGACCAACACCAAAATATCAAATATCCTGACACTAGTTATCACTATTGTTGGGAGATCAGAAGAATACACATGCGCGGTGAGGCACGGGGCGAAGGGGTTTTCACCAGCAGAATTAGTGACGCAATGGTTACCATAGCAATTCCCCTACTACCCAGGCGACTTTATATTATCTTATACTGGCAGCTCTTCGCTCTTGTCAGTTGTAATCCAGCAAAAGTGCAAAGTGAGTCAATGTTTCCGTGTAGCAGATAAGAGCAGATAAGAGCCGATCTGTCTGGGCAGAGCAGGAATTTGGTGCTTGCAGGCCACATTCCTCATTCTTGCATTCTTCTCATCTCTACACAGTACTTGTATTATTTATTTCAAAGGATCAAGCACACTCATTCCCAGACAACCTGGGATGCCGCGAGGACAAAGTTTAACGCTAAACAAAATAATCCAACAATGAAAATCCACAGCCCGTTTCCAGTCATTCGACCGGGTCAGGAATGGAATGAATGGAGCCCCTGTTTACCAGCGAGGATAGGGATTATGCCGGCTGCCGAAGCCTGTCACACTCCTCTGGGACAATGATTAATGACTTACAGATGAAATGAAATGATATTGGAGAGTGTTGCTGGAATGAAAGATGACAGGGAAATCCGGAGTACCCGGACAAAAACCTGTCCCACCTCCGCTTTGTCCAGCACAAATCTCACATGGAATGACCGGGATTTTAACCGCGGAACTCAGCAGTGAGAGACCGGCGCGCTGCAGCCTGAGCCACGGAGGCTTCAAAATAATCCAACAATTAGAACTTTAAATTGGACACATAACAATAACTGTAAAGCTGCAGAACAGATTCTAAAATATCAGTCACGTCATAATAAAGAAATCTACAAAAAATCATATCACACATAACTAACGTGTGTATGTTCAGTCCGCAGCCCGAAGGCTGGTTGGATCCTCAACTGCTCCAGAGCTAGCTGTCGTAGATGGCGTAGGCATCACTGAAGGGGTATACTAGAGAAATTAGGAGTAAGGTAGTTTCCCATTGCTTTCCTCACTGAGCCAGAAGTTGCAGTTACATATCAACAGTAGCTGGTAAGGATCGGCCGATAGGGGAGGAGCGCGAATTAATAGTAACAGAATGCTGATAGAAGATAATGAAGGTGCGAATGTGCTGCGGGCCTGCATGACTTGCTATAACAAGGATGCTGATACAAGTGATTTATGTTGATATTCAGTTTGCATTGCACTACAAAATCTTACATTAAAATACACAACAAGAACAATACGATCAAGGACAACAGTTTTACAGCGAACAGGATGTTACAGTATATCTCTGAATGTTTATTTAGTGTATTGTCAGTTTATATTTATATTATGTTTGTAAAAATTCCATGGAAGGGGTTCTAACCCCTCCCTGGCTAGTTTCCCGTTACTTTCCTCACCGAGCCAGAAGTTGCTATTACATATCAGTCTGCCAAGCCCACTGAAATGCGTGCACTAACTGACCCTGTGAGCAACATTTTCACACCATTCATAGCAGGGACTGCCTGCATAAGGAATGACATTACTAGCATCGCTCATACCTCAGTCACTTTCATATTATCAAAGCCTTGACAGGCTGGATCCTGGCTCAGTCCGGTGGTATTTGAAGGTGCTCAAATACGTCAGCCCCGTGTCGGTATTTACTGGCACGTAAAAGAACTCCTGCGGGACTAAATTCCGGCACCTCGGCGTCTCCGAAAACCGTAAAAGAGTAGTTAGTGGGAC
This sequence comes from Anabrus simplex, assembly GCF_040414725.1. NCBI lineage: Eukaryota > Metazoa > Arthropoda > Insecta > Orthoptera > Tettigoniidae > Anabrus > Anabrus simplex. Next base: position 81,140,869 of record NC_090275.1, on the reverse strand, counting down.
GTAAAGCAAATAACATTATTATTATTATTATTATTATTATTATTCTTTCTTTCTTCGTTTCGGCCTGCTGTGGACCACGTTATTTCAACCGTTTGCATCCTTGAGCTTTAATTCTTCCCCAGTACTCACGCATTCTCGTTCTGTGAGCCTCCTTTCTTTCATCAGTCCACTTCTTGCCTGTTTTCAACTTTGGCCTTTCTTGGAACCTCTTGTATCCCTGGAGCTTTTTCTGGAGAGGAGCACGTTTCTGGATGTCTTCGAGTGTGATTCCTATTTCCTGAAGGTCTTTTTCAACTTCGATAAACCAGGGTCCCTTGGTTTTCTTATTAAGAAAGTAGGAAAATATCCTATTGGTCTGTCTCTGTGTGCTCATGCGTGCTATATGGCCATAAAAATTAATCCTCCTTTTCCGAATCGTGTCCGTTATCCTCTCCATATGCTGGTACAGATCGCTGGTGTGTCGTCTCCTGTACTCACCATTTTCTTTGATTGGTCCAAGAATCTTTCTCAGGATTTTTCTTTCTTTAGCTTCTAGCTTCTCCATCAGACCTCTTCTGTTCATTGCAAGGCATTCTGCTGCGTACAGTGCTTCCGGGCGTACAACCGAACAATAATGCCTAAGCTTGGCGTTGATTATTATTATTATTATTATTATTATTATTATTAAAGCCAAGTAGGAGACTGAGACAGATCAATGAAAGTTCTAGCCCATACCAGAAGACTTAGAGCACTGTAAACACTAGGTCTAGCCAGCAAAGCCATACATAACTAGCAGGTAATACAAATCCTGAAATTCAAAATTCAAAAACTATCCAGACAGCGCCGGGTACTGTAGCTAGTTTATTAATAACATTGCAGTAGCACCATCTGTGGATCAGTGGTAGAATGTCGGCCTCCGGATCCTAAGTAGCGGGTTCACACCTGGCAGAGGTAGTCTGATTTTTGAAGGGTGGAAAAAAATCTATTCGACACTCCATGTCGTACTATGTCGGCATGTAAAAGATCCTGGTGGTTCATTTGGTGTTTACTTGACAAAATTCATTCAAACTCACAAGGAAACCCTTTCATCTGTAAGTCTCCGGTCTGATTGAGATTTGGTAAAACGACTTGAGTAGGACTATTTTATTCAGCCATATCAACATTATATGATTTTTCACGAGAGTTTAATCCTGATGTAAACAAATAGGCGGAGCACGTTGGCTTTGCACGTGGACATAGACGTAGTTGATTGGAGAAGCAACCGTCGCACTCACTCGACTGTATGCGAGCTCGAAGAAAATTATTACGTCGCATTAATTTAATTTCATCTTAATTTATTACATTTAGATAGTCTGAGAAAGAGTAAGTAATCAAATTAAAATATGGTTGTCATATATACCGGTATATATCTATTTTTTAAATAAAACAGTGATTAAATAACGAGATATGAAGGCAGAAGGCGTGGTGTAATGCAGGAAGTCTTCTCATAGTGAGGAAAGTCTCAAGCTGTACAGTGTGGAGATAAGGTGTTGCATCTTGCAGCAGCTGTCAGTATCAGTATTCATAGTGAGAGCAATGGAGCAAGAGGTAGGACCATCCCGTGTAGTGAAGCACAAAAGAGGAAAACCGCTCAGAAGTGTCAATAGGCAGTGCGTTGTGTTTTTTTAATAAAATATCGTCAAAAGTGGTATTAGAAGGAAAATTCATGAATTCTTTTCGGAATGAACCACCTACTTTACGCAAAGTATTAGACAGTGTGAATAAAGATAAAACTTTACCCACCTTCAGTTTAACTACATTGTACAGACTTTTAAAGGACATAGGGTTCCAGTTCGTTAAAAGAGAACGTAAACCTGTGTTAATGAATAGGCAGGATATTGTATTGTCTTTTTGAGTTGTTTCTTTTCGATAGATGTTGTTACAGAATTATCAACAGTTCCGTCTGACATGTCCAATCATGCTATAAGCTCTATCAGGTTAGGAACTCTACAAGATAAGAGATATACATTTCAACTCGAAAGTTGGTATTCTATTAGGTTACAGTCTACCGGGCGGACATTTCAAACAGCTGTCCTAAGATAAACCTTCCTACGCGTGTAATTTTGTGTCCGAGCCTACGATAGCTTTTTTAATATTCAGAAATAAATAAATAAATAAATAAATAAATAAATAAATAAATAAATAAATAAATAACGTAGGCCCTAATCTTCAGCAGTAGATGTCCCTTCAAACCCCTCCGTTTAGTTTCACACAGCTCAAAAACTGTTCCTCGTCTATTTTAGGTCATATGCGCAGCACTGTATGTCCGAACACGAGATGTTGACGGGGCGGAGGTCGATACTACACGCTCAGCGAATCACAACTCTTTCTTTGGCTGAGGCGTGGACATGCCTTGTTTATATCAGGATTAAACTCTCCTGAAAAATCATATAGATGTCCAGTGGTATATTTAGCACCTGTTTTGGCGTGTCAGCGTTTGCTTATTTAAGCACCGCATATACAATTGTGAGCGGCGGGAAGCAGGTGGAGGCGGGACGGCCGAGCAGTTCATGTGTCACGCTCTCACTATTTATTTTTTTAATTAATTAATTAATTAATTAATTTATTTATTTATTTATTTATTTATTTATTTATTTATTTATTTATTTATTTATTTATTTATTTATTTATTTATTTATTTATTTATTTATTTATTTATTTATTTATTTATTTATTTATTTATTTATTTATTTATTTATTTATTTATTTATTTTGTTGGCTTACTTTGTGTTAAAGTGCATAACAGTGTATTGTGTTATACAATGTAATGTTCGCACGTTAGTAAGATCCATTTAACGCCATTTGTCTTTACTGATCTACAGCCGCCCGCTACACTGCACGCCCCGGAGCCCACGTTGGTGCCACCGTCCATGAAGTCTTACACACCTCTGGGAGCGCTGTCTAACATGCAGCCCCCAGGCGCGCCGCCCCCACCTCCCCATCCTCACGCTCATCCTCATCCACATCCTCCTCCTCCACCACATCCTCACCCTCATCCTCCACACCCTCATCCATGCGGTCCTCGGTCCCCGCTTGGCCGCCGTCACGGATGTGCTAGCGCGTTTTCGGCACCGCCGCCCGGTCCTCCAGCGGCATACAGCCAGCATCCACCGCCTCCCGGACAACCGACAACAGGACCGCCTCCAGTGTCTGTACCACCTCCCGGACAACAGGACCCCGCCTACATACACGGTAAGTACCTGACATACTGTTTTTCATATACTGTAAATGCCCAATATTTCTCTTGTGTATAGCCATTTTTACAGGTTCCATGACAAAACCTAAATTGAAAAAGAAGTACTGAGCCATTGTATGCAGCCCATCTTTGAACACTCTTCTATTTACTTTATTTATTGCAGCCAATGGACATACATAGAAAATACAGTAGAATCCGGTTATAACGACTCGTTATAGCCGATAGTCGCACAAACCGTTTTTTTTTTGTTTTGCTGCTAAAAATATCATACCTGTAAACTTTGGCTGCACACTCACATGGTTAATTAACATAATTAAATAAAACTTCAGAGAAAAGTAATTGAAAGAAGTACTGTATTTACAATAAAGTGGCATTGCGAGGAATTTCATTGGCTTTCGCCTGAAGAATATGTCCAATGATCCGTATATTATTTGTTTTTTGCTGCTTAAACCATCTAGGTAAAGATTCTGCAATATATTTGTGTTCAGATATTCTGGAGTTTGAAATAATTTTCTTCAAAAAGAAATTGCATTTTCTCTGTGCCCTTTCAAATTGTAGAAATAGTTCAATGTGACACACCTAATTCCGTCCCGATGCTGACATTTTCTAATCGCCATATAATGTGTGACTTTTCTACAATACAAAACTCCTTCCTTTTACTTTGCGAAGTCCTCACAGTGATGCTTGCCTTCTACAATATTAAACTCCTTCCTTTTACTTTGCGAAGTCCTCTCAGTGATGCTTGCCTTCTACAATATTAAACTTTTTCCTTTTACTTTGCGAAGTCCTCACAGTGATGCTTGCCTTCTACAATATTAAACTCCTTCCTTTTACTTTGCGAAGTCTTCGCAGTGATGTTTGCCTTCTACAATATTAAACTCCTTCCTTTTACTTTGCGAAGTCCTCACAGTGATGCTTGCCTTCTACAATATTAAACACTTTCCTTTTACTTTGCGAAGTCTTCACAGCGATGCTTGCCTTGTCTGTTTAACAGACTTATTTGAAGTCTACAATACTAAGCGTTACATTGTTGCCAGCAATCCCCAAAACCGTAACAAACAAAAATCAACTTTGGACGTTAGACAAGCCGACACATTTCTCCCCCCAAAAAATACAATATGATCAAAATACGTCGTTTCAAACGATACGTCGTATTAAACAACGTCGTACTAAGCGTGACTTTAAACACAGTGTTTAGGTAGGACCGTTAGATTTTGTCATTATATCCAATATGTCGTTGAAAAGAATAAACTGTTTCGACTGTATGTAAACTAATAATAACAGGAAATTTTAATAATGTACTCTGCCCTTTCCTGTATTCTTTAAGTGATTTTGAACGTTTTGAATATTGTTCTTCTTCTTCTACCGCTTTTCCCCCACCTTGTGGAATCGCAGGTGCGAACTGTGTCTCACAAGTGGATTTGGCCTTGTTTTACGACCGTATGCCCTTCCTGACGCCAACCCTATGTGGAGAGATGTGATCACTATTGCGTGTTCTTGTGGTGGTGGGTAGTGTGGTTTGAATATGAAGAGGACAGTGTTGGGTCAAATACAAACAACGAGTCCCGGAGCCAGAAGAATTAATCACACGCGATAAAAATCCCCGACCGGAGGCCTCAACGCTGACCATTCAGCCAAGGAGTCGGACAATTTACTACTGCTAAACGTTTTCATTCCTCCCCTGAAGGAGCGGGGGGGGGGCTTTTAGACAGTGACGCCGTCTCTCAGGCCGAGAGATTTGTTACGGTGAAGGAGATGTGCGGAGAAGGTGAGGGGTTAGACGGTCGTGGCCTATACTACGAAACTGTCCCGGCATTCGCCTTAGTGCAGGAGAATGGAAAACCACGGAAAATCATTCTCAGGACAGCCGACGGGTGGGACCAGGCGTGAAGTCCGGCACTGTGCCCCAGGCCCGTCTCCCGAATGCAGAGGCGTAGAGCCACGGTAGAGCCGTGGCCAACTTTCCTCTGCTCGGTTGGCCGGTCAGAGTACAGAGCATATGGAACAACAACCCACCCTGCATCTACCGACCTCGGACAATTTCATTTTTCTTTTTCAAATAGTTGATTCATTCTCCCCGTGAGGGGAGCGGGCCACCAGTCCAACAAAGGGACTCTTTGGCCGATTACATGTACAGTAATTGGTTTTGAAATATTTTATAGGAAGGTGTGCTAATAGCACACGTTTTACGAAAGTTTAAAAAAAAGTCTTCTTTTGTAGAACACATCAGCAAAGTCTGTTTCTTGAGGTACGAAGCACTACAAACTTAACATAGAACAGTAAACATTGTTTTCTGGAAGATAAAGAATATGGAATGAAACGATAAACAAGATCGGATTTTTTTACACAAATGGCTACATATATTGGGGTGGTACGAGGGGGGGGGGGGGGTGTCGGAGGGAAGTTGGCGTAAGGGGTAGGGTAGTATTGTGCCATGAGACAATAGAGGGTCGTGGTAATGTTGGTTATTGAAGTAGCGAGTAGGCGAAGCAGGTCCATGATAGGGAGGGGCGGGAGAAAAAGGGGTGGCTGGGGGGTTGGTTGATTGACGACTTGTGGCGGCGGGGAGGGCGGCGGGTCGGGTGGGGGGTTAGGAGAGGGGCGGGTAGGAGGGAAGCGGGCGGCGCGGGGTGGGGAGCGAGAGTGTTCCACGCGGTAAGTTCGCCTGCGGAAATGGACGCCGGTGGTGAGTAGACGGTCGACGTTGGCTGCATGAAAGTCGGGCCGGTGGCGTTAAAGATACGGAACGCTCGACGGGCTGGGACACCTGCCTGTTGCAATTCATGTAGTATGTCCTGTTCGCTGATGGCAGGGTCGATGCCACGGATGACACAGCTCTGAGATGGAAGTTGCTGTTGGGCTGGGGTTGAGGTGTCCGTTTGGTCGTGAGAGTCTGGCTGAGCTGCGACGGCGGCGGTCGAGGGGTCGGCAGGGGGTAGCTGGGGATGACGGAATGTGGTAGGGAGGGAGCTGGGGGACGTTGACATGATAAGAGAGGGGTGGCTAATTGTGGGAGTAAGGACGGAAGTAGTGAGGGGAGTATGGGCAGAGATGGTGATGGTAGGAGTAGTAGTAGTAGTGGTGGTGACTATGGACGAAATAGAGGCGGAGAGCGGTGGGAACTGCTGGGGTGTGCGAGGGGGAGGTAGATTAACGCTGAAAAGAGTGTCGGAGTAAGAGCTCAGTTGGTCGAGGATAGACTCAGGAAGGGGGTACCACTTTATAACGTCGTCCGTTGATGGTTGCTCCGTTGAATTGGAAGGCTGTCGCGTCGACTAGGTCGAAGAAGTTGACCATGATCTGCGTGGACATTCCATTAGTGGTGCGATCCCGAAGCCGTAGAGCAGAATGAATTGGGAGTTCGTCGACAAGCGTATTTTCGTCGATATCGGTGCCCACACCATTGATGAGACGACTAATCATGTGTTTGTCATGCATGGTGAAGAGGGGAGGCGACAGCCAACTAGGCGTCTGCCGTTGGATTGTTCTTGGGCCGACTGAGTTGCCGCAGAGGAGAGGGCCACCCAGCCGAAAAAATTGGTGAGACTGGACGTGATTCTGGTGGGGATCGATGTGCTGTGATGATGCGGACAATTTCCACGCGGTCGTTGGAAATAGGTACTTCTGCAGAATTGTTATGACCGAGTAATGGCGCTCCGCAGCTCTTCATGTGATCCTGATCAGCTTCTGTGTGGTCATGGCATCTGTGGTGTAGAATTTCTCGCAAAACGTTTCCCTTTTTAACATGGATATGTTTTTAGTCTGGGATCTATCTGGAATTAGCGTAAACAATTTTGCGTGGACAAAAAGACCTACCCGTAACCTATTTTTTAGCGTATGTGTTCCTCTGCGGGCAGTAGCATAGTAATTCTGCTGTCGTCGATAAAAACATTAATTTTCTCTTAAACAAAGTCATGTTTTGATCTACGCCTTATCCATGACTACGAATTAATCCGTTACTAAATAACTACAACGGTTTCTTTTTTCTCTTAATCTGTTTACCCTCCAGGTTTCGTTTTTCGCTCGGACTCAGCGAGGGATCCCACCTCTAACGCCTCAAGGCCAGTGTCCTGGAGCGTGATACTTTGGTTCCGGGATACGACTGGGGGGACGACCAGTAAATCGCCCAGGCGGCCTCATCTGCTATGCTGACCAGGGGCCATGTTTGGGGGGGTGGGGGATGGGAAGATTGGAAGGGATAGACAAGGAAGAGGGAGGGAAGCGGCCGTGGCCTTCACTTAGGTACTATCACGCCATTTGCCTGGAGCAGTGAGAAACCACGCCGGGAATCGAACTCGGGCCTCAGGGGATGGCAGCTAACCACACTTACCACTGCATAACTAAAACTGTTACCAGTCACAACTCTTATTAATTTCTATTCCATTACGCGTTTCAAGCTTATACTCTATCGTGAGGGGGTGAAATGGTGATATTTGTTTTTTGCTCTATTTTATACGCAATTATGTATACTGTATCATGATACTATCTTGAAACCACCTGTGATAATTGACGTTATGCTTGCCAAGAATGATTACATTTCATTCTCTGCTGTGCATTCTGGATGCTATTCCCGTTGTATGTAGGATGATTCCTAAATATCGGAAGTAATTTGCTTGGTGTATATCTTCTCCTTCTACTTTTATCCTGTCATTTGCTACCATTCTACAGCCTCCCCTGGAAAATCACCATTGTTTGCTGTTTGTTGGTTTTGAAGTCGTTCTCTGATGCCCATTTCTGCAGCCTATCCACGGATATTTATAGAACTTCCCCATACTTGAAGCATAACACCATATTTGCATACATGAGCGTTGTTACGTATAATTCATTACTGAACCTGTGTACGTCAGCTGTCGCTATATTAAATAGTCTTGGGCTCATTGGATCACCTTGTAGCAAACCGTTTGTCTGTTTAATTGGCTGTGACATACATCTTTCCTTGTTGACCATTAGCTTGTTTTCGATCAATATTTCTCTGAAAACTTGTCGGAACGTGTTAAGAAAGAAATGGGCTCAAGATAAACAGGGCTAAAAGATAGTATTTCCACTGTAAGGTCTCCATATGATCTTGATGGTTACGGCTAGGGGCCGGATGTTTATGCAGTAATAGATTAGAATGGTTCAATACAACCAAAGGAGTACAACAGGGAAGTGCCTTGTCACCTCTTCTATTCATAGCAGTTATGGATAACATTTTAAAGGAACTAAAAGGAAAAGGTAATAAAGATCTTCAGGCTCTGGTGTTTGCAGACGATGTGGCAATATGGGATGAAACAGAGGAGGGAGTGCAAAATAATCTGAATGCATGGTATAAGAAGTTTGATGATTATGGAATGAAATTGAACCCATCAAAAACAGTATCATTGAAAATCAGCAGACATAATACAGAATGCAACATAAAAATACAGGACCACCAAGTTGAAGTAGTACGCCATTTCAGTTATTTAGGAAGCGTAATGGCTAGTAATAACAGAGCTGAGATAGAAATAACAAACAGAGTAACCAAAGGCTCTAACTTTTACAGTATCGTTAGACACCTACTATGGGATCAGAAAGTCCCACAAAGAACAAAAATGACCCTGTACAAGTAATATTTCATTCCTATCCTTACATATTCTCTGGAAACCTGCACACTAACATCGAAGGATTATAGTAGGATTCAAGCCTGTGAAATGAAATTTCTTAGAACTGCCCTCCAAAAGACACTACTTGATCATGTGAAAAATGATGAGATCCAATCTAACCTAGGTCTAAATGAATCGATGGAGGAAAGACTTAGGTCATCTAGACTTAAATGGTTTGAGCATGTTAAACGAATGAATAACACAAGGTTACCATGTGCTTATTTGGAAAAGAGAATAACAGGTAGAAGACCAGCTGGAAGACCAAGAAGAAGATGGATGGACCAACTGAGGGAAGACGTGGAGAGAAGAGGATGGAATTGGGAATCTGTCTTGGACAACGAAATGTTTTTGAATAGGCAACTTTGGAAGACGCTCGTTTTCAAACACCCTACCCGGCTCGCTGGAAGGGCAAACCGATGATGATGATGATGAGATTACAATGCGAGTGACAAGTAGAGCCTACCTGCACGACGGTAATGTTATGAAGTTTGCATAATCATTAGGGGTTCGAACCCACTATCTCCTGGACGCAAACTCACAGCTGTGCGACTCTAACCGAACGGCCACTTGCTCGTTGGATTCAATTCCAAACCTCCTTGCAGTGAGGGTATAGACGCTGTTGATGGTGATTCGGCCGTCGGATGGGTGCGTTAACCCTTCAGCAGATCTCTTGGAGTTATTCGACAGGAGTAGGTTACATGCCGACACCAGGTTTCATACTCTCCCTCCTCCGCATCATCTCATACGCAAACCGGCGAGAAAATATCTAGATGCTTTTGTAGATCACGGAAAGGATTTCGCCTCTGTAAACCGGGAGACACTCTTACATATACTAAGACAAACAAGATTATCGGAAAAGGAAACGAAATGTTAAACAGGATCAGATAAATCTTCCTTCTTCTTCTTACTCGCCTTAACCCATTCAGGTGGGGTCGGCTTTTCTAGTAACTCTCCTTCAGCAGCTTCGATCTCGTACTCCATTTTCATCACCATTGGTACTATTCAGCAAGTCTTTCTTGATGGAGGTTTTCCACCTTCATTTAGGTCTGCCCACAGAGCTGGCTGGCCTCTCCACTCTGAACACCACAAAATCTGCTGGTCTTCGCTGAAGATGACCGAACCATCCCAGTCAACCTTCCGTCAGTTTCTTAGATATCGGCGAATGATGTGGTTGGGAATTTTGTCTTGCCTAGGTACTCCACAGACCCATCGGAGCACCTTTACTATTCGCTTTACGTCGCACCGACAAGGATAGGACTTATGGCAACGATTGGATAGCAGAGGCCCAGGAATGGGAAGGAAGCGGTCGTGGCCTTAATTAAGGTACAGGCCAGCATTTGCCTGGTGTAAAAATTGGAAACTACGGAAAACCATTTTGAGGTTTGCCGACATTGGGGTTCGAACCCACTATCTCCCGGACGCAAGGTCACAGCTGCGCTCCCCTAACCACAGAAAACCATCTTCAGGGCTGAAAACGTATGAAAGTAGCAATTCTTCCTTTCATTAGAAAAACACGTACAGTGCGTGTGTATTAAAATAAGAATAATAATAGATGTTATTGCAGCCAATGGCCATACAGATGTAAGATCATGTTACAATAGATAATATCGAGTAAATTGTGTTTTTTTATATATTTAGTTCGTTTTATGTCATACAAAAGTCTTTAGTGAGGTTCCTCTGTTTGTGCACCATATTACATGGTATCGGTCGCAATTTGACCCCATAGCTTGCACTTGCACTCGTCTTCTGGGTTATGGTAGCCTATTTCTCTGTTGTGCATAGTCGGTGGTTATTTATTTATTTATTCAGCGTATGACATTAGAAATAAAAACACACAATCACAAATTAAATATACAATGCACTCTGCTGGTTACAATTTCACCTTCAAGCTCTGTAAATAGTCTATACAAGAAGGATTTGGGTCAAGAAAGTCTTTTGGCTTACCCTGATAAGCACTCAGGGGGCAGTGGTCCACTATATGACGACCTGTTTGCTTAGGGGCACCGCAGCTACATTCCGGGGAGGGAAGTTTGCCCCATTTATAGAGGAAGTCAGCGCAATTTCCATGGCCTGTCCTGATATGATTGAGGGTTGTCCAGGTTATGCGAGGTAGGTCAAATCCTTTTGGTATTTTTGTAATACAGAGGAAGTTCTGATACTCAGCTGGAACCATGGAAGTCCATTCTTGAATCCAATCCTGCTGCAGGCTGAATTTGTCAACCAGGATTTTGGCAGTCCTTATTGGTGGATTTCTGGACCGAAGTCTGTTGTTCAAGGCGTTGGGTATATCTCCATGAATTGGCAGATTGGAATTCCTCGACAGTTTCTGGTACTCACGCAGCAAGGCATTCTTTCTCCGTAGGTGAGGTGGAGGAATATGGCTGAGAATGGTAACCAAGAAGTGGGGGTAAATTTTATCGTTCCCGATACGATGCGCAAAGTATGATTTAGCTGTGTGACAGCTGTTCAACCAGACTGGAGAGCAAGGGCAAGGGCTGAAGTTCGTAAGGTCGAAGCTGAAGAACCCCAGGTGGTGCCAAACAGTTTGTGGATGATATTGTTCCGTGACTGGAGTTTAGCTTTTGTCATCCGCATAACCAAATGCTTTGGAGGCTGTTTTCGGTAAGTCTGATATATACGTAAGTTAAACAGCAGAGGTGCTAGTACCGATCCTGGAGGAAGGCCGTTATTAAGGATCCTTTCCTTACTTGTCTTGTTTCCCAAAATTACACGAAACCTTCTGTCTATAAGCATGTTTTCGATTAGCTTTGCGATTTTCTTGCAAGGTATTACTCGAAGCAGTTTGTAGATGAGTCCCTGTCTCCATACTATATCGAATGCTGCGGTAAGGTCAACGAAAATAACTGAGGTTTTTAGTTGATTTTGAAAATCAGCTTCAGTGTGTGTAGTCAGAGAGAGAACCTGGTCTGTACAACTTCGATTTCGACGAAAGCCCGCTTGTTCAATGGGTAGACGATCATGAACTACTGAGCCAATTCTGTTGTAAAGAAGTCTCGCCAGTAATTTGTAAACCACACTCAGAAGTGCAATTGGGCGGTAGCTTTGAGGATTTTAAAAAGATTTACCTGGTTTGAGAATGGCGATGATCTTTGTCTGTTTCAGAAGTCGAGTGATGGACCCTGTTTCTAAGATATTGGAGTAGAACTTTGCTAACCAGATCATTGCATGCACTAAAAATTCTGAGTGAATGCCATCAAAACCAGGGGCTTTTCCTGATTTCACATCTTTTAAAGCCGTAGCAACTTCCTCTCGAGAGAATAGACAAGAAAATCTGCTGCCCTCAAGACTGTCTGTTTTCAAGGCTCTGATTTCCCTTTTGATTGCAGTGGTATGATCCCGATCTTTCGGAGCATTTGAACTTGACACGATATGAGATGAAACTTTGTTGGGGTTTAAAGGAATAGTGTCTCGAGCTACTCGGTTCCCATCTCTTTAACTTCCTTAACAAGGACCATGCCTTCCTGCCTGAATATTTGAAGTCGAGGTTTTCAACTGTTTCTGTCCATATCTGTCGGCGAGCAGTGCCCAGGTGAAACCCATGGACCGCTACTCTCGTCATGATGTCTCGCAGGTCGTACCTGGCTTCAGTCCAGTCCCTGTAGATCATCGCATCCGTGGCGGAGAACTCCGGCCATATTCAAATAAATGTGGTGCTTTCTTTATTTGAAATATCACGCCACGCCACTGCTGCCTAGAGAATATTTGAAGTCCCTCCCAACACGGGTTAAGAAAGGACAGAATTCCTTTACCGTAAACAGAATTATACACGAGTAACAGTAGCCGTCTATAATAAATCTCGTAATGTTGATCTGGAAAAACAAAACACGTGTGGCTTACGAACTTTTAATCTTCATGTCCACTTATCTCTTGATATTAAACAGTCTGTCTGAATCTAACTGATGATAAAAATACGAGGATATTACCAGTTCCATCGTTGAACTGTTCTGTAGATTCATAGCTCCCCATTCTTTTTCTTATATCATTAATCTGACTGGGCGGGGATGACATTCTTAATTACGCTTTGCTGCAAGGCACAGTTCTTCCAACTGGGCAACGCAACGAACTTCCAATTCGTGAATGCTACGTGGTGTCAAGGACAAAATGCTGTTAAGGTCTTGTTCAGGCTCTAATAGCATCACCGAGCGAGTTGACCGTGCGGTTAGGGGAGGCGCGCTGCTCTGTGCATACATTCGGGAGATAGTGGGTTCGAGCCTACTGTCGGCAGCCCTGAAGATGGTTTTGCGTGGTTTCCCACTTTCACACCAGACAAATGCTCGGGTTGCACTTTAATTAAGGCCACGACCTATTATTTCCCACTCCTAGCCCTTTCCTGTCTCATCGTCGCCATAAGACCTATCTGTGTCGGTGCGACAAAAAAATACCACCGAATTTAGCCAGGATCGAACCTGCCCAGTTGGGGTCAGAAATTCTACGGACAGGTAGTAAGAATGGATGACGAACTGCTGACCAAAAGGATCTTCAAATACATCATGGGGTTAAAGGTCACCTCCAAGTGGGCAGAAGAGGTCAAGCAGGATGCGAAAGAAGTTTGAATCACACTACAGACGATCCACAATAGAAGAGAGTTCAGAAGGAGAGTCGACAGTCTAAAATCATTTGACGAGAAACCACTAAAACTGAGGCCCGAACGGATCGTTTCCGAAGAAGAGAGAAAGATGAAATGCGAGAGAATGAATAGGTTTTGGGAAGAGAAGAGAAGAAAGACCAAGAAGCCTTAAGTTCTATGCAGTCCATAGACGGCCAAATTCGGAAGAAAGAAAAAAAAAGAAAAAAAAGGACAGCTTGTAATGTAAAGTTGTATAAGACAATGTTTGTAACCGTTATATATCACAGTTATTCTTTTATTGTAACCAAATCCTTGTAACCGTTACCCATCACTTGTCTACAATTCACTGAGGCAATGCCAGAGTCAGCTGGACTTCGCACTTTTTTAAGGGCGAGTACTTGACAGTCCCAAGGCGTAAACTATGCCCCTTTACTCATATGTTTCCGAAAAATGCCGATGAGTCGGAAAAGTCTCAGGTTCTACCCTGGCGCGGGAAAAACGAACTGGCTGAGAGGCGGTATTCACTTCCCGTCAGAGAAGAAACCCCTCTTCGTTGAGGAATGGGGTCTAATTTTGAGTCGGTGAGCTATTTTCAGAGTGGGGGGAGACACTTTTCTTCTTAACAAACAGGCCTTCTCAGGGGTTTAATTTTTAAGTTATTTAGAGTAGGATGCCAGGGTCGGTTGAATGGCTTAGGAGGATTCTGGCTTTGGTTATCTTTACTATTTTATTTATCTGAGAACTAACAATCGGAATACGAAGTTCTGTTCGTACCTTCTTGTTAGATTTCAGTCTTGGTGCTTTTGTCATCATTCTGAGTGTCGTATTTTTTAAGAACTTGTAATTTAGTAAGCGGAGTTTTAGCAATATAGCCCCAGGCCTCACAGTCATACAGCAGGTTGGGCTTGATACATGCCAGGTAAATATATATATATATTTGCTATTGGCTTTACGTCGCACCGACACAGATAGATCTTATGGCGGCAATGGGACAGGAAAGGGCTAGGAATGGGCAGGAAGCGGCCGTGGCCTTAATTAAGGTACAACCCCAGCATTTGCCTGATGTGAAAATGGGAAAGCACGGAAAACCATCTTCAGGGCTACTGACAGTACGATTCGAACCCTCTATCTCCCGAATACCAGATACTGTCTCTTAATACTTGTAGTTATTTATTTCCCAGCAGAGGTCTCAGAGCTTTCATCCGTGCCGTGGCACGCTTTAAGGCTTGGTCTATGTTGAATCTCCAGAACATATATCTGTCCATGGTTAGTTCGAGATACTTTTTTTTGTCCAAGACAAAGGGGCATTATTAAATAGTAAGTTGATGAAATCTGGGCCGACGCTTTGTGAAAATAATTGACTGAGTTATCGTGGCATTTATTTTCACCTTGTTTCGGACACACACTACCAGAAAGACGAGATCCATTGTTAGAGCGCGCAGACAGCATAGTAACTTCTCCTTATACTGGTGTAAATACGCTCCGTCGTGTGAACCTTAAGGCAGTCAAGCCAGTCTGTCATAATATGAGAAGAAGAATTTCCCTTCCATGTAGCCCCATTATGCTTCAAAGTCTTGAATTTCGAGCTGCGGCACAAGTAATCTCCCGTGTATGACAGTGTCTGCCACACTCATCTCTTCAAGTGACAGTGCTATTGATTTTGGTTTAAAAACACCAGCGCTATCTGTTGAGTTTTATGTGGACTCTTTCAGCTGGTCATGCATGACAGAACACAAGGCGGGAAGCTGAACTGCTTCTTTGATATTCATATGATAGAGATGGATTTAAACTATATTCTCAAGTTGCTGTAGCAGACAGGACTGCGACAGATGTATAAAAACAACTCATACGGATGATTTTGTCATTCTGATCACACACGTTCTAACACAATTAAATGAAAGGATGGAGTTCGACGATAAATGCTTGTATATTGTGACTAGCTTAGGTCGTATTAAGGCAAGCCGGGATCATGGCTGAATGGTTAGCACACTGACCTTTGGTCTGTGGGTTAATGGGTTCGATTCCTGGCTGGGTTAAGGATTTTAACTTTAATTCCTTATTTCCTTTTGCTTGGGGACTGGCTGTTTGTGCCGATATCAGCATTAAGCTTCATCTTAGGTACAACCCCATCCTCACAGAGGCGCAGGTCGCCCATATGATGACGGACTGAGTGGCTCAGACTGTTGAGGTGTTGGCGTTCTGACCCCAACTTGGCAGGTTTGATCCTGGCTGAGTCCAGTGATATTTGAAGGTGCTAACATACGTCAGTGTCGTGTCAGTAGATTTACGGGCACGTAAAAGAACTCTCGTGGGACAAAATTCCTGCACCTGGACGTCTACGAAAACCGTAAAGGTAGTTAGTGGGACGTAAAGGCAAGGATATTATTATTATTATTATTATTATTATTATTATTATTATTATTATTATTAATGAGCCCTTGCTGGCGAGATGTAGTGTTTACAGTGCGCTATGTCTTCTGGTATGGGCTAGAGCAATTTGTTACTTTCATTGACCTGTCTGTCTCATCCTTGGCTTTGACAATATGAAAGTGACTGAGGTATGAGCGATGCTAGTAATACCATTCCTTATGCAGCCAGTCCCTGTTATGATTGGTGTGAAAATATCGCCCATAGGGTCGGTTGGTGCATGCATTTCAGTGGGCTCGGCAGACTGATATGCAATAGCAACTTTTGGCTCGGTGAGGAAACCAACGGGAAACTACCTCACTCCTCATTTCCCTAGTATGCCTCTTTAGTGACGTCTAGGCTGTCTGTGATAGCCTTTGGTGGAACTGTAGAGGATCAGACCAGTCTTCGGGCTGAATACCCAACATACATTATTATTATTATTATTATTATTATTATTATTATTATTATTATTATTATTATTATTATTATTATTATTCCTCGGGAGTAAATTCCGGCATTCGAAAGACCTGCACTAGGTAACTTCGGACGCCACACGCCATAATAATAACAATAATAGTATAGTAATATTAACATAATGAACCAGATCTACAGCATTTTTGAAATTAATGATACAAAATATATTCTGTAACATGTGTATGGTCCGCCTCTGTGGTGTAGTGGTTAGTGTGATTAGCTGCCACCCCCAGAGGCCCGGGTTCAATTCCCGGCTCTGCCACGAAATTTGAAAAGTGGTACGAGGGCTGGAACGGGGTCTACTAAGCCTTGGGAGGTCAACTGAGTAGAGTGGGGTTCGATTCCCTCCTCAACCATCCTGGAAGTGGTTTTCCGTGGTTTCCCACTTCTCCTCAAGGCAAATGCCGGGATGGTACCTAACTTAAGGCCACGGCCGTTTCCTTCCCTCTTCCTTGTCTATCCTTTCCAATCTTCCCATCCGCCCGCAATGCCCCTGTTCAGCATAGCAGGGCGAGGTACCGGCCATCCTCCCCAGTTGTATCCCCGACCCTCTAGGCGGTAGAGGTGGGATCCCTCGCTTAGTCGAGGGAAAAACCGACCCTGGAGGGAAAACAGATTACGAGCATGTGTACGATATACACAATTCTTTTCTTGGGTAGTATAATAACTAGCCATGGCGTAAGTACATACATAAAACATAGACTAGCGCGAGCAAAGAAGAAATGTACTCACTCCAAACATTGATATAGGAATTAGAAAGATGGCAGCGTGGAGCGTGGCATTCAAGTTCAGCAAGAATGAGAATAGAAGCTTTTTAAACGTGGATTTACAGAAGAATACTGAAGGCGAAAGGGGTAGATCGAATCACGAATGAAGAGATACTGAATCAAATTAGTGAGGGGAAGACGAGTTGGCGAAATATGACCGGAAAAATCCACAGGCAAGCAACTCAGTGTTGAACACATCCTAGGGATATGAGCTACGAATTTTATGTAAATAAAATATATTAAAGTATGATAATATATTCTTTATTTATTCCTAAAAATTACAATCCTTGTCTTAATAATCCTTTTCCGGTCGAAGGGATTAGCAGTTTGCCTTTTTCTACCACTACGAGCTCTAATGTGAGTCAATGCAGAGTTTCACTTAGGCCCTTATAACTACATTGTGTGGACATTTGTTAAAAAGTCATCATCATCATCATCATCATCATCTGTTTACCCTCCAGGTTCGGCTTTCCCCTCGGACTCAGCGAGGGATCCCACCTCTACCGCCTCAAGGGCAGTGCCCTGGAGCTTCAGACTCTGGGTCGGGGGATACAACTGGGGAGGATGACCAGTACCTCGCCCAGGCGGCCTCACCTGCTATGCTGAACAGGAGACTTGTGGAGGGATGGGAAGATTGGATGGGACAGGCAAGGAAGAGGGAAGGAAGCGGCCGTGGCCTTAGGTACCATCCCGGCATTTGCCTGGAGGAGAAGTGGGAAACACGAAAAACCACTTCCAGGATGGCTGAGGTGGGAATCGAACCCACCTCTACTCAGTTGACCTCCCGAGGCTGAGTAGACCCCGTTCCAGCCCTCATACCACTTTTCAAATTTCGTGGCAGAGCCGGGAATCGAACCCGGGCCTCCGGGGGTGGCAGCTAATCACGCTAACCACTACACCACAGAGGCGGATTTGAAAACTTTCAGAGCCCCTTAGCCCTTCAACTTTCGGCACAATTGAGTAAATTGCTTAATTTTACGTTTTTGGAAGTACGGGGAGCCCTACTCTGTCTGGTAAGAAATGCTTCTTCTTCTTCTTCTTCTTCTTCTCCTTTATCTGTTTACCCTCCAGGGTTGGCTTTTCCCTCGACTCAGCGAGGGATCCCATCTCTACCGCCTAGAGGGTCGGGTATACAACTGGGGAGGATGGCCGGTACCTCGCCCTGCTATGCTGAACAGGGTCATTGCGGGCGGATGGGAAGATTGGAAGGGATAGACAAGGAAGAGGGAAGGAAGCGGCCGTGGCCTTAAGTTAGGTACCTACCCGAAAGAGGGGAAACCACGGTAAACCACTTCCAGGATGACTGAGGTGGAAATCGAACCCACCTCTACTCAGCTGACCCCCCGAGGCTGAGTGGTCACCGTTCCAGCCCTCGTACCACTTATCAAATTTCGTGGCAGAGCCGGGAATCGAACCCGGGCCTCCGGGGGTGGCAGCTAATCACACTAACCACTACACCACAGAGGCGGACAAGAAATGTTTTTAACATTTAAATATGATACGCCACATCCAGGACTTGTTCAGTTGGTTTGTGAGGGAAGTGTAGGCAGAGGAACGGTAGGCATGAATATGACAAGCAGATTAGAGTAGATATAGTATATAGTAGTTACGTAGAAATGAAAATATTATTGCAGGATAGGGTGGCATGAAGGGCTGCATAAAAACATCCTATGGACTGATAAACCAAACAAAAACAGATGTATTTAATATTTACGTTACTTTAAATATCAGTACACGTGGATTATTTTTAAGCACATAGGTTCAGTATACCTTCTACCATGCTTGGTTATTTTAACTAATCCGGACTTTATTGATCAGGACCGCTCGGCCCCCAGTTAATCTAGATTAATGATGTTTTGATGTACTTTATACTGTATGATTGTAGGAGGTCCCTTCGTCTGCTGCCAGTGGTATCACTTCATTGCATTTTCCTTTATTGATCAATGTTGTATCATTACCTCCTTAATGCAGACCCTCTGGTCTAGGGCCTCAGACCCCAGGTTCGATTCCCGGCCTGGTCAGGGAATTTTTCATTCTTTTCAGAGATACCTAGAAGCTGGAATTTTGTCCCGCAGGAGTTCTTTTACGTGCTAAGAAATCTGCGGACACGAGACTTACATATTTGAGCACCTTCAAATACCACCGGCACCGAGTTCGATATCTGCAGTTGCTTAAATGTGGCCAGTACTCAGAATTCCACTGTCCGCATCCAAGAAGATGGCTTTCCGTGGTTTACCATTTTCACACCAGGCAAATGCTGGATCTGTACCTTAATTAAGGCCACGGCCGCTTCTTTCCCACTCCTAGCCCTTTCTTTCCTGTCCCATCGTCGCCGTAAGACATATATTTGTCGGTGCGACTTGTAAAAAAATACCACCGGATTGAGCCAGGATCGAACCTGCAAAGTTGGGATCAGAAGGTCAGTGCCTCAGTCTTCTGAGCCATCGAGCCCGGCCTTATTTTAATAAAAGAAGCAGTTTGTGTTACTATTCGTTATATGAATATTCAGGCATGATTTTCGAACATGGAAAATTACCGGGCGAGTTGGCCGTGCGCGTAGAGGCGCGCGGCTGTGAACTTGTATCCGGGAGATAGTAGGTTCGAATCCCACTATCGGCAGCCCTGAAGATGGTTTTCCGTGGTTTCCCATTTTAATACCAGGCAAATGCTGGGGCTGTATCTTAATTAAGGCCACGGCCGCTTCCTTCCAACTCCTAGGCCTTTCCAATCCCATCGTCGCCATAAGACCTATCTGTGTCGGTGCGACGTAAAGCCCCTAGCAAAAAAAAAAAAAAAAAAAAAATGGAAAATTACATTTAAAAGAATCAAAAGCAAAGACAAGTAATCCCCGTACAGGGAATGAAGGTCCTTAAAGGGGTGGAAGGTAAAGACACTTGATGGGGTAGAATGGTTAGCTCTACGCCCGGCCGCCTTCGCCCCCAGGAATTAACTTGGTACTCATTTTTGGTGTAGGATGAGGGAATCGAACCCGTCTCCTGCAGGATGAACCAAGCACGTCTTTACTGCCTCGACCAGGCAGCCCCTACATGGAAAATGAAGTTAGTGAGATTATTTGAAAGTAACAAATAATACATTCTTTTGTTTTGTCCTGGCCTTTTTTTTTTTCATTTTATTGGAGTCGGCTCTTGAAGTGTTTTTACAGTATGGTGCCCTTCCTGATACCAAGCCGAGCTAGAGAAAATTGTTCACTAATGCGTGTTTCTGTAGTGGTTGGTAGTGTGATGTGTTGTATGTATGCAAATAGAATTGTATCAGGAAGGACATAATTACCCAGTCCCCGAACCGGAAGAATTAACCGGACATATTTGAAAGAACCCGATCCAACCGGGAATCAAACCCAGAGTCCTCCGAACCGAAGGTTACTTCCCTGATCACCAAGCCATGTAGCCAGACTAATAAATCATATATTTTGCAAAAAGGTTGAGCTATATTTTATTACCAGCACTTGTTTCTGACATGTTGCTTTTGTCTTTCGTCCAGTGAAATAGCAATATCTCAAATCCGGCGTTTCACCCGGTTAAACAAACTGTGAATTTAATGAAAATGTCACCAGATGAAGGGCATATAATTCAGTATTTCCGTATCTTAAGAAGAAGTAACTGTCTTTCTTTCTTAATCTCCTTACCCTCCAGGGTTAGCGTTTCCCTCGGACCCAGCGAGGGATCCCACCTCTTCCGCCTCAAGGGCAGTGTCCTGGAGCTTCAGGCTGGGGATGACCAGTTCCTCACCCAGGCACCCTCACCTGCTATGCTGAACAGGGGCCTTGCGAGGGAATGGGAAAATTGGAAGGAAGTGGGGAGGAAGAGGCCGTGGCCTTAAGTTAGGTACCATCCCGGCATTTGCCTGGAGAAGTGGGAAATCACGGAAAACTACTTCAAGTATGGCTGAGGTGGAAATCTAATCAGTTGACCTCCCGAAGCTGAGTGGACCCCGTTCCAGCCCTCGTACCACTTATCAAATTTCGTGGCAGAGCCAAGAATCGAACTCGGACCTCCGGGGGTGGCAGCTAATCACACTAACCACTACACCACCGAGGCGGACCGAAGTAACTATCACTCCTCAAAACTGTC
Source organism: Anabrus simplex (assembly GCF_040414725.1). Taxonomy (NCBI): domain Eukaryota; kingdom Metazoa; phylum Arthropoda; class Insecta; order Orthoptera; family Tettigoniidae; genus Anabrus; species Anabrus simplex. The sequence continues at coordinate 81,119,705 of NC_090275.1, read as the reverse complement.
TAGCCGATGCAGCGGAGGCAACTTCCATTTCACCGCCGAGGATATACGTTCGGTCTCCCATCACTAAGAAGAGGAATTTGGAAACAGAATTTCCTCTTCTGGAAGGGCCTAGAACCTTTGATTTCACTCAGACTACAATACATATTAGTTCCAGTAGAGATGCTTGATATTTCAAAAGAAAATAAGAGGAACAAATACTTAATTGAAACTGTACACTGCTGTACTCTATTACAGCAGTGGATATGGCTTAGAAGACGGGAGTATGCTATGGTTGTTCCTCTCTTTTTTTTTTTTTTTTTTTTTTTTTTTTTTTTTTTTTTTTTTTTTGCGTCGCACCTTTAGAATAATGTTACTGGCTTTACGTCCCGCTTACTACTTTTGCGGTTTTCGGAGACGCCGATGTGTTTTAATTTAGTCCCGTACGAGTAATTTTACGTGCCAGTTAATCTACCGACACGAGGCTGAGGTATTTGAGTGACTGCAAATACCACCGGACTGAGCCAGGATCGAACCTGCCAAATTGGGGTCAGAAGGCCAGCGCCTCAACTGTCTGAACAACTCAGCCCGGCAAGGACTGCAGATTACGAGGTGTCGTGTGGTCGACACGACGAATTCTCTCGGCCGTTATTCTTGGCGTTCTAGACTGGAGACGCATTCTCACCGTTAGATAGTTCCTTAATTGTAATCACGCAAGCTGGCCTGGAATCGAACACGGGATCACGCTAATCTTATGTCTCTGGGCCGGTGACTTACCGTATTCATTCACCGAAGGAAATAATGAATCATCAGAATGTATTTTATTGTTATCTGTTATTACAATAATTACAAACACTCCAGATTACGAAGGCATACATTTTTTTAAATGTAAAATTAACCAATTTCGTTAATTGTGCCGAAAGTTGAAGGGCCAAAGGGCGCGGAAATATTTCGAATTGTCTTGGATAGCTCTATGAAACTCATACATTTCGAAAATCACTTCTGGCCTAAATGCAGTTCCGGAAAACCAAACAGCCTAAAATCACTTGTTTCTTTACTCGTATCCTTTTAATTCAAGCCTAGCCAAGTTAAGTTATTTAAATAATTCTTTCTGTAATATGTTCATTGGTTCAATACCCTCAGGCGTTTTCTGATTTTTGAAAAAATGTCCATCTCAAATGTAGTTGCAAGGGCTTAAGTGAAACTCTGCATTGACTCACATTAGCGCTCGTAGTGGTAGAGAAAGGCAAACTGCCAGTCTAATCGAGCGGATAACGATGAATAAGAATACGGTGGGTCTACATGACATGCGATTAGTACCACTATAGGAGGAACACCATGATTCTGCTTTACCAGAGGGGCCGGTGACGTTGTGAACAGGATCCACTGAGTATCATTTTTTCATCACCACTCGTTTTAGATTCTAGTCAGTGGATACGTTGCACCTCCTACCAATAAAGGGCCGCTGGCCTAGCTGTTAGGCCCATTTATACAACAAATATCATCATCATCATCATCATCATCATCATCATCATCATCATCATCAGAGTCTATAGAACTCCGAGAAATTATCCTCTATCATAACATCCTCTTTAGTTGGTCTCGTCTTGCTGTACTTCAGAATCTCCTACAACAAAGTAAGATGCTACTACAAATAAATATGTGTCCACTGGAGCTTGCTGTTGAATAGTGTGAGGGTGGAGGGAGTTAAGTCAGCTTAACTCTCTTTCCCAGTAAACGACTCTCTAAATGTGGAGAGGACAAGAGAGGTAAGTAGATATAACTCGGGTTTTTTTTTCCTTTCCATGTGCACAAATGTTGGCTTAACTCAAAAAGCAGTGGTTCAGTGTCCTCATTAAATTCAGTCTAACAACTTAACTCTCTGTCCCTGTGCGAGATATGGCTGACGTATGCTACAGTACTTGTCACGTAAGGCTATAAATTACACTAAAAGGCAAATATCGGCGCCCTATTCTCCTTTTTTTTTTTAATGGCTGATCACTGCTGCCAAGTTGACTAGTTACATATTGATATCACGAGACATCAACAAACTAACCTCAATTTAGATATCAGTAATGGAGTGTCCCTTATCCGAGTAAATGATAATAAATGATCAATCAAAATATTCACAATTAAGTCGGTTTTCACGCTTAATGAGGATACACACACTCTCTCTCACTCACCCTCACTCATTTAATGTGATATATTCCTGCCTTTATTTTGAGATACGCGTTACTATAACCACATTCTTCGATGTTTGCCTGGTGGTAAATAATTCATCTCTCTTCTTGAAATTTGCAATTATTTGTCGGACTGAATAATACACACAAACAAATATATTACATGTACATATGGCATAAGACAATAAGAATTCACAAAGGCTAAGTCTGCAAACCGTACCAGAGTCGTGACAAGACAAGACAAGGTTAGGTCAGGTTAGGTCAGGTTAGGTTAGGTTAGGTTAGGTTAGGTTAGGTTAGATTGATAACGAAATTTCCTTCCATTGGAACTGAACTGATCTTTATAGACGAGGTAAGGCTACTTTCCCTTTCGGACGAGTTCTTGGAGATTTTTCTTGCTCATTAGACATCCTAATCGTATTTTATAAGTAAGTATTAGACGAAATAAGACCGTAATTAATAAGATATCCGCCTCTGTTGTGTATTAATGGTCAGTGTGATTAGATGCCACCTCCGGAGGGCCAAGTTCGATTCCCGGCTCTGCCACGAAATTTGAAAAGTGGTACTAGGGCTGGAATGTGGTCTACTCAGCCTCGGGAGGTCAATTGAGTAGAGGGCGGTTCGATTCTCTGCTCAGCCATCGTGGAATAGGTTTTCCGTGGTTTCCCGCTTCTCTTCCAGGTACCTAACTTAAGGCCACGGACGCTTCCATCCCTCTTCTTTGTATATTCCTTCCAATCTCCCCATCTCACGCCAGACCCCTGTAGGTGAGGCAGCCTGGCCGAGGTACTGGTCCTCCTCTCCAGTTGTATCCCCGGATGCAAAGTCTCACTCTCCAGGACACTGCCCTTGAGGCGGTGGAGGTGGGATTCATCGCTTAGTTCGAGAGAAAAACCAACCCTGGAGGGTAAACAGATTGAGAAAGAAAGAAAGAAAGAAAGAATTAATCAAATGCTGCGTTCGTCATTTCACACCAACTACATTATTAACGAACATGCCACAATTCGACTTACCTGGTATTTCCCAAACAGATTTACAATCCTACAGAAAAATAAAACAAGCTTTAATGATAACCCGCAAATGTAACACTAGTGATTTTAACAATACGGCAGTGGCAACACGTAATTCTCGCAAATCACGAAATAAACCATGACTGTGCCAGATGAACTGGTAAATGTAAGACGTCATATTGGCGAGTAGGGTCCCTAAACTGTATGTTTAGTGACACTGAATCGAACCCAACAGTTAGAAAATAACTAAAAATCACTACGTTCAGTATTACCAGGGGAGAAAGATTAAGGTTGTACCCTTAGTGTATAGGCTTACTTGCCAGGGAGTACACATATGGACATATGGTGTATTTTTCATTCTATGACGTAATTGCGTTCTTTCCGCGCTCTAAGGAGCAGGACTGAACTCGTGTCCTCGTCCTGAGGAGAGGTGCGTGTACCATTTTAACCACATACCAGCCTCCGACCAATCTTAAATTTCTGGCAGCGGGCGAGTTGGCCGTGCGCGTAGGGGCGCGCAGCTGTAAGCTTGCATCGGGGAGATAGTGGGTTCGAAAGCCCTGAAGACAGCTTTTCGTGGTTTTACATTTTTTTCACACCAGGCAAATACTGGGACTGTACTTTAATTAGGGCCACGGCCGCTTCCTTCTCACACCTAACCCCTTTCTGTCCCAATGTCGCCATAAGAACTATGTGTGTTGGTGTGACGTAAAGCCAATTATATATATATATATATATATTACTACCGTGCGAGTTGGCTGTGCAGGTAGGGTCATGTAGCTATCAGCTTGCATTCGGGAGATAGTGGGTTCGAACCCCACTATCGCCAGCTCTGAAGACGACCACCTCCTGCCTACTCGTAGCCCTTTCCTATCCCATCGTTGCCATCTGTCGGTGCGACGTAAATCAAATTGTGAAAATAAATAAATAAATAAATAAATAAATAAATAAATAAATAAATAAATAAATAAATAAATAAATAAATAAATAAATAAATAAATAAATCACTATGGTATACTGCGATATACGTTCGATTGGGTAGTAAAATAACTAACGATGGCAGAAGTAAGGAGGACATAAAATGCAGACTAGCACAAGCAAGGAAGAGCTTTCTTAAGAAAAGAAATTTGCTCACTTCAAACATTGATATCGGAATTAGAAAGATGTTTTTGAAGACTTTCGTGTGGAGCGTGGCATTGTATGGAAGTGAAACATGGACGATAACTGGCTCAGAAAGAAAGAGAATAGAAGCTTTTGAAATGTGGTGTTACAGAAGAATGCTGAAGGTGAGATGGATAGATCGAATTACGAATGAAGAGATACTGAATCGAATTGGTGAGAGGAGATCGATTTGGCTAAATTTGACGAGAAGAAGAGATAGAATGATAGGACACATCTTAAGACACCCAGGACTTGTTCAGTTGGTTTTTGAAGGAAGTGTAGGGGGTAAGAACGGTAGGGGTAGACCAAGATATGAATATGACAAGCAGATTAGAGCAGATGTAGGATGCAGTAGTTACGTAGAAATGAAAAGGTTAGCACAGGATAGGGTGGCATAGAAGCTGCATCAAACCAGTCTATGGACTGATGACTGATGACTCAAACAACAACAGTCTTTACTACACCTACTACTCCTTCACGTAGTTGTGAATGTACTTTGGGCCATGATGTACATGCATATTATGGAGCCAACGTTGAGCCCAGTACACATTTTTAGACTGTTGAAAAATCTGTTGCAAGCACATAGAGTCCTAACTACATCACAAAGTTGACCTCTCTTTGGGATAATAAATCACCAGGCAAATAGAAGGTAACAAGTAGGAACTCGTCGGCAGCGGGCGGAAAGAAAAATGGCTCAAGTCACAGAGAGAGGGAAACAAGTGGATGGGTTTGGCCGGAGAACATTACTTGAGGACTAGGTTGAACAGCGCGCTGTCCCTGCCTCGCCAAGTGGGGAAGTGGAGAGCGTTACGGGAAACCTTTCCAGTTCTGTTCCATATGATCTTATGTAAAGAACATAATTATTTCATACGCTTTTTCAGAATATTATCTGATTTCCCATTTTCGCTACCTTCCCAATCCTAGCCCCTACCCATCCTTTCGCTGCAGAAAACCTCCGATGTGTTAATGCGACGTTGAAACACAAGCAAAAAAACTACAGTTTTAGCCCATCAGGGAAGCAACTCTATGTTGAAAGCATCCTAGGGATATGAGTCACGAATTTTAGGTAAACAAAATATAAGAAAACATGAGAATATATTCTTTATTTATTCCTAAAAATAACAACCCTTTTCTTAATCATCGTTATCCGCTCGATTAGATTAGCAGTTTGCTTTTTTCTACCACTACGAGCGCTAATGTGAGTCAATGCATTGTTTCACTTAAGCACCACTACGAGCGCTAATGTGAGTCAATGCATTGTTTCACTTAAGCCCTTATAACTACATTCGGTGTGGACATTTTACAAAAAAATAAAAAAAATCATATAACGCTTGAGGGTGTTGAACCAAGGGACAGGTTACAGAAAGACTTATAAAAATAATTTAGTTTTGCTAGGATTGGAATCAAAAAGAAAACAAGTAAATGAACAAGCGATTTTAGGCTGTTTTTCCGGAAATGATTTTGGAAATTTTTAGTTTGATAGAGCTGTCTAAGACTCACAAATTGAAACCTTTTCTGGCCCTTTAGCCATTCAACATTTGGCACAATTGAGGAAAATGGTTAAATTTACGTTTTTCGCAACTTTGTCTGCGAAGAAATTAAATTTACGTTTTTCGCAACTTTGTCTGCGAAGAAATTAAATTTACGTTTTTCGCAACTTTGTCTGCAAAGAAATGTTTCCAGCATTTAAAAATCGGCGGTAGGCTGACACTATTGTAACGGCCGCAGGGTTTGGACAGTTTCGTGGACTTACTTATTAGAAATATAAAAGACAAAAATTATGTGGATAATACATTTTATTCAATAGGACCTGATACACTTGGAATGTGTAATAATTCGGTGTAGTATGGGTCTGTGATGTGAGAAATCAGAGACATAATTTAAGAGTTCTGGTGTAATATCACGCGTAAAATAAGATCAATAAATGTATTGCCCAATGTGGTGGGGCAGTTGCTCCGCACAACATTCAAATTAAAGTTATGTTTGAGTGCGCGAGTCAAGACATCGCCATCTTATAACAGAGTATGCGCGTGACGTAACATTTTGCCTTACTTTGCACCGCTGTTTCATGAAAATTGTTTGAAATTTTATATATTTTTGCAACAGGTAGCCTTCTGTTTTATCTGTCAGTCGAGACATTAAACATAATCGTGAATTAAATATTCTCGTCGATATTCTACCCAAACACTAAAAGCGTCTTAGCATTTTCTTTCCATGTACCCGTTGTCGGGGAACGTAGGTCTACATTAAAAGGGGAAAAAACGGAAATTATATGGGCCGCCTTGTGGCCGTGATTGTTAAGGAACTGTAAAAGATGCGCCGAGTAAAAGTTGCGCCGTAGAGATTCCCCGCCGGGAGTAGAAGTGGTTTGACAGCTGTCTTAAAGCAACTGCTACCTGCGCTGCACCGCAGGGGCTTATTTCCAGATTCAACGAATGGTATGAATATCTGTACAAGTGAGATTTTGAAATCTCTATATATAAAATAACATGTCCTGACTGACTGACTGACTGACTGACTGACCGACCGACCGATGAAAAGTGGGTTAAATTTTTAAAATGAGGATATCTATATCTCAAAAACTTGAAAGTTTACAGACGTAAAAATTAGTATTTGGAATTTCCTTTAAAAATAAAGAAACACGTATTTTTGGTTTTCAGAAAATCCCCTTAAGGGGGGGGGGGATAAAAAAAGGGGGAAATGGGTTGATCACCTTCTATGAGGAGACTTATATCTTAAAAAGTTAAGATGTTATAGACGTGAAAATTGATATTTGGAATCTCCTTTGAAAATAAAGAAACACGTATTTTTGTGTTTCTGGATAATCCGACGAATAGGGGGTGAACAGGAGTGGCAAACAAGGTGAATTTTTAAAAAGACTATATCCACAAATTATCTCAGATACGTAACATATTACAGATTTGAAAACTGGTATTTGGAATTTCCTTTAAAAATAAAGAAACACGCATTTTTCAGGGGGATCAACTTGTTGGGGGGGGGGGATGTGAAAACGGAGATGAATTTCTTTTACGAGGATACATATATCTAAAAAACTGAAGAAGTTACAGTCGTGATAATTGGTATTTGGAAGCTATTTTAAAGAAACGGGTACTGTTTGTTTTTGAAATATTCATTTGAGTGGGGAGTGTGAAAGGAAGTGAAAAAAATTGAATTCCTTTTCTGGAGAAACTTATATCTCAAAACTGAAGGTTACAAGACGTGGAAATTGGTATTTGGAATCTCCATTAAAAATAAAGAAACGCGCATTTTTTGGGTGGGGTGAAACCAACTTTACGGTCGGGGGTGGAGTGAAAAATGAGTTGAATTCCTTTCATGAGGATACTTATATCTGAAAAACTAAAGATGTTACAGACGTGAAAATTAGTATTTGGAATCTCTTTTGAAAATAAAGAAACACGCTTTTTGTGGGGGGGGGGGGGAAATCACCTCTCAAAATTGAAGATGTTACAGTGGTGATGATTGGCATTTGGAAGCTCCTTTATAAATAAAGAAACGGGTAGTTTTGGTTTTCGGAAAACTGACTTAAGGTGGGCTTGAGAGGAAGTGAAAAAAATTCTTTTTATGGAGAAACTTCTGTCTCATATCTCAAAAACTAAAGATGCTAAATACGTGAAAATTGGTATTTGGAATCTCCTTTAAAAATAAACACGCACTTTTTGGGAGGGAGTAATAAACTTAACGGGTATGAAAGGGGGGGGGGGGATGAAAAAGGAGTTGAATTACTTTTATGAGTATTCTTATATCTCAAAACTGAAGATGTAAAAATTAGTAGTTGGAATCTCCTTTAAATATAAAGAAACACGCATGTGTTTTTGCGGAAAATCGACGTAAAGGGTGTGTATTAGAAAATAAGTAAATAAGGAGTTGAAATGTTTTTATGAGGATGCTTTATCTTAAAAACTGAAGCTGTTACAGACGTGAAAGTTGGTATTTTCAATTTCCTTTCTAAATAAGCACGATTTTTTTGTTTTCGGGAAGTCCACTGAAGGCGGAGAGGGGTGGAAAGAAGTGAAGAAGTTGAATTATTTTATGAGTATATCTTTATCTCAAAAATTGAAGGTGTTACAGACGTACAGACATGAAAACTGGTATTTGGAATCTCCTTAAAAAATATGAAACACGTACTTTTTGGTTTTCGGTAAATCCAGTTAAGGGGCTGAGAAGAATTGGAAAAGCGGGTAAATTTTTAAAATGAGTACCGGTATATAAACATTATATGTCAAAAAATGAACATGTTAGAGACAAGAAACTTTGTATTTTGAGAGTCCTTTAAAAATACAGGAACATGTACCTTTTTGTTTTCGGAGAAGCCACTTAACGGGGGGTGAAAAGAAGTGAGAAATAGTTGAATTATTTTTATGAGGATACTTATATCTTAAAAAGATGATGTTACATACGTGAAAATTGGTATTTGGAACCTTCTTTAAAAATAAATAAACACCAATTTAATTTTCGTATAATACACTTCGATGGGAGTGGGAGTGGGGGAAGGACTGATCGAGGGGTTGAATTATTTCTCTGATGATACTTTTGTATATCTCAAAATCTGAAGAAGTTACAGATGTGGGAATAGGTATTTGGAATCTCCTTTAAACATAAAGAAACGTGTATTTATTTTTTCGACTTTTATGAGAAGACTGTTTCTCGCATGTACAGTTCTATGTCGCACGGTCTTATTAGCCCCAAAAGGTAATACCACAAACATGGTTTACGAAGAATTTCTGAGGTAAATGAAACTCAATTTTTGGGTGAGATTTTATACTTTATGAATTTTCAGACAAACCAAGTGTGGATACATGGAATCAGCTTTTCAGTCTTATGAAGAATATCCACAACCTGTTTGTAGCTAACTGACAGGGTCAGGAATAGAATGAATGAAGGATGAAATACCACTAAAGGAAGAAAATGCTGCCGAATTCGAGGTCTAGCGTGCTTTTTCGGACAAAGATTAATGGATTGCAAATGAAATGATAGCGAATTTGTTGAATAAAGAATGACCAGTGAAAACAGAAAAAAACTGTCTCACCCTACGTTTCCCCTGACATGCACCCCTTATGAAGTGATGGGGGTCAAGAATGAACCATACCTACTGTCAAGGAAAGGAAATTGTGTGCCCTGGCGAGGCCTGTCGCAATCCCCTGGGTATAAAAGATAAATAAATGACAAATTAAATTGTTTCAAACAGTGATGCTGATATAAAGAAATCAGAAATAATATTTTGAAAACCCTGATAAGGGGCAAGTAGGCAGTGGACACTGTCACATTCTGAAACACGAAACTTCCCTGTGGAATCCCCAAAAAAACAAGACCTCTCGCTAATGAGATCCTAGAATGATTAATGACCACGGCGCAACTTTTACTCGGCGCAAGTTTTACGACACCTTGGGAAAGCATTCTTTCTGATTATATTAGACATGTTTGCGAAATTAAATAACTGGTTTGACAGAAGGCAGTTTGGGTTTAGGAAAGGTTATTCAAGTGAATCTCAACTTGTAGGATTCCAGCAAGATATAGCAGATATCCTGGATTCAGGAGGTCAATTGGACTGTACTGCGATTGACCTATCTAGGGCTTTTGATAGGGTAGATCATGGGAGACTACTGGCAAAAATTAGTGCTATTGGACTAGAAAAAAGAGTGACTGAATGGGTGGCTGTATTTCTAGAAAATAGAACTCAGAGAATTAGAGTAGGCGAAGAGGGGAATTCCTCAAGGAAGTATTATTGGACCTTTATGTTTTCTTATATGTATATCAGTGATATGTGTAAAGAAGTGGAATCAGAGTTAAGGCTGTTTGCAGATGATGTTATTGTGTACAGAGTGATAAATAAGTTACAAGATTGTGAGCAACTGCAAAATGACTTCGATAATGTTGTGAGATGGACAGTAGAAAATGGTATGATGATAAACGGGGTTAAAGGTCAGGTTGTGAGTTTCACAAATAGGAGAAGTCCTCTCAGTTTTAATTACTGCGTTGATGGAGTAAAAGTTTCTTTTGGGGATCTTTGTAAGTACCTAGGTGTTAATATAAGGAAAGATCTTCATTGGGGTAATTACATAAATATGATTTTTAATAAAGGGTACAGAACTCTGCACACGTTTATGAGGGTATTTAGGGGTTGTAGTAAGGTTGTAAAGGAGAGGGCATGTAAGTCTCTGGTAAGACCCCAACTAGAGTATGGTTCCGGTGTATGGGACCCTAACCACGATTACTTGATTCAAGAACTGGAAAAACTCCAAAGAAAAGCAGCTCGTTTTGTTCTGGGTGATTTCCGACAAAAGAGTAGCGTTACGAATATGTTGCCAAGTTTGGACTGGGAAGACTTGGGAGAAAGGAGACGAGCTGCTCGACTAAGTGGTATATTCCGAGCTGTCTGTTGATTGATTGATTGATTGATTGATTGATTGATTGATTGATTGATTGATTGATTGATTGATTGATTGATTGATTGATTGATTGATTGATTGATTGATTGATTGATTGATTGATTGATTGATTGAAGTCCATAACGTGTAGCACTAAGGTTAGCCGATTCGTGTGTCCCGTTGATGGAAAAAAAAAAAGGAAGCCATCAGAATGTTGGCCGGCAGGGTAGGTGAGGTGGTATACAATATCTAAAAATTAGATTGCGTGCCGAAAGCCTCGATTACCGAGCGAGTTGGCCGTGTGGTTAGGGTCGCGTAGCTGTGAGCTTGCAGTCGGGAGATAATGGGTTCGAACTCTACTGTCGGCAGTCCTAAAGATGGTTTTGCGTGGTTTCCTATTTTCACACCAGGCTCTACCTTAGCTAAGGGCAAGGCTGCTTCCTTCCCACTCCTAGCCATTTCGTATCTCATCGTCGCGTAAGTCGTACGGTATCTATGTTGGTGTGACGTAAAGCAACTTTAAAAAAAAAAAAAGAATCCGTTCCGTGGTTCTCGAGCTCAGCGCGCACAAACACAGATTTTATTTGAAAATAGATACCGTTTCTTTCTGTATTTCTTTAAAAAAATATTTATTGTACTACCAAATAACATATTCTTGTATCTCGATCTCCTACATATCAACGCTCTACGATATCAGCATGTTTAGATCGTGGTGAGTGACGTACAAAGTACTTTATAGCGGTCCAATTGAAGAGGATGTGCTGAACGCTTTCATTTTTAAAGCCTGCCATTGAACTTGTCATCCGTAACTCTTCCCCGCAGAAATATATGAGACTGTGTCTGTCTGGTATTACTGCAGGTATTCGGGCGATATTGAAAGCTCCTTATTTCTGATCCGGCAAGTGAATAATACAGAACTCTCTTCCAGTAAACATCTTCAGATTTTCAAGATCTTCTACTTTACTTCTGAATACAAAAGTATGTATGCTCTGCATATCTAGGCCATCCCCAACTCACGAGCGAAGAAAATAACTTCAAATGACGCAGAAAGAGATGTGTGTTAACTCTGAATAAAATTGCAGCATATTTTGTTCAGTACTTATAAAACATATTGAAGAGGTAATAAGTAGAGAATTTCATCGCCATAAGACCTATCTGTGTCAGTGCGACGTAAAGCAACTAGCAATAAGTAGAGAACAAAAATGGCCAACCGGACACCAGTGCGATCCCAACCCACAACCTTCCGATTTCGCATCAGATCCTCTTACCCACTGAGCGATGGTGGCGTAGGTCGAGTACAATGCCTTCGTGAAAATTAAATATTCCCAGACGTATTTTAACGTCCTAGCTGAGTAGAAGTGGATTCTTTACGATATCTCGTTTCGGTGTTTTTGGTTCGACCCTTGCCTCGACACAGGGATTTTCTAGCCCTACTTCTTTCCACTCCGCTATGGAATTTCGTGGTCTCGGTTGTCGTTTAACTGCCTGGGCTTACAGTCGTGTTGGGCTGAGTGGCTCAGACGGCTGAGGCGCTGGCCTTCTGACTCCAACTTGGCAGGTTTGATCCTGGCTCAGTCCGGTGGTATTTGGAAGTGCTAAAATACGACAGCCTCGTGTCGGTAGATGTAATCGCACATAAAAGGACTCCTGCGGGATTAAATTCTGGCATCTCGGTGTCTCCGAAAACCATAAAAGTAGTTAGTGAGACGTAAAGCCAATAACATTATTATTATTATTATTATTATTATTATTATTATTATTATTATTATTATTATTATTATTATTATTATTATTATTATTATACTGTAGATTTGATGCAACAACGATAACAGAGGCGGGCTAATATATGTAGTGACAACCATACCTGATAAAAAAATCACATTTCTCACATACTCTCATCAAGGTATCGAATCAGTTTTGATTGACACTGTATTTTAAACATAATCCAGTCTGAAAACAATACCCATATGGCACACGGCACACAGTAGTCATTTCACACGCCATTAAGCAAAATCAAGCGAATATAATTTACTTTTTTAATAAATCATTTATCCTTTATTCTCGATTTTTTTAAAGTAGTCAATAAAGGTATTTTCGCAGCTCATCCGACAAGTGGCAGTAAATCAAAGCCCTCTTTGTTGTAGATTATATCGGTTTTTATGAACGCAATAAGAGGGATACATACAGATAAAAATTACACAGAAAAATCTGAACTCGTATGTTTGAGAGGCATTGTTTCACGTCCAAATAACCATTAACAATAATCCACTTACAGACAGAAAAGTCTGAAGATATAATAATAATAATAATAATAATAATAATAATAATAATAATAATAATAATAATAATAATAATAGGATGCCTAGTATTGAATTACAAGGCGGATACATTAGAATTAGACTACTACTAAAAGAATTATGTGGAAATACTCGGTCCGCTAAGAACCACAGAACTTCTTTGGAAATCAAGGAGTAGGCCTAATTATGAAATATTATATCGGAACATAGAAAACACAACAGATACAATACGGAAGGGGCGACTGATATTTTTTGGACATTTATACAGAATGGATGACAACAGGTTAACCAAATAAATCCTCTGAAAATAATCAGTCATGGTTTTCTGCTTTTGTACCGAGAAACACTGTTTCTTTATTTTATTTCTCAAGTTTCTCAAAACAAGTTTTTTGGTGATGAGAGCATCATACTGGCAATATTATCCCGACCTTTTGTAATTATGTATTACTGTAACTCCTAACATTCGTGCATTGTTAGTGTTTTTGATATCGCGGTTGAGCCCGGTTGATCCGATTACGGTAAATCGAGAATTGAGTTTGCATATGTTTGAGGTCAGTGCATACATTTTAAATTTCGGGTTTATTGTCCATGTTTTTGACTCCTATTATGCGTTACAAGCAGTTTTCAAGAAAATGTAAAGTACTGTAATTAATGCCGTGAACTCTTGCGGAATGAGTGGCCTTGTTCCGAATGATCATTACACCTGTGGTAAGATTTCAAGGAAAAATGAATACAAGAGCGTGCGTTCTCGAATTCAAGTACTGTCCCGTCACATCCCTGGATGTAGGGAGATCTTCCTCCACATTGAAGCTCATTTTAACAAACAATCGCCACAGATGTTTGCTAGAAAACTTGGAGAAGATTATTCTTGTGTACTGCGAAGCAAGTTATGGACAGGAAAGTATGGTGTGCAGTGTAAAATGAAAGAGGACCCCCTGTGTGTGGGGGACGCAGATGCAGAATGCACCCACGGTATCCCCTGTCTGTCCTAAGAGGCGACTAAAAGGGGCCCAAGGGGCTCTCAACTTGAAAGTGTGTGTGTTGGCGACCACGGGGCCCTTAGCTGAGTCCTGGCATTGCTTCCGCTTACTTGTGCCAGGCTCCTCACTTTCGTCTATTCTGTCCGACCTCGCTTGATCAACTCTTGTTCTTTTCCGACCCCGACGGTATTAGAGCATTCGAGGCCCTTCGTGGCCCTTGTCTTTCTTCGTCCGTTACTTCATTTTTCGAAGTGACGGATCCCTTATTTTTTCTTATTTTTTTCTCTCTTTCTTCCCCATGTGGGTCGGGGATGCAGACGAAAAATACACCCTGCCTGTAGTGAGAGGCGACTAAAAGGGGGACCAAGGGATGATTGTATTAGAACCATGAAACTATTTTTGATTAGTATTATCTCGCGCGGAACACCATGGGTCGCCTGAACTTGCGTGTAGTACCACTATATTAAGTAGTTTTTCTCCATTTCTGTTACATTCTTTATCCTGGTATTTCTATTAACTAGTAATACCCCGTCCTCAAGTTGACTATAAACTGGTTTCTTGTCCCCTATCCTCGCGTTAAGATCGCAGATAATAATAATGCTTGCCTGATCATACGTACTTCTCATTCGTCTAATTTCTGTCGCTAAATTCTCAAAAAAATCATTCTGCGCAAATGGGGAGCTCAAAGGTGGATTATATATAAAGGCTATACATATTTCATTCCTCCAATTAACCCTATCTAATATTCTTATCCAGATTAATTCCTTAAACTCAGATTCTAACCGCTGTATTCTATCTTTTAAGTTGTTTTTGATAACCACTGAAATTCCGCCCGATATCCTTCCTCTATTGGATCTCCTTGATCCATATTGACTCCATACGATACACCCTTCTATCTTTAAGTCTTTCTTGTAATCAGCCCAAGTTTCTACAAGCCCAAGGATGTCCATTTCTTCCAGTAGCTCTTTAAAGTCTTCGTTACCTATTTTGCTCCATACTCCTTCAATATTAACACATGATACCTTTAACTCTAGTTATTTTTTACTTCTATGTTCTAAACTCCCTGACTTACTTCTAGTTATCCTAGATCTTTCCACTTCCATTATACTTCCCTCCGGAGAGCAAATAACGTCCTTCTCAGATAGTTCTTCTGTGAGTTTTAATCTACTACCTGAACCCATCCCCTTCTTCTGAAAAAAGTCTTTTAGACTCACTGACCTACGCCTGGAAGTATCCTCAGCTC
Source organism: Anabrus simplex (assembly GCF_040414725.1). NCBI lineage: Eukaryota > Metazoa > Arthropoda > Insecta > Orthoptera > Tettigoniidae > Anabrus > Anabrus simplex. The sequence continues at coordinate 81,104,472 of NC_090275.1, read as the reverse complement.
CTCCACGCGGCGCCGCTGTTGACATCCGGCTCGCCTCGTCGTTGCTCCCACTGTTATTTAACTCCGCTGGAAGATCTTTCCCAGCCAGAGTCTTGGTTCTACTATATTAAGTACACCAGAGGTTTGTGATTAGTAGCAGCAGAGAGGGGTTCACTATGGGTTTACAGTACCTGTGATTAATACCATTGTCAGGAACACCACGGGTCTGGGCGTTGCCTCTGATTAGTACCACTATATGAGCGACACCGTGGGTCTGCGTTGCCTGTGATTAATACCCACTATATGAGGAACACCACGGGAATACCAGCGTCCGGGATTAGTACACCTAGGTGAGGAACACCATCGGTTTGCGTTGCCTATGAGTGGCGCCATTATGTGAGAAACACCATAGGTCTGCGTTACCTGTGCGACGTACAATACTTGTGAGTAGTACCATCATGTGTGGAATACCGCGAGTCTACGCTACTTGTGATTAGTACCCCAACATGACAAATATCATGGTTCTAGTTTACCAGCGATAAGTGCCATTATGAGGGGCCGTTGACCTGGATTTTGGACCCTTTTAGACAACAAGCATCCTCGATTAAGGATTGTACTTTAGAAGTGGTCCCTTGGTCAGTAATACTACTTTTATGATAGTTTTTGGGTCAGATCCACTGATTGTTTCAAATTCATATCCATCCAATTCATTCTTCATGACATTTTTTTATTTTGGTCAGTGGATGATTTTGAACTTTTAATTTGTTATTACGTTTCGTACCATTATGGGCCGATGACCTAGATGTTAGGCCCCTTTAAACAACAAGCATCATTAAATGAAAGAGTAATAGGTATTTAAGTCTGTTTCTTCATGTTAGTGTTTTCTTACAACCTGACTAATTGATCTGCCATGTGTATTGATTAACACTGTGTCTTAGCTTATATAGGAGACGTGTGCATGTTTTGACAGTTAAGACCGATACGTCTCACGAACTATGCACGGATTGTTTGTACTAGTGGAACAGCCGCAGCTGTCAGTAGTGTGCGATTTCTTGTTTTTCATTTAGTTTGTTCGTGGTCATGATTTTATCTATTACTGTGGGTAAATCGCGTGAGTATAGTAAAGGAATCTCATAAAAATGTTTGATAGCATGAAAATAAGCGCATACTTACGTGCATATTTCAGCACTTTTTGCAGCATAGTTGCATGCATATATTGATGATTTATACAAAATATAAATCCCATGTTTACTCATAACACACGCTTCCGTTGTCAGTTGGCATTCGCATACACATTTCTGTGGCTTGGTTCTAAAAGGGCCAATGTCATTTTTTAAAATCGAAATTGAGATATTAACTGATACAAACGCGTTTTATCCTGGCTTGCAACTTGTTAAAAGGGCCATTGTCTCTGTTAAGTACTAAACGAACAGTTAACGTTCAATTAAATAAGCCCTTACCAATAATGTTAGATTACCAATAAAGATCAGATACCTGGCAATATTTAAAGAATACGATAGAAAAAATTAGCGTTTAATTAATAAGGTGACTTCCACAAAGAAAGTATAAAGTTATTTAAAGTTAGTTGTTGAAAACAGTAATTGGAAAACTTTAAGCAAAACTTCAAATGCTCATAGCTCAAAAACAGGTTTTTTGACATTGGCCCTTTTAGAACCAAGCCACAGATTTATGCAGTGAAATAGTCTACGGCAGGATCTTTATTTATGCTTGACAAGGACTTTCTCGCTCGACCTTGGCCGCCAGTGACGGTTCAGTTGCCGACTACCGCGCGTGCGTATATCCGGCAGAATACAGTGCTCAAAATCATTATCATGCAATTTACTCACCATTTTTACAGTTTATGCTGAAAATAGTCCCCATGCGCTGCCAAACACAATCGACATATTCTAATGAAGTTTTCGGTTACTCTACAATGTTCTTCAGCACTGATGGATGCAATTGCAGCTCTTACATTGTCTTTAAGTTCATCTAGTGTGTGAGGGTTGTTCTCATAAACTACATTGTTTAACATTCCTCACAACTAAGAATCACATGCCGTTAAATCTGGGCTACCAGGGGGCCACAGAGTTTTACTTGTGATCCTCGTACCATACACGCTTCAGTAAGGAGATAACGACCTTTACGTCTATTTTTATTGTTTGCTGAACCTGTACGTTTGAATCTCTTGGCCAGTTGTTTTATTGTCCGATTGATAGGAATGGGTCTCCCTGGTATTTGGAGGTGCTCAAAAATACGCCAGCCTCCTGCCAATAGATTTACCGGTAAGTAAGAGAACTCTTGCGGGACAAAATTTGGGCAACTCGCCATCTCCTAGAAGGTAGTTAATGTGATGTAAAAACCTACAGCAACGTCTCTACACTCTTTATTGGCGCGCCGAGCGAGTTGGCTGCGCAGTTCGGGTAGTGTAGCTGCGAGCTTGCATTCGGGAGGTGATTGAATCGAATCTCACCATCGGCGACTTTAAAGATGGTTTTCCATGGTTCCCCGCTTTTTTTTCAACAGGAAATTGCTGGGGCTATAGCCTAATTAAGGCCACGGCCGCTACGTTCCTAATCCTAGCCCTTTACTATCCTTGTGTCCTCGAAAAGTGTGATCGTCAAGTGTATATAGTATGACACGTGGTTAGCCGGTTCGAGTCCCGTTGGTAAAAAAAAAGTGCAATATCAGTATGTTGTGCGGCAGGGTCTGGAAGGTGGTGGTATACAATTTCTAATCACAGGGACGTAACGTTAGGGCCTGAATGGCCCGTGTCATTAGGGGGCCCCTCAGACTCCTCGTAAAAAAAATAAAAAAAATATATATCTAGCCTAATTTTACTCCGCACAGAAGCGATCTGGACGGTTTTGTAGAATCAGTCGAAATAGTTGTTTGTAGCATTTTATTGTACTGAGTGTAGCACAGCACAGCGGTAAAAAAGTAAGCCGCCTCTCGCAACACCGAGACACGCTGCAAACAAAAGACCTGCACCGAATGAATGAAAAAATAATTACAACAATGAAATTGTTACCAAAATATCATACTTTATTATATTTTATTTATCTAAAATTCGTAGTTAAAATTCGAGTCCCGATGGTATTTAAATATAAATAAAATGCTGTTTATTCGGGGCGTCGACATAAGAAGATCCTTTGCCCCTACTTTGTACAATATGTTGTGAACCTGCGTATATTTTGGAAATGGCGGATGTGTAAAGTGTTGAATGTGAGGAAAGGAACATTACGGACGACACAAATACCCAGTACCCAGGTCAGGGATATTAACCATTTACAATTAAAAACCCCTGACCCTGCCGGGAATCGAACCCGCGGCCGCCGGGTGACATGCGGACGCGTTGCCCCTACACCGCGGGGCCGGACGTATTATGCACTAATTTTGCTGAACATTCAACTTTTGTCGCACATTTATGAGACAACAATGTATCATGCCAATAAGAATTTGGTGGAGTAGCTGTCAATCAACTCCGTTTTGAACGAGCTCTCTCTGCACGAAGTGAATAATAGACTGGGCTTATGAGTTGTGCGGTTTGATATTTTTCGAACTTTATTTGAACAGCTTTTTAAATTAAATTTTGTTCGTTTTGTTTTCTTCTTCTTTTGTAAGCGATTAAATTATTTTAACCGAAATTTCGTTATCGATTACAGACTACAGTTTAATAGTTACCGAAAAGTGAAACCAATTAAAGTAAGTACGAACATCTAAGTCAGGGCCTCTCAAATGCCCAAAATCTCACGCGTGCAAACTGAGGCGCAAGAGCTCCGTGTACTGTACATCAGTCCCGCTCGGCTCGGCTCGGCTCGGACCAACGCTCCGTCTCTGGGCTACTCGCCTAAGCTCGGCTCAACTCGGCTCGGATTTGGAGCGCTACGGAGCAAGTGAGGAAGAGGGAGACAGGGGGAGCGAGCGAGACAGGCGTGGGGAAAGAGAGATACAGCACCATTGCTCCAAATCGAGGAGTGGGAGTCCGCACTCTGGTCAACCAAGCGAAGTCGTCTTTTGCATTCGTGCACAGTGCATGCACCCTGAGAGGCCCTGATTCTTAGTGGTTCGTGGTTGGCAGCTCAGCAGCTTAGTCATTAAACCACGAAGGCAATGGTTAAAAATAATAATAAGAAAAAGAAAAAGATTGTAATTTTTAGGAATAAATAAAGAACATATTCTCATTATAATATTTTATTTACCTAAAATTCGTAGCTAAAATTCGAGTCCCAAATAGCGGGCCCGTGCCATTAGAGGGGCCCCTCAGGCTCCTCGTAAAAAAATAAAAATAAAATATATCTAGCCATCCGTAGCCAAAAGGGGAATTTGAAAGGTAGAGATAAAGAGGAATACAAATACAATAATTAAAACTCTGTAATATTTAGACTGACGCTACCACGGCTTTCAACATACGGAAAACAGTGGAAATCCGTAAAAATCCTAATAATTTCAGTAGGAACACTGGCTCTGAATTAAGTAGCACGTGGTTGCCAGCCATTAAAGATTTACGCACGTCATTCTCCTCCCTGTCCTTCGCTACTAATGTTCTTTGTTTCGGCTTTTCCCAAATTCACCGGCCCCGCGTGCCTGCCTCTTATTTCTCTAATAATCTTACGATAACGAATAATCCCTTTGTTTATTTAACTTGACAATATATTGCATTACTCTCGCCTGCTTTAATTAAATTGATATTAGTTATTCATACGTTTTTACGTTTTATTTTTTGGGGCCCGAATGTTTATTTCATTTTAGGGGGCCCGAATGTTTATTTTGGCAGGCGGGCCCGTATGACATTCCTTATGCCCCTTTCTAATCACAAGGTAGCATGCCAAAATCCTGGATTCAATTCCAAACCTCTGCGCAGTGCTCATATGCAGTGAGGGCATTTGGCGCTGTTGATGGTGATTCTTCCGTCGGATGGAGACGTAAAGCTTTGAGTAGATCCCTTGTTGCTATTCGACAGGAGTATGCTACGTGCGACGCCGTGTTTCACCCTCTCCCTACCTCATCATTATCATCATCATCATCATCCCACATCCATGGGAGTCAAATAGGAAGACCTGCTCCAGGCAAGCCGAACATGACCTGGAACACTCCCTGCTCTAAAGCCGTACGATAAGTAAATAAATAAGTGCCCTCCGAAACCTCCCTTGTGTTAAACTACTAGAAAAAAAATGGTGTCAGCTTTCCTTCGGGAAAATCAAATGATCATAAATCTCAATTAATAAAGTTCAAACAGATAACGAGTAATTTATTTCCATCTGATGAATCGTTTTCGAGAGATATTTGTGTGGAATTCGGAGTCGACAGGTGGAGGATTCAGTGCATTGAAAGTGGGGGACTATAAAACGGCCTTCTCTGCCTCTTAGTCATGGCCATCCATCAGTACTTCACATAATACCCTGCGAGATCAGATCCATCATCTGTAGGCTACTCTTAAGGTCCACTCTATACGAACGGTTTAAACGCCACCGTGAGAGCGCTAGTAAACCGCGCCTTCAAACATTCTCTAGCTACAAGGATGGAAAGTTTCCTTTTCGACTACACGGTCGTTTTCAGGGTTGGTTTTTCCCTCGGACTGAGCGAGGGATCCCACCTCTACTGCGTCAAAGGCAGTGTCCTGGAGCGTGAGACATTGGGTCGGGGAATACAACTTGGGGATGGGAAGATTGGAAGAGATAGACAAGGAAGAGGGGAGGAAGCTGCCGTGGCCTTAAGTTAGGTACCATCCTGGCATTTTGCTGAAGGAGAAATGGGAAACCACGGAAAACCACTTCCAGGATGGCTGAGTTGGGAATCGAACCCACTTCTACTCAGTTGACCTCCCGAGGCTGAGTGAACCCCGTTCCAGCCCTCCACTTTTCAAATTTCGTGGCAGAGCCGGGAATCGAACCCGGACATCCAGGGGTGGCAGCTAATCACACTAACCACTACACCACAGAGGCGGACAACCAGATTTTCTACAGAACTAAAATAATTTATATGGATACATCCAATGTTTACTGAAAATGATATATGAAATTGTCCTGTTGAAACAGTGTTGCCAGGTTTATAAATAAATAAATAAATAAATAAATAAATAAATAAATAAATAAATAAATAAATAAACAAATAAATAAATAAATAAATAAATAAATAATCGGTAGATTGTACGTAAAAATATCGGCAGTTTTAATGAAAATGTCGGTAGTTTCTCGAGCATTAAAATGTTATAATGTAACTAAACTAATGAATACAATAGTCATGTGAAGTTATTATGAGAAAAATATACAATTTCACTCGCCCGTATTCTCTGGCCACGCTATGCTTCTTCTTCTTCTTCTTCTTCTTCTTCTCTCTACTCTTCATGTAGATGTAAGTTATTCATCAGGCGTAGAAATTATGTGGTAATTTTGAAGTCGTTGCAGGATGCAGATTTTGTATTCTATATACGAATTACTACAAGACAGGTGCGGTATGAGAATAAACAAAAAGAAAACCAAGGTAATGTTATGCACAAGGGAGGGAGACCAAACTGTCAATGTGCTAATGGATGGAGAGAAATTAGTCCAAGTAAAGGAATGTAAATATCTAGGGAGCCTGATCACATCTAATGGAAAATGCACGAGGGAAGTAAATACTCGAATTGCGCAGGCGAAAGAAGCCTTCTCAGAATAGGAGTCTCTACTAACATCCAAAGAATGTTCACTTTGAGTTGCGGAAGCACTGTGTGGAGTATTGAAACATGGACCCTCCGAAAAGCAAATGTTTAGAAACTCAGGACATTTGAGATGTGGTGTTGAAGACGAATACTAAAGATACCTTGGACTGATAAAGTCACAAACGAGAATGTTCTGCAAAAAGTAAATGAGAACGCACCTTGGTTGAATCCTTGAACAATAGAAAGAATAGCTTTGTGGGCCATTTGATTCGTCAGTCTGATTGGTGCACTAACCTTATTGAAAGGAAGCTGGAAGGAAGGAGGAGTAACAGCCTTCTCATTGGCGCAGGCAGGGCCTGTACATTCAGTATTTTAGCCCTTCAACCCATTTAGGGCCTCGAGTGCTGTTTCTTGATGACGGTCTTCTTCTGTGGCATAACTTTGTTGGTGTTGGCTAGTTTTGCTGTTGTTCTCTCTTCACTGGTCAGGATATGTCCTGCGCCCCTTGCGGGGTGGTTGAGGAAATATCGTTGAATCTCCGAGGTCAGAGTCCAACGTCATCTTGATGTGGTGAAGAGTGAAGCGTTATCAGGTAGAGGGTCACCCATCCAGGTGGTGACCACGCTCGATATTGCTTAACTATCTTGACGCTTAATATTATTACGGTGCGCAGGACGAGGTAGTAGGTAGAGGTTGACGAGGGGGAGTTGTCAGTGGGAATGCTGGGGTGGGGGATTTGATTAGGGCTTGCAGTGTGATGAGGAGTTGAGTTTCTTGCCAGGGCAGGTTAATGCAGGAGGATTTGATTGCTTGGCATGGGGGGTGCGTGGAGTGAAAGGCCAAGAACTCAATTTATAGACGTCATTAAAGACAAATACACCTATTGCCACTTGAAGCTATTGGCTAAAGGAAGAAGACGCTTGGAAGGCATGCATGTTATCCATCAATCTAACGGGTGAGGAGGAGGAGGAGAAGAAGAAAAACAAGAAGATGCGGATCGGTGATTTCCCTTCGAATTATGCAGTCAAGCGTGAGTTTTGATTTCAATAAGAGGGGAGAGATTACGTGATTCGATCCTAAAATGAATGCGGGGAAGTACCTAACGAATGATGTTATCGATAAAACGTCACGCAGTGAGACGAGGAAGTTTTTCCGCAAAAATAGAGTATGCCCCATTAATCATCATTATTCATTTCCCTTAATTCTGGATTATAAGAAATTTCGGGAGATTTTTTGGGGTTTTCTGGTGTGTTGCAAAAATCGGGAGATCTCCTGAAATTTCGGGAGACCTGGCAACACTGTGTTGAAAAGCGGTTAGATAATGTAGGGAAAGTCCAACAACGTCTATTTTCATTAAATTCTTGTTTACGAATTTCTTCAACCAAGATAAGTCCCGCATTACAACCGATCTACAGAGTCAATTTTGAAAGTGGCCCGCTTAATAACAGCGCTTTTACTGTTCGTAAAAAATAGCCCAGTGCAATGAATGATGTTTAAAATCCGGGTGTTGATGACCACTTGTTGTTTGCACATTTTACGGCCGGTTGCAGGCGGCTACACGGAGGCGTTTGAACTGTTCATGTAGAATGGGCCTAACGTCCCTCTTTGATAATGTGTCTCTCGGTCATGGCCATCCATCAGTACTTCTCATCACAGCCTGCACATTTTGTATCGCTAATTTTGTGATGGAAATGTTTAGATGCACCCACCTATAAGACGTATTTATGTCAAGAAATACCCCTTCGATTATTTTGAACTCAAACTTTGTTCCTCAAATTTCTAAGGATTCGCGTGCCATTGTGAATTGCGCGACAGTTGAATTATGACATAAATCGAGAAAGGAATAGGTTTCAACATGCAACTGACAGTTGTTATCATACCTCCTGGCCTTCAGATAAAGGTATCGCTGATAACGGTAATACGGGCATTGGCTTGGGAGGTAATTGTCCTAAGCTATCAAAACTAGTATTACCAACAACTACCTCACGGCAACTTGCGACTGCTGAAGTCAGTAACTGAGACTATGGCGCTGGCTCTCTGAGCCCAAGTTGGCAAGTTCTATCCTGGCTCAGTCCGGTGGTATTTCAAGGTGCTCAAATACGTCAGCCCTGTGTCGATAGATATGCCGGCACATAAAAGAACTCCTGCGGGAGAAATTCCGGCACCTCGGCGTCTCGGAAAACTGTAAAAATACTGTACAGTAGTTAGTGGGACATAAAACCAATAACATTATTATTATTATTATTATTATTATTATTATTATTATTATTATTATTATTATTATTATTATTATTATTATTATTATTATTATTATTATTATTATAATAGCTTGTGACTGTTTGACCCTTCAACACAGATTAACGGGATTTGGCACGCTAAACGACGACAAGAAGGCTGTCATTTTGGAGAGGACGAGAAAAATCCACAGCCACAATTTGAAACCTTTCTCAAATTTCGGCACAATTGAGGAAATTTCTTATTTTACGTTTTTCGTAATATGGGGACCTGTACTTTGCTACGAAATATTTTCAGCATTAAAATGGAGATGGCGTTCAGGCAAGCAACTCAATGTTGAAAACATCCTAGGGATATGAGATACGAATTTTAGGTAAATAGAACAAGGTATGAGAATATATTTATTCCAAAAAATTACAATCCTTTCCTTAAGCATCGTTATCCGGTCGATTAGCTTAGCAGTTTGCCTTTTTTCTTCCACTACGAGCGCTAATGTGAGCCAATGCAAGAGTTTCACTTAAGTCCTTATAACTACATTCGGTGTGGACATTTTTCAAAAAATGCCTGAGTTTAATGGAACCAAGGAATACATTACAGAAATAATTATGTAAATACGTTAATTTGCCTAGGATTTGATTCAAAAAGAAAATTATTAAAGAAACAAGCAATCTTAGGCTTTTTTTTTTCGGAACTGCATTTAGGCCGGTAGTTATTTTCGATTTTTTTTAAGTTTGATAGAGTTATCCGAGACCCACAATTTGAACCGTTTCCGGGCCCTTTAGGCCTTCAAATTTCGGCACAATTCGGGAAAGAACTTAATTTTACGTTTTTCATAGTATGGAAACCCCTACTTTGTCTGCTACGAAATGTTTTCAGCATTAAAATGGAGATGGCGTTCAGGCCTATTCTCTAGACATAGCTCCTCAGTTGTAATCGCATAGGCTGAGTGGATGTCGACCAGCCCTCAGATCCAGGTAAAATTCACTGACCTGGCCGGGAATCGAACCCGCGACCTCCGGGTAAGAGGCGGGTACTCTACCCCTACACCACCGCAGAGCTGATGAATAACTTACATCTACAGGAAGAGTGGAGAGAAAGAGCTGATGAATAACTTACATCTACAGGAAGAGTGGAGAGAAAGAGAAGAAGATTAACTTACATCTACAGGAAGAGTGGAGAGAAAGAGAAGAAGATTAACATGTACAGGAAGAGTGGAGAGAAAGAGCTGATGAATAACTTACATCTACAGGAAGAGTGGAGAGAAAGGGAAGAAGATTAACTTACATCTACAGGAAGAGTGGAGAGAAAGAGAAGAAGATTAACTTACATGTACAGGAAGAGTGGAGAGAAAGAGCTGATGAATAACTTACATCTACAGGAAGAGTGGAGAGAAAGGGAAGAAGATTAACTTACATGTACAGGAAGAGTGGAGAGAAAGAGAAGAAGATTAACTTACATCTATAGGAAGAGTGGAGAGAAAGAGCTGATGAATAACTTACATCTACAGGAAGAGTGGAGAGAAAGAGCTGATGAATAACTTACATCTACAAGAAGAGTGGAAAGAAAGAGAAAAAGAATAACTTGACGTAGCGTTGTCACCCTCGGTCTGTCCGTCACATCATTGGTCTTACGGTAGGTTTTCCACGTTTTTGACACTGCGCTTTGGGTAACCCCTACGAAGCTTGATACTGCTGCCTGTGAATGTCCATCCTGAATGATTGCTACAATTCTGGCTCGGTCAAACTGAGAAATACGCATTGCTTATGGAAAGTAAACAGTAACTGAAGCTCGTACTGCTGCCAGTCTTCACCTGAAATGGCAGGCTCGACATATGCTGCACTGTAAACAAGTGATTAAATATTTTGCGTGTATACAGTGCTGTCTAGCACTTACAAACACACTGTGGTTGGGGACGGTAGAATAACACCCACGGTATCCCCTGTCTGTCGTTAGAGGGGACTAAAAGGGGACCCAGGTGATTTTAACTTGGGAACGTGGTTGGCCACCACGGGGTCCTCTGATGAGTCCTGGCATTGCTTCCAGTTGTTGTGTCAGGCTCCTCACTTTCATGTATCCTATCCTGCCTCCCTTTGTCAACTCTTGTTCTTTTCCGACCCCAACGGTATTAGAGCACTCGAGTCCTAGAGAATCTTTCATTTTCACGCACTTCGTGGCTCTTGTATTTCTTTGGCCGATACCTTCATTTTTCGAAGCATCGGATCCCTTCCATTTTTTCACTCTGATTAGTGTTAATAGAGTCCGCCTGTCACCGGGCGGCCCCGGGTTCGATTCCATGCCGGATCAGGGCTTTTTAATTGTAAATGATTAATATCCCTGGCTTGGGGACTGGGTGTTTGTGTCGTCCTTAACGTTCCTTTCCTTACATTCAACACTTTACACTTCCGCAATGCCACTTACACGCAGGTTCCTCTCATATGGCGAAAGTAGTGGCAAAAGATCTGCAGAGGTCGACGCCACGAACAAATATCATTAAAAAAAGTGTTAATAGAGAATGGTTGCCTGATCGTATTTCCTCTTAAAACAATAATCACCGAGCTCGATAGCTGCAGTCGCTTAAGTGCGGCCAGTATCCAGTAATCGGGAGATCGTGGGTTCGAGCCCCACTGTCGGCAGCCCTGAAGATGGTTTTCCGTGGTTTCCCATTTTCACACCAGGCAAATGCCGGGGCTGTACCTTAATTAAGGCCACGGCCGCATCCTTCCACTTCCTAGGCATTTCCCATCCCATCGTCGCCATAAGACCTATCTGTGTCGGTGCGACGCAAAGCAAATAGCAAAAAAAAAAAAAAAAAAAAACAACAATAATCACCACCACCGCTTACAACAGGACTAAGCACACTCTACCACATAACCAGGGTGACCAACCGTCCCGCATTTTAAGGTATTTGTCCCGCATTTTTTTTCATTTTCTCTTGGTACGAATTATCAAAATATGCAACTGTCCTGCCATCTAGCTTCAACTGAACAAAGTTTAAACGTTGCCAACAGAATGATTCTTGAAATGCAAAGAAGTCCGCATCAACACAGACGTCTTGTATTAACTGGTTTATTTTTCTTTTAAGTTTTGTGATTTTCGAAAGAGATTCTACTTCTACTTCGTCACAATAAAGAAAGCCATCATTTAAACCCGAGAAGGCAAAAGAGAAAAGTAAAAGCGTATGTGCATATAATGCAAAATGGGAAACCAATGTGCCATACTTTGATCCTGATCGGAGTAACGGCCACTTTGCAAAAAGACGTTCAGTATATCTCGTGGATGAAGGGTCTTCAACCCACAGACTGGAAAATAAAGTGTACAATAAAAATGAGTGAAATGTATTTTTCTACGTTAGTAAGAGGACTCTTGGTCAAAAAAACAAAACAAAAAAATTAGGGAATTTGGAAATACGATGCTTTTGAAAATGTTACAATTATTGTTTTTTTAAATTACTGCTAAACATATAGCTGTCCCCCAAAAATTGTCGAATGTCCTCCTTTTTTGACTTTCTTCTCCCTCGTTCTTTCAGTCGGTCACACTACACGTAACATACATACTCCCACAGTATTCCAAACTTTATTTGAGGTGTGTACAATATCAGCAACAATATTTCCAAACCACACTGCCTACATCAATCCCCAGCTCATTGCATTATGACGTCAGTACCATGCACTCCCTTGCTCCTGCCTGGTGGCCATGATTGCTAAGGTGTCTGACGCCGTGGTTAGCCGGTTCGAGTCCCGTTGATCGAAAAATAATTCACCATCAGAATTTTATCCGGCACGGTAGGAGAGGTGGTGGTAGATAATTTCGAATGACTAGATTGGGTGCGTGCCAAAAGCCTCCATTCAGTTCCAAACATCTCCGTAGTGCTCGTATGGAATGACAGCATGATGGTGATTCGTCCGTCGGATGGCAAAGTTAAGTCTTCAGCAAATCCCTTGGTGCTATTCCGCACATGGTACCAGCACTGAACGCAGCAGCATTTTTCTCATAATACGTATATTGCGAATATTTATGACCATAAAATTATGTGCTAAATGAGCGACCATTTAGTTGAGCACATATATCTTGACGAACAGCCTCCGTGGCTAAAGCGGCAGCTCGTGGGCCTGTCACCGCTGGGTTCCGTGGTTCAAATCCCGGTCACTCCATGTGAGATTTGTGCTGGACAAAGCGGAGACGGGACAGGTTTCTCTCCGAAAGCTCCTGTTTTCCCTGTCACCTTTCATTCCAGCAACACTCTCCAATATCATTTAATTTCATCTGTCAATCATTAATCATTGCCCCAGAGGAGTGCGACAGGCTTCGATAGCCGGCACAATTCCTATCCTCGCCGCAAGTGCGGGCTTCATTCATTCATTCATTCATTCATTCATTCATTCATTCATTCATTCATCATTCCATCCCTGACCCGTCACTGACTGGAAAACAGGTTCTAGGTTTCCTTTTCTATATATCTTGATAGGTGGGGCTACCTTATGACATGGCATGGGAATGTTGTGTGCTGGATCAGCTGCCATATTGGACGTAGATCTTGATAGGTGGGGCTAATTTGTGACATGGCATGGGAATGTTGTGTGCTGGTTCAGCTGTCATGTTGTTGGACGTAGATCTTGATAGGTGTGGCTGTCTTGTGTAATGGCATGGGGTTGTTGTGTGCTGGATCAGCTGCCATATTGTTGGACGTAGATCTTGATAGGTGGGGCTGTCTTGTGACATGGCATGGGAATGTTGCCTGCTGGATCAGCTGCCATATTGTTGGACGTAGATCTTGATAGGTGGGGCTATCTTGTGACATGGCATGGGTATGTTGTGTCATGTATCAGCTGCCATGTTGTTGGACGTAGATCTTGATAGGTGACATGGCATGGGAAAGTTGCCTTCTGGATCAGATCTTGATAGGTGGGGCTATCTTGTGACATGGCATGGGAATGTTGCCTTCTGGATCAGATCTTGATAGGTGGGACTACCTTGTGACATGATATGGAAATGTTGTGTGCTAGATCAGCTGCTATATTGTTGGACGTAGATTATGATGCTACATATTCATTTCGATTTATAAGAAATTTCTTTCCTCCCCCATGGGCGGTGTGAAAGGATGCACTATCTGTATCCCCTACATCTCGCGATAGGCTACTAAGAGAGGAACAACCAAAGAATTATTTATTTATTTATTTATTTATTTATTTATTTATTTATTTATTTATTTATTTATTTATTTATTTATTTATTTATTTATTTATTTATTTTATATGGCGTGGCTCAGGCTATGAAGCCTGCTGTTATGCCAAACCATCTTATATGTGGTACATTGTACAGACTACAAAGTATACAATTCCTAATTACATATAATGAATTATAAAATTAAATAATAGTTACAAACCAAAGGTAAATTTCAGAGTGTTACTATAAAGAAAACATTAAATACTAATTTCTTAAGTCTATGTACCATTTATAACATCTTTTTAAAAATACATTTCTACTGTGTATGTCTCTAATTACAGCCGGAAGGGAATTTCAGGAGCGTATGACTGCAGGTATGAATGAGTTTCCGTAACCGGTCATGTGGTAAATTGGGTATCGCAGCAGGGAAGAGGTTTCTGACCTTGTAGGTATGCTGTTGAGGGATGACAAGTATTTAAGATCCATTCTCAGGTAACTTGGCGTGTCTGTACGGAGGACAAGCGAAAGTGAAGGTTTCATCTCTCTGCGACAGCTGTTCAAGACAGGGTAACATATGACAATATCTGGGCATATTTCACACAAAACGGACGCATGTATTATAGGCCCGCTGAAGTTTAGCGTTGAGTGTGGTGTTTAGGTTGTATATTACGTCACCATAACAAGTAACTTCCTCGTATTTAGTGGAAGGAGATCCCGTAAACTCTTAAGGGATTGCAAAGAAAAGAATACTCTCTGTCAAATTTTCGTTGTGTGCTCCGTCCATTTTAAGTACTTATCAAAACTGGGGCGAAGGTTATTTACAGTTTCGTTTATTTGTAATGGTGTTGCGTGGAATACGATTGGTGGAATTTTAACACTTCTCAGTCCGGTATGATTACTTTGGATCCTGGATCTGTACTGGCTCTCTCGTCTTTTAAGCCCGCAACATATCCATGATTCTATCTTATTCCGTGTAACGGAGAAATTTACGTACAATCGAACCTCGATATCTCGAACCTCCATTACTCGAATTTTCAGTATCTCGAAATAACTCAAATGTCCCGGTCGTTTGTCCTAGATGGTCTCTATTACTCGAAATTCGGTTAACTAATTTCTCGATTTATCGAAGCAAGCGTTTCCTCCCTTGAAGCAAAAAAAAAAAAAAAAAAAGCGCTGTAACTCGAATTTTGTACAACATTAACTGTGCAATACGGCATATGTTGTTTGTGAGGAACAGTTAACAAGTAAAGAAAGGGTTGCAGTGATGCTGGGAGCTGATATGACGGGAACCGAAAAACAAACTTGTAGTGATTGGAATATCGGCGAAGCGTCGTTGTTTTTCGGGTGTGAATTCATTATGGGTCACGTACGAAGGCAACCCCGGAAGTCGTTAATGACAAGTTCCTCCATTTACGAATCTTAGCTCGGTGGTTTCGAACCGACATACAGAGTCAGTCGAATATAAATGACAGTGTTTCTTACAGCAATAAATGTTGAAAAGTGTGTGTAAGCAAAGAAGGTTAAAAAAAATTTTAAAAAAAATTAGAGACTACCGAATTTCTTCCAAAGGTGTAAACGGATGTATGTTTCCTGTTTCACTACTGTATGTATTGTATTCTGTCTTCTAAAAGTGACTTTAATAAGCTTTATAATTAAAGTGATGCCGTAAATTACTAGTTTATTAGTATATTTTTAATGCTGTAAAGAATACTGCATACTTCATGGATTATACAGTGATTATGTTCCAACGAGCTTATAGTCAGTGGTCACAGAAGTGGGAGGAAACAAAGAGCCACAATGGTAAATTTTACTCAACGATTGAACAGTATCCCCCGCGACGTCCTTGGTTTCCACAATGGAACACTCAACGACGATTCATCTCGACTATCACTCGAATGCGCTTCAATCACGCAAGTTTTAGAAGTCACCTTTATCGCATCAACGTAGTGGACACACCATACTGTTCCTGTGCTGGCCAGTCGATTCAGGATCTAAACCATCTCTTTTTTGCATGTGCTCGTTACCACCAACAGCAAAATGTGTTTATTACAGCTCTGCTTCACGCTAAGCAACAGTTACCAACCCGTGTAAATACACTACTGGCGACCAAAAACAGAAAAGTGTATACTATTATTGGGAACTATTTAACAACAACTTGTCTACAAATTTGATTGATTTTTTGTGAAATTATGTGATTTTAATGTAATGATGTGCAACGTCTATGTCTTTTATATGTATATGTATATCACACTGTTACATTGACTTGTAATGAATTGTAAAGTTCAAACCAGCGTACTGTAATATCCAGGTGGCTGTTTGGTCTGTAACTGATCTAAAAAAAGCAAAGCAAAGCAAAGTCACCTCCGTACAGGCCATGAAGGTCCTTGGAGGAGTGGAAGGTAAAGGCTTCCACCATTGTTAACCTTGGCACGTGATGGAGTAGAGTGGTTAGCTGTACGCCCGGCCGCCTTTGCTCCCAGGAATTAACCTGGTACTCATTTTTGGTGTAGGCTGATTGAACCTCAGGGCCATATGCACCTCCGGAAGTGGAAATCTCGTTTCTTAAATTTTACGACTTCCTGACGGGGATTCGAATCCACGTCCTTCCGGGCGAACCGAGCACGCCTTTACCGCCTCGGCCAGGCAGCCCCTAACTGATCTAAAGCCAAATAGTGTAGTGGTTAGCGTGATTAGCTGCCACCCCCGGAGGCCCGGGTTCGATTCCCGGCTCTGCCACGAAATTTGAAAAGTGGTATGAGGGCTGGAACGGGGTCCACTCAGCCTCGGGAGGTCAACTGAGTAGAGGTGGGTTCGATTCCCACCTCAGCCATCCTGGAAGTGGTTTTCCGTGGTTTCCCACTTCTCCTCCAGGCGAATGCCGGGATGGTACCTAACATAAGGCCACGGCCGCTTCCTTCCCTCTTCCTTGCCTGTCCCATCCAATCTTCCCATCCCTCCACTAGGCCCCTGTTCAGCTTAGCAGGCGAGGCCGCCTGGGCGAGGTACTGGTCATTCTCCCAGTTGTATCCCCGACCAGGAGTCTGAAGCTCCAGGACACTGCCCTTGAGGCGGTAGAGGTGGGATCCCTCGCTGTGTCCGAGGGAAAAACCTACCCTGGAGGGTAAACAGATGATGATGATGATGATGATGATGATGATGATGATGATGATGATAAAGAATACTGCATTTAGTATAAGCCCGTAGATACACGTGATTCAGTTATGCGCTATACGTGTTCAAAAATAGTTTTCTTTATATCTCGAAATTTTAACAACTCGAAATAAAATTTAGCTCCCGAGGAGATTCAAGATATCGAGGTTCCACTGTATATATTTTATCACTCTATATGGAGAAGGCAACTAAAGAAAATTCAAAGCAAGCCAAAGGATATGTAGCTCTAAGGCCCTTAAATATCATAAATATACTGTATAATCTCTGAGAAATACAAGTAATGTTCCCTGGCCAGGAAATTGAAGTGCTAATTATTGATTTAGAGTCTGAGGAGACATGAAACGTGACAAAGATGTTGATGAGAGGTAAGTTTATAGGACTGTTTACTGTTGTTCATAGCAGTGTCCAAATCTCGTTTCTAATTCTTTCTTTACGGGTGGAGACGTATCCCTTTGGGCAGGTCGAACCGTATTCGAATCCCTGGCCTAGGAAGTGATTACATCACGGATGGCGAACCTGTGACACGCTTCCGACTAGATGGCACGCGGACACGACTCTTCTGGCACGTCAAACAACATACTAACAACATTTAAATTTTTCAACGTGTAATAAATAGATAGAGCCCTGCGCGGATACACAAAATATTATCCGCATCAGCACTTTTTTCATCCGCACCAACATCCACATCAGCGAATAGTTATCCGTGAATATTTAACTACTGTATATTACACCAAAGTTATTGAAACAGGTACATCTGTTAAGGGGAGATTGTACCTTGTATAGCGACAGTGTTAACTTTGTCTCATTTAGGTACATTTATCTCAAGAAATATTCATGATAAGAAAGTAAAATTTTAGTGGAGGATAGGGCATGATGTTCTGTTCCCAAATGCCATTTTTATAGCTAGATAAAAAAACAAACCAAACCCCATGGCACTACAGCCCTTGAAGGGCCTTGGCCTACCAAGCGACCGCTGCTTAGCCCGAAGGCCTGCAGATTACGAGGCGTCGTGTGGTCAGCACGACGAATCCTCTCGGCCGTTATTCTTGGCTTTCTAGACCGGGGCCGCTATCTCACCGTCAGACAGCTCCTCAATTCTAATCACGTAGGCTGAGTGGACCTCGAACCAGCCCTCAGGTCCAGGTAAAAATCCCTGACCTGGCCGGGAATCGAACCCGGGGCCTCCGGGTAAGAGGCAGGCACGCTACCCCTACACCACGGGGTCGGCTTTGTAGCTAGATAGTTTGCATAAAATGTTTTTTTTAGAAATCATTTTGTAAGTTTTTAAAAATCCATATTTTAAAACTTAATTAATTGATAATTACCAAACTATTTTACACAAGTTCTTAAAAAAGGTTGCATAAATAATATTATGCTTATCCTTTGTTCATTCGTAATCTGTTTACCCTCCAGGGTCGGTTTTCCCCTCGGACTCAGCGAGGGATCCCACCTCTACCGCCTCAAGGGCAGTGTCCTGGAGATTCAGACTTCGGGTCGGGGGATACAACTGGGGAGAATGACCAGTACTTCGCCCAGGCGGCCTCGCCTGCTAAGCTGAACAGGGGCCTAGTGGAGGGATGGGAAGATTGGATGGGACAGGCAAGGAAGAGGGAAGGAAGCGGCCGTGGCCTTAAGTTAGGTACCATCCCGGCATTTGCCTGGAGGAGAAGTGGGAACCCACGGAAAACCACTTCCAGGATGGCTGAGGTGGGAATCGAACCCACCTCTACTCAGTTGACCTCCCGAGGCTGAGTGGACCCCGTTCCAGCCCTCGTACCACTTTTCAAATTTCGTGGCAGAACCGGGAATCGAACCCGGACCTCCGGGGGTGGCAGCTAATCACGCTAACCACTACACCACAGAGGCGGACCTTATCCTTTGTAATATGTATAATTTTCATTGTCCTAAGGAGGTTAGTTCTGAGAAATAGGTAATTATCAATTAATTAAATTTTAAAATATGGATTTTTAATAATTAACAAAATTATTTCTATAAGCCAAGTTATGCAAACTATCTAACTACATAAATGGCGTTTGGAAGAGACAATCATGCTCTACTAGCCACTAAAATATTACTTTCTTATCATGCATAGTTCTTGAAATAAATGTACATAAATGAGGCACATTTAACATTGTCAGTATACAAGGTACAATCTCCTCTTAACACCGTAAAATAGGCCCGAAACCTGGAATCGGAACTCCTACAGTCACAGGTTTATGAGGGATCTTGCGATAACTACCAACGTACTGACCTTCCTTCCTTCCTTCCTTCCTTCCTTCCTTCCTTCCTTCCTTCCTTCCTTCCTTCCTTCCTTCCAACAATTGCGAGCAGAAGCCAGTTAGGCGTAGATCAGATTTACGGCTTTATGGACTCAAGGCTCTTTACATATCACTATTCTTCCATATCAATGTCAGGGGTCACCTAACCACAAGGAAAAA
This sequence comes from Anabrus simplex, assembly GCF_040414725.1. Taxonomy (NCBI): domain Eukaryota; kingdom Metazoa; phylum Arthropoda; class Insecta; order Orthoptera; family Tettigoniidae; genus Anabrus; species Anabrus simplex. The sequence goes on along the minus strand of NC_090275.1, from coordinate 81,084,849 downwards.
TAAGAGCATACCTGCGTGAATATCAGTAAACTTCATTATTTAGGAATTATCAGAAAAATTATTCGCACTGCGATATATTTTGCATCCGCCAAGACATCCGAAAATCTAGCAACATACCGTATTTTAACATTACGAATAAAGAAGTACGTTCCGATTAATTGTGTGGCCATATTTTTTTACAGTTTTATTACGTTAAAGCAAAAATATATCTTAATCTTAAAATTTACCTGTTTAATATGTAATTTACAGGGATGTTTGCAAAATAAAATCATGAACCATTCAGTCGAATAGATTTATATGTAACGCAATCTAACACCTGAATGAAGTCAAAAAAGAGGAGTTTCATGATAATTTCAAAGGAAATTAACCGATGTCACACTAGTCAGTAAGACCATAATTGACACGCTAGTCGGTAAAGGTTTGCCATCTCTGGATTACATAATATCAGAGCGATACGTAACAGCGGAGAGGGAAAGGCATTTCGTACGTGCCGAACTGCTCCTGATGTGGCAACCCGCTAAGCAGCAGTAGCAGGAGCAGAACGCCAATTCCGTGACCCAAATAACACAGCAGAAGGGACAGGGCAACCGTCAGCTTGCCGTCCTTACAACTTTATGACCTTTTTTTTACTCCACGAAGAGAGCGGAAAGCTAGTGTAAAAACCATAATGTGCCATCATATATTGAAGATATATTGAAATCTGCAGTAAGTACCGATATGTGGGGCTGACTCGTCCAAAAAAAGAAATGTCCCTTAAATGGAATAATAATAATACGATCTCAGTGGCGCGGTCGGTTAGTCGCTACCCTTATTTTTCTTCCACTCACAAGATTATGAGTTGAAGTTACCACAAATTCACAGTTTGATTTTTTCTTCTGAATCCAAAAATATATAGTACTATAAATCATTCCACGTCAAGAGCATCACGGGAAGATGGTGGCACGTAAATTTGTGAAACTCAGTATTTAAGTTCAAGATAAACTGGGGAAACAGCTCAGGTGAAAATTATTTTTATGAACTCGTGAGGAGTGGGGGTTTAGAGGGGGTTCGTGTTGGTATTTACAGCCTAATGGGAAAACTGAGACAGCCCGCCTGGTGGCCATGATCGTTAAGGGGTGAAGTCTAAACGGTCTGACACCGAGGTTAGCCGGTTCGAGACCCGTTGGTCGAAAACATTCTCACCATCAGAATGTTGGCCGGCAGGGCAGAGGAGGTGGTGGTATACAATTTCTAATCACTAGATTGCGTGCCAAAAGCCTGGATTAAATTCCAAACCTCTCCGCAGTGCTCATACGGAGTGAGGACATATGACGCTGTTGATGGTGATTCGTCCGTCGTATGGGGACGTTAAGCCTTGAGCAGACCCCTTGGTGCTATTCGACAGGAGTAGGCTATGTGCCGGCGCCGGGTTTCACCCTCTCCCTACTATCATATATCACGTCATTCATTTCATCTAATAAGCCAGGAAGGGCATCCGGTCCTAAAAACCCGCCACGACAGATTCATCTCACCTCATACCCGACCCCGTAGGGAAACGCGACAAGGGTTGGACAAACAATGGGAAAACCGCGGCATATTCATTCGTGACACTCAGTATTCTAAGTTCAAGATAAGTACGCACTGATGAAAATGAAAACCTACAACCTGTTTTCCAGTCATTGACCGGGTCAGGGATGTAATGAATGAAACATATATAGGCTGTTATTACAATGGGGTCGCAACTCCCAAGGTGATTTATTAATGAGTGATAAATGCTATGAAATGATAATGGAGAGTGTTGCTGGAATGAAAGATGACAGGGAAAACCGGAGTACCCGGAGAAAAACCAGTTCATTGATAACTGTTACACTCAACAAGCACCTCGTCGTTTCCACCCTGAATATTGCACAATTCCAATAATTTCGCCAACGGCCGTAGCCGTGTTGAAACACCGGATCCCGTGAGATCTCCGAAGTTAAGCAACATTGGGCGTGGTCAGGAGTTGGATGGGTTGCCACGTGCTGTTGGTGGGGGGTTAAGGGAATGGAGGAGCGGAAAGGAACTGGCCACCCTATCGCACGTAAACTCCAGCTCAGGAACACCTCTGCGGAGGTTCGGACCTGCCTTCGGGCAGAATAACCCTTACCTTACCAATAATATCAAAACACGTGTCTATTATTTTTCATGCAATTCGAAGGTTATGTATAGTGGAAATGTTTACCTTCTGCTCTTCTTGACGCTTCCGTGATCCGTACGGAATTGGTTTGTTCTTAATTGGTCTCCTTATTATCCAGAATATTTTCTGACCTTCATAAGCACGCACGGAGAAAGATATGGATTACTTGATTATCTTTTTAATTTAGTTTCCTATTCAATTGACCGCTAATATGCATGTGAGATTGAGGCTGAAAATGCGTGGAGCGATTACCGAAGTCAGACAAGTCATAAATTAATTTTAACCAGCAATCACACGAACTCTTATTACATAGTGAATGGGCATAAAACTCATTAGTAAAAAGCTATTACATTTTCATTAATTAAAATTACTCTGATTAACACAGCAGTTTTTTTATCAGTCGTTATATTAAAATCAATCGATAATATTTCTTTTGGAGTTGTAAAGTACGGAATTATTTTCAACTATGTTTATGAATGTCCTCGAGAAGAGAAATAGTTCATGGAGTAGGTTCCTGTAGTCACGTCCTAGTTCGTGAACCGTCAGCAATGGCTGAGTGGCCTAGTAAGTGGTCTTGAGAGTCGGGATACTATACTAGACTTAACTAAAGTTGGCGTCTGACAGGTAAGGTTGGAGGGAGGAGCACTGCACGTGCCATTTCACGATGTTGCCACATTCCAACATTCCTTTCTACATGCTCTTACCCCTCGCTTCCGCTGTGATCTGTTGTAGACTACCTGGCCAGGCGGTGTCGTCCCATTTGCGATCACTCTTATACAAACAATGAGGTTTTTATCAGTGACAGTGACAGGTTTGTCAACTCCCAGCAAGACGAGCTGCCCTGAAGTTTTATCTCCATGGCAACCGCAGTCGCCCCACTCTCGTTCCCATGGCAACCACACAGCCACTCCCTTTATCCCGCCTCGGCAGGCAGTAAATGGACCTCCCTCTAAGAAATGTCAGACACCAACTCTTATTATTAGCAGTATAGTTTCTATGGAATAGTGGGCATCTCAGGCATATTCTGAGTCATGGCGCTCCTTGTCCTCAGGCGGCTAGGACTATTCAGTCCATCGATGTTCCCTAACTCGTTAGAGGACAGATTCTCACTGGGATTGTGTGTAGGAGTTAGGAGTTTATTTGTTAATTCGATTTAATAGAGCATTTGTGGATACTTGATTGTCTAAGTTTTTACTACTTATAGCTGGTCTTACTATGTTTATAGCGAGTCTGGGGGCTAACTTTGAATTTGATTTAAAAAAGATTATTGCTTTATCAACTTTAAGACAGTTGGGTTTGATAATGAGAATTTTAGCTATGGGCTTTCCTAAATTAGCTTTTTTAAATCTTTTAATACATGCATTATTTAAGGCCCTTTTATTTATATGTGCTGGTTCATTGATTCATAATATAAAGAATTCTCAAGATATTCGGTTCATAGGAAATATTTGTAATCAAATACCACTAACGGATTTTGTTTTAATATTTCTAATCTTGCACTTTGTGGTATACCTTTTTTGCTGGTTTTTATTCGAAGGATTTAATTTTAGAGATTGTTGGATTATCTTATATTAATATATTTAGTTTTTTCTATATTTTTTCTCTACAGGTTTGACTGTATGTTATTATTTACGATTAGTGTATTATTCGATGACAGGTGAATTTAATTCTACATCATTTCACCCATTAAATGATGAAGGGTGAATTATATTAAAAAGAATACTAGTATTGGTTATGATAGCAATTTTAGGGGGGAGGGGTGTATATTAAGTTGAGTTATGTTTCCATCACCTTCTATAATTTGTTTACCGGCACTGATTGTAAAAGTATTAGGGGGTTGATTAGGATACGAGACTTCTAAGTTTTCTTTGTCTTATAATTTATTATCACTAAAGACATCTAATTTTTTAGGATCAATATGATTTATACCTTTCATTAGAACTTATGGGGTAAGCTATCTGCCTTTATTTTTAGGGAAGCAAATTTTTAAGACTATAGATCAAGGTTCAAGTGAGGATTGAGGTGGTCAGATAATTTATAATCAACCTGTCCAATATTCTCGGGCAATTCAAAATTGACAAAATAATAGTCTTAAAATTTATTTAATTAGTTTCATCTTGTGGATGATTATACTGATTATGTTTATTTTGTACTTGAATAGCTTATGTAGAGCACAACACTGAATAGGGTAGCATCCAGCTTCACCGCATTTACCTAAGTCAGAATATTTTAAGCAAGCCTCGGACCTATGGGAGTAACGGAGTTCTCTTCCATTTGACAGGCGAGGGAACAACCTTTGGTTTTTTTTGTTCTTTTTTTTTTACAATTTGCTTTACGTGGCACCGACACAGATAGGTCTTATGGTGGCGATGGGATAGGAAAGGCTTAGGAGTGGGAAGGAAGCGGCCGTGGCCTTAATTAAGTTACAGCCCCAGCATTTGCCTGGTGTGAAAATGGGAAGCTCAGAGTTGCGCTACCCTAACCGAACGGCCAACTCTCCCGGTAAACAACCTGGTGAACGAAATGGAATTCGTTAGGGAGTTATCAATATTAATGTGTTAAATGGAAATGTCGAACTGGCTGAGTCAGCAGAGGGAATGCGCCTGGATGTTTTAGGAGTTAACGATATGTGGGTAAGGGGGAGATAACTAGGAAGAGATGGCGATTATAAAGTGTTCTTAACAGGTGTTCAAAAGGGTGTGGGGTTGGACTGTTTAACAGGAATACTATTGCACGTAAATGAGCGAATGATGTTGACAGATTTAGTACCGAATTGGAGGAGTTAGGACGAGAATTGTCCCACTCTATTCACCATATGAGGGTTCCGAAGAGGATGAAGTTGACAAGATTTATGAAGCACTGAGTCGGGGTCGACACCAAGGATAGGATACTGTGAAAGGGCGATTTCAATGCGAGAGTTGGAAATTGAACTGAAGGATACGAAAAGGTGGTGGGTAATAAAATTGTGCGAAAGATATGGAATCTAATAGATATAGGAAGCGTTCACTGGACTTCTGTGTTAGTATGGAATTAGCAGTTGCGAATACAGTCTTCAAGCATAAGGCTGTTCACCGCTTTACATGGGAGGGTGTCTCCACCAGATCCATAATAGACTATGTATATCATAATCGACCTTGAATTAAAGAAATCTGATAGAAATGTGGGGGTACTCCATGATATTTTCGATGATACAGAGCACTGTCTCATCTGTAGTGAACTATCTTTGTGCTTAGAAAAATGAAATCTGTCTGCAGATGAATGATGGTAGAGAATCTCCTGAACGGGGAAAGTAGACAAAAGTACCTGGATATGGTTAGTGGAGGTTAGGAGGTTCGGGATACAGAAAGGGAATGGGTCTTATAGTCATGCTACGAGAAATAGCAACTGTTTGTGCAGATCGGGAAAAGTGAACATCTTGATCGAATGATGAAGTGAGGGCAGCTTGTAAACGTAAAAAAGAAGGCGTATTAGAAATGGCTACAAACAGGGACTTACGGAGACAGGGAATTGTACGAAGATGAAAGAAACAGAGTGAACAAATAGTTGTTGAATCCGAGAAGAATTCATGGAGGGTAAGAGAGGTACAGGGAGACCAAGACTACGATGATTAGACTCAGTTTCGAATTATTTATATAAAAGAGGTAAGAGTCTAAACGTTGGATCAGAGCTACTTACAAATTGAGGATTGTAGAGGCGTTTAGTAGAAGCACAGAGCTTGCAGACTGAAAGCTGAAAGACATAACGGTCTATATTGAAGGTGTATGTATTCTTCATAGTATGGGACTGTAGGCTCATTAATGCTCTTTTTCTCCAGATCCAGGTGGCCTTAAGGGGAATCAAATCGCACAGTGCTTAAATACTGTGGTGTCAAATTCGCCTTGTACTTCAGTTTGCCGCTTCCATAAATAGCCTCGTTCCTTGATGGTGCTCGCATACTTAGTATTGCATTACTATCTTAAACCTTTAAACCGTAAACGTGGCCTGCAGAGTGACCGAAAATTCTCAAAACTGACTGAATATGAGTGGGAAAATTGTCCAAGAATACGAAGGAAAATATTGATTTACCCAAAATATTAAATATGGACGATAAATAACCCAGAAATGAAGAGAATAGAAGCTTTAGAAATGTGGTGTTACAAAATAATCCTAGTGGGTTTGAAGCCCGCTGTCGGCAGCCCTGAAGATGGTTTTCAGTGGTTTCCCAATTTCACTCGAGGCAAATGCTGGGACTGTACTTTAATTAAGACCACCGCCGCTTCCTTCCCACTCCTAGCCATTTCCTATCCCATCGTCGCTATAAAACCTGTCTGTGTCGCTGCGACGTAGAGCAACTTGTTAAAAAATAAGTCCTGAAGGTGTGATGGATAGATCGAATCACGAATGGAGAGATATTGAATAGAATTAATGAGTGGAGAACGATTAGCTGAAATTTTACGAGAAGAAGGGATAGAATGATAGGACACGTTTTAAGACACCCAGGACTGAACAAGTTAATTTTTAAGGGAAGTGTAGGTGGTAAAAACGGCGGAGGTAGACTAAGGTATAAATATGACAAACAGATTAGAATAAATGTAGGATGTAGTAGTTACGTAGAAATGAAGAGGTGAGCACAGTATAGAGTGGCATGAAGAGCTGCATCACACCGGTCTATGGACTGATGACCTAAACAGTAACAACAAAACAGGTAAATATGTTCATTGTCCACATCACCTTTAACTACTAATGGAGTGAATGCAATTAATAAGTGTCATATAATAATACTAATATTTCTAATTGGCTTTACGTAACACTAACTATTTTTCGGTTTTCGGAGACGCCGATTGGCCAGAATTTTGTCTCGCTGGAGTTCTTTTACGTGCCAGTAAATCTACCGACACGAGGCTGACGTATGTGAGCACCTTCAAATACCCCCGGACTGAGCCAGGATCGAACCTGCCAAGTTGGGGACTGAACCACACGTCCCGGCAATAATAATAATAATAATAATAATAATAATAATAATAATAATAATAATAATAATAATAATAATACCGAGCTCGATAGCTGCAGTCGCTTAAGCGCGGCCAGTATCCAGTATTCGGGAGATAGTAGGTTCGAATCCCACTGTCGGCAGCCCTGAAAATGGTTTTCCGTGGGTTTCCCATTTTTACACCAGGCAAATGCTGGGGCTGTACCTTAATTAAGGCCACGGCCGTTTCCTTCCCACTCCTAGCCCCTCCTTGTCCCATCGTCGTCATAAGACCTATCTGTGTCGGTGCGACGTAAAGCAAGTAGCAAAATAATAATAATAATAATAATAATAATAATAATAATAATAATAATAATAATAATAATAATAAAAGAGAAACTGAAAAAAACGAGCGAGTTAGCCGTGCGCTTAGAGGTGCGCGACTGTGACCTTGGATTCGGGAGAAAGTGGGTTCGAACCCCACTGTCGGCAGCCCAGAAGATAGTTTCTCATTTTTACACCAGGCAAATGCTGGGGCTGTACCGTAATTAAGGCCATGACCGCTTCCTTGCAACTCCTAGCCCTTTCCTGTCCCATCGTCGCCATGAGACCTACCTGTGTCGGTGTGACACAGGGCACATTGGGTCGATTGCAGAAACGATGACTAGTTTTAAGCCTTAGACAACGTCTACCTTAACAGCGTCTAAGTTGCGCACGGTCTTCCATTGCATAAAGAATGTTCAGCCGGTGTTTAACTGGACATCGTTTAAAGTTTCAATATTGGTTCGAGAATGGAGATAGAAGTATCTTTCATCCAACTGTTTTCTTGTAGCAACCAATGAAATTGTCGTCTTCCTATTATATACATTACCACTGCCTTCGTAATATACAGGCCATACTGTAGAAAGCGCGCCTAGCCCATCTGCTGATCAATTGAATCGATTATTTCAGAAACCAGTCAAGCACCAAGTCTGTCATTTTTGGGAAAATGAAAAAAACTGTCTAGTATCAGATAAAATGTTATGGTAGGGGGTTTTAATATTTTAGCTTGAAAGTATTATATCTTTTAATACTTTCTATCTAAGGAAAAATATTCTGTGCTTATTAACTTTGCTGTAAAAAAATCCGAAAAAAATTCCACTTGACTGGTTTCTGAAATAAACGAGTGTTGCAAACCTGTTTTTATAGGATAATTCTTGAATTTTAAAAGGATTTTGTCATAAACCCCATAATTGTGGATATAGAAAATATTTTAATAGGTTTATACTACATTGCTGATACAAATATAATTATTAAAAGGATGAAATCATCAATGTCTGCTCATGACAGGAGGTAATCAATCCTCACAAACAAACTCCACAGCACATTCTGTCTCTGTTGTAACACGCTGTCATAAAAGTGTTCATGTCTCATCAGGTAAGTTTTTAAGGCATTTAGTTCACGCATATTCGTGATATTGATGGTAACCTAAAACAAATAATAACAAAGAATAATGTAGGGCTCAGGGCAGGTACTTCCTTGTCTGAGTAAGAAATAGAACCTTCTCCTTTTACCCTTGCATTCCGATGAATGTTACGCATGAGAGTTTGTTTGTCTACCACTCCTCGTTTCCCTTTAGATACAGGTTCGTCTCCTGAACTTTCAGACATATCACTACGATTATAAAAACACTGCACTAAACAAGAGAAACACTTTTTCAATCAGTTGTTCACAAAACTACGAACATGCGATTCTAGAAACACAACAATGACAGCTGGCTATTCTGGATTCAGAGCAGCAGCGCCAACCGGCAAGGTGCGGCACATCACACAATGTAACAGCAGTTTACTGCAGAAACCAGCCAAGTGGTGTCACTTAACTGGTTTCTAAAGTAAATACGAAATTCATCGTAATACCTGACCATTATAGGAGGACGTTTCTTGACTGGTTTCAGTACCAAATTGTGCGTATACCCTCTTAGTAACATGTTCTGCCAATAACTCATTTTTTCATTTTTTGGCACTTGACTGCTTTATGAAATAATCGATTCAATTGAGGCGAGCTAAGCGAATGTTACAAATTGTACTTGTGAATGCAATCCATAAGAATTGGCGGCATTCTTAGGATAATTGTGCCCGTAGAGAGACAGAAATATATATTTAAGTATATTGCATGGTTTTTCTTTACATTTATCACATCAGGATTTACGTAAACAGCTATTATTAAGATAATGAGACCTCATAGTTAAGGTTAGGCATGGTATATTCACGTGGTGGGTAATGTAAATTCAAGGGACGTAATACTTCTCGTGTAATTTATTCATTTAATTGCTATCGTATAATACGTTTTTTTGGAAATATAATGTGCTACAAATTTAAATACAGCGTGCGAAAGTTCGCATTTGCCACATTGCTAAGAACGTGTGCGTAGCACGGCTAAAATACAACTATACAAGTAAATATACATCAATATTTTCATTTTCTTCGTATGGGGGCAGGTTACCTTTATGAAAAACGAAAATCCCAACCGAAAAAATACCTGTTACGAAGAATAAATGTGTATGTTTCACTCATTTTCCAGAACTGATGATGAGTTCTGCTTTTGACTTTCTTGTTACACAGATTTACAGCAGGGCGTTTTATTGTTGATACAGAACAAGTATAAAAGTGGACAGTAACCAGTGGATCATTGCATTAGTACTTGGGAAAACATGGGCTATTCCTAAATAAAAACGATACAAAATGTTTGTATAGAAGAAAGGGTCTCAAGAAAGTCTTCGAAGGATAGTGCCAGAAGTGTCGTCAACAACAAAAATCCAAGAAAGCTACTGTATTTATGGCCATCTAGAGGTATGCAAGTAAAGTTTATTATTGCACGTTTGTTGTCACCTTAATTGTATTAATGCATCGTAATTATTTGTTGGGCACATAGACAAGTAAAACACCGAAGTTTTGACCGCGGAGATCGCACTTCAAACCTACTTCTCCTAAAATTGCATAGACCTGACTTACGACTTACGAGTTACGATGCGATTACAGCTTTTAGTGATCTCACCTGTAAAATTAATACAACATTTGTAAATATTTCATAATTACAAAAGGTGCAGATGCATCATGTCCTTGCATTACACGGGTCGGACGGACGAAACAGTTCGCCTCTTTGTGTGACGTCATCGGAGGTACAGCACGGCCTGTAGGCCTACATCATGAAGGCAGTGACATTACTCAAATATGGCTAAGCATGAATATGACTTGCCCAGAGATAACAATATCGCTTTCGGTGGAAATAAAATCTCATTATTGACACTAAATCGACACGGCACCGTACAAGGAAGTGTAGCTTTCATTATAGTGTTTTTTTTACGGTGAGTATAATCTACTCGTAAATAGGTTCGGACCATATAGATGTAGCTTGCAGTCTGGAGTTCATGGGATCGAAACGCATCATCGGTAGCCGTGAAGATTGTTTTCCGTAGTTTCCCTTTTTTCCCTCAGGCAAATACTAGGGCTGTTATTATGGCCACGGCTCTTCTTTCCCAATTCTCTTCTTTAAACAATAACCACCACCACCACCACCACCACCACCACCACCACCACCACCACGTATAATAAAATATATCGGTTGTAGACAAGTTGACAGTTACTGGACTGTCCCTTTGTCAGTCTCAAAGAAACAAGTCTCTTGATTAGCGAAATCTATTTTAAACTGTACCTCCCCGTACATTTCAAATGAATTGCTGCGATTTCGCACAGAGAGACCGTCGGACTAACTTTTCTTCCCGGAATCGTCTTAAGATGATAATACAGATTACACGTTTCATGGTACATTATCTCTGATTGTGATGTCCGGCTCCATGGCTAAATGGTTAGCGTACTGGCTTTTGATCACAGGGATCCCGGGTTCGATTCTCGGCAGGGTCGGGAATTTTAACCATCATTGGTTAATTTCGCTGGCAGGGGGGCTGGGTGTATGTGTCCTCTTCATCATCATTTCATCCTTATTACGACACGCAGGTCGCCTACGGGTGTCAAATCAAAAGACCTGCACCTAGCGAGCCGAACATGTCCTCGGACACTCCCGACACTAAAACCCATACGCCATTTTATTTCTGATTGTGATTCACTGCTTACATTTGAGGTTAAACAGTGCTCTCGGCAGTGTTTAAACATGGCTGGTTGAACATCGGTTTAAGACAGTGTCTAAGTGATAAATAAAGTCTGTGCAATGCGGCAGCCATACTTAAGACATCGTGTAAACACCGTTTCTGCAATCGGCTCTTTCTATTTCAACACATTTTACTTATACAAATCCAGAGCCGCAGTATCTTTGGCGACCAAAGCCCACGGTCACGACTAATGTAACACATTTTGTCGCGTTACACAAATTTTCGGTTGATCCCCCGGTCAGGCGCGCTAACTTCAGGTAATTGGTGGAAGGATGGGGGTCATGATTAACATGAACACAGGCATGTGAAATGAGGAACAACTATTACTGTAAACATTTCTATATAATAACAATATTCACAAACAAACATAAAAAACAGAACAATAATGTTGCTTGTTTCTCAAATACATTTTTGAACGAGTCATATGTACGGAGTTTTCAATAATATTCACAAGTAACCAGAAACATAGAACTTGATTCATAAATATATATTTGAAAGGAATGTTTTCTGTACGAAGCTGTAAAAAATAATCACAAGTAAAAATAAAACACTTTCTTAATAAATGTCGTATTACTGTATATTATGAATATCGTTATATGAAATGTGAAAAGCTATACCACTGGATGTTCCGCCTGAACAGTCTCCATTGGAAAATGTAGTTCTCTGAAGTATGTCCGCTTTCTAATCTCATTTCTTGATCTATATATATAATTGGATGTCGGTATGTTTGAAGCTAATAGACTCAAAAACTATTGGACCGATTTCGCTGAAATTTTCACAGTTTGTTCTTATTACATCTGAGAGGGATTATGAAGTGGTTTGAACGAAATCTGATTGATAGTTCGGCACTAAGGGGTGAAAAATAAAATAGGGGAAGATAAGCAAACCGCAAGGCAAGTCCGATCAGCGGGTTGCCTACTCAACAATATGTGAAGATTATGGTGTGTTCCTTATCTGCTTTTATCAGGAAAAATTACTGTAGGGGCAAGAAACCCCTAGCACCCCTAAAGGAGGGGGGTGAAACTTAAAAATCCGAAAACGACGATATTAGTGACGAATTCATAGTCTTTGGGGTAGCTGAGATGAACTGTGACAATCTGAATGGCGTTTAAGTCAAAGTTCGTTTCCAATCGGTATGGTAAACATATTATGACTTACTGTTTGGGAAAGACAACTGTAGGGTAAGACACACATACGGGCGGGATCGTACAACTGAAGATGTTAACAGACGTTAAAATTGGTATTTGGAATCTTCTTTAAAAATAAACACATTTTTTACTTTTGGAAAATCCATAAATTATATTATCGGTATTAAATGTTAATAAAATTATTGAAATGGGCAGGAAAAACAATATAACTACGACCGGCATGTTAAGATGAGTTGTCTGTCCTATTTATAAGGAATGCAGTGGAGCAGCGCACGGGTCCACTAGTAGTCTATAAAGCCATGTAACACCTTCTCCAAATTTAACGCTTTAGCATCCTCCGGAGACTACACAACTTCACGTTTTAAGGGGATTTAACATCTAGAAGGAGAATTTTTAGGCGCACAAAATGGCACTCTGGCTCCCTAATATCATTTTCAGTGGGAGGGGGGAGGAGGCAGCAAAAGCCTTGCCCCCCCACAAATTCGGCGCCACTGCCACCAGTCATAAGACATATTGATATCAGATTGACAAAGAATGGCGTCATAAATACGCGTTTGTGTAATCAGAGGCCATGACCATTGTTTATATTTGAGTTAGCAGTTGAAAAAGACTGCATGTCATCACAAAGTGGGCCCTGCTAAACAGTGTTGCCAATTCAGCGGATTTTCCGCCAAATTCGGCGGATTTTTAAATAGAACAGCGGAGAAATTTTCCATTTAGTGGACAGCGGACTTTTTGACGGATTTTCAAACTTTTTTTCAGCGGTAACGATATCACCTTTCATCACCATGGGAAAAATAATATAGAACTTACTACGACATAATAGTCTACTTATTCCCGTTGTATTGAACTTATGCTGCGTACTACAACTCGTTTTCTAGACCAGCTGTGACCCACAGCCTCAGTCAGTATTTGTTACAATCGTTACTGTACGCTTGATGAGCCGGGTAGTGTCGTGTTTGATAACGTGTTTCTTTTGACATCAGGATCTTTTTGGTACGTCAATATGTGGAGAGAATAGGTTAAAAAGCAGTCAGATATTTCGTAAATAGTCGTTAAATAATTAAACTTTAAAAGATTAGTTGGTTGAGCTTCCTAGTGCATCTATTGGCAGTGCAATATAAATGCGAAATTGTTTGACATTATTTCTTTCCGCACTTATCAAAAACAGTCCGCCTCTGTGGTGTAGTGGTTAGTGTGATTAGCTGCCACCCCCAAAGGTCCGGGTTCGATTTGCGGCTCTGCCACGAAATTTGAAAAGTGGTATGAGGGCTGGAACGGGGTCCACTCAGCCTCGGGAGGTCAACTGAGTAGAGGGGGGTTCGATTCCCTCCTCAACCATCCTGGAAGTGGTTTTCCGTGGTTTCCCACTTCTCCTCCAGGCAAATGCCGGGATGGTACCTAACATAAGGCCACGGCCGCTTCCTTCCCTGTTCCTTGTCTATCCCTTCCAAACTTCCCATTCCCCCACAAGGCCCCTGTTCAGCATAGCAGGTGAGGCCGCCTGGGCGAGGTACTGGTCATCCTCCCCAGTTGTATCCCCGACCCATAGTCTGAAGCTCCAGGACACTGCCCTTGAGGCGGTAGAGGTGGGATCCCTCGCAGAGTCCGAGGGAAAAACTGACCCTGGAGTGTAAACAGATTACGAACGAACGAACTTATCAAAAACAATGGAAACAGTAATGAAAGTGAAAATAACTTTCAAAATAGATTTGAAAATTTCCGTATGTGCTTTGCTGCTGTGAACTGCCAGCGTATACTTCGAAAAAGAATGGTACCATGTGGCTTCATATGAAAGCACAGGACCTCAGCCCAGCACATCTGCTTCAGAGCATACAGTGCGGGGAGGAGAAGAATTACTGTTCTGAAACTGGTGAGTGTTGAGTTAATCTCTTTAATGAAAACATCTGGTATATGCTATTTCGAAATTTAGCGGAATTTAGCGGATTTTCAACTAAAATTTAGCGGAGAAAATATTTATGGGTTGACAACACTGCTGCTAAAGAATGCCCAAATGTAGCATTGTTTATGATTAGAGGTATGTTTAAAAAATGTTGTATCAAGTAATACTGGTCTAAAGGTGGTGTTAAACGGAATGTTTACAGACATTAGAGAAGCAGAGTTTTTCACGTTGCCTGTATAAAGTTTGTTCAATTAGCACGGTGCACACGACACGGTATTGTGCACTTTAGGAACGATACAAACCACTGTGTTTCAAGCCAAGCAGTAGTAATGAACCTTTGCTACTCATGTACACTTTAATATCTCTTCCATTTGGCATAACCAGCCAACCAAACGTGGAGTGTAGTTAGCAAACTTTGAACGAGCTAGACAGAGGAACAAGTTTGCAAACTTAGAGGATATCTTGCCTAAACCGAGGCGGTTTTCCCCGTTATGGAAGATTTTCGTTTAACGAATAATTGTGTTTTAAAACAGGATTGTAATGCTGTTAAAGAAAGGTTTTATTCTCTGAATCAACTTAAGTGGTTGGTGGTTGCAGTCTCTCACCCTTTCTCTGACACCATATATCTTTCAGAGTGTAATGTCGTGACTTTTTTACATATACTCTGAATCTTCTTATAAATAAAGTTGTTCGTGTCTATTTGTCTGTTTGTTTGTTTGTTTGTTTGTTTGTTCCACCATCACGTCGAAACGGCTGGATAGATCTCAACCAAACTTCATATTTAGAGTATACTCACCCCGGGGAAGGTTTCGATATGCATATCATTTTAAAATCTTTGAAAAGACGGGGGTTTTGTAGGAAAAATATAAAAATAATAGGCTAATATAGGCAAAATATCGAATTTGTCGTATAAGGACGAGACAAAGCTCAATTTATTCCTCTTGACGCAAAGAACAAAACTCGGTAAGCCCTAAGGGCCCGAAAACCATTTTTAAGGCCCTAAAACCAACCGTTACGGAGATATTGGCACCACACTACCCCTGCTCTAGGAATCGAATAAAGAAATGAACTACCGTAACCATGGCAACGTCAGCTCCAGGATTCTAGAGCAGTGAGATTATGTATGTACGTTTGGGCATAGCTGCCAACCAAAATTGGTACAAATAAGACTTAATATCTGGAAAAAAATATACTGTTGTGTAAGGCACTCATAGGACTCCTCTGGGCGGGGATGGAAAGGGGGTGAAGTACGAGTATAAAAATCTTACTATATATAGAAATGGAAGTGTGTATGTAAATGACACATCTCCTCCTAAACCACTGGAGCAATTTCAACCAAACTTGGTACACGTATTACTTACTATCGGGAGACGATCACTGAGGGGGTAAGCCATCCCTAGCGCCCTTAAGGGAGAGGGTCATGGGGGGTAGTTACAATAATAATCGAGAATAGTGTCGAATTCATAGTTTTCGGGGTCACTGAGTTGAAAAGTAATACTCTAGAATTTTTTAAAGTCCAGCCCCCTTTTAGGTGGGGAGCAAAGGGGGGCGGTGAGATATAGAAATAATTAAAAACAGTTTCGAATCCATAGATTTCAGGGTCTCTGAGATGAATAGTATTACTCCGGATTTTTTGCAAGTCCAAGTGGGGAGCGAAGGGGGTGAGCTAAAAATTAATCGAAAAACTACATATAAAAATGTTATCTTCTTCTTCTTACTATATATAAAAATTGATGTATGTGTTTGCGTGGGTGTGTGTAGGTGTGGGTGTGTAAATGACACATCTCCTGAACCACTGGAGCAATTTCACCAAACTTGGTACACTTATCAATTAGTATCAGGAGACAAACCGCGTGAGGGTAAGACACCCCTAGCACCCTTATGGGCAGGGGGCGAGGGGGGTGGTATAAAAATAATCTAGAATATTATCGAATCCATAGTTTTCGTGGTAGCTGAAATAATTAGTGACACTCCGATTTTTTTTAAATTCATGTTCAGCCCCCTTTGGGGTGTGGGTGAGGGGGAGTGAGATATAAAAATAATCGAAAACAGTGCCGAATCTACAGTTTTCTGGGTCACTGAGATGAATGGTGACAATCCAGATTTTATATCTCTTAGTGGTGGAGGGCGGGAGGGGATCAGTCTCATTGACAGTTGAAATCCTGTACATCGTATCTATAGTGCGACGGCTAAATACATATAGTTATCACTTATTAATTTTTGACAGGATCAAATACTTCCCAGTCGATTCGAGCTTCCATAAGGATGAAGTTTTACTCGGAAATTAAATAATCTAAAACTTGAAATCAAACACATCTAAATAATTTTATAACTACATAATAGATCATAACATATCAATCTGCAAGTCAAAAAGGAATTCTGTAAAAATTCACATCACACACAACGAACTGGTAATGCAAATCTTAAAGGTAAATATTCAGAAACTATCCGGGCAACGCCGGGTACTACAGCTAGATAAGAAATAAGTACGGATCACCCAGTTTTAATCCCCTCCAGTAGCGGCGTTTAGGCAGGCGTGGAAGGAGGGGGGCATACGCCCTCGCACTTTGTGAAGAAAACATTATATTTTTAATCCATTTCAGCCGACTGGAACTAGGAATTATTGGAATTATTTCCAAATGCAATTTTTACAAACCCTGTTGTCTTATCAGGTAATTATATCCTTTATTTTCTTTAATTATTAACAGAAATTTAAGCGGAAATACGCACAAAATATCATTCGTCGCGGCTAACCGACGTGTATAGTGCGGAAACTGACATGTACCACACGGGGTGCACAGCCAAGCACCCTGAGAACATCTCCCCTCGCGTTGTGTTATTCTGCTACCGAATATGCGTGTCCGATGTGGTATAGATCCTGTCATACCAAACAAGTGGACGTCGCTCTTAACGAGACTTGTCGAATCATCACTGGTTGCCTACGGCCTACGCCTTTGGAAAAATTGTACTGCCTTGCTGAGATTGCACCTCCTGACATTCGTCGGGAGATAACGGCAAAGGGCGAGAAGTAAAGCGATGATACATCTGAATCTCACCCTCTGTATGATCACTTGCCAGTTTATCCACGTTTGACTTCAAGGAAAAATTTCCTCAACATAGGCTGTCGTAGGGACTGCACACCAACCCAAATTTGTTCAAACGCTCAGAAGAATGGCTGACTTCATTCGAAGAACTCCGTCATGGTCTTACAGGAGAATGGCTAACGTGTAAATCTCTCAGCAGATTGCGCTCAGGTGTTACAAGATGCAAATCTAACCTGCAAAAGTGGGGTTTTCGCGTAGACTCGCCCGAACAAATCCTGAACCTCAAAACCATCTTCACTTACAAAAACCTAAGCGCCTCACTCTATGTGCCAACATTTGTTGACTTTCAGAAGGACTACGATTCAGTAAATGGAGAGTCACCCTTCCAGACACTTGCTGAACTGGGACTAGATAAGAAAACCTTGAATCTTGTGAAAGCAACTCTTACCAACACTACAGCCAGAATCAAATTCAGAGGGGAACTGTCCCAGTCATTCGTGAGTGGACGAAAATGATAAAGGGTGACTCTGGATTCAGAATAGGCTACAAGAAAGATAAGTTAACAGTCAACTATTTAGCCTTCGCAGACCACCTTACACTCCTGGCATCCAGTGTGGAGGAAGCTATCCATCAAATATCCTCTCTCGACCACATAGCAGCTAAAGTAGAGTTGAAGATCGCCATCAACAAAACAAAGTTTATCACCAACATCAGAGATGTACTCCCACTGGGGAACAAAGCTGTACAAAGGACTAACTCCTTCAGATACCTAGGGGAAGGGATAACCCCAAACATGAATGAAGATCAGGCCATGAACAGCAGATGCATCAAATTGGAAAGCGCCTGCCACCTATGTAAGAGTATGTACAAATCCAAATCCCTCTCCCTTAACCTCAAAATCAGGTATTACACTACTGTAGTGAGACCGTCAGTACTATACGCCTCAGAATGCCTAAACATGATAAGAAAAGGGCAACTTAGAAAACTGGAGCTGAAGGAAAGGAAGATCCTGAGAAAAATCATGGGCCCTATTAAAGAAGAAGGTAAGTACAGAATCAGGGACAACAACGAACTGTATCAACAATTGGAGAGCATTACAACATCTATGAGGAAGAGGAGATTGAACTTCTATGGTCATGTCATGACAATGGACAATCAGAGGCTCACCTTCAGAATCTTCCACACCACCTCTAGAGGGAAAGCGACTAATGCGAAGTGGGCAAGACTTGTCAGAAAAGACCTTCAAGAATTGGACATTGTTCCAAGTGAAATCTATGACAGGAATAGGTACAGAACGTTGATCAGAACAGCAAACTCTCTCCAGTCACTAACAGGAAAAACAGTACGTCCGGGAGGAGGTGTGAAATGCACTATGGAGCGAAAATATATTCACAGTGCAAGAATGAAGGAGTACTGGTCAAAGAAGAAAGCTGCTAGAGATAAGAACCACGTGGTCCATAGCAGGCCCAAACGGAACTAAAAATAAATAAATAAATAAATAAATAAATAAATAAATAAATAAATAAATAAATAAATAAATAAATAAATAAATAAATAAATAATAGCGCCACAGCAAGTACAGTAGTGGAGACTTGGCGTGTGCTGTGAGGAAGGGTAGCAGGGGTATACTTATTTTTGCCAAGGTCATGGACACTGAGGTATGATTCATCCGCTTGCAGTGCGCATTCGTCATTCTGGCAATCTCTTTACTGTCTGTTAGTTCCTTAGTTCGTTCGTTCGTAATCTATTTACCCTCCAGGGTCGGTTTTTCCCTCGGACTCAGCGAGGGAGCCCACCTCTACCGCCTCAAGGGTGGTGTCCTGGAGATTCAGACTTTGGGTCGGGGGATACAACTGGGGAGAATGATCAGTACCTAGCCCAGGGGGCCTCGCCTGCTATGCTGAACAGGAGCCTTGTGGAGGGATGGGAAGATTGGATGGGACAGGCAAGGAAGAGGGAAGGAAGCGGCCGTGGCCTTAAGTTAGGTACCATCCCGGCATTTTCCTGGGGGAGAAGTGGGAAACCACGGAAAACCACTTCAGGATGGCTGAGGTGGGAATCGAACCCTTCTCTATTCAGTTGGCCTCCCGAGGCTGAGTGAACCCCGTTCCAGTCCTCATATCACTTTTCAAATTTCGTGGCAGAACCGGGAATCGAACCCGGGTCTCTTGAGTCGGTGGGGGGAGGGGAGGGTGGCAGCTAATCATACTATTATTCGATGTCATATTAAAAGTTTTATTTTGCCATAAAGAGCACCATTTTCATTTTTGAATGCTTAGGAATTCATATTTTTGAAAAGATATCTAATTTTCCAGCGTTGTTCTTCTCGGAAACCGTGCTTTCTATACATCACTCTCTAACACAGTAACAACACCATAGGCTATGCGTCCTCGGTAACTGAGGATGTCACCCGGTACTGTAAAGTACTTGTTGGGGGTTACGAAGTGACCTAAAGGAGGATTTTAAGCTACTGTTGCACGTGGCTCCGCAAGCCGTTCATACGGCTAGTGAAACAACGCACTCTGACTAAAATGTAGAAAGCGTTGAATTTTGTATATGCAGGCGATTTAAGTTTAGGTTTCTCCTACACTAACCAATTTTATCTCAGGATGGTCAAGTACACATAAGCGTAATGTTCTGCTTGTATACTCCTTGCCATGTAATACTAATAATGTTATTTGTTTTACGTCCCACTAACTACTTTTTAAGGTCTTCGGAGACGCCGAGGTGCCGGAATTTAGTCCCGCAGGAGTTCTTTTACGTGCCAGTAAATCTACCGACACGGGGCTGTCGTATTTGAGCACCTTCAAATACCACCGGACTGAGCCAGGATCGAACCTGCCAAGTTGGGGTTAGAAGGCCAGCGCCTTAACCGTCTGAGCCACTCAGCCCGGCTCCTTGCCATGTAAGCTTTTACACTAAGGGTACAACCTTACCCTTTCTTCCCTGTTAATACTGAAGGTAGTGATTTATGGTTATATTCTAACTCTTGGGTTCGATTCAGTGTTGCTAACCATACAGTTTTTTTTTTTTTTTTTTTTTTTTTTTTTTGGGCCAGTTGCTTTACGTCGCACCGGCACAAATAGGTTTTATGGCGACAATGGGACAGGGAAGGGCTAGGAGTGGGAAGGAAGCGGCCGTGGTCTTAAATAAGGTACAGCCTCAGCATTTGTCTGGTGTGAAAATGGGAAACCACGGAAAACAATTTTCAGGGCTGCCGACAGTGGGGTTCGAACCTACTATCTCCCGAATACTGGATACTGGCCGCACTTAAGCGATTGCAGCTATCGAGCTCGGTACCTTACAATTTAGGGACCCTACTTGCCGATACGACGTCTTACAGTTACTGTTCATTTTGCACGTTGTCACTATATAATCATGGTTTTCTTCACGTATTGCCACTACCGTATTGTGAAAGTAACGAGTGTTACATTGGCGGGTGTAACTAAGGCATATTTTCTTTTTCTGTAGGATTATAGGCTAAAACTGTTTGGGTAATACCAGGTAAGTAGAATTGCGGCATGTTTGAATAATGCATTTATTAACGTAGTGTGTGTTAAATGAACGCAGCATTTTAATAACACGGTCTTATTTCGTCCAATTCGTATGTTCAGAATGCAACTAGGATGAATAACAAGCAGTGTTGCCAACTTATATTTTCAAGATCCGCTAAATACTACTAAAAATCCGCTAAAATTCCGCCAAGAAATCCGATCTCAAATAATGAGCAATAATAATAATAATAATAATAATAATAATAATAATAATAATAATAATAATAATAATAATGAAATGGCGTATGGCTTTTAGTGCCGGGAGTGTCCGAGGACAAGTTCGGCTCGCCAAATGCAGGTCTTTCGATTAGACGCCAGTAGACGACCTGCGCTTCGTGATGAGGATGAAATGTTGATGAAGACGACTCATACACCCAGCACCCTTGCCAGCGAAATTAAACAATTAAGGTTAAAATTCCCGAGCCTGCCGGGTATCGAACCCGGAACCCCTGTGACCAAAGGCCAGCGCGCTAACCATTTAGCCATGGAGCCGGACGTAATAATAATAATAATAATAATAATAATAATGATAATAATAATAATAATAATAATAATAATAAAAGTAAATATCTACACTCACCTGATCTCTGAGTTTCACTGGGACTGGTGAGAGGAATATTCTTAAAAAGTCAATTAGTCGTCCTCATTCACGTGAAAGAGTTCAAAGGCGGACTCGTCTGTTGCTGTGGTAGTGCTACGACGTGGATCGTCCGTGCTGTCTCCCTGCCTGTGAGGCGGCGAGCTAAAACTTGTAGGCGTTTTAGTATCGGGTGCAAAGTAGGTGAATCCTCTACCTCAAGGCCCACACACAGAACAGCCCAGTTCATTAGACGGTCATCCTTCATAGCATAAATATAAATAGTTTCATTATCTGTCGTCATTCGTCAACTAAGAGATAAGTACCATTTCCCCACGCATTACAAATTTATTATAGCATGATCTCATAACATCAAATCCAAATAACATGTTTTCCTCATGTGACTGCTAGCTTCTGACAAGAAATACAGAATAGCTCGGAGATAGATTGGAGTAGAAATTTTTAAAAAGCACACTATGAATAAAAGGCTAAATTCCGCTATAATAAATCTAGAATTCCGCCAAAAAAATCTGCTGTCCGCTAAATGATATATTTCTCCGCCGATGGTCTTCTAATTCCGCCAAATTTAGCGCTAAATCCGCTGAGTTGGCAACACTGATAACAAGCAACAAAAATCTGTAAGAACTCCTCCGAAAATGAAAGCATTGTTACCTATACCGATAAAGGTCAGTTCAGTTGAAATGGAAGGAAATTTCGTTATAAAACGAACTAACTTAACCTAGCCTTGTCTTGTTACGACTTTGGTACAGTTTGCATAACTTAACCTTTGTGTATTCTTATTGACATACGGCATATTTACATGTGTGTGTTTTATTAGAGCGCGGTTTCACGTAAGTCCGACAAGTAATAGTACTTTTCGAGAAGGAAACTGAATTACCAGAATACGGTTATAGTAATGCGTAAATCAAAACAAAGGCAGAAATATATTACATTAAATTAAGTGAGGGTGTGAGAGAGTGTGTATTTCCTTAATTCCCCACTGAGCTTGAAAACCGCCTTAATTATGAATATCTTGATTGATCATTTACTTCGATAAGGGAACCTCCATTATTGCTTCTTACATTGAGGTTATTTTGTTTTTGGTTATGTCTCGTGATTTCAATATGTAACTAGTCAACTTGGCAGCAGTAATGGGACATTAAAAAAACTGGGCGGCGATATTATGAGGTGCCTAATATCAAACATGGACATGCGCCACCTAAATCAAAAATGAGTTACGGATTGATCCTTATAGCATTTTTAATGCTCTCTCTGAATTAGTGGTGCGTGTCTTTCATAAACGAATATTTTTACGTAATTTTTAACATAGAAATATGCAGTTTCTTTCATAATCGGTCACTTCCAAACGTAGTTTATATCAACAACGGACATCACCTTTTCAGGCAATCATATTGCTACCAGTGACGTCAAACTGTCATGGCGACCAGAGGAGGACTGTTTTCTAATGTCCTATGATTGCCAAAAGAACCTCGCTTTGCCAAAATTAAGTGATCAGTCGGCTTTTTATTCCAGACAACTCTACTGTTACAATCTGTCTGTTGTAATAGGCATATCTCACAGCAAACTGCGCTCTGACAATGTGTCTGTTTATACGTGGCTGGAGAATGAGGGAAATAAATAATCAAAGGAAATAGCATCAGCGGTTGTCAATGAGTTACGATCTAATGATTTACAAGGTTTCACTTCAGTCAAGTTGATTGCTGATGGCTGCGCCGGCCAAAATAAAAACATTAATATGTTGGCGATGTGTGCAAAGTATGCACCATCCTCTGTTGACAGGTATATGATTTTTCACGGGAGTTTAATCCTGATGTAAACAAGGCATGTCCACGCCTCAGTCAAAGAAAGAGTTGTGATTCGCTGAGCGTGTAGTATCGACCTCCGCCCCGTCAACGTCTCGTGTTCGGACATACAGTGCTACGCATATGACCTAAAATAGACGAGGAACAGTTTTTGAGCTGTGTGAAACTAAACGGAGGGGTTTGAAGGGACATCTACTGCTGATGATTAGGACCTACGTTATTTATTTATTTATTTATTTATTTATTTATTTATTTATTTATTTATTTATTTATTTATTTATTTATTTATTTATTTATTTATTTCTGAATATTAAAGAAAGCTATCGTAGGCTAGAGCACAAAATTACACACGTAGGAAGGTTTATCTTAGGACAGCTGTTTGAAATGTCCGCCCGGTAGACTGTAACCTAATAGAATACCAGCTTTCGAATTGAAATGTATATCTCTTATCTTGTAGAGTTCCTATCATGATAGAGCATATAGCACGATTGGACATGTCAGACGGAACTGTTGATAATTCTGTAACATCTATCGAAAAGAAACAACTCAAAAAAGACAATACAATATCCTTCCTATCCATTAACACAGGTTTACGTTCTCTTTTAACAAACTGGAACCCTATGTCCTTTAAAAGTCTGTACAATGTAGGTACAATGTACAATGAAGGTGGGTAAAGTTTTATCTTTATTTACACTGTCTAATACTTTGCGTAAAGTATGTGGTTCATTCCGAAAAAAAAATCATGAATTTTCCTTCTAATACCACTTTTGACAATATCGTCATACTTCTCTCGATTCTTTGAGGTCGTTTACGTTCCTTTCCCGGCGTTGTTAATTTCCCTGTCTTTCTAAACTCTGTCCGCATGTTATGAACCGAACTAGCCGACACACCACACAACTCTGCACTTATCTACCTCCTTTACGGCTAAACCTGGATTCTGTTCACTTATTTTATTAAAAACATTCACAACGCACTGCCTATGGTCACTTCTGAGTGGTTTTCCTCTTTTGTGCTTCACTACACGGGATGATCCTACCTCTTGCTCCATTTCTCTCACTATGAATTCTGACACTGACTGCTGCTGCAAGATGCAACACCTTATCTCCACGCTGTACAGCTTAGGACTTTCCCTCACTATGAGAAGACTTCCTGCATTACACCACGCCTTCTGCCTTTATATCTCGTTCTTTAATCACTGTTTTATTAAAAAAACATATAGATATATACCGGTATATATGACAACCATATTTTAATTTGATTACGTACCCTTTCAGACTATCTAAATGTAATAAACTAAGAAAAAATTAAATTAATACGACGTAATAATTTTCTTCGAGCTCGCATACAGTCGAGTGAGTGCGACGGTTGCTTCTCCGATCAACTACGTCTATGTCCACGTGCAAAGCCAAGGTGCTCCGCCTATTTGTTTACATCAGGATTAAACTCTCGTGAAAAATCATATAAAAACTGGTAGTTCCAGTTACTGGGCACTCATATTTGTCTCCAGATAGGATTTTTTGAGTCATTGAGAAAGACCTTAAGAAGATGACGACCATAGTAAGTCCTGATGAATATCTTGAGGTGTTCAAAATGTACGGCACAGTGAAAGTGATTGGACAAACCTTAGAACCATTGAATTGGAAAGAACAAGCACAGATTGATCTGAAATCTGCTAGTCAACTTCATTTCAAGATTTCGCAGTGTAAAAGAATTGTACTCAGGAGCATGAAAAGAGGCAATGTTGTAGTTAAAGGTAAGGTACCGGGCGAGTTGGCCGTGCGCGTAGAGGCGCGCGTCTGTGAGCTTGCATCCGGGAGATAGTAGGTTCGAATCCCACTATCGGCAGCCCTGAAAATGGTTTTCCGTGGTTTCCCATTTTCACACCAGGCAAATGCTGGGGCTGTACCTTAATTAAGGCCACGGCCGCTTCCTTCCAACTCGTAGGCCTTTCTAATCCCATCGTCGCCATAAGACCTATCTGTGTCGGTGCGACGTAAAGCCCCTAGCAAAAACAAAGGTGAGGTAGGCTACTAATTGGAAACAGGTTTTGAGCGTAAGATCACGAAAGCATGACAGGTAAGTGTGAAGTTAATGAATCCTTTACCTACTGATATTGGCATGAATGTAAACCCACAGAAACTTAAAGATGTTGACAAATTACTAGGAAAGCACTTCGCAAAAGATTGGAAAGGAATGCTTCTCTTAAGTGGTATGTCGAAGTCATGAATAAGAACATTTGTAGTGAAAATGAACAAGCTGTTCATGATTATTTATGAATGTGGTTGTTTTGAAGACCCTTGTGGTGAACTAGAGGTTATTTGCCCAGAAATACAGTGAAGCAGGAACTGAAATGAATGTTATAAATGTTAACAAAATATAAGAATAGCCTTATTTCTTTCATATTTTAATTATATTTCTTTTAAAATGGAAGTTTACTTCCGTGTCATCCTGCAACTTTTCTTTTCCAAATATTGGGATAGTTCGTTTCAAAAGTGGACAATTACATGGATGTTTGTATCAAAAATGGACAAAAGCCAATCTCGGTTTCAGAAATGGACATCGTCATATTTGAACGTGTTTTATATTGACTTAGACTGAAATTCCTAAGTGTCGACCATGATTTTCTTGTTCATAGGGCTAGAAATATGACACACACAAATTTTCACACATGTAACGGGAGTTTAACATAGAGAAACAAAAATGTGGCTCTACTGAAAAATTAACAAAATGGCTTTTGTCCATGTTTGATACTAGACACCTCATTTGTTTTTTATTGCATAACCTTACGTGACAAGTATTATGCTTCGAGTTAGAGAAAAAAAATCACACCTGGGCTTGAAATATACTTCGAGATATCGAAAAATACGAGTAATAGAACTTCATGAAAATATATAACGCATGAATTAGTTAGGATTTCGTCGGAAAACGAAAATTCCTTCGATGTATAGAAAATTCAAGTTACAGATGTTCGAGTTATAGGAGGGTAACTGTATTTACAGTGTTTAGCTAATCAGTTTTAATATTTTGTGATATTTGAAACAATATCTTTTCAGTTTAGACTCAAAACCTTTGATAATTATTTTATTTTTTGTATGTTTTTTCTTTTTTTAGGTTGTTTGGAAATATTACTAATAGATTAGTTTCGATTAGGGTTTCAGTATTGTATGCATCTCCGAAATGTATTTCAGAACATTTGTTGACTTCCGAGCGTGATCGAGGTAGGCCTTGGTAGTTCCCGCGTCCTTGACGTCATCAGGGCGTCGTCGTAGAGAGAAACATGGGAGAACTTAACAAATTTTAGCTGCTGTTCACGTAACGTTGTGGCTTCCTTCTGGTATTTGATTGTAAATCCAGTGTGAAATAATGCAGTGTGTACGGCATTATTATTTTTTTTTGTGACACGTGTGTTTTTATGTTGTAAGTGTTATGAGTGAGTTCCTGGCTGCTAGGAGGCAGCACTTGTAGGGACGATTTATTTGTTCCGTGTTGGAGGAGTGGAAGGTTTTGGAGGGGAAAGAGAGAGAGGGAATGAGGAGGTTTGGGAGGGGATAGAAGAGGGCCTTGGCTGCTTGTGCTATGCCGTGCTGGCAAGTAAGCAGAGGGTCTCTCTATCTCGTTCAGTTTCTCGCATTTCCCGAGCTCTGCTGTGCTGTGGTGCTAGCCTTCCGTGGGCCCCCCTCCACTCCACCGCGCCGTAACCTCACCTCCCCGCACCCCGCACCTCGCGCCCTGGGCCGCTCTGCTTGCCGGCAAAAGCTCTGCCTGCGTTCAGCCCCGATCTACGTCGTAGAAGGCAGCACCAGTTTTATCGCATTTGTGTTTTGTGTTCTTTTACCTGGCCTTGGCATTGTTCGTCTGTGAATAGTGAATCAGTCGTGTGGTGATAGTGACATTTATTGTGTCCCTAATCTTCAACATCCAGTGCTCAGTGCTTTCCATTATTAACACCTTGCAGTGGAAGTTTTTTGTTTATCGAAGTGTGGTCCTGTGTGGAGGTCTTTAAAAGTGTGCTGCAGTGTTCTTTCGTGGGTGTCGTTTCGTTTCTAAGTGAGCTGTTCTGAAGGATAATTCGGCCATCGATTTAATACTCCATTGCCTGGGTGCATGCTGTTGACAACTTGTTACGGTAAGATATACAATGTTCTCTTCCTCCAGTCATGCTTCTTGTTTAGGAGTAGTCGTGGCTGGTCACTACACCGCGTGCCCGCTACTGGTATGTCTCTGTTGTCCTTTGTCCTTGACTCCTCCTCTCCAATGTCTTTGATCCTACCTGTGCTGTACAAATCCCCATCAGCTTGTTGTTTACTGCTGACCATAAGCACAGAAATGTTTTAATATCTTTTCTCACAGAAATGAACAGTAGCCGAAACGCGTTCTGGCTGGAATTCTCTTAAATATTATTATAATGATCAATTACTGGTTATTGTTGATTTCAAAATTAATATAGTTAAAAATGGTGTATTTCATTTGATTGTCTAGATTCCTTTGTTTTCCGATCAGTGCTACTATTTTTAATTACATTTTTTATGGGTGGTCTGCATCTTAAAATAAAGAGTAAGTTAAAAAATAAAGCACAAGGTTCTCAGCTTAAAATAACACTGTTAGGCACGAAACGTTTTTTTAAAGATGACATTAAATTCTTAAGAATGGTATAGGTCTTCCATTTCTGTATTAGAGTAAATTGTGTCATAAAACGTTTCTTTTAGTTGGCAATTAAGAATGTTATTTGCTAATTAAAAAACTTAATTATCTTTAGGAGTAGGACATGCCATTTTTGAAATGAGTGCCCAGAATTTAACATGCTCTCCCTCCTGAGACAGTTGAATATTTTTGTGCTTAAAGTGCAGTACCGGTAATCCACTTTTAGTTTTCAGAATATCTCTCAGCTCAGCTCTGTAGCCGGATATTTTGTGGGAGATTTATAGTTATGTAAGCGTGGTTCGAGTTATATGACTAATTTCATGTCCCCGCTACCCTCGTTTCAACACGCACCTGTGAGTATAATACAATCAGATTACGTAATCGAGATTCCATATGAAGCATGGTGGAAAGTTTCTTCTAAACAGTGAATTGAATTAATGTTTGTCAGCATCGTTGCTATGTAGTTTCTATCGACTAGTTGGTTAGTTGGACGAAATAAACTTGTGTATTGATTTCCCGCTAACCCCTCTAACACGGCAAGGGACGCTGATGAAAGGAAAAGTATTTCAATTAAAAGAACTCTTTTAATGTCAGAGGTAAAGATTTAATTGAAATGATGTCGTACAGCTTTTCTATTCTGTCACTGAATTTAAGGAATTCAGCACCCTCTGAAGTTGTTAATTAGATCAAAGAATAGTTTATTTAGGTGATAACTAAAGCCTGGATTTTCATGCGGTGACAGGTTAGATTGCAAACTAATTTGGTTAGTAGGAAATGCCGGCCACCCGCTCTTCCGTAATGTAGAAAGAATAACATAAATTATAGGGGTTCTGATGGGCCGTACCCCTAATGTTTATGCAAACACCATAGCATAATCGTTGTGAAGGTAGAGCTTCTCGCTTTAGTAAGTTTGCATTCTAACCTATTAGTGCATAAAATTCCGGGCTCTAGTGATAACCTGGAAATTATCCAGACCTCTATCTAATCCTGACCTGCGAATTACTTGGTTTGAGGGTTGCCAAGAGTCCTAATTTTCTTGGTGAAAACTTGATTCTCGATGAATTTAATTCCCGATATAATTTAAAGTAAACAATAGAGCAAGGAGGGTATTCCCATCCACCTCT
This sequence comes from Anabrus simplex, assembly GCF_040414725.1. Classification (NCBI taxonomy): domain Eukaryota; kingdom Metazoa; phylum Arthropoda; class Insecta; order Orthoptera; family Tettigoniidae; genus Anabrus; species Anabrus simplex. The sequence goes on along the minus strand of NC_090275.1, from coordinate 81,055,788 downwards.
GATTTCGTCCTTACAGTGTGTACCACGTTTGTTTAATATTCGTGCAACGCACTGCACACAATGGCCCTTAAACGCCTTCATAATTTTCTTCGTACATTTTTTAAGATTGAAAAGAGAGATGGACGGAGATACTTCACGTGACCCTTTATTTCTTTTATTTTTGTTCTTAAAAATGTTTTAACCCTTTAATGCCGTTTTTTTCTTCATCATCTGAACCCATGGCTATATGGCATTACTACACACAACGTCTTGAGCAGAAATTCCGTGTATTAACTGTTCGCACTGTTGTTTTTATTTATTGTTTGACTTTTAGTGCCGAGAGGGTCCGAGAACATGTTCGGCTGGACTGGTGTAGCCCTCGAAAGACAGACCCTCCAGCGAGGGTGGTTGGCATCGTCATGTATGGGGAACTGCGTGTTATTGTAGTGGAGGACAGAGTTGCAGGAATGTTGGGGACGTTACAAATACCCAGCCCCCGAGCCAGCGGAAATAACCATTTAAGGTTAAATATTTTCGACACGGCCAGAAATCGAACCCGGGGCCCTGTGAACCGAAGGCATCTACTCTGAAAAATGGTTAATACTAAGGTTCGGATGTTACGGTGGTGGTGGTGATTATAGTTTTAAGAGGAAGTACAACTGTGCAACCGTCCTCTATAGAATATAACACTATTCAGAGAGAAAAATGAAGGGGTCCGGCACTTCGAAAAATGAAGGTATTGGCCAAAGAAAGACAAGGGCCACGAAGGGCGTGAAAATGAAAGATTTCCTAGGCCTCCATACGTAATACCGTCGGGGTCTGAAAAGAACAAGTGTTGACCAAGGGAGGTCGGATAGGATAGATGAAAGTGAGGAGCCTGGCACAAGTAAGTGAAAGCAATGCCAGGACTCAGCTGAGTGCCCGGTGGTCGCCAACCTACGCTCTAAAGTTCAGAGCCCCTGGGGCCCCTTTTAGTCGCCTCTTACGACAGGCATCGGATGTTAAGGAAAAGTCATATTTCACTTCTGTTGCCACTTTACGCGAAACCTGGAAAAAAAAACTGTGAATGATGGGGTCTCTGATCTAGTTTAAAGCAAATTAGGCCTATATGTTGCATACAAATGTACTGCTTTGGTCACATTTTCATCATTTTAGTGATAAAAGGCCATATTTGGTTATATATTTTGCTTTACGTCGTACCGACACAGACAAGTCTTATGGCGACGATGGGATAGGAAAGGGCTAGGAGTTGGAAGGAAGCGGCCGTGGCCGTCATTAAGGTACAGCTCCAGCATTTGCCTGGTGTGAAAATGGGAAACTACGGAAAAACATCTTCAGGGCTGCCGACAGTGGGATTCGAACCCACTATCTCCCGGATGCAAGCTCACAGCTGCGCTCTCCTAACCGCACGGTCAACTCGCCCGGTTATATATTTTGAACAGTTTTGTTTAAATTGAGACGTCGTTTGTATTAAGGTACCTGTTGTCTGCGTCGAGTTCTAAATACAGGATTTCAAAACACTGTAGTCAATGTATATTTCTTTCTTTTCCCGAAAGAGACAGGTAGCAGGTTCAGAAGACATGACTGCGAGAAAGAGACGTTGTCCGAACGTACGCCGACAGATACCAACAAAATTAGCACTGCCCCTCAGGGCTATGAAACTGAGTTAATGTATACAGTTTTAATTCACCTACTGCAACTCTGTCTGTTAGTAATACTTGCTACATAGCTCAAAAATGCTTAAGTCATATTTTAGGTCATATTTAGCGTGTATTTGCTTGCGTATTTTGTTCTTCTTTAGGTCATAAATTTCCGAACCCTGTTTATTACTAACTTGTTATTTGACTTATGCATTCGAGGGGTAATTGGGGGTGGGGGTGGTTTCACTGTGTCTTATGAATTATTATCGAGCTCAAAAACATAATGGAAGTTTAATTATTCTGCACGTGGACGCTGCAGCTAGGCTAATATTTTCAGAAATCCGCTGCATATCTCATAATGAATTATAAAAAGCCAATGCCATTTGAACCTGTAATTCTGTATAAATCACGAATGGGCTTAAACCATTTAGAATTGTTTGGACAAGAGCGCCGATGTTTCTGTCACAAACATTACATACCGTAGATGCTTCGGCAATATAATATGCACACTACTTGAGAAAATTCCTGCCGTTTGCTTTCTCAGTGAGATAGCCTCTTATCAGAACATTTTTCGAACAGTTTCGAGTCAACTTTCTTTCTTTCCTTCCTTCTTTCTTTCTTTCTTTCTTACTTACTCTGTTTACCCTCCAGGGTTGGTTTTTCCTTCGGACTCAGCGAGGGATCCCACCTCTACCGCCTTAAGTACAGTGTCCCGGAGCTTGAGACTTTGGGTCGGAGTTACAACTGAGGGTACAGCTGCTATGTTAAACAGGGCCCTGGTGGGGAATGGGAATATTGGAAGGGATAGACAAGGACGGGGGACGGAAGCAGCCGGGGCCTTAAGTTAGGTACCATCCCGGCATTTTCCTGGAGGAGAAGTGCGGAACCATGGAAAACCACTTCGAGGATTGCTGCGGTGGGAATCGAAACCCCTCTACTCAGTTGACCTCCCGAGGCTGAGTGGACCCGGTGTCAGCCCTCGTACCACTTTTCAACCCGGGCCTCCGGGGGTGGCAGCTAATCACACTAACCAGTACACCACAGAGGTGGACTTCGAGTCAACTTCCGCCTGAATATTGTTCATGTGCTCCTTAATGGTCTCTAGCTTATTGACATAGACGCATTCTTTTAGTGATCCTCTGAGAAAATGTGCGGCTGTCAAAGCGGAGGATTGGCCAGAATAGTGAATTGCTGATTTGCGAACTTAAGTCCGCTGTTTGTTGTGTAACTCCGTGGTTACTTTCATGAGTATCCTTTAGTAGACTGCAAGGGGAAAAGTGAATGTCATTGCAAAGACAACAAAGATGAGAGGAATTTCAACCCATGAAGTACTTGTGCGGCACCCTGTATTTACGATTCTGATTTTTGTTTTGTTTTGTTTTGTTTTGCAAGTTGCTTTACGTCGCACCGACACAGATAGGTCTTATGGCGACAGTTGGACAGGGAAGGGCTAGGGGTGGGAAGGAAGCGGCCGTGCCCTTAATTAAGGTACAGCCCCAGCATTTGCCTGGTGTGAAAATGGGAAACCATGGAAACCCATTTTCAGGGGTGCCGACAGTGGGGCTCGAACCTACTATCTCCCGAATACTGGGCTCACTTAAGCTATCGAGCTTGGTCGATTCTGATTTCAAGTAAGTTTTATTCGTTAGCGTCGCCGGCCTCGCTGCATTTAAATTCAAACGAATAAAACTTACGACGCGTTCAAGCGACAATGACGATGAATGATTTAAAATATTGCAAACTAGCAAATGTGCCCGTGCTTCGCTACGGTATTATACATTGTATACGGAGTTCTACATAAGTTACTGCACACGCACTGAGTAAGATTATGTCAAATTGCACGTCCCATAGCGCTATCCTAGAAACAAAACGGAGAAGATCCAATACGTTGGTTCCGAAGTAAGGTGCACGTTGGGGAAATTGAGATGATAATTGCCCTTCACAATCTAGTTCGGGAGTTTCTACAATAACGGCAGACTCGCTTGCCAGCTGCCATTCGCAATACAGACGGATAGTTTTCATTATAATGACAGGCCTCCTTTCCTAATGGCAGTCGCAATCGAGTTTGAGTGATTTGATTGTAACCGAGAAATGCTGCGCTACCTAAAGTATAAAGAATCGAGATACGACAATAAGGCATAGGCCCAAAGTTGAAGATCTCTCCGAATTGAACAGCGATTCTGTAATCTGCTTTGTGAAATCACTTACCGTTTAGAAAGCTGTTACCACGAAGCTTAGATCTGAACCGTCATTGAAATTGCCTCCACATTACGATATATTCCGGCGTCTAAAAGTAATATATTTTAACAGGCTGGAATATTCCGTCAAAGGAAAGAGTGTACAGTGACCAAGCGAAATTATGTACATAACAAAGGGACGTTTCGCATGTAGTCCACGGATTTTACAGATAATCAATAGTATAAGAGAAAATGGAAGAAAACTGTTGTGGTTTCCCTAGATAAACCCCTCATTCTTCCTCTGGATGAGTACACTTTATATATGAAGTTTGGTCGAGATCTGTCCACCCATTTCGCCGTGATGATGGAACAGACAGACAAACCGACTCGAAAGCTAAAACCCATTGATATGGTCTTGAGTTGATCAAAATCGGATAAATATATGAAAAATTGGCAAAACAAACTAAATTACAGGCAGCGGACCCCCTAGAACTTTATTCTTCTTAATCTGCTTACCCTGCAGGGTAAGTTTTCCCTCGGACTCAGCGAGGGATCCCACCTCTGCCGTCTCAAGGGCAGTGTCCTGCAACTTCAGACTTTGGGTCGCGGATACAACTGGGGAGGATGGCCAGTACCTTGCCCAGGCCGCCTGGGTGAGGTACTGGCCCTCCCACTTGTATCCCCGACCCAATGTCACACGCTCCAGGACACTACCACTGAGGCGCTAGAGGTGGGATCCCTCGTCGAGTCCGAGGGAAAAAGCAAACCGGGAGGGTAAACAGATAAAGAAAGAAAGAATATGGTGAATTTATTTAAATTATATGTTTAATTTTGGCACGACGTCACTCAAACAATCCATCTTTGACTCATGCATTGTTTTGTTGTGAGTATGTTGCTAAGAAAGATATACGAAGTGTGTACATGAATTATGCGGTGATTAAACGTCAGAATTGATGTTCCTTGAAGCAGTGAGCAGTCCAGTAAACTACCAGAGTTACAAACATGGTCCTCCGGTCTTGCATTAATGAAGGTAGTATGAAATTTATGATAGACTGTAATATACGCGATATGTTTATCTGTCGGAAATGGATTAACCTAGAGCTTCCGTGACTCAGGCGGCAGCGCGCCGGCCTCTCACTGCTGGGTTCCGTGGTTCAAATCCCGGTCACTCCATGTGAGATATATGCTGGACAAAGCGGAGGCGGGACAGAGGTTTCCCCGGGTAGTCCGCTTTTCCCTGTCATATTTCATTCCAGCAACACACTGCAATATAATTTCATTTCATCTTTCATTTATTAATCATTGCCCCGTAGTGCGACAGGCTGCGGCAGCCGGCGCAATTCCTATCTTCGCCGCCAGATGGGGTCCTAATTCATTCCATTCCTGACCCGGTCGAAAGACTGGAAACAGGCTGTGGATTTTCATTTTCAGTAGTTAACTTGGTGATGGCGGCTGATTACTTGATTGTTCCAATCAGGCGAAGAAACAGTTCAACAAGATTAACTTAGGTGTTCTCTGATTCATAATCTCTCCGACCTCCTTGTTTACATTACTGTACAGTGAAGCGGAGTTCAACTAATCAGAGACGATTTCTAACAAAGCAGTGCAGAAGGTAATTACGATACGGTAGTCATTTTCCGCACTCTCTTGAGTAGGTACGGAAAGAAGGCAATTACATCATAGGATGAAATAAATGCTAAATTTCATATCATACTCGCTGCATCTCTATTCTAGTTGCAAAAAACCAAACCAAACCAAACCCCATGGCGCAACAAGGACCATGGCTTACCAAGCGACCGCTCCTCAGCCCGAAGGCCTGCAAATTACGAGCTGTCATGTGGTCGGCATGACGAATCTTCTCAGATCCAGGTAAAAATCCCTGACCTGGCCAGGTATCGGACCCGAGGCCTCTGGGTAAGAGACAAGCACGCTACTCCTACACCGCGGGGGCGGCTTTATTCTAGCTACTACTAGTACTACTTATTCATTCAGCACACCGCCAATCATCGCTCAAACACACGATACAGTACTGAATATGTCCCTCCGCATAGGATTAGTGTAAGAAGGAGCATCCAACCGCAAAACTGGGCATAGTCCACATGTGTGTCGCAGCTGCCATCATCGAGCCCACAAGAGTGTGGGAAAATTGGCAGAAAAAGAAAAAGGAGAATATCTCAGTCTTTTGTCTAGAAAACTGTTATATAACAACCGACTCCGCCCAGTGAATAAAAACCTTGGCATAAAAAGATAAAATTAGAAAGTAACCATATAGTTTTATGTGACAGTCTGTGTTGTGAACATACCCAAGGGATGTCCTGACACCGGAATTTGAACAGCAGCCATCTTGGTTGGAAACCAGAGGCACTGCCACTCGTCTATCACTCCCAAACATAAATTAATTCCTCTTATAATACAGTCGAACCTCGATATCTCGAACGTTCAGTATCTCGAATAACTTAAATTTCCCGACCGTTTGGCCTATTCTTCACGATTATTTATTTCTCTATTACTCGAAATTCGGTTACACGAATTTCTCGATTGAAGCACAGAATACTCTGTAACTCGAATTTTGTGCAACATTAACTCTGCAATACGGCAGTTCTGGTTTGTGAGGAGTACTCAACAAGTAAAGAAAGGTTTACAGTGATGCTGGGAGCTAATATGACGGGAACCGAAAAACTAAAACTTCTAGTGATCGGAAAATCGGCGAAGCCTCGCTGTTTCTCGGGTGTGAATTAATTACCGTTCACGTACGAAAGCAACCCCCGAAGTCGCAAATGATAACCTCCATTTACGAATCTCGGCTGTGTGGTATTGACGAGAAGTTTCAACGTGAAGGGAGGAAAAGTTAACAGTAACAAACAGAAGGGACCAACGGATTTTTTCCAAGGGTGATAACGGAGGTATGTCTCTTGTTTCACTATTGTATGTACTGTATCCTGTCTTCTAAAAAGTGTTATAATTAAAGTAATGCCGTAAAATACAGGATTATTCACCTAAGATGTTAGAGGTAAAAAACGTCTAAACTATTAAAGATACCGGTATTCTGTTTTCATATTCGTAAATGATGAAAATGAAAACATACAACCTGTTTTCCAATCATTTGACCGGGTCAGGGATGTAATGAATGAAACATATATAGGCTGTTATTACAGTGGGGTCGCCACTCCCGAGGTGATTTATTAATGAGTGATAAATGTTATGAAATTATAATGGAGAGTGTTGCTGGAATGAAAGATGACAGAGAAAACCGGAGTACCCGGAGAAAAACCTGTCCCGCCTCCGCTTTGTCCAGCACAAATCTCACATGGCGTGACCGGGATTTGAACCACGGTATCCAGCGGTGAGAGGTCGACGCGCTGCCGTTTAAGCCACGGAGGCGCTCGTAATTGATACCCAGAGTTTTGTAAAATAATGTGCTACTTATTCTCATGGGATGATTAATAACCGAGATATTGATACTAACTTCATATTTTTAAATGGAATGACACGAATGCATATAGCTGGCCTAAAGGTTCAATTGCGTACAAGTTCAAATTTGCAAGTATTTTCAAAATCGGACAGTTACTTTTTGAGTTATCAATGAAAACCGCATTTGGGCTTTTGCGTGCCGCATCAGACGGCGTGTGGTCGGCCAAGGACGTATTGGCACGCAGGCTGATTCCTGGCATTGATTCCAGCCACAGAACGGATACCAGGCATGTACTGTAAAGTATCATAAACATAATGTGATGCACCGTAACGAACTCTGGGTCTGCAACGTTATTGTATGACTGGTAAACACACAACGGGGAAGGGAGATTAAAGTTGCTGTTTTGTTTTGTTTTGTTTTGTTTTGTTCTGAAATCCATGTGTAACAGGTTGCGTCAGTTTGGCGTCTTTCCCCACGTATAGGAATGGGATGGATTTGGAAAGGACGTTGGCCGTGGCCTATCTCAAAGGTACTAATCCGGCAGTTGCCTGGTGTTGAACATGGGACACCATGAAAATCACTTTCAGGTCACATAAAGTACCGAACTCGTTATCAACACGGTCTCCAAATGCAAAATGGCAGCGTCGTAACAATTACACTGGACGGGACGTCGTTATGTTCCCGAGCCCATGCCCTTAAAACATTTCCATTGAAGTCTGCCTCGGACATTGTTCATTTGCTTTTCTAGAAGGAGCTCTTCAGGCGTCCTACTGCTACCAGCTAGTTGCTTTACGTCGCACCGACACAGATGGGTCTTATGACGACGATGGGACAGGAAAGGGCTAGGAGTGGGAAGGAAGCGGCCGTGACCTTAATTAAGGTACAACCCCAGCATTTTCCTGGTGTGAAAATGGGAAACCACGGAAAACCACTTTCAGGGCTGCCGACAGTGGGGTTCGAACCTACTATCTCCCGAATACTGGATACTGGCCCGCACTTAAGCGACTGCAGCTATCGAGCTCGGTCTTCAGGCGTCCTGTGTTATGTTTATTTCTCAATCCATACAATAGTATGTACTATACAATCAAATCAGTGACGGTTATAGCTTTCGTTATGTTTCTTTGAAGTCAAAGTAAATATTTTATTCCTTTTAAAAACATCAACCACCGGGCGAGTTGGCCGTGTGTGTAGAGGCGCGCGGCTGTGAGCTTGCATCCGGGAGATAGTAGGTTCGAATCCCACTATCGGCAGCCCTGAAAATGGTTTTCCGTGGTTTCCCATTTTCACACCAGGCAAATGCTGGGGCTGTACCTTAATTAAGGCCACGGCCGCTTCCTTCCAACTCCTAGGCCTTTCCTATCCCATCGTCGCCATAAGACCTATCTGTGTCGGTGCGACGTAAAGCCCCTAGCAAAAAAAAAAAAAAAAAAAAAAAAACATCAACCCTCCCTGTCCTGTCATGAGTTCGCCTGTCATGCACACTTTGCGAACCCATCACATGTGTACGATATGCTAACATGCCCGGTATCCATCCTGTGGCTGGAATTACACCCAGGAAAGTGCTTGCGCGTCAGTGTGTCCTTGCCCGACTGCATGCTGTCTGATGCGGCATGCAAAACCGCGCACGCTGTTCTTATTGATATCCCAAAAAGTAACTGTCCGATTTTGAAAATGCGTATATGTTTGAACTTGTACGCAGTCGAACCTTTAGGCCAGCTGTATGAATTTGTGCCGTTTCATTTCAAAATATGTACAGTAGTTAGTATCAATATCTCGGTCAATAGGTAGCACATTATTTTACAAGCCTCGGGGTATAATTTACGAATATGAAAACAGAAAACCGATATCTTTAATGGTTTAGACGTTATTTCCGTGTAAGATCTTATGTGGATAACCGTGTATATTTTTAACTACTGTTAAAAATAACGTATTCAGTATAAGCACGTAGATACATATCATTCAATTACATGTCCTATACATGCTCAAAAACGGTATTCTCTATATCTCGAAATTTCGATAACTCGAAATAAAATTTAGTTCTCGAGGTGATTCGAGATATCGACGTTCCACTGTAATACTAGCGGGTGGCCGCAAGGTCTTTCGAGTTGACACCCGTTAGGCGATCAGTGCTTCAGGATGAATTTGAATGCTGAAGACTGCAGTCACACTCAGCTCCAATGAAGGTTAAAATCCTCGACCCATCTGGAAATTGAACCCCGGACTGCGTGAACCAAAGGGCCAGCACGCTAACCATTTAGCCGTGGATTTGGACAAAGTAAATTCGTGTCCTCAATCTAGTGCAACTCTTGTCAGGCACACCCCCAATGGAGATGACTGTGTGTACCTATTTAACCACATAGCAGTCCCTCCGCCAGTCTTACATTTCTGACATTACGGGGAATTGAACCCGAGCCTCCGAGGACGATAATGCCAACCGTTAAGCTACGGAGGCGGACAAGTCCTGTTAATAAGCATGCAGTTATCTTAAATTCAATTTTTGATAATTGTGGGATATTGAAATGAGAATCCACAGCCTGTTTCCAGTCATTCGACCGGGTCAGGTATGGAATGAATGAAGCCCCATTCTAGGGCGAGGATAGTAATTGTGCCGGCTGCCGAAGCCCGTAGCACTTCTCTAGGGCAATTATTAATTACTGACAGATGAAATGAAATGACAATGGAGAGTGTTGCTAGAATGAAAGGCGACAGGGAAAACCGGAGTACCCGGAGGAAAATGTATTCTACCTCTGCTTTGTCCTGCAGAAATCTCACATGGAGTGACCGGGATTTGAACCACGGAATCCTGCGGTGAGAGGCCGGCGCGCTGCTGCCTATGCCACGGAGGCTACATTTGTTCGAAATTATTGAACAAAAATATAGACTACATGCATACAGTAGGATTAAGTAGTTCAGACAGTGGGGCTTCGATCTTCAATCGGTCTGGGAGTATTGGAAGGTGTTCAGTTTCGTAGCGGGTGGAAAATTGTAGCGTGTCACTTTCATCCTTCTATCTGTTCTCCGGTCCCGACGTACTAGGTTTCGCGACCAGGGAGTCTTCAATTTCCATGGCCTTAGCGAGCCTTTCTCTTTTCACCCATACCTCTACTCTACAAAGGATCAGACCTTTTTCTTTCATCTTCTGATTTTTTTTTTATTTTTTATTTTTTTGTAAGTTGCTTTACGTCGCACCGACACACACAGGTCTTATGGCGACGATGGGACAGAAAGCGACCTTGGCCTTAATTAAGGTACAGCCCCAGCATTTGCTTGGCGTGAAAATGGGGAAACCACGGAAAACCATCTTCAGGGCTGCCGACCGTGGGGTTCGAACCCACTATCTCCCGAATACTGGATACTGGCCGCACTGAAGCGACAGCAGTTATCGAGCTCGGTCTTCTGATATTAAGTCGGCAGCACTGCAGATGGTTTTCCGTGGCTTCCCATTTTCACACAAGGAAAATGCTGGGGCTGCACCTTAATTAAGGCCACGGCCGCATCCTTTCCACTCCTAGCCCTTTTCCATCCCATCGTCGCCATAAGACCTATCTCTATCGGTGCGACGTAAAGCAGAATTATAAGAAGAAGAAGAAGAAGAAGAAGAAGAAGAAAAGGATTTATCTCCATTGGAAGTTGGTTGGTTCATACTTCATACACTCAGCATCCTTTACAGTTTAGCCCACCGAGCTCTATAGCTGCAGTCGCTTAAGTGCGGCCAGTATCCAGTGTTCGGGAGATCGTGGGTTCGAACCCCACTGTCGGCAGCCCTCAAGATGGTTGTCCGTGGTTTCCCATTTTCACACCAGGCAAATGCTGGGGCTGTACCTTAATTAAGGCCACGGCCGCTTCCTTCCCACTCCTAGCCCCTTCCTGCCTCGTCGCCATAAGACCTGTCTGTGTCGGTGCGACGTAAAGCAAATAACAAACAAACAAACAAACAAACAAAAAATACAGTTTAGCCCATATCTCTTTGTTGCGGATTACTTTCATATGTTATTTCTTGCCCGAGCCCACCTACAGTAGCTTTGTAAAGCCAAGTCATCGTCATAACGGTTGAATTGCCAAGTACGGAAGACAGGAAAGCAGTGACTTGCTGGTCGAGTATGACTCGTATTACTGCGTTATCTGCTGAATCTCGCTAACAATGTGCATGCTCAAAGCATGCATATTCATATGCAAACATTCTACTGAACCATGATTCCAGATTAGTTCGCTACTCCCTTCCGGTAAGACTGTATGCACTGCCCTTAAAAAATAAAAAATAAAAAAAAGGAGCCTAACATCGCTTTGATATTTTGGTTGGAAGCACAGTTATATTCTACACTGTTTAATATCATACAATATATATATATTTTACAATTCGCGTTACGTCGCACCGTCAGAATAGGTCTTATGGCGACGATGGTATAGGAAAGGGATAGGAGAGCGAAGGAAGCGGCCTTGGCCTTAATGAAGGTACAGCCCCAGCACTTGCCTGGTGTGAAAATGGGAAACCGCGGAATACCATCTTCAGGGCTGCCGACAGTGGGATTCGAATCCACTGTCTCCCTGATGTAAGCTCACAGCTACACCCCCTTAACTACACGGCCAACTCGCCCGGTCGTACCGAGTGTAAAAGCCTGCGTGGATATTGGTGGGTAGTAGGTGGGGAGTTAGATAACTTTCTTCTTTAGTATGCCATTCCTCTGGTTCATAAATTTTCTGATACTACTGGTACATAACACACAGGTTCATCATAGCATTCGAGCTATTCAATCCCTACGTTGAGGCACCGATTGGAATGAGCAGTGTGCATATTTAACGGAATAATGGCAAAGGAGTGTTCGCGGCTCTCTGCGCCCTGTTCTTTCCAGCTCTGGAACTTTGGACAGTTAGATCGGCACCGTAGGACTGGTCGTTAAAAGTGAGAAAATGTGCGTTTTTTCATTTGGTCGAGTATGTTGTATGACAACATTGCTTTTATTCGCTACATTCCTACTGACGTTTTTATAATGACCTATGTTGACTTCAGTTAGGAAAACCACAAAGTCAGTCTTTCTGAGAATCCCGTAGCGAAGCGCGGGTATATCAGCTAGTTCTCTAATAATTTCGCGCCAGTTATGAAAACCATTATTTCATCATTTTAGTCACTTCTGTGCCTTTGACGCTGATTGACCAGTATCTGGGCTTTCTGAGTCATAAACAACTCATCAACGTGCCTCTAATTCCTGAGGACTCGACGAAAGCAGTAGCACTTGTGAATGATTGCCGTAGCTACCGCTGTGTGGCAGAGGTTTTGAATACGTCTCCTAGAAGAATTCATTGGGCTGTGAAATGTTTTCGGAATCGTCATACCTACCCAGCGGCTTACCAAATGTGATACGGGCCCCGCCTGCCACAATAACATTTCGGGCCCCCTCAAATGAAACGTAAAATCTATTAATAACACTTATAGTTACTGCAAACAGAACTAATGCAATGTATTGTCAAATGATATGAGCAGAGGGATTATTCATTATTGTAGGATTATTAAGAAATTATGTTTTAATAGGATTTATTTGTCTGACTCCCTGTTTTTTGTTTTTTTTCTGCTAGTTGCTTTACGTCGCTCCGACACAGATAGGTCTTATGGCGACGATGGGACAGGGAAGGGCTAGGAGTTGGAAGGAAGCGGCCGTGGCCTTAATTAAGGTACAGCCCCAGCATTTGCCTGGTGTGAAAATGGGAAACCACGGAAAACCATTTTCAGGGCTGCTGACAGTGGGGTTCGAACCTACTATCTCCCGAATACTGGATACTGGCCGCACTTAAGCGACTGCAGCTATCGAGCTCGGTACTCCCTGTTTTAACGGCGAAGCTACCGAGCCTGCCAGCCTTAAACCAGTTAGACATTCGTATTTAGTTTTTTTTTGCTTTATGTCGCACCGACACAGATAGGTCTTATGGCGACGATGGGATAGGATAGGCCTAGGAATTGGAAGGAAGCGGCCGTAGCCTTAATTAAGGTACAGCCCCGGCATTTGCCTGGTGTGAAAATGGGAAACCACGGAAAACCATCTTCAGGACTGCCGACAGTGGGGCTCGAACCCACTATCTCACGATTACTGGATACTGGCCGCACTTAAGCGACTGCAGCTATCGAGTTTGGTCGTACTTAGTTCAGTTTAGAGATGGATGAAAAATAACGTAGCAGTTACTTTGTCACAGTTATATGCCTGTCACTGTTATAAATGTAACGAAGAAAAAATAACAGGTTACCGAGTAATGACAACAGAATTACGTACTAGTGAAAAAAGTAACTGAGATGTGGGAATTGTCACTAGTAGCAGCTTACAGACAGAACGTGGCCTTCACAGTTCAGATGGTACGCATGTCTTCCAAGTGAGAGCGCTTTCGTAGGAGATTGCTTTAAGTCAAATACACTATATTGAATAATATACTCGATAGTGTATTTGTTTAAGTTGCTGCTGTCATCTGGTAACTTAAAGTATAAACTGTTACGACATATTCAGCTGTTCAGGTGTATTCGTTGACTCAGACATCGCGCAGGGCTACATTATAATATTATAAGTTTCACCCGTGTAATTTTTCTTGTACCATAAATAAATTAGTATGCTAACTTTCCATATTGATATTATAGATAACATAACATTACTTCATTTTACTTAATCGATCCTTTTGTACCGGTTTGTGTCGAGGTTTGGCAGACAGATCATCATGCTTTCTTGTTTTCTATTCTTGATCGGGGCATTGTCATATTCACTCCTCTAGATTTCAGAAAAAACGCTGTGTTGTCTTCTCATTTCATCCGCTGTCTGCCTCTCGTTAACTTTACAGCAAATAGGAATGCGTGTTTGCTGCACCGACTTTCAACAGTGTAGTGATGCGTGCGCGCATGTGCGAGTGAATGAACGGGACTTCGCAACACAGCTGTAAGGAGACAAGCTTGAAGCCGTGACCAGGATGTGACCAGTAAAAGGTGGGTAACGTTGGACGTTACTTTTAACTGTTACTTCATAGTTACTTTATTGTAGCAGTGACAAATGTAGCAGTTACACAAAAATAACCGCTTGTCACACCTCTGTGGCAAAAATACCGATCCTCTGGCTAGCTTTATAGAGGCTAAATTTACCGCATTAAGTTTAGAGCCTCATGACTTTGTTCTCACTCAAAGGTACGTTGTGGTCCTTCATGAGACTACTCCGAGCCTCCACTGTGGTAAGATGTCAGTTCTCAACACTTCCCGCCTCAAAAAGCGATCTTACAAGGCAGAAGAGCACCTATATAGCCCTGGTACAGGCTTTCTGTGGTAGGTACAGGCGCGTAACGTTAGGGCCTGCAGGGCCCGCAATGCAGATCAGATCACAACGAAATTTATTTTTGACAATTTGTATGTAGAGAAATTACCATGTGCTTGCATCTAGCAGCTGCTATAATTGTGTTGAGTGTCATACAGCACAGTAGTAAACAATTAGAGATGTGTCGTTCCTGACTGAACTGCTCCTGAACAACTGTGTATCAATATGGTATTCATTACTATGTTTACATAGCATTTCTTTCAAGGTCGTTCGTTTGAGGAGTGACACTTTTCTACCTGCCATGTGTGTGTGTTAAGTATTTGGAAGCACGATTTATGAACAGCTCCTAGTTATGAATGACTCACTCATTGCAAGCAAGGGACGTTGAAGGGTGAGTCAGCAAAGCAACTTTCTCAATGTAAATGGTTTCAAACATTCCTGTTACTAAAATCCCAGCCGTGCAGTTTTCCGTGCAGTCAGTGCATTGGATAGCACAAGTACTGTGGAACATAGCTTAGACGGTTAGCATTTAAGGACAATCACATTTTTGCTGCCCCTAGATTTAGTCAGTGTGTTAAAGACAATCTTTGAGCACCGATGTTCAGTATATGTCGCCCAGTCGTTTCTTTAATAATACGCGTATAAAACGTATTAAGAATAACTAATGGGCCCGTACTGTTCCGCAGCATTTGTTATAAATAGGGCATATAACTCGTCTTGATATGCCTGTCGTAGTTACATTGTCCTGCCATCCCGTTTCAGTAGCTTTACGAACATTTAATTCGTTCGTAATCTGTTTACCCTAAAAGGCAGTGTCTTGGAGATTCAGGCATAGGGTCAGGGATACAACTGGGGAGAATGACCAGTACATCGCCCAGGCGGCCTCGCCTGCTATGTTGAACAGGGGCCTTGTGTAGGGATGGGAAGATTGGATGGGACAGGCAAGGAAGAGGGAAGGAAGCGGCCGTGGCCTTAAGTTAGGTACCATTCCGGCATTTGCCTGGAAGAGAAGTGGGAAATCACGGAAAACCACTTCCAGGATGGCTGAGGAAGGAATCTACTCAGTTGACCTCCCGAGGCTGAGTGGACCCCGTTCCAGCCCTCGTACCACTTTTCAAATTTCGTGGCAGAGCCGGGAATCGAACCCGGACCTCCGGGGATGGCAGCTAATTACACTAACCACTACACCACGGAGGCGGACTGAACATTTAATACCGGTACATAATAACTGATTCATTCATAGTTTATTGCACTTCTTTCCATACAATATTCACGGCGTTTCGACCATTCAGGCGTATGTTGATCTTACCATTTTCAAAAGATCTTGCCCGAGATAGAGCAACATACATTGGCCTTAGCTGAATAGTGATTCGGGTAAGTCGTAAGTAGACACCCGTCCGGCTCCGCGGTGTAGGGGGCAACGCGTCCGCATGTCACTCGGCGGCTCGGGGTTCGATTCTCGGCGGGGTCAGGAGTTTTTAATTGTAAATGATTAATATCCCTGGCCTGGGACACGCAGGTTCGTAACATATGGTGCAAGTAGTGGCAAAAGATCTTTAGATGTCGACACCACGAACAAATAGCATTTTTGAAAAAGGTAGACACCCACTTTTTCAAGAATTTGTTCCTACGTTTTATGAATGGTCATACAGAATGTCGATATTAATTAGTAAAAAATTGGGGAGGTACCACTTAAATGCTTAAAAGACGACGAACAATAATTTCTGAAATATTATCGAATGAGGGCAGTTATATTTTACTGTATTTTAGATAATATGAAGGACACCACTTCCCAGTTACTGTTGTCACTAGTACGTTATTCTGCTGTCGTTAGTCGGTAACCTGTTATTTTTTGTCCTCATTACATTTGTAACAGTGACGGACATGCAAGTGTGACAAAGTAACTGCTACGTTATTTTTCAACCAATGAGCAATGTTTATAAAATGTAGCGCAATCTAATAAAAAGATACGAACCGAACTTCGTATTCCCCTTATAATTTTATAAACAGCTTTACTGCACCTTGATTCAATCTCACTTACTATATTACCATTCTGGGAGAACACACAACCTAAATACTTGTAATTATCTATCTGTTCCAGCTTTGTATCACCACTAAATAAACCTTTATGGTTATACTTTTCTAAATATTTGAATATGATTTGAGATCATGTGATTCTATTTTAATTGTGTAGTATGTATTCATGTCCGCCTCTGTGATGTAGTGGTTAGTGTGATTAGCTGCCAACCCCGGAGGCCCGGGATCGATTCCTGGCTTTGCCACGAAATTTGAAAAGTGGTACGAGGTCTGGAACGGGGTCCACTCAGCCTCGGGAGTTCAACTGAGTAGAGTGGGGTTCGATTCCCTCCTCAGCCATCCTGGAAGTGGTTTTCCGTGGATTCCCACTTCTCCTCCAGGCAAATGCCGGGATGGTCTCTAACTTAAGGCCACGCCCGCTTCCTTCCCTCTTCCTTGGCTATCCCTTCCAATCTTCCCATCCCGCACCAAGGCCCCTGTTCAACACAGCAGGTGAAGCCGCCTGGGCGAGGCACTGGTCATCCTCCCCAGTTGTATCCCCCGACCCAATGTCTCACGCTTCAGGACACTGCCCTTGATGCGGTAGAGGTGGGATCCCTCGCTGAGTCCGAGGGAAAAACCAACCCTGGAGGGCAAACGGATTAAGAAGTATGTATTCATATTACTCGGAGGCCCCGGGTTCGATTTCCGGCCAGGTTAGGGATTTTTACCTGCATCTGAGGGCTGGATCGAGGTCCACTCAGCCTACATGTTTACAGTCTGACGGTGAGATAGCGGCCCCGGTCTGCAAAGCCAAGAATAACGGCCGAGAGGATCCATCGTACTGACAACACGACACCTGGTAATCTGCAGATCTTCGGGCTAAGCAGCGGTCGCTTGGCAGGCCATGGTCCTTCGGGGCTGTTGCGCCATGGGGTTTGGTTTATTGTTTTAGTTTTAGTATGTATTCATGCGCACTGTTTCCGCACTGTGAAGAACCTAATAGGATAACAGTATAAATTATCTGAATCGAAACTGAAAAGAAATGGCTTCAAATATGTCCAACAAGTCTGTATGGATGTACCAGTTTGTGTAGCGAACACTGATCGTAATGTTCCTCTGACTCCAAATAAATGCTCTCTTTCATAAAACAAAGCCCACAAAGCACATGGTTTATTTCAGAAATTTTGAGGCAAAATACCGCTGTCTGAGAGGCTTTGGATATTACAGTCATCAGTACCATGTACTTATAGTTTCGAATTAATGTATGTATGTACTGTATGTTCGGTCCTCAGCCCTAAGGCTGGCTGGATCCTCAACAGCTCCGCCATCAGCTGTCATAGACGGTCTAGGCATCACTGAAGAGGCGTACTAGGGAAATGAGGAGTGAGTTGGTTTCGCGTTGCTTTCCTCACCGAGCCAGCCGTTGCTATTACATATCAGTCTGCCAAGCCCACTGAAATGCATGCACCAACCGACCTTATGAGCGATATTTTCACACCATTCAGAACAGGGACTGGCTGCATAAGCAATGGTATTACTAGCATCACTCATACCTCAGTCACTTTCATATTGTCAAAGCCAAGGATGAGACTGAGACAGGTCAATGAAAGTAACAAATTTGATATAGCCCATACCAGAAGACATAGTGCACTGTAAACACTACATCTCACCAGCAAAGTAGGAACATTAATTTTAGTTGCAAGCAATAGCATACTTCACTCTTAGTCCAGAAGTAAATAACTATAACAGGGGAGCAAGTATGTTGGTGGTAGTTTTGGTAATGTTGATTATTGTTTTAAGACTAAGTACATCTGGGCAACTATCCTCTTTAAACACTAATCTTTCTTTCTTTCTTTCTTTCTTACTTTTCTTTCTTTCTTTCTTTCTTTCTTTCTTTCTTTCTTTCTTAATCTGCTTACTGTCCGCGGTTGGTTTTTCCCTCGGCCTCAGCGAGGGATCCCACCTCTACCGCCTCAAGGGCAGCGTACTGGAGCGTGAGACATTGGATCGGGGGATACAACTGGGGAGTATGACCAGTACCTCGCCCAGGCAGCCTCACCTGCTACGCTGAACAGGGGCCTTGCGGGTGGATGGGAAGATTGGAAGGAATAAGCCAGGAAGAGGGAAGGAAGCGGCCGTGGCCTAAGTTAGGTAGCATCCGGGGATTTGCCTGGAGGTGGAGTGGGAAACCACGGAAAACCACTTCCAGGATGGCTGAGGTAGAAATCGAACCCACCTCTACCCATTTGACCTACCGAGGCTGAGTGGACCCCGTTCCAGCCTTCGTACCACTTTTCAGATTTCGTGGCAGAGCCGGGAATCGAACCCGGACAACCGGGGGTGTCAGCTAAATACGCTAACCACTACACTACAGAGGCGGACTAAACACTAATCAGAGGGGAAAATCTGGAAGGGGTCCGACACTTGGAATAATAAAGGTATCCGCAAAAGAAAGCCAAGGGCCACGAAAGGCGCGAAAATTGTTTTCTTGTTTTTTTTTTGCTATTTTGCTTTACATCGCACCGACACAGGTAAGTCTTATGGCGACGATGGGACGGGAAAGGCCTAAGATGGGAAGGAAGCGGCCGTGGCCTTAATTAAGGTACAACCCCAGCATTTGCATGGTGTGAAAATGGGAAACCACGGAAAACCATCTTCAGGGCTGCCGACAGTGGGGTTCGAACCCACTATCTCCCGGATGCGAGCTCACAGCTGCGCGTTCCTAACCGCACGGAGGCGTGAAAATGAATGATTCCGTAACATTCACAATCCTAATACCGCCGGGTCGGAAAAGAACGAGAGTTGACAAAGGAAGGTAGAAGAAGATGGATGAATGCGAGGAGGCTGGTACAAGTAAGTGGAATCAATGCCAGGACTCGGCCTAAGGGCCACATGTCGCCAATCCACGCTCCCAATTTACGAGGCCGTAGGGTACCTTTTATTCTCCTCTTACCACAGGCAGGGGATACCGTTGGTGTTATTCTACCGCCGCCACCCGCAGAGGGTGTGGAAATAAGGACAAAATATTTACGGACCCGCCGATCGAATCTACAGACGCATTTTTCTGACATGATTTAGTGCATATTATGGAGCCGGTTTGCCTGCTGCCATTTCTTGATGGATACAGTACTTTTGTATCCATCCCTTGGCACAGGCCAGAGTAAAGTGTAGCTTTCACCGAAGTCCCAGTCTCATCCATGGCTGTGACAATATGGAAGCTGCTGGGGTATGGGTGGTGCTAAGTAATGACATTCAGAGCACGACTAGTGCATCTGAGTGTTATGAAAGGTGTTGCTGCAATAGCACTTTCTGACCCAGTGAGGAAAGCAATGGCAAACTACCTCACTCCTCGTCTTGCCTAGTACGCCTCATTTTGGTGCTGCCATTGGTTTTTGCGATTTCCTTATAACCACATAACCTTTGGTGGTGCTATTTGAGGATCCAACCAGCCTCTGGGCTGATGACCTAACAGACATGGAGCCAGTGTGATTTCTTGGGAAACCAGTTTTGAATGGGTTCGTTAGTTTGGCTCCATGGCTGAATGGTTAGCGTGCTGGCCTTTGGTCACAGGGGTATCGGGTTCGATTCCGGCAGGGTCGGGATTTTAACCTTAATTGGTTAATTTCGCTGGCAGGGGGGCTGGGTATATGTGTCGTCTTCATCATCATTTCATCCTCATCACGACGCGCAGGTCGCCAACGAATGTCAAATCAAAAAGATCTGCATCTGGCGAGCCGTACTTGTCCTGGGACACTCCCGGCACTAAAAGCGATACGCCATTTCATTTTCAATGGGTTCATTCAAGCCAATCAGATTTCTCTTGCTCACAAGCCTAAAATTTCTGTTGTCGCCCTTTGTTATACATACCTGTATTACTGCAGTACTGGTTCAGAGGGTCCCGGCTTCGATTCCCGGCAGGGTCGGGGATTTTAACCTTCATTGGTTAATTCCAATGGCCCGGGGGCTGGGTGTTTGTGCTGTCCCCAACATCCCTGCAACTCACATACCACACATTACACTATCCTCCACCACAATAACACGCAGTTCCCTACATATGGCAGATGCCGCCCACCCTCATCGGAGGGTCTGCCTTACAAGGGCTGCACTCGGCTAGAAATAGCCACACGAAATTATTTAACTGCAGTACTTGTTTCGACTGGAATCACCTGTATGCTTTCCATCCGTTCATTGACGATTTGTGTACTCCGTTTTTCCGAGGCACTAACACGAAGAAAGTTACACGTGGCACATTGACATTTGATGCACTACTACAGTCAGTGTTTTCGATTTTCGTGGGAAATATTTTGTCTGTTTCCGAAGAAGGATAAAATATTTGTTTGATGTGACATACCACTGGTTACTGAAACGAACTCGTTATCTCAACAAAACTCGCAAATGAGTGGCGGCAGACAAATGCCTGCTCCCTTGCTCCAATACGTAATGTATCTGGTCACAAATGCGTATCAGGATGTTCTGGTTTAACTTTTATAAATATAACTGTGCAATAGACAACATAAAAAATACGAAGTTTAAAGAATTCGAAACATTCATTGTAGAATATGAATTGAAGATATGAATGCAAGAACTAGATAATAGACATGATAATGTATAGGGTTTTGGGCTTACGCCGTGTCAAGAAAATAAGGTGAAATTCTTTACGTTTCGCAGAGAACTGTGCTCTGCGTCATCAGAAGAAAATTTCGACTAAGAAGCCTTTCTCGTGGACAGTTGAGATTTTCTTCTGAGCACAGTTCTCTGCGAAACGTAAATAATTTTACCTTATTTTCTTGACACGGCATAAGCTCAATAGCCTACGTAGTATCATGTCCTACGGGCCGTGAGAGCATCAATGGCAACTAGATAATAACCAAAAGTAAAGTTTTGAGAAAAATGAGAAAAACGTTTTACACTATGTTAAATTTGCATCTTCGAGAATATTTGTATTATTTTATTTCACAAATGTAAGTGATGGTGCTGCCTGCTGTCATTTCTTGATGGATAGAGTACTTTTGCATCCATCTCTTGGCACAGGCCAGAGTAAAGTGTAGCTTCCACCGAAGTCCCAGTCAACATCCCTGCCTGTGACAATATGGAAGTTGCTGGGGTATGGGTAGTGCCGAGTAATGTCATTCAGAGCACGACTAGTGCATCTCAGTGTTATGAAAGGTGCTGCTCATAGGGTCAGTCGTGCTGCAATAGTACTTTCTGACCCAGTGGGAAAAGCAATGGCAAACTACCTCACTCCTCATCTTGCCTAGTACGCCTCATTTTGGTGCTGCCATTGGTTTTTGGGGTTTCCATATAACCGCATAACCTTTGGTGGTGCTATTTGAGGATCCAACCAGCCTTTGGGCTGATGACTTAACAGACAAGTGATGGTGCACTTTGCTTTAAACTTTCACGTTTGTACGTCATCCGAAAATATGAAAAAATAAGGAAATATTATGCACTCAAAAGTTAGATAGAACGTTGCGTGACACTGATGTATGAAAATTAATTCCTTTATACGTAAGGATTTTATTTACTTTCATATAAATTATTATATAAGATCAGAACATAAATTTAGTCACATCCTATCACTCACACACAAAAAATCAAAACACAAAACAAACAAAAAAGAGAGAAGAAACTTTTTTATTTTACAACTCTTAAACTTTTAGTAAGATGCATCACTTTACATCCAGAACCTCCATCCATGCCTTCGCAGTTTGGGTCCATATACCTTTGCAATTGTACTGGAGGAATGTACTTGTGTGCCTAATACATCACATCATTGTACTTCTTGTGACGATGAAGTATGATATAACTTTGGTGCATCTAGAGTAGGGGTCTGTTTTGACTTGAATAAACAAAATGTTGATTGAACAGAGTGTTTCTGACGTGTAGAAACATACACTTACCTCCCATCATAAATTAATTTACGATATCTACAGACTGTAAACTATTCAGTTCTATTTTTTATTACTTTCTCAAATGCTGGTTGAAAGTGTCCTTTAAAATCAAATATCATTTCCTGGTTTACCCTCACTACTCTGAATTTCTTTGAAGCTGATGACTTTATGTCACACCATTCTTCAGGCAAAAACATGTACACTTTCTTGCGCTTGATCTTCGCGCAAGGGGTAGAAAATTCCCGTTATTATCTATATCTTGAGAGCCTCCGTGGCTCAGGCGGTAGCGCGCCGGCGTGTTACCGCTGGGTTTCATGGTTCAAATCCCGGTCACTCCATGTGAGATTTGTTATTAATAAATCAACTCCTTCCAAGTGAAATCGAACCTAAAGAGCTTTTACATTTCTGCAGTAAATTATCTGTAAAAAACAAAAAAACAAAAGAAATATGAATTGAATAATGTTAATATTTTTAAGAAACCAGAGGTTTAACATTTGAAAGATGTTACATTTTCTGGTTTTGAAGAAATTATTAATTCTTTGAAATGTACCGAAATTTGTCCATCTTTTAATTTGGATAACATGTAATTTTCTTCCCATAAGATTGAATTACGTGTTGCTGGAGCTGGATAGACCTGTACTGATAGTGATCAGAGTTGTAATGAGAACTCAGAATGGGTTCATGTTTTTCTCTGAAGTTAATTTAGATGCTCTTGGTAACTTCTAAGTATGCCTGGTTCGAATGCATATATTGAAAGAGATTTGTTTTCAATTCTTAAATGGAATTATGAAGGGAATAGATGTTCAGCAACTCTGATAAAGTCAGAAATTCAAGTCTCACTTAATTTTGATCATAGTTTTCAGAAGTCATGACTTGATTAAGGAAGATCAGGATTATTGAAAAAGGCTAAAAGTGAAGACAAACTTTGCATGTAGAAAACGAAACAGCAAAATACTGTAGTAAATTTTGTGCCTACATTGTAATTATAGTAAATTGTATCTCAGTGTTTACTTGAGCAAATGTCGTTATGTTGTGTCGGCATGACCTGTACCTTATTGGCATTTAAGAAATCTGGCAACCCTAACTCAGTTTCAGGTAAGAATCCTTCACCTGGCCGGGAATCGAACCCGGGGCCTACGTGTAAGATGCAGGCACGTTACCCATGCACCGCGGGGTCGGTCCTAGTCCAAATACATATCCCATCTTAAAAACAAAACAAACCCAAAGGGTCTTTGAAAGAAGGCAAGAGACTATGTGAATGCATAACGTCGTAAATCCACTTAACTTTATCAATGAGCAGTGACTTATTCCCACAGTCTGTAATACATCGTTGTCTAAATGTCTAATCTTAGGTTATTACAAGCGCTCTGACCACTGTCAAGAACATGAAAGGCTCATTATAGAGTGGTGTGTGCATTTTGGGAAGATTGTCTCAACATTCGGTTGTCACGCACGCCCCTGTTGTGGTATTCCCATACTTGTCATACTGCGAATGACTCAGTCGGAGATGTGGTCACACAGTTTATCTGTGGCATGAATATTTCCTCGTTGCAAGCCAAGGAAAAATATTGTTCAGGAAAAAACAGAAATCATTTGAAGTTTAAGTGAAAATTACCGGTAATGCTGAACCATCTGCTGATTCGTAAAGATTAAAATTAAATTCTTTGGGTTGAATCTCACTTTCTCCTTTTAACATATTCTAATCATCTCAGTCAATCCCTTTGTATTTTATCAACTTCCATTTCTTTAACACATGTCTTCAAAGTCTCACCCGTGTCTTCTGAAACATAATTCTAAAAAAAAAAAAAAAAAAAAAAATTAAGCCCAATATTCCCTTCACTAGCCATGGCACAGGCCCATAGGTCATTACATTAAGTAAATTACCTTTTGTAGTATTTCTTTATCCTTCTTTTGATACATTACCTAGTTTAGTCACAAACTATATTTTGAATAACTAGAATGTGGTTTGAGATTTTTCAATTTCCTTGCAATATGTAATAGGCACACACATTACCCACCATTTACACCAACCAGGCCTCATAATATCCATCGTTAGTGCGCACAGAGGCTTGGGGTCTCTTTGGCCAGTTGCCTGTCGCAGAACGGACAGTATGTTTTGCCATGGTATTGGTGCAGTGGTATCTGTAGGTTAGTGAGCGATTAGGCCTGCTTAGTGTACCACTGTGTTCCAGTACTTATCCCATCTACTTTACATGCAACTTCCGGGATGCTTCTTTATTTCTCTGGTGAACACATATATGCGTTTTTGGTGGGTTTGGTTGTGGATTGTTTTCCATATAATAGTCGGACAGAACATCCAAATGGTCTAATTTTTCGATGTTTTCACTCTGGGTTGGTTGAGTACAAGTATTGACGACATACATATATGAAACTGTTTATTGTAGAACCACTATACCTAGCTATTAACTACAGACCTTCAGGGTAATCCCCTGAAACATGCTGCTGCACCCCTTGCCAGATGTGTGTGGAAAGTGGAGGATACCAGGAGCTGTGACGCCCTACCGCTTAAAGTATGGGGTCTCGTGTACGGAAACGCCTCACTCGGAGCGAATCCTTTAGTTTGAAGAACGTATCGAAATTACAAGGACTATGTCCGGTGAATAAGGTGGACACTTCTGGACCCACATCCACTGTGCCAACAAACAGTGGCAGTGGCAGTGGTCATTGTCGTGCAGGACAGTGGGCGAAGGCGTTTTGGGAAATGAGGCAGTTTCTCGCGGGGTTCAGGAGAGAGATGATGTTCCAGAAACATTTCCACGTGCCACTATGATCTGTATCCTTGGTCGTTGTCCCACCTTCGAAAATCTCTCGTTAGTTTGACACCACAAATTGACAGCTTCGCACTCGTCCTTGTGCAGGTCCGGCACTAGGTGCAACTAGGTGCGTTGCGTAGCTCGACATCCACTGTACACCAGTGCCCTCAACAGTTCCTGCGCAAAGTGATGACATTTTAGTCCTCGTACGTTTATTCACGCCCGACTTGATGCGTCGCTCTAGCTAGCTCCTTACGGAGCGCAGCGAGGGATCCAGTTAGCCGTGGTTTATTACACGTTTGTAGGTGCCGGTAGAAACTTCTCAATCGAAACTCGAATCATTACAGACCGTTCACTCAGGTACGTACTCTTTAAATTACTACACTAGCTGAAGTATCCATCATTGACGGGACAATCGTATAGAATGTGCAGAGTCATCTAACTCCCCAGCTACTTTCCGCCAATATTCAGACATGTTGTTTCACTCGGCACGCAGCATTAATCCCATCTATCGGAGATGAGTGGCAGCTGAAGAGACAAATCATATCACAGTGGTCATTGTAACGTTTTATGAGCTTTCGATATTGTAGGCATTAGTTTTCTTCCAACTCTGGGTTATTAGAGCATCTAACGTAAAGGCAGTCGTTCTTTCTTTCTTTACTCCCTTTTCTCTTATTCTTCAACCGATCGTTCTTTCACGATATTTTCTCATTTTTTAATAATCATCTTCACATTTTTTCCTTGTCGATACGGACCGATGACCACGCGGTTTTACACCTTACGAAAATCATGACGAAATACTATCGCCAGTTCACGCGATTAACATTATTTCCATGCCAGCCATGTTTGGCGATGATATGGATTAAACAACAAAAGTCTAAATTCAGGAATTCTATTACGCATTATACTCGGCACGGTAAAACTGTGTGTAAGACATAAATGATTTGAACTTGTATTCTCTATAACTTTTGTTACGGTACGTAATAATTTCCGTCCGCCTCTGTGGTGTAGTGGTTAGTGTGATTAGCTACCACCCCCCGGAGGCCCGGGTTTGATTCCGGCTCTGCCACGAAATTTGAAAAAGTGGTACGAGGGCTGGAACGGGGTCCACTCAGCCTCGGGAGGTCAACTGAGTGGAGGTGGGTTCGATTCCCACCTCAGCCGTCCTAGAAGTGGTTTTCCGTGGTTTCCCACTTATCCTCCAGGCAAATGCCGGGATGGTACCTAACTTAAGGCCACGGACGCTTCCTTCCCACTTCCTTCTCTATCCCTTCTAATCTTCCCATCCCCCCACAAGGCCCCTGTTCAGCATAGCAGGCGAGGCCGCCTGGGCGAGGTACTGGTCATCCTCCCCAGCTGTATCCCCCAACCCAGAGTCTGAATCTCCAGGACACTGCCTTTGAGGTGGTAGAGGTTGGATCCCCCGCTGAGTCCGAGGGAAAAACCAACCCTGGAGGGTAAACAGATTAAGAAGAAGAAGCTGTGAGCTTGCATCCGGGAGGTAGTGTGTTGGAACCCCACTGTCGTTAGCACGAAGATGGTTTTCCGTGGTTTCCCATTTTTACACTACGAAAATGCTGGGGCTGTACCTTAATTAAGGCCACGGCCATTTCCTTTCCACTCCTAGCCCTTCACTATCCCATCGTGGCCATAAGACCTATCTGTAATCTGTGTGACGTAAGGTAAATAGTAGAAAAGTATTATTATTATTATTTGAAATTATTATATCATCTGTAATTGGGGTAATGACTATTGATGTTACAATTTTATTTTCAGAAGTAATTTAGAGTAAAAATTACATATTTTAATGCCGGGAGTGTCCGAGGACATGTTCGGCTCGCCAGGTGCAGGTCTTTCGATTTGACACCCGTAGGTGACCTGCGCGTCGTGATGAGGATGAAATGATGATGAAGACGACACATACACCCAGCCCCAGTGCCAGTGAAATTAACCAATGATGGTTAAAATTTCCGACCCTGCCGGGAATCGAACCCGGGACCTCTGTGACCAAAGGCCAGCACGCTAACCATTTAGCCATGGAGCCGGTCACATATTTTAATAAGTAACGGTCACAGGTAAATAACGATCACAGGTATACATTGCATATTTTAATAAGTAACGATCACAGGTAAACATTGCATATTTTAATAATTAACGATCACAGGTAAAAATTACTAAGAATGTAATTGTTACCAGTAATTCCATTACTTTGACTCAGTTAATTTCCAGCTCTGATTATTCCCCACCTTCTCCTGTGCCAGTGTGTGACCTAGCAAGCGGTGAATGTTGGAGCAGCTCCTAGAAGTGGGCGCTGGGCAAGGCTGAACAGCAGTTTCCGCGAGCGGGCGGGCGGGCAATGCTGGTAGGACGTGCCGTCACGTTTTCCGTCAAGTTATCTGAAGAGACATCTGTGTTGCCCGTCGAATTGCTAGATCCTTATAGAGAATTGCTTTACGAAGTATGTAGTGATTTCTTAAGGTATGTTGTAAAGTATGCCCAAGAAGTAAGGCGCTGTTAAGAAAAATATCGTTATTTGGAAACTCAGGGAAGCGAGGAATACATCATCATTATTGACTGTTGTACCTTTCTGCGTCCAGTCTTCAGTCCTGTGAGAATTAACGTAACGCCTCCGCAATCCTCTGTTTATAACTAACTCTGTGGTCTCCTTTGGTTCCACACATCTTACCGTTAAATCATTAAGAACTTAGTCTAACAATCGTCGGCTTGGTTAGGCTGTTAATCCCCAAGTTGCTCACTTAAGCTAGAACCAGGGCCACCAGATAAAAAATACTGTTCACATTACCCGTAATTTCAGGGAATAAGAAAGAAGGCTTTTATAACGTAAGTAACTATTATCCAATTATGTTTTCTGTGGTCGTAGTTTGTTGAAATATTTTAAAACCAGGAGCTCGAAGAGTACTTTATTGTTGCATTCCCGTGCGGTTAGAGGCGCGCGGCTGTGAGGTTGCATCCGGGAGATAGTGGGTTCGAATCCCACTGTCGGCAGCCCTGAAGATGGTTTTGCGTGGTTTCCCATTTTCACACCAGGCAAATGCTGGGGCTTTACCTTAATTAAGGCCACGGCCGCTTCCTTCCAACTCCTAGGCATTTCCTATCCCATCGTCGCCACAAGACCTATCTGTGTCGGTGCGACGTAAAGCCACTAGCAAAAACAAAAACAAAAAAACAACTGTTACACTCGGGAGTGTGGGTTCGAACCCAACTGTCGGCAGCTCCAGGCAAATGCTGGGCCTGTACGTTCATTAAAGCAACGGCCTCTTTCTTCCCACTCCTAGTCCTTTCTGTCACATCGTCGTCTTCAGACCTGTGTCCTTGCGACGTAAGGCAGATTGTAATAAAAACAACAAAAAGTAAGACACTCCATCTCATCTTTGTGCAGCACAAATGTCACATGGAGTGACAGGAATTTGAACCGTGGAACCGAGCGCTGAGAGGCTGGCGCGGTGCTGCCTTTGCCACGGAGGCTCTTGAAACTCTGTAGATATCTTCAAAACAAAAATCCGTAGATCGAGTATAAAATTCTTTAGTCCCCTTTGTCGACAGCCCTGGATGTGGTTTCCCTTGGTTTCCTGTTTTCACACCAACTATTGTCGTCATAAAACCTATCTGTGTCGGTGCGACGTAAAGCAAATTATAACATTTTAAAAAGTACTTTACTGGCATTTTCAGGCAGGTATCCGGCTCCATGGCTAAATGATTAGCATTCTGGACTTCGGTCCGCTGGGATTCCCGGCCGGGTTGGGGATTTTAATTTTCCTGGTTAATTTTTGGCTATCTTCAAAATTAGAATTCATCTTGGGTAGGAATTTGCACCAGGCCTCTCCGCAGGACACATGTTTATTATTATTATTATTATTATTATTATTATTATTATTATTACATTTTAAAAACTTATAAATTGGTTCCGTATTCACAATATAATACAAGAAATTCAATTCTAATAAAATAGTTTAAACAAGAATCCACCTAATCAATACTTGTCAGTTGTTATAATAAAAATGCTATCACATCGGAACATGTTTCGGCCCATTATTGGGCCATGTCCAGCTGTTATCACCTCACTTGATAGCACCATTTTCGAGGACCGGAAGACAAGACGTAAGTGTTTCTTTTAAGTTTTTTTTTCATCCATCTTTGTACCTTGTCATTCAGAGGAAACGTTCTAATACTCGTTTTCCGTTTGGCTGTTCTTTTCAGATTTTGGCAAATATGCTAGAGTAACCATGCTTTCAATTTGCTATTAAGTTCCGAATCGACAATCTATTTTTATATCTCGCCACATTTGTGAAGGTCAGTAGTTGGGGGTGGGGGGCAGTCGCCTCTTGACTTTGTGGAGATAAAATACATTAAATACATTTTTGTTCTATTTTAGCCATCTGACTTTTAAAAATTTCTACAGACTGAAGAACCTAATTGTTATTTAAAAAATCGCGTGAAATTACCCGCCGCAACACCACCCCCTCCCCCTCCCCTCTAACCCATACGACTTGTACTAACATTAGTTTTAAAATCAACAAAGATTTAATTATGTGCTTGCTTTAATGCTTTTTTATCCATGCTTTTGTGTGTGCAGCTGATGATGATCGCAAAGCAATCGAAACATGTACTGTTATTTTTAATGATATAAATTGCCCAAGGCAAAATAAAATAAGGTATCGATTAGGTGGAAAATATTTTTCTTATGAAATCATTAGATTATATCATCGATATGGCTATGAAGTCGATAGTTTGTAGTAAGAACCATTTACTCAAATATTCTCCTTCTTAAGATCAGCAACGGAACGCTCATCAAGTGAACAATTTTATCGTTAATTAATGTGCAGTTTTAACATGTTTTTCATTATTGTGTGTGTTTTTAACTTGTATCTGAGCATTGACAATTCACTTTTAACAAGTGCTTAACTTATTTTTTACCAGTTTTTTATTAGAATTTAATTTATTGTATTATTATTTCGACAATACCTATTGTATCAAGTGTTTTACGTCAACCTTGCAAGCGTTACCCCGACTCAGTCCCAATCGATTGTTTCTTGCTTCTCCGATGTATGAACAACCAGGAAATAAGGCTGCATGGTTACTTTACAGCTGACACAAATAGTATGCGAAGAGGCTAAAGGTTGAAGTAACACAAAAAGATTTACAAACTTGGAATGGCCCCGTGTATAAATACACGTAACAAAAGGAAACTACCTGTTTTCTCACGTATGCAAAATGAGGTTAAATAAGATGTGATCACTTATAACGAGAGGCAGTAGGCAATACTAATGCTGATCGCCAGATAAGACTCAGGAGGAAATAGAGATCTCCATACAAGTTGTAAGCCCCTGACAAGAAAGTGTCTGGTATATTGCTTCAGTTTCGTCGAAACATTTTCGGTGAGAAATATGTTGATCCAAACTATGGTATTTCATATTTTAGATTACGGTGCTGTAATTTAGATCTCAGAGAAATATAATACAAAACTCCAGTGAGTTCAGAATGCCTGTGTGCCCTTCGTCTTTAATATTCGTAAAGATTGTCATGTAACATCTTGCTACAAGCCCGCAGAGTGGTTGAAATTCAGGGATAGGAGCATAATGCACATTTACCCACTCCGTGGGATTTTTTTAAAAGGGAACATGTGCCTGTGTCGAATCGCTTTATTGTATGCCACATAATGGTGTAATGCCGGGTGTTTACCTTAAAATTGTGCCGTTTGCTGTTGACGCCATAAATTCGATGGCCGCCATACGAGACATTTATTAATTACATTAAGAATAATTTGCTTTATAAAGAACTATGTCGTATTATTATCATTAGTTCATTAATGTTAAACATTAATGCTCGTTCAGTATCATTGTACATGTGTAGGTAAAGTGTGTTTCATACCATTGTACACGACTGTCCTAGTAATGTTTGTTCCATATCATTGTATTATTAAAGTTATTGTGAGTAAATAATAGCACTATCATTATTCCTTTTATCCCTTAATGAATAATGATGGTAACATGTTCAAAACCGACGATGACATATGTAATGGAGCATAACTCACAAACGGTAAGAGATATGAAAAAGTTGATAAGGACTACATTTGTTTGTCGGATCATGAACATAAAAAAATATTAGCACATTTTGCGTATGAGCACTCTGGAAGGCGTTATTCTTAATATAATGAATAAATGTCACGTATGACAGGCATCTTGGATTTATGTCGTCATAAAAACCAAACGGCGCAATTTTAAGGTAAACACCCGGTACTTCACCACTATGTAGCATACAATAAAGAGAATCCACATAGTCGCTCCTACCGTTCAGAAAAAAAGTCCTACAGGATGCATTATGCACCTGGACTAAGCTGCTTTCTTACTGCTGAGAATTTTAAAATCTAATGCTACCTCGTACTTGGTCAATTCCATTGTTCATAAGAGTCAAGTGCATGAATGGGACAATAGGTTTATAGCTAACACTCTTCACTAGAGGTGTGACAAGCGGTTATTTTTGTGTAACTGCTACATTTGTCACTGCTACGATAAAGTAACTATGAGAAGTAAGTTAAAAATAACGTCCAACGTTACCCACCTTTTACTGGTCACATCCTGGTCACGACTTCAAGCTTGTCTCCTTACAGCTGTGTTGCGAAGTCCCATTCATTCACTCGCACATGCGCGCACGCATCACTACACTGTTGAAAGTCGGTGCAGCAAACACGCATTCCTATTTGCTGTAAAGTTAACGAGAGGCAGACAACGGATGAAATGAGAAGACAACACAGCATTTTTTCTGAAATCTAGAGGAGTGAATATGACAATGCCCCGATCAAGAATAGAAAACAAGAAAGCACGATGAACCGTCTGCCAAACCTCGACACAAACCGGTACAAAAGGATAGATTAAGTAAAATGAAGTAATGTTATGTTATCTATAATATCAATATGGAAAGTGAGCATACTAATTTATTTATGGTACAATAAAAATTACACGGGTGAAACTCCTACGAAAGCGCTCTCACTTGGAAGACATGCGTACTATCTGAACTGTGAAGGCCACATTCTGTGTCTGTAAGCTGCTACTAGTGACAATTCCCACATCCCAGTTACTCTTTTCACTAGTACGTAATTCTGTTTTCGTTACTCGGTAACCTGTTATTTTTTCCTCGTGACATTTATAACAGTGACACGCATATAACTGTGACAAAGTAACTGCTACGTTATTTTTCATCCATGTCTTCTCTTCACGTTCCACAACATCGTACGGTAAAGTGCAGTAAGTCGTTTGAAGAGGCTCAACGAAACAACAAAATAACTAACAAAATTGTGTAAAATTATGTAACTTGTGCATGATATGTAATTGTATTGTAATATTTGACACATATGTTGCAAATACGATCAGCAAGGACTTAAAGACTCTAGCCAAAGAAGAGGCTCAACAAAACAACAAAACAATTAACAAAACTGTAAATATATGTAAATGTAAATATGTACAAAGCAAAGAATTCAATAAACGGGTCTAGCGGGAAAACTATGAGGGGGGGGGGGGCTGCGGTGCGAGTCCTCTCCCTGGGTTGGTTCCCCTTGGTGGTCCGGCGATCTCTGCGCCATAGTCAACAATAATTAAAAACGTATGTACAACACATACAATCACATTTAAAGTCAAATTATCAATAAATCAACAATAAAAGGCCTAAGAGCTGACGGACCGCCTGTCAAAGGACAGGAATGAAATAACTTCGTTAGTTAGTTAGTTAGTTAGTTAGTTAGTTGTCTTTGCCTCTCAATTATACAGCGACCGTAAAGTATATGAAATACATCAATGTAGTATCAGAACTCAGAAAAATGTCTTAAATACCGCTACCCCTCCTCTTATTAAGCAATGTAAGTGAATTTTCACCAAATTAATTAAATATTAGGATATATAATAATTTCCTAGGTATATTGTAGATGTTTAGCTTTAATCTTAAACCCCCTGTGGGTGCAGAGGAGGAATACACCCACGATATTTCTTGCCTGTCGTAAGAGGCGACTAAAAGCAGCGACCGAGGAATGATGGACTTAGAACCATGAGACTACTTGTGATTACCATACCGTGAGGAACACCACGGGTCTGGGCGTTGTCTGTGATTGGTACCATCGTGTGCATCCCACCATGGCGAGGGAGCGGGCGCTCGACTGTAAATACAGTAGGTGCTGAGCGCCATGGGTCTGTGTTGCCTGGGGTGGTATCATAATGTCTGATATACCGTGGGTCTACAGTGTCTATGATTAGTGCCACTAAGTGAGCATGCCGGGCTGAGTGGCTCAGACGGTTAAGGCGCTGGCCTTCTGACCCCAACTTGGCAGGTTCGATCCTGGCTCAGTCCGGTGGTAT
The DNA here is from genome assembly GCF_040414725.1 of Anabrus simplex. Taxonomy (NCBI): domain Eukaryota; kingdom Metazoa; phylum Arthropoda; class Insecta; order Orthoptera; family Tettigoniidae; genus Anabrus; species Anabrus simplex. The sequence goes on along the minus strand of NC_090275.1, from coordinate 81,022,259 downwards.
TTGAAGGTGCTCAAATACGTCAGCCTCGTGTCGGTAGATTTACTGGCACGTAAAAGAACTCCTGCGGGACTAAATTCCGGCACCTCGGCGTCTCCGAAAAGCGTAAAAGCGTAGTTAGTGAGACGTAAAACAAATAACATTATTATTATTATTACTAAGTGAGCATAGCAACGTATGAGTATATTACTCGCGCAATTTTTAGTAATACATGGTCTTCCTAGTGCTGAATCGGTAGACCTCGGTTATCTTCGAAATTCGTATTGGCAACCTTTGAAACACAAACTATGAATCGCTTATGCATCGCTGTGAGACATCTGGCGTACACTTTACGTACTCGTACTGTTGTTGTTTACACAGCAAAGCCAAACTATATAATTCATGCTAGGAATGAGATTCGCATCGAGAAATGTTGTATAACGTGTGTGTGACACAGTTGTTGGCTTACGATAATAAAGGTTCAGAACATTTATATCGATCGATCATATTATCGATTCAATTCAGTTTTCAGTTCCATTCAGTTGGCAGTATAACCGGTACCGGGAGAGCTCCCTCCTTACTCCGCACCCCCGAACACCAAATATCACTTAAAGTTGCGCGAGTAATACGTATCCTGTGATTAGTACCACTATGCGAGGAACACCATTGGCCCATGCGATCTGTGAGTGATGCCATTATGTGTGACATACCATGGGTCTGCATTGCCTGTGATTAATACCACCATGCGAGGAACAATATGAGTGTTACCTGTGATTAGTACCATTATGTCCGACTCGTTGGCTGAACGGTCAGCGTACTGGCCTCCGGTTCAGAGGTTCCCGGGTTCGATTCCCGGCCGCGTCGGGAATTTTAACCTTAATTGGTTAATTCCTACGGCACGGGGGCTGAGTGTTTGTGTTGTCTTCATCATCATTTCATCCTCATTAGGACGCGCAGGTCGCCTACGGGAGTCAAATAGAAAGACCTGCACCTGGCGAGCCGAACCCGTCCTGGGATATCCCGGCACTAAAAGCCGTACGACATTTCATTTCAGTACCATCATGAGGGGCCGGTGGTCTGGATTTCGGACCCCTTTGGACAACAAGCACCATCTCATAGATTCATGGTCTTTTTTCATCGGCATTCGTTTTAGATTGTATTCAGTGGATAGATTTTGGAGTTTTAACTATCGTTTTATTTCGTTGCATTTCGTACCATTAGGGGCCGATGATCTAGCTGTTCGGCCACTTTAAACAACAAACATCATTATCATCCTTAATGTTAAAATGTACCGGTGTCTGAGGTTTCTCGTATGTGTTCTCTTCCTTCTCAGTATAGTCTATGTTCTGAAATGTAAAAAGTAATATTATAATCCCCTAGATGTTTAGTTTTTAATCCTTAGTTTACCCTCCGTATGAAAATGTATCTTACCGACTCGATAGCTGCAGTCGCTTAAGTGCGGCCAGTATCCAGTAATCGGGAGATAGTGGGTTCGAGCCCCACTGTCGGCAGCCCTGAAGATGGTTTTCCGTGGTTTCCCATTTTCACACCAGGCAAATGCCGGGGCTGTACCTTAATTGAGGCCACGGCCACTTCCTTCCAGTTCCTAGGCCTTTCCTATCCCATCGTCGCCATAAGACATATCTGTGTCGGTGCGACGTAAAGCAAATAGCAAAAAAAAAAAAAAAAAAAAAGATATCTTACGATCTTCTATGCATTCTTCTTATTAGATTGTGTATGCTAATTGATACATTTGAGTTACAGTGGCAGGGGACCTCTGGTCCTACTTGTCTGTCTGTTAGGTCATCAGCCCAGAGGCTGGTTGGATCCTCAAATAGCACCACCAAAGCTTATGCGGTTATAAGGAAACCCCAAAAACCAATGGCAGCACCAAAATGAGGCGTACTAGGCAAGATGAGGAGTGAGGTAGTTTGCCATTGCTTTCCTCACTGGGTCAGAAAGTGCTATTGCAGCACGACTAATCTTATGAGCAGCACCTTTCATAACACTCAGATGCACTAGTCGTGCTCTGAATGCCATTACTCAGCACTACCCATACCCCAGCAGCTTCCATATTGTCACAGCCATGGATGTTGACTGGGACTTCGGTGGAAGCTACACTTTACTCTGGTCTGTGTCAAGAGATGGATGCAAAAGTACTGTATCCATCAAGAAATGACAGCAGGCAGCGCCCTACTTGTAATTCACTTTAAATAAACACGTTTCTATTTCTAAGAGTCGAAACTCGAATGAAAATGTTAAATTGTCCTCAAGGGAGACAAATGCTCTCCTCGTTGTTACGTTATAATAGCAGAGCACTCACTAATCTACACTACAGCATACGATCAATGACAAGTGTTTGGTCATCAAACACATTAAACAGCTAACTGTATAAAGAGCGCTACAGGAAACGAGCATTAGTTACGACGGCGAGTCACGAATAATAAAACATTCATACAGCATAATATAAAAATTACTGTGCTCCGTAGAAAAATGAACAAATCGTGTGCACTACCATTTATCCACAAAAGAGTGAAATATACTATTCAATTTCAGGACAAATCCATTTCGATCATTTCCTGCCGACAGAAGTCATTCGTTTTAACCGTAATTTTCATTATCCGAACGATATAGTACATAACCAGGGCATTTTTGAACTGTCACAATAAAATACAGTGTCGGTGGATAGAAGCGATTTCCCGTTCAGACTAAAAAGGCGCATTTCTGCTGTATTATTATTTATTTAGCGTATGATGCTACAGTTGACAATCAACTGTGTATAAGTTCTTAACAGGCAAAAAACATTGACTCTATATACGTACAAAATATATATACAAACTCCACATTAAAAAGGTTAATGTGGGGGTCTTTCAGTCTCTTAGAGACTAATGTCCAGCTCTTCCAGCCAAGAGAGTGCCTTAGGGGTCGTTCATTGAATGTCCTCGATTGAACCAGCAAAAGCTCGCAGAGGGCAGTGCTTCAGAATGTGCAGGATGGTTTGCACTTCAGCACCACAGTCATAAGCTGGAGAGTCTTCCCAGCCCCACTGATGCAGAGCAGAAGCACTTCTTCCTACTCCGCAACGTATCCTGTTGAGTGTGGTCCAGGTGGAGCGAGGAAGGTTGAACCCAGGCAACTTTGTAGTTCGATCCCTGATGTTGACAATACCATGAGGGTGTGATTGAGACCATTCGTGTTTCCATATTTCATCAGGCTTGAAATGTGAATTAACTAATTCTTTTGCCGTCTTTCAGGCAGGTTTCCGTGACTTGAGTCTCATTATGGCATTTTCATCTGTATCCTGATGTACTGGGGAGGTACTGTTCTTCGCTATCCTGGTCCACAGTCTAACAAGGGCGCTTTGCCGTCTGATGTGAGGAGGCTGAATGTTGCTCAGTAATGGTAACCATTGGATAGGGGTAGAGCGCAATGTACCAGATATAATTCTCATTGTGTGGTGCAGTTTTACATCAACCAGACTAGTGTGGGAGCTGTTGAGCCGTACAGAGGAGCAATATTCAGCTGGGGAATATACTATTGCTAGAGCAATTGTTCGTAGTGTGCATGCATCTGCGCCCCATGAAGTACCAGCTAGTCTACCCAGCAAGTTGTTGCGGCTTTTAAGCTTAGCAGCCAGTTTCTCAAGATGGCGTCGATAGGTTAAGGACCTGTCTAATGTTACATCAAGAAATTTTGGGTTGGTATTACTCTGCAGTGTACGGTTTCCGAACTTGATCGTAGGTTGATAGGTTGCCAGCCTGTTATTTAGGTGGAACGTAGCTACCTCTGTCGTTGGTGGACTAGGTTTCAGGCGCCATTTTATGAAATCATCACCCATCTTGTCAAGGTCTTGGGATAGACTGTCTTCTGCTTCATTGAAGTCTGTTGTTTGTATGGTGAGGTTGATATCATCTGCATAGATGAACTTGTGAGATGCAGTTTCTGCAGTATCAGACACATATTGTCCTAGTTGTCTCCAAAATGCCTTTGTATAACGGTTTGTGGCCATCAAGAGTCCGACGTTAATTCGAATTATCAATGTCCTGGGGGTGTGTGGTGGTGATGATTATTATTTTAAGAGGAAGGACAACGGGGATCCTTGTGTCTTCTTCTCACGCTGACCTTCCATTGTGTTTTTCTTTTTGTGTGTTCCTACCATTCTAAGCACGATTTACAGTAAAATATATTACAACGACGTATCTTATCAAGAAATTGAACAAGTGCAAGCAATTTCGTCTGTCGAATGAATATAAACCCCAGTATTTATCCTCAAAGTATAATTTACTGTCCTCGTGTCATGAACATAACACACTGCATTCTCAATTCCCGTGCATCGCTCATCATCATACAACGGCTCTTTTCAAGTGTCTGATGCAAGGCTATGGAATTCCCTTCCAGTCAGCGTTAGGAATTGCACCTGTTTAGCTTCTATCAAGCGGTCTTGCCGAGATTATCTATTATTAAAGACATAACCTGCTTGAGTGAATGCCAGTATGCATAGGATAATGAATGAGGCTAAAATTTATATTTTATTATTTCATTATTATTTTTCCTGAAGTTTATTTTAGATATTATGTAGTTAAGTATAAGAGAAGGCCGTGGGTCTTAACTTCGCCACGAACCTGCTACGCTGGCGTAGCAGGGGGAGAGGTGATACTCCCACGTGGCGCGTCCCAGGTGGCGGATAGGGGGGTCCTAACCGGCTTGCCGGCGGACTTGAGGGAATTAAAATACCTCTCGCGGACCAAACACACTACCCCCTGCGGGTGGGGGACGCACATGTAGAATACACCCGCGGTATCCCCTGCCTGTCGTAAAAGGCGACTACAAGGGGCGACCAAGGGATGCTGGTATTAGAGCCATGAAACTACTATTGATTAGTACCATCACGCGGGGAACACCATGGGTCGCCTTTACTTACGAGTAGTACCACTATATTTGGTACACGATAGGTTTGTGATTGGTAGAAGCAGAGAGTGGTTTCCCTGTGGGTTTCCAGTACCCGTGCGTCGTACCCATGTGAGCAATACCGCTGGTCTGGGCGTAGCCTGTGAGTTGTACCACTATATGAGCGACACCGTGAGTCTGCGCTGCCTGTGATTAGTACCCCCTATGTGAGGAACACCACGGGGCCCTGGGACCGGCACCCGTGACTAGTACACCTAGGTGAGGAAACTCATCGGTTTGCGTTGGCTATGAGTGGCGCCATTGTGTGAGAAACACCATAGGTCTGCGTTACCTGTACGAAGTACAATACTTGTGATTAGTACCATCTTGTGTGGAACACTGTGAGTCTTCGCTACTTTTGATTAGTACCCCAACATGACAAATAGCATGGTTCTACTTTACTCGCGACATGTACCATTCTGTGGGGCCTTAGACGTGGATTTTGCACCCCTTGCGACATCAAGCATGCTCGATTCAGGATTCTGCTTTATGAGTGGTCCCTTGGTCAGTAATAAATTATATATGATCCTTTTTTTTGAGTTGAATCCACCAATTCTTTTGTTTGCTCGTTTTTTTGTTGTTTTTTTCTACATGTCCATCCATTCCTTCTTCATGACGATTTTTTTTTCTTTTGGTCAGTTTATGATTTTGAATTTTTTTGTTGTCTTTTCTTTTCGTACCATTAAGGGCCGATGACCTCGATGTTAGGCCCCTTTAAACAACAAGCATCATCATCATCTTAACTTCGCCACAAATGAAGTCATGAAATAAATAAATAAATAAATAAATAAATAAATAAATAAATAAATAAATAAATAAACTGTTTATTGCGGCATCGCTTTTAACGACGTATTGGATATAACGGTGACATCTAACAGCCCCGTCTAAATCCTATATAAACACTGTGTTTTTAAAACTCGCTTATAACGACATAACGTATAAAACGACGTATCTTGATCACATTTTCAGATAAGTGTATCGGGTATAACGTCCATTGTTGATTTATGATTGTTACGTATTTGGGGATTGCTAACAACAACGCAACGCTTATTATTATAGATTTCAAATCAGCCTGTTAGATAGTCAAGCCGAGCTTCACTGTGAAGACTTCGCAAAGTAAAAGGAATGTGTTTAACATTGTAGAAACGTCACACATAACATAGCGATTAGAAAATGGGAAATGTCAGCATCGCGAAGGATTTGTGTGTATCACACTGAAAGATTTCTACAATTTCGAAGGTCAGAGAGAATATCCAGCCTCTTTTCGTAGAAAATATTTTAAAAATCAAGCATGACACAATATGTGAGCACAAAAATATTGAAGAATCTTGATTTAGACGATTTAAGCAGCAAAGAACAAATAAGTTGCCGATCATTGGACTTATTCTTCAAATGAAAGCCAATGAATTTCCTCGCAGCCCCACTCCACTCTATAAACACAGTACTTCTTTCAGTTACGTTTTTTTGAAGATTTAACTTAATTCTGTTAATTAACCATCTAAAACATATATAAAATTTTTAGCAACTAAACAAAAAAAGACGGGTTTGTGCGACTATCGGCTATAACGACCGTTGATTGTCGGTCCCTTCGGTGTCGTTATGACCGATTTCGATTGTATTTAGTACTGTATTTTTATTATTATGGAATGCACATGCATGAATAAGTATATATGGTACATGTCATTAAATGTACTGTACTCTTGGCCAAATCTCAGTTTACTCTTTAGCATAGTAATTGAGCGGGTGAGTTCTGTTTATGCAGTCCTTCAAACGGTATTGAGTGCACATCTCACCACACATTGGCATCTGCAGGCTTCCTTGGGTTTATAGTACGCAGCTGTTGTGCAGATCTGTCCATGAACGCTGTGCGCCGCGAATCTTGTGAAGATCCAGTGCAAGGTGAAATTGGGTCCTTTCCATTCCTCAGTCTTCATTGTGTCAGTGTTGCTCAAGAAGACCTTAGCACACAGGAACTTACTCTCGTTCAATGCCGTACGAAATCCACCTGTGATGAGGTTAAAATCGCGGAATCCACTCTGGACTGATCTACAGTCCCATGAAAAATTCAGTGTAACAGCAGAATGGAGAAAGCGATGGGAACAATGTCCACCCACCAACGCCTTTCTGATTAAAGACCCAACGAAGAAAGTGGCAGGTTTCGATCTTCCTTGACATAGTGGTCAAAACTCAACCGTTTCTTCAAAAGCTTTCTTGGTCTTGAGGTCTTCACTGATCCATTCCCCCAAATATTTAAATTCTCTGACTTTACGGACCCTGTTGCAGGGAAGAAGATATTCTCGTGCAGATTTTTCATTTGTCATGAACACTGTTTTCTCGTAAGACAACTTGAAGTCCAGTCTTGGAGGCTATGGATTGAAGTGTACTTGTCTGCTCTGCTGCTGTTTCAATCGAATCTGCTATTATAGCTACATCATCCGCAAGAGCGATACAATCCACTCGGGTATTGATTTTGAGTTTCCTGTTTATTACTTCAGGTCAACATTACCTGAAATGAATTTCTTAAAAAGGCCGTATGTCATATTGATTTCACTTTTGGGAACATACCCAAAAAAATTGTGAAGACCAAGTTAAGTACAATGTATGCATTTTCTTATTTTCATCTGATTGGTAAGTTATGAAGTGATGTTATATTTTTAAAAAATACCCTTCCAAATAAACATCTCCGAGATTTTAGCCAGAGACCTACCGCAGACTATCGAAAGATCCAACCAATCGGATTCTTCGTAACAGCAACAGTCTTATTAATACCTCATCATTGCCAGACAAGACCTGAAGTAACCGGAAATAACAGGAAGTGATGGCAAAGCCCGGTCACCTCTCAGAAGGATTCTGAGGCATAGGGGGTCCTGGGACAAACAGCCCTGTAGGAAGACAGGTGCCTTGTGGACGAAGGAGAGAATGGAGCAACGTAGCCAGAGAATGCGGAAGAACGAGGAAGCCATGAAGGCAAAGACGTTGAATACCGTGGTCCTTTGTTGGCATATTCGAAACAAAAGAAGAAAGTAATTCAATGTTGTGTGAAATAAAATATTGTGCGTTGCACGGGTGAACGTGTTTCGCATATTCGTTTCAGATGCATATCAATTCATATGTAAAATCCGACTATCATCCCTTGTTCTTTGACCTGTTAAATTAGGTCACTTTCCTAGGAAAAGTACACCGATGGACAATTTGCTGCATTTTAGCGAATTGCCAGGAGGGTCCGTTTACTGCCTACCTAGCGGGCTGGACAGAAGGTGTATGGTTGCCATGGAAACGTGGGCGAACTCACTGCGGTCGGCATGGAGACTAACCTGCTGTCCACTTGAAGTTGCCAAACCTTTCACTTCTCAGTTAGAACTTGTGCCACGCTATAAGAGAATACAGCGGTCCGAAGGAGGACGAAAGTGAGAAGGAGAAATGAATGTAGGAATGTGGCAACACTGTGCCCACCCTCCTGTACTAGCTGTTAGATCGTTTCTTTTAATATTGGGACTAGAAATGTAATAGTAGGGGGACCGTCACATGGGATGAAATGGAACCACTGGTGCATCTGCCAACGTCCCTCGGCGAACAATACAGGTGATGTCCACCCATTAGTTATCCTCCAGCATCCCGTAAGAGTCCTGTACCTACAGTAAGACTTATCGATCCCGGATTGTCACCGATTAATTCGATGAACACTCGTAAGGGCATAAAGATTCATGCCTATCCCTCAAGGTCTCCCTGAATACTATAGAGCTCATCCGGGATGCTGACCAGAGCAATGTGCACACCCTGGGCCATGCTCTGAACAATCCCCGTGCATTATGGGAGGCTGTGCAGTGGTCAAAAACCAGCATAGCTCCTCTATGCTTCTAGTGTCTTGTGGACTCTCATGTCTCACCACATCACCACCATCTTCAGCACGAAGGCAGGTGATTTACGCTACTATCCATGTATTTCTAATTCATTTGTCGATCAGTGTAGAATGTAACACAGTCACGGAAAATGACCATTGCAAAACCATCGTGTCCATTTTACAGCAGACCCCTTTTCATATTTCTTTAACAATATAATATTTTGCGGAACTGCTTGGAGATTTTTGCGCTTTTGTTATCCAGCTGTGTTTCCAGAAGAGGTCTCCTGAAGCAGAGCCTGGAGGTATTCAGCATCTACTGCATGCACCCTACATCTTATTTTCTGCCTTCTTAGCTTTAATTCTCATACGACTACCATCTCTGTGAAGCAGCTGACTTTGCTATCGATCCTCTGCTGCACACCCTTTGAACATGAAACCCCAACTTTGTCAACTGTGCGTAGATGAAAGGGAAGCAGTGCTCACGACCCAGATTGATTTTGCTGGAAACTCAGCGGATTAACACTAATTAAAGTAGGTGTCGGTGTTAATGAACATTTAATATCTATAGCACTGAGCTGAGAAGTTAGCTGTTGTTCAAGACTTGCCAAGTTTAGCGCTGGCGTCCTTCCCACGTAGTTGTTTTAGTGTTGTAAGATAATATTTATTTATCATGTCAGAAGTAAGGGTTTTAACATTATGCATCTTCCTGTCTTATTAAGAAATGAAAGTGTATTCTCTCAAAGAATGGTCTAATTTTCTTTAATTTAAGGTTTCAATATTTCTCATACTCAACTCTGATTACCTTAATCATGTGATTTTACGTTAAACTTTAAATTTAACTTAAATTATGTCCGTTTTACTAACTTATTAATTTAAGTTGTAATTAAAGTTCTTTTTTTAAATTCTGTTAATATTTTAATTATTTTAGAATGTAATCAAAATGTGGTTAAGTGTAAGAGAGGGCCTTGAGCCCTGACTTTGTCACTGAACAAGGCACTAATAAATAAATAAATAAATAAATAAATAAATAAATAAATAAATAAATAAATCCAAACCCCACGGCACTTAACGCCCTTGAAACGTCAGGACGACGCATCCTCTCGGCCGTTATTCTGGGCTTTCGAGACCGGGGCCGCCATCTCACAGTCAGATAGCTCCTCAATTCTAATCACGTAAGCTGAGTGGACCTCAAACCAGCCCTCAGGTCGAGAGAAATGTTCCTGACCTGTACGGGAATCGAACCCGGGGCCTCCTTGCGAGAGGCAGGCGCACTACCCCTACATCACGGGGCCGGCAAAATAAATAGAAATATTCTAAGAAATATCTGGGGCCCATTCTTCTTGTTCTTCTTCTTCTTCTTCTTGTACCATATCCTCATTGGATGTCGGCTGTCATCAGGGTGATCTGGTTCTTGTTCTCCGCGACTCGGAAAAGATTGGGGGTACTGAACCCATACCATTCTCGTAGATTCCGTAGCCAAGGTATTCTACTCCTTCCCATACTTCTCCTTACTTCAGTTTTACCTTGTAAGATAAGCTCAAGGAGTCTATATCTATCATTTCGAAGGATATGGCCAAAGTACTCCAGTTTCTTCTTTTTGATGTTGTGCATTACCTCTAGCATTTTTTCAGGAGTTGGAGTACTTCATTGTTACGTATTTGTCAACCCATGATATTCTGAGCAGGTGTCGGTAGCACCACATCTCAAAGGATCGAATACTTTGGTGGTGCTGACTGTTAGCGTCCAAGTCTCGGCACCATAAAATAAGACAGAAAATACGTATCACCCAAGTAAACGGAGATTGGTCTTCAAGTCCCTGTTACAGAGAAGTTTGTTCATTCTCTTGAATGCAGTCCTTGCCTGTTAAAGACTGAAAATGGGGAGTTCAGACACAGAAAGAATGCAGACCTCTACAAAGATAAAGAAACTGGCAGGAAGAGGAGAGTGAAGTTCTTTGGACACTTATTGGGAATGAATAATGCCAGATTCACTAAACAAAGAGTAAGACTGTCAGTCAGTGGATGCGACGTGTAAAGAGAGATATGGCAGGGATGGGAATAACAGCAGATATAACACAGGGCAGAGCAACTTTTAAGAGATTGATGCAAAATTTCAAGGATTTCCAGGAGAAAGCAAAGAAGGAACGGAATAACTCTGGACAGCAGAGAGGAGAAAAACACAGTAAAATAACGAATAATAATTATTGGAAAACAAGAAAGGAAGCAGGAAACTAACCGAAATGAATGCAGTGGATTATTCCAGGCGAGTCAATATATCTTATAAAATAAGTCCTGCATCTTGGGAATACATGACCTGATAACCCCAAGATACCTTTAAAATCAACAATTTTCATAATTTGTAACCTATTTTGATGATAATAATAAATAAAATCATGAATAAAAAAATATAAATAAAATTACTCTAAAACTTAATAAAATTAATAAGCATAATTACCCGAAATGTCCGTAGTATGGGCGCCAGAGTTCACCAGAATGGATCCCTCGAATTTAGATAAGAGCATGATAGACTTTATATCCCAGGGCGTGTACATAATGCTGCGTACTGGTACATCTGCTGCAGGCCTTACCTAACCTCCTTTAAACGACTAATTAGGTAGGAACTGCACCTAGGTTCATCAATAACACTGATTCTAAAATAGCTAACTATATTCTTATCAAATTCCATGCATGAGCACCTCATCAACATACAATATTATACATATAATACACACATAAAATATTGCTGGAAGACTCCATATTTACAACAACAAAATAATGAAAACCGTGGGAAAACGAAAACGAGAACTAAGCTACCATTTGTAGATAGTCCGATGAACAATGTACATGTATGAAGATAAATACCCTTCACTGTCTCTATATCAATTCGACTTACCGATTCTCATAATCGGCAGTTATCACATCACACAGATACTGTACCTTGTACTACTGTGTTCACATATTTTAACACTTGTTGTAAAGATATATACACACGTCTGTCGATCCTCAACATAAATTTATGGAAAGTCTGAGATAGCTTTCACCAACATATAATGCTAGGCCACCACAAGTGCTACAATACTTAATGCGCAAGCACTCTCCACAATCGGCCACTTTCCACAAACATAACAAGACTACGCTCCACGAACGTTTGAAGTCCAGTCCATTGCTGCCGTGTCACTCCAGTACCGTGTATCAGCACCACTTCCTTCCCGTACAGTGCGTCAGTTGTAGTTGTAGTTGTCTTCCTTCTCGTTCCTTTACAATCACCTCTACAATCACCCTTACAATGTTCCTTACAATGTCCCTGGTTGCCGCCGTATGATCAACCTTTATAGACATCAACATCCCCCTCCTCTCAGATGATACGTCTGGATTGGTGCTTGCCAGCCAATCATGAGTGAACCTCTTGTCAAGACCAAGCCCTGAACTACTTCTTCCTCCCAAGACAATAACAAACTCTGGGGTATATTCCATGAATCACCAAACTTTCCTAATACAACAACAAGCTCATCTCATCAGGCTGGGATATATACATGACTCATGAATTTCCCGACACAAGTACATCACAACAAACTCTGGGGCAGCCATATGACTCATTCAAATTACCAGAGTTATTAAAGCAATGTTTTCCCACTCGTGCAAAACAAATTACTCATACCTACATATGTGGATATCTTCCAGCTTACCAATATAAATGGCAAAATATACAAATAAAATACCGATAATAATAATAATAATAATAATAATAAAAAATCGAATACAGACAATAATATCTCTAACTTCTACATATAATTCGGGGGTGTGACATATGTACTATCACAAATTCTTCTGACATGAGTTACCGTCTTATAAGGAAACTGTGCTGGAAGGTTTCAGTGAAACTTGGGTGAATGTTAAATTAACCGTAACTTAAATATTTTGTCGTAAAGTCAACAGTAGTGTTGGATTTAATTACTGAAAAAGTATACGCACATTCGTCCGTTACACGAAAAAGCATAGAATCATGGATATGTTTTTGGGCTTACAAGACGATAGAGCAGATTCTTTCGCGATTCCCCTCTTGCGACATGCAGGGACTATAGATAATAATGCTTCCTTTCACTTCATCCACCAAGGAGATAAAGATCTCCGATGAATCGAAAGAAATGTCTAGCATCATGATCTACGTCCAACAATATGGCAGCTGATCCAGCACACAACATTCCCATACTATATCACAAGATAGCGCCACCTATCAAGATCTACGTCCAACAAAATGGTCGCTGATTTAGCACACAACATTCCCATGTCATGTCACAAGTTAGCCCCACCTATCAAAATCTACGTTCAACAAAATGGTCGCTGATTTAGCACACAACATGCTCACGCCATGTCACAAGATAGCACCACCTATCAAGATCTACGTCCAACAAAATGGTCGCTGATTTTGCACACAACATTCCTGAACCTGTCACAATATAGCACCACCTATCAAGATCTTTGTCCAACAAATAGGTCGCTGATTTAGCACACGACGTTCCCATGTCATGCCACAAGTTAGCCCCACCTGTCAAGATCTACGTCCAACAAAATGTTCGCTGATTTAGTACACAGCATTCCCATACCCTGTCACATGATAGCCGCACATATCAAGATCTATGTCCAACAAAATGGTCGCTGATTTAGCACACAACATTCCCATGCCATGTCACAAGATAGCCCCACCAGTCAAGATCTGCGTCCAACAAAATGGTCGCTGATTTAGCACACAACATTCCCAAACCTGTCACAAAATAGCGCCACATATCAAGATCTACGTCCAACAAAGTGTTCGCTGATTTAGCACACAATTTTATGCCCATAAATATTCGCAAGATACGAATCATGAGAAAATTATTGCCCCCTTCAGTGACGTTAACCTTGTGTAAGGGGCTTTGATGTGACCTAGAAGAAACGCCAGTGGAAATTCGTTTAAAACACAGCTCCATTTGTTGTATCTACGGTATATAGAACGCAGAGTTCTGGTACAGGTGTAATGCTAGACAGAAGGCTCACCTTCGAAGGTCATATCAATTCGATTTCGGCCCAAGCGAATAGACGCGTATCTCAAGTTGTCCCCCTTATGAAAGCCGATCAAGACCTAGATCTGGAAAACAGGATCACGCTGTATAATACATCCCTTCGACGAATTCTAGAGTTTGCCAGTCCGGTCTGGGGAATGGCAACCAAAACCCATCTGGTTAAGATGTAGCGCATCCAAAACCGTGCGCTGCGTCTCACCTCAGGTGCTCAATGGTTTGAACGGAGTCGGGACATCCATCAATCCCTAAGGATTGATGAGATTCGAACCAGAATAAAGAAGACGTCCCGGAAATTCTATTCTAAATTAATCCGCAAGCCCAATCCTCTCATCATTACGTTGGGCAATTATGATAGCCTTGGCCTCCCATGTTAGTCGCCCCTCAAAAAGGGCCCAGGTCATATTCTGACCAATTCTGATTCCGTTCCAACAGGTCCCCTCACCTCACATCAATGCAGCTTCAGATAATCATGTTCCAAGACCACTACAGGTCGGAGGGCTCAAATCCTCAACAGAATCGACACCCCCGGATTTGTGTGAGACTTGACGCATGGACACAATTCAGCCCAGCAATTCAACCCGGTCGGAGGCTAAATTCCTGAACGTTCGAAACTTGAGGCGGGAGATGCAGAGTGGGCTTCAGCCCACAAGTGGCCACGGCAGATCCGTGGTCCGACAGCTTTGCACTCCGGCCTGCCAACCGAGCAGAGGTGTGGTCACGGCTTTACCGTGGCTCTACACCTTTGTATTCGGGAGACGGAAAGGGGCTGATCCCCCACCGTCGGCTGTCCTGAGAATGGTTTTCCATTCTCCTGCACTAAAGCGAATGCTGGGACAGTCCCTAGTATAGGCCACTGCCGCCAAACCCCCTCACCTTCTCCGAACATATTCACCGTATCACATCTCCCGGGCCTGAGAAACAGTGTTACAGTTTAAGAGGCCCGCCGTTCCCTTCAGGGATGGAATGAAAATATTTCAGTAGTAGTAGTACATGGCAACGTCGGCGGTCGCAGAGTGTGGCTAGTAGCGCCTGATCTGTAGCTTAGATCCTTTCCAACAGAGCAATGAAGGCTACGGCCGCCACCTTCCCCATTTTGCCCAAACAATTCTTCCGTCGCCAAAAGCTTTCGAAGTGTTAGTGAGACTTTAAGCAAGTAGCAGCTATGACCTAGGCCACCGTAGCTCAGTTGGATATAGCAGCTGATTTGAAATCAGGAGGTTGTGGGTTCGGATTTCGCTGAAATCCGGTTGGACATTTTGTTCTGTCCTTATGAACTCTTCAATATGTACTATACAGAGCAAAGCCGAACTCCTCCAACAAGCTTTCGGACGTTGTCCGGGTTATCTTCTACGTATATTGGTACAAGGGACCCGTGGTCTCCGGTGGTTCGTTTGGTTTGTTGCGTCAGTTAACTTTGCATTGCTTTGAAAAAAATAATAATGTTATTGTTTTACTTCCGTCCTAAATGCTCGTTCTTGACAGATGCTGGAGTGTCAACATCTCGTCCCGCAAGAGTTTTAACGTGCCGGAAGCCAACGACACGGAGTTGTTAGTTTAAAAAAAAAAACCCTTTCGCTGTTGTGAAGGTATTTTCACAGGAACAAGGATGATTGGGGAAACAAACCGATTAAATCATAATGACATTATTAATCTGAAACGGGCCACTGAAGACTGCAGGTCCCTTATACTAATATACTCACAAGGTATCCCTGAATACTTTGGTAGGTTCGACCCTGGCTCATTCCAGTGGTATTTGAAGTTGCTCATATACGTCAGCCTTGTGTCGGTAGAGTTACTGGCACGTGAAAGAACTCCTGCCTGACAAAATTCCGGCACCTTGGCGACTCCGGAAGGGATGTAAATCCAATAACATTATTACAATACATTCCGTTGAAAGTTCCAGGTTCCTATGTTAGTCCAAAAGGAGTTCAATATATGAAGTACCCTTATTTTCTCCAATTAAGTCAGAAGCCTAATAAAGGTTTATTGGACGAAATTTGTCTTTTTTTTTTTTTTTTTTTTTGTTACATAGAGCGCGAATTTTTGGAAACGCTGCCTGTTTTTAGTACGCTGTTGGCTAGCGATGTTATCTCTACGTAATTTCTCGGTCTCCGTGTCAAACGGCTGTTTCGCCCGCCCCTTTAGGACAGGAATGATGAACCTGTGACACGGCTGTCACCAGGTGACACGACGAGATGTCTGAATTGACAAATAGACTAGAAGTTGAAAACTAACTCGTCAGCCTTAATATTTATGTAAAGCACGTGTTGGTTTTGCTTGATTCAACCGTGTTGAAAGAAAAGCGTCCCTCCTCTGTTATTTTTACCTACATCACTACACTTCGATTTTCAGTTGTTGTTGTTGTTGTTGTTGTTGTTGTTGTTATTTTTATTATTATTACGATGAGGCCTTGTTGTTACCTGTTACGTTCTTTCCAGTATATTCTTTCATCATTGCGCTGGGCTTTATTATTACCTCTTCAGATCACTTTGGACAGAGTTTCCTTTGCATTCTTCCTCGAAATCCTTCCATTCTTAAAACCGTATTTTTTTAAAATCTGTCTTGCTATAGTTCCTTCTTCCCTTATTTTACTTCTTTCTAAATCTTTCTTGACCTCCTGTATCCAGTTCCTTGTTGACATTTTCTCCCGAAGGTACTAGAATATCTGTTTTGTCAATCTGTTATGAACCATTCTATAGATACGTCAAAAAATAGCAATCTCCTTTTTTCTTATTGTTTCTGGTTTTTTTTCTATGTTGTGGTATATTTCCTTATATTGTTCCGTTTTTTAAGTTGCTTTACGTCGCACCGACACAGATTGGTCTTATGGTGACTGTGGGACAGAAAAGGGCTAGTGGTGGGAAGGAAGCGGACGTGGCCTTAATTAAGGCACAGTCCAAGCATTTGCCCGGTGTGAAAATGGGAAACCACGGAGAACTATCTTCAGTTCTGCCGACAGCGGGCTTCGAACCCACTATCTCCCGAATACTGGATACTGGCCGCACTTACGCGACTGCAGCTATCAAGCTCGTTTTTATGTTCTTTTTATTGGACCTAAGATTTTTCTCACCGGCCCCACGGTATAGGGGTAGCGTGCCTGCCTCTTACCGGGAAGCCCCGGGTTCGATTATCGGGCAGGTCAGAGATTTTTACTTGTACCTCAGGGCTGGTTCGAGGTCCACTCAGCTTATGTGATTACAGTTGAGGAGCTATCTGACGGTTAGTTAGCGGCCCCGGTCGAGAAAGCAAAGAGTAACGGCCAGGAGGAATTGGTCGTGCTGACCACACGATACTTTGTAATCTTCAGACCTTCGGTTTGAGTAGCGGTCGCTTGGTAGGCCATGTACTTCATCTTTATCTACACTATAGTTCAAAACTAGACATTCACTTGCGTAAAGACATTCACGTCTCACCACGTGGCCCCAGGCGTCAGCGCGCTGGCCTCTCACCGCTGGGTTCCGTGGTTCAAATCCCGGTCACTTCATGTGAGATTTGTGCTGGACAAAGCGGAGGCGGGACAGGTTTTTCTCCGGGTACTCCTGTTTTCCCTGTCATATTTAATTCTAGCAACACTCTCCGATATCATTTAATTTCATCTATCATTCATTAATCATTGCCCCAGAGGAGTGCGACAGGCTTCGACAGCCGGCACAATTCTTATCCTCGCCGCAAGATGGTGGGTTCATTCACTCCATCCCTGACCCGGTCAATGACTGGAAAATAGGTTGTAGATTTTCACTCAGATTTAAGTTAGGCTAGGCAATATTAAGTAATAATTACTTGTAATTTTTCTGTGTATTATGACGAAGAATGCTGCTGTAATTCGGATGAAAATCCTATAGCAAGCAATATATTAAATTAAATTAATGCAGGGAGGCCACACCTGACGTAAGTTCGTCTGAGGCAGCTGGCGTTGCGCAGAATACAAATACCGTGCGTCCGGTCTTAGTTTATGTGAGAGACTCTGTATAATGATATAGATGTTGATTCCCATAGGGTATCTGAAATATTTGTTCCGAATGAGTAAATTAGGCCGCCTCTGTGGTGTAGTGGTTAGCGTGATTAGCTGCCACCCCCGGAGGTCCGGGTTCGATTCCCGGCTCTGCCACGAAATTTGAAAAGTGGTACGAGGGCTGGAACGGGGTCCACTCAGCCTCGGGAGGTCAACTGAGTAGAGGTGGGTTCGATTCCCACCTCAGCCATCCTCGAAGTTTTTTCCCGTGGTTTCCCACTTCACCTCCAGGAAAATGCCGGGATGGTACCTATCTTAAGGCCACGGCCGCTTCCTTCCCTCATCCTTGCCTATCCCTTCCAATCTTCCCATCCCCGTACTAGGCCCCTGTTCACCATAGCAGGTGAGGCCGCCTGGGCGAGGTGCTGGTCATACTCCCCAGTTGTATCCCCGACCAAGAGTCTGAAGCTCCAGAACACTGCCCTTGAGGCGGTAGAGGTGGGATCCCTCGCTGAGTCCGAGGGAAAAGTCGAACCTGGAGGGTAAACAGATGATGATGATGATGATGATGAGTAAATTTATAATACCAATATAAATGATCCGTTATTGGACATTATAAATTTTCCAGCTAACTCATTCCTGTATAAGCCAACCGCAACCCTAGAGACCCTTAAAAATGGCGTTACGGAAAAATTGATAACAGGATTTGAAGGAGGAACAATTGTAGATTTTTTTAAGGTTTAAGTTGAAAATTCGATATTTTGGTTAAAAAAATCCAACATTTCAGTCATGATTGCCCTTAAGGGCATTTTAATGATCATTTTCAGTGATTTTAGGTCTTCATCATCCGCCCCTTTCTAATGATTTAAAGGTACGTGAGGAGCAGATTTGAACAAGAGGACGGAACTAGTTGCAAAAAGAGGATTGTGGAGGCGCAGAGATGATCCATACAAGCTTGCAGTCGAAGCGACCAAATGCATAACAGTCTATAATGATGATGTAGTCGTATATATAATATTTTACTCTTCTCGGTAAGGAAAAGTGATTACATTCAGGGTAGATTAATTCACAAAACATCCACTTAACTAATGCACGCAGTCTGGCTGCAAAGTTTGCAGAATGAGAGACAATGGGTTTGGTTGCGCGCACGCATTGTGGTCGTAGCACGTGGGGAGTACCCCCAGGAAGAGGAAGGGTTTGTGAATGGAGGTCATAGAAGTAAACACGAGGGTGAGAAACTGGACTGGACAAGCCGGCAGCTGAAACTGACTGGCGCCGACGTGTGGGTCGTTTAACAGGAAGCGAAAGGGATGGACCACCTCGACCAGCAGATGATCACGAAAGGATCAGAAAGTAATTTCGATGATGCAGAATGCAAACATCCTCCGTCAGTCGTGTCTCTTAGAACTTACTCATACAAGATTATATCTCTAACTCTCCGAGCTCGATAGCTGCAGTCGCTTAAGTGCGGCCAGTATCCAGTATTCGGGAGATAGTAGGTTCGAACCCCACTGTCGGCAGCCTTGAAAATGGTTTTCCGCGGTTTCCCATTTTCACATCAGGCAAATGCTGGGGCTGTACCTTAATTAAGGCCACGGCCGCTTCCTTCCCACTCCTAGCCCCTTCCTGTCCCATCGTCGCCGTAAGACGTATCTGTGTCGGTGCGACGTAAAACAACTAGCAAGAAAAAAATGAAAACTGGTTTTATCATGTCTCCCGAAAAGGAGACTATATCAACACCGGAGTGGTGGTGGTGGTGATTTTTTTAAAAAAAGAGAAAGTTCAACTAAGTAACCGTCCTCTCTGAACAAATTAAGTCGTAAAAGTACCGCTTCCTTTGCAGCTTGATCCGCAAGTTCATTTTCCAAAATCCCATCGTGGCTTGGCAGCCACATGCATGCGAGTCTGGTGCCAGCATCCCACAACCTGGCTAGACGGTCATGAATCTGCTGCACCAATGCGTTTTGTGCGTTATCAAAAGACTGCAGAGAACTTGGCGAGTCTGTACAAACGAGAAAATGGCCTCTTTTGCGCAAAGTGCAGAGCTTCAAAGAATGCTGTGCAGTATATATGCTACAGACACTAGGAAGGGAGATTTTCATGCTAACGTTGTGGGAGACGAAAGGACATCCAAAATTTCCTCTTATATTAGAACCTTCCGTGAGGACATGCCGCGCGTCCAGTTACTGGTGAACAGTAGCGGACCCCTGTGGTTGGGGCACGCAGACGAAGAATACAGCCATGGTATCCTCTGCCTGTCGTAAGAGGCGACTAAAAGGGTAATAATAATTTCGTGTGGCTATTTCTAGCCGGGTGCAGCCCTTGTAAGGCAGACCCGCCGATGAGGGTGGGCGGCATCTGCCATGTGTAGGTAACTGCGTGTTATTGTGGTGGAGGAAAGTGTTAGGTGTGGTGTGCGAGTTGCAGGGATGTTGGGGACAGCACAACCCAGCCCCCGAGCCATTGACATTAACCCATGGAGGTTAAAATTAAATTTATAAAAATAAATTTTATAGAAAATAAGGCATTGCTAATTATATTCATTGACTATTTTAAATTCTTAATCATTTTTGTTACCGTTTTAAAAATTCTAGTCAGTGTTGTAAATTGTACATTTTAGCCTGTAATTTCGTATCATCTTTTACCATGAGGGGCTGATGCCCCTAGATGTTACCCCCCCCCCCTTTCAACAATTATCATACCGAGCTCGATAGCTGCAGTCGCTTAAATGCGGCCAGTCTCCAGTATTCGGGAGATAGTGGGTTCGAACCCCACTGTCGGCAGCCCTAAAGATGGTTTTCCGTGGTTTCCCGTTTTCACACCAGGCAAATGTTGGGGCTGTACCTTAATTAAGGCCACGGCCGCTTCCTTCCCACTCCTAGCCCCTTCCTGTCCCATCGTCGCCATAGGACCTATCTGTGTCAGTGCGACGTAAAGCAACTTGCGCAAACAAAAAAAAAAAATGATCATAATCATTTTTGTGGGATTAGTTCTTAATTTTTATTTCATTTTTACAATTTGCTTTACGGCGCCCCGATACAATGGCGACGATGGGATAGGAAAGGGCTAGGAGTGGGAAGGAAGTGGCCGTGGCCTTCCTGGAATTCTCTGCATGACGTCGGGGAACCTGGGGTTTCCAGGGAACCCCGTTTCTGAATCGCTGGGTTGAGGTGAGCTATCATAACATCTTATACCGCAACGCAAACGTTCTATGAGTGTAGGACGAGAATAGAAATGCTCTCTGTTGTGACTTACACACTCACGGGAGTGTGAGGGAATTGAAATTAAATTTGTTCTTGCACTCCGCGCACACATACTGCCAGCTGCAAGCAAGAAGGTCGGGAAGAGATTTGCACAGTAATCTACAACGTGCAGTAGCATTAACTGGTTTTGTTCGCAGGCGCTCCATTGTAATCTAACTGCTTGCTCGTTCTTTGTTATGTTTACCATGTCCAACAAGTCTGTATGGATGTACCAGTTTGTGTAGCGAACACTGATCGTAATGTTCCTCTGACTCCAAATAAATGCTCTCTTTCATAAAACAAAGCCCACAAAGCACATGGTTTATTTTAGAAATTTTGAGGCAAAATACCGCTGTCTGAGTTTTATTGTATTATTTTAGAGGCTTTGGATATTACAGTCATCAGTGCCATGTACTTATAGTTTCGAATGTATGTATGTATGTATGTATGTTCGGTCCTCAGCCCTAAGGCTGCCTGGATCTTCAACAGCTCCATAGACGGCTTAGGCATCACTGAAGAGGCGTACTATAGAAATGAGTGATGCAGTCCCGTTGCTTTCCTCACCGAGCCAGAAGTTGCTATTACGTATCAGTCTGCCAAGCCCACTGAAATGCATGCATCAACCGACCCTAAGAGCGACATATTCACACCATTCATAGCGGGGACTGGCTGTATAAGGAATGGCATTACTAGTATCACTCATACCTCAGTCACTTTCATATTGTCAAAGCCAAGGGTAAGACTGAGACAGGCCAATGAAAGTAACAAAATTCCTCTAGCCTATACCAGAAGACAGAGTGCATGGTAAACACTAGGTCCCGCCAGCAAAGGCATATAGTGAATATCTAAATAAATACAACTCCACAGTTCTAGCTAGCCCTTCAGGTCAGCAACTCAGTGTTGAACACCTCTTAGAGATATGAGCTACGAATTTTAGGTAAATATAATAAAGTATGAGAAAATATTCTTAATTTATTCCTAAATATTACAATAATTTTCCTAACTATCGTTATCTGGTCGATTAGATTAGCAGTTTGCCTTTTCTACCTCTGCTAATGTGAGTCAATGCAGAGTAGTTGTGGTTTTTTTTTCTCTAATGGCTTTACGTCGCACCGACACAGATAAGTCTTATAGTGACGATGAGATAGGAAAGGCCTAGGAGTTGGAAGGAAGCGGCCGTGGCCTTAAATGAAGTACAGCCCCATCATTTGCCTGATGTTAAAGTGGGAAACCACGGAAAACCATCTTCAGGGCTGCCGACAGTGAGATTCGAACCCACTATCTTCTGGATGCAAGCTCAAGCTCACAGCCGCGCGTCCTTAACCACACGGCCAACTCGCCCGGTAATGCAGAGTTTCACTGAAGCCCTTATAACTAGGCTACATTCGCTGTGGACATTGAGCACAGTACAGAAATTATTATGTAAATAAGTTAATTTGGCTAGGATTTGCATAGAAGAGAAAACGAGTAAAGAAACAAGCGATTTTATTATGTTTTTTCGGAAGTGATTTTCCTAACTTTTTTTAGTGTGATAGAGTTATTCAAGACTCACAATTTGAAACCTTTCCGGGCCCTTTAGCCCTTCAACTTTCAGCACAATTTTAAGTTTCACGTAGTATGGGGACTACTATTTTGTCTGCTAAGAATTGTTTTCAGCGTAAATAAATAAATAAATAAATACATAAAATCGGAAGGGTCTCGTGGCTTTACATGTATTATTTCAGCAAATATCCTGATAATTAGTCGATGTAATACTAATCAGTTGAAGTTCTGTGACATAAATATGACTATGGCTGGGGGGGTCATCTGAAAATTTGTTTAACGTCACGCGACAAAATGCGTGACGGAAGTGTAACCATAGCAACCGTTGATGGATGGCCATGACCGGGAGACGTATTTATGATCATTCGATTTTAGCAAAGGGAAGAGGATTCTTTTTGCTTTAGGTGTCCTTCTGTGTTGCTAAAACTGGAAAATGGCAGGTAATATGTCAACCAAACTCCGTATTTGGAATGTACTGATTCACACTTCAAGAAGTACAGGTTTGTATCTCCGAAAAATATTACATAAGAAATGCGAGAGAAATTGCAATTTTTTTTATCGTTTATGCCGAATACATATTTGTCGTAGTACGGATATTAAGGGAGATATTTACGAAAATTGTATTTTGAATGAAGGTCTTTTGAGACATTCAGTTCTTATCACCTCAGAGTCACTTTCACAGGAAGAACGGAGCAGTCATTGGGCATTTCCCCCTTCGATTTAACAGATAATATGGGAGATATGATCAGCAATGTTTTTCAGTCACAGCAGTGGGCAAGGTGTTTTACACATTCATAAATCGGCATCATTCTCCCTCGATTTCGTCCAGCTTTATTGTACTTCATATTATTACCAGACGTTTTCGGAGAAAAAATATCAGTTTATCGTACCGTAATTAACGCTTGAAATTTCTTTAATTCAAGGTTTCAATAAACATTACTAGACTCCGAACTTGTATTAAGTAATAAGTTAGAATGCAAACTCATTTGGTTAATAGGAAGAGTCGACTAGCCCGCTCTTCCGTAATGTAGCGAGAATAATATAAATTCTAGGGTTCTGAAGGGCCTTACCCCTAATGTTTATGCACAACTTACAGCATAACCATTTCGCAGGCTAGACTATACTTGTTACTCGCTTCAGTAAGTTTGTATTCTAACCTATTACTGCCTAAAAAGCCAGTCTCTCCTCATTACTTAACTTTGATCTTAATGATTTAATTATCTATTTTTTTATTTTATCTGGCGGTTACCTTAAGTCTTAAGTCTAACTTAAGTCAGTTTTAATCTTAATTTAGTTTCTTATATATATATAAAATAAATTAAATATTAGCGCACGTCTGCTTTGCCTCGAGACGACAGTGCTTCAGCGCTTCATGTGGGCAGTATGTGAATCTTGTCAGCATGCGCGTAGATGGCGGAATCGACACACGTATGACAGTTCGTGGACCAGACTGATATCCTCACTCCTCTCCTTCGTCATTGCGCAAACAAAAGAGATGATCCTTCCGTCTCTCATCGTCTCTGTTCCCGCACGAAAGCAAGCTGAACTCGTACCAGAAGCGTCTTGTAATTTCGGAAACGCTTCTTAAAGCGATACTTCTGGTCGAAAATACATATTATTCAAGAGTTTTCTATAATACAGTCATTTTCCTTCAACACATTTACCCACGTACTTTCTTCTTCTTCTTCTTCTTCTTCTTCATCTTGCGCTCTTTCCTCATTTTAAACCTCTTCTATCCACATTCCTCCGTACACCACTCAATAACTTTTCCCTAGTTTTCCCAGTTTCCTGTTGCTCTCAGCATCCCAGTTCAGCATCAGCTTGGAGATTCTGCTATCTGTCGTCCTTTTCACATGCCCAAATCATTTTAATCTTCTTTCTTAAAACGTTCTTCTCTGCCCCCATAATATCCCTGTTTTTACTGTTCCTATCCCATTTTGACTTTCTCGCTACTCTTCTCAAAAAAATCATCTCTGTGGGCTAATCTTTATTTGCATGTTGTCTGCTTATTGTCCATTTTTCTGCTCTCTAGAATAAAGTATCTGCATCGCAGAATTGTAGATGAGTTTCTTTGTTTTTATTACAAAGTTTCTACTCCATAATACACCGAGCACGATAGCTGTAGTCGCTTAAATGGGGACAGTATCCAGTATTCGAGAGATGGTGGGTTCGAACCCCACTGTCGGCAGCCCTGAAGATGGTTTTCCGTGGTTTCCCATTTTCACACCAGGTAAATGCTGGGCTGTACCTTAATTAAGGCCAGGGCCGCTTCCTTCCCACTCCTAACCCTTTCCTGTCCCATCGTCGCCATATGACCTTTCTGTGTCGGTTCGACGTAAAACAACTTGTTAAAAAACCTCCATAATACTGTAATGTTTTTAAATCCTAGTCAGTGCATAAATTTTTAAATGTTAGCATGTTAATTTATTTTCATCGTGTACCATCAGGGGTCGATGGCCTAGATGTTAGGACCCTTTAAACAACAGTCATCATCATCATCATTAGGGCTCGGAAGTTGAGGAAAGTCATTTTATTCTCGATTGTCCGAAGACGAGGCCCTACCAAATATGTATTTATTCTGGGTCATTGTAGGCCAGAAAATGGCGGGTTATATTTGTCCATTTTTCTTTCTTTTATCGACGGTTTTTTTAGTTTATAGGGAAGCAACTCAACGTTGAAAACATCCTAGGGATGTGGGATACGAATTTTATGTGAATCAAATTTAATAAAGTATGGGAATATATTCTTAATGTATTCGTAAAATTTACAATGCTTAATTCTTAACCATCGTTATCCGGTCGATTAAATTAGCAGTTTACTTTTTTCTACCACTACGAGCGCTAATGCAAGTCAATGCATGGATTCACTTATGCCCTTATAACTACATTAGGTGTGACCATTTTTCAAAAAAATCTAATCACACGTGAGGGTATTTAATCGAGGAACACATTGAAAAACCTACAACCTGTTTTCCAGTGAATGACCGTATCAGGGATGGCATAAATGAAGCCCCCAACTTGCGGCGAGGATAGGAATTGTGCCGGCCGCCGAGGTCTGTCGCATTCCTCTGGGGCAGTGATTAATGACTGACAAATGAAATGAAGTGATAGTGGAGAATGTTGCTGGAATGAAAGATGACAGGGAAAACCGGAATACCCGGGGGAAAACCTGTCCCACCTCCGCTTTGTCCAGCACAAATCTCACATGGAGTGACCGGGATTTGAACCACGGTATCCAGCGGTGAGAGGCCGGCGCGCTGCCGCCTGAGTCCACGGAGGCTCTAAGGAACACATTACAGAAAGAATTATGAAAATACGTTACTTTGGCTAGGATTTGAAAAAAAGAAAAAGAAAACGATTATAGGCTGTTTTTCCGGAACTGCATTTAGGCCGGAAGTGATTTTCAATTTTTTTAAAAAAAATTGATAGAGCTATCCAAGACTTACAATTTGAAACCTTTCCGGGCCCTTTCGCCTTTCAACTTTTGGCACAATTGACGAAATTGCTTAATTTTACGTTTTCCGTTGTATGCGGACCCCTACTTTCTCTACTAAGAAATGTTTTTAACATTAAAAACATTTCATTCTAAATTCTGCAAGTACTTTTTTGACAAAAATGGAATTTTAAAAAAATTGTTAATTCATAAAATATGATGTCTGAAAGAAGAACTATTTCACTCAAATATTTTTGCACTGTTTGTTGCTTATTAAAATATTACATCCCTTCATTAAATATGTAATTGAAAGTAAAATTATGAATGAATTCGTATCGCATTATTACGTTATTTGCCAGTTTTTTAGGTCCTTTTGTGGGTATTTTAAGTCTGTTTTAGGCAATTTATAGGTCTTCAACTTCCGAGCGCTAATCATCATCATCATCATCATCATAGTTTAGCTGATTTTCAAGCAAATCCAAGCCTCTGGAGAAAGCTGCAGAGAAGACTTTTAACATGATTTTTCTTCCAGCCACGATGTAAGAGGAGCCCTACCTGAAGGATATGGGAACATCAACACAACAACAGATGGTTGAGTCAGGTAGGCTGGGCGTACCACCGTATTGAATGTGAGGAAAGAGGGGGGCTCGACCGGATACAGCTGACGATCATAACAGCTTTTAATAAGCTAGCCTGCTTTCTCGTCTGCTTAAGACAAAACCGGTAGAATAATCTTCCGGAGAAGCAGTGGCGTAGCGTCTTGATAGGGAGCGGACGACGACGGCGAGGGAGAGACACGCCTACATACGAATTTTTCAGTTTGGTCTGATTTAAACAGAGTTCATGATCTTGAGTGGCGTGTTTTGATTCCAGCAGGGTTGCCAACTACTACGGAGTTTTCGTAGTTTCTAGGATTTTAATTTTAATTTTAATTTTTGTAGGATTCTAATAGCGAAACGGCACTGATCATTACGGATTTAACGAAATCTAAATGCTCTTAATAATTTCTGTATTTCTCCTGCAAAAGTAGTAAAACAATTTCATACGTTTGAGACTCGATGCTAGAAAACAGTTCCTAAAAATGACGATTTAACGTCATTTGTTTACAACTTTTAACAGTCAGTTAAACAACCTTGATTATTACTTTCGTTCCTCGTTTTTGTTGCAGATTTATGTCCCGTAAAATTACGAACAACTGCCTCTGTGATGTAGTGGTTAGTGTGATTAGCTGCGAAGCCTTGGGTTCGATTTCCGGCTCTGCCACGAAATTTGAAATGTTGTACGAGGGCTGGAACGGGGTCCACCCAGACTCGGGAGGTCAACTGAGTAGAGGAATGGGGGGTGTTTACGATTTCCTCTTCAGTCTTTCTCGAAGTAGTTTTCCGTGGTTTCCCACTTCTTTTCCAGGCAAATTACGGAATGGTACCTTTCGTAAGGCCACGCTTCCTTCTGATCTTCCCATCCCCACAACATGGCTCCTCTTCAGCATAGCAGGGGAGGCCGCCTAGAAGAGGTACTCGTCCTCCTCTCCAGTTGTAGGCCTATCCCCTCGAACCAAAGTCTCCAGGACATTGCCTTTGAGGTGGTACAAGTGGAATCCCTCGCTCAGTCCGAGGGAAAAAGCGACCCTGGAGGGTAAACAGATTAAGAAAGAAAGAAAGAAAGAAAGTAAGTCAGTCGGACAGACAGAAAGGAGTAAAGAAAGTAAGAAAGAAAAATTAAGAACAAAATCTAAAATAACAAAAAGTTGTGTGAACGTAATAACAAAACGATCTGCAGCGAATCAGTATTAGTGAAGGCAGTACAGAGAAAAATTTTCATTTTCATGCCTAGGACCATCAAGCATTTCACCGAAACACCTTTTCTGTGGAACATCCAAGTGTGATTTTGCAGTTAAAACATGGAGAACGCGATGACTGTCCTCGCTATGGGAAATCTACATTAAAAACGACATGAAATGAAATGTCGTATGGCTTTTAGTGCCGGGATATCCCAGGACGGGTTCGGCTCGCCAGGTGTAGGTCTTTCTATTTGACCCCCGTAGGCGACCTGCGCGTTGTGATGAGGATGAAATGATGACGAAGACATCACATACACCCAGCCCCCATGCCGTAGGAATTAACCAATTAAGGTTAAAATCCCCGACCCGGCCGGGAATCGAACCGAAGGCCAATACGCTGACCGTTCAACCAACGAGTCGGACAAAAACGACATGAAGAGTATGGATGCATCGGAGGACAGTGCAAGACGCCCCCGTCTCTTCTTTTTGGCACAAAGTGACAGTAATAGTGTTATTTTTTGTTGAACTAAACCTTGTCTTACCTGCAGCAGACCATGGCGCTACGGTCAACCACCTTTGAAGGCTGGCATCTCTGTTCCAGTATGAAGATACCTAATTCGATCCAGTCTCTGTCGGAGTTGAAATCTTGCGTGAGGTTTGGGAAAGAACAAAATGAGTAAAAACGAACCTGTGCCACGCGCATCTCATAGAGATTCAATTCTGTTGATCCGTTTTCCAGTGATGCTGGCACAAACAAACGGACAGATAAAAATTGATCTGAACCTATTTTTGCCTCATATATTCCTTATCCGTCCGTCTTTGTGGTGCAGTATTTAGCATGATTAGCTGCTACCCCGGAAGCCCGGGTTCGATTCCTGGCTCTGCCACGAAATTCGAAAAGTGGTACGAGGGCTGGAACGGGGTCCACTCAGCCTCGTAAGGTCAACTGAGTTGAGGGGTTTCGATTCCCACCCCAGCCATCCTGGAAGTGGTTTTCCGTGATTTCCCACTTGTCCTCCAGGTAAATGCCCCGATGGTATCTAACTTAAGGCCACGGCCGCTTCCTTCCATCTTCCTTGTCTACCTCTTCCAATCTTCCCCTCCCGGACAAGGCGTCTGTTCAGCATAGTAGGTGGGGCTGCTTGGGCGAGGTACTTGTCCTCCTTTCCAGTTGTATCCCCCGACCCAAAGTCTCACTCTCCAGGACAGTGCCCTTGAGGCTGTAGATGTGGGATCCCTCCCTGAATCCGAGGGAAAAACCAACCGTGAAGGGTAAACAGATTCAGAAAGAAAGAAATGAAGAAAGAATATACCTAATCCAAGAGTAAATACAAAGTATGAGGAAATATTTTGAAGTGTACAGACAAAATTATAATTCTATTTATATAGGTGAAGAAGTTAGTGATATCCGACTCATTGGCTGAATGGTCAGCGTTGAGGCCTTCGGCTCACAGGGTCCCGGGTTCGATTTTCAGCCGGATCGGGGATTTTAATCGCGCCAGATTCATTCTTTATGGCTCCGGGATTGGGTGTTTACCTTTGTCCCAACGCTCTACTCTTCCTATTCAGACTACGCACTACAGTACCAGCCACCACCGAAAGGCGCAATAGCGATTACATCCCTCCATATAGGGTTGGTATCGGGAAGGGCATCCGGCCGTAAAACGGGGTCAAATCCCGCGACCTCACAAATGTGGGGAAAGCGGTAGAAGAAGAAGTAGTTTAATTTCGTGTGGCTGTTTCTAGCCAAGTACAGCCCTTGTAAGGCAGACCCTCTGATGAGGGTGGGCGGCATCTGCCGTGTGTAGGTAACTGCGTGTTATTGTGGTAGAGGATAGTGTTATGTGTGGTGTGTGAGTTGCAGAGATGTTGGGGACAGCACAAACACCCAGCACCCGGGCCATTGGATTTAACCAATGAAGATTAAAATCCCCGACCCTCTGATCCGAAGGCCAGTACACTGACCATTCAGCCAACGAGTCGGACAGAAGAAGTAGTGAGTACGTGTAACTATGGATATTGACAGTGTGCAGTTTTTAGAAGAAACTGGATAACGACCTGCAGTTTGGGACATGTCCTCGGAAGCATGAAGTGATAGACATGTAAGGGAAAAGAAAACTATGGGAGGAAATCGTTGAATTATTTGGAGACTGCAATATTGCAGATAATAAAAACAGTGTTTTGATCATCTAGAGCTTAAGAGCGGATGCACCCAATAACATTTCTTGTGTGCATTTATAATTACTAATTTACGATAAAGATAAATGAGTATGTTGTACATAGTGCTAAAAACGGCGCTTATGATTTTATTGTAGCGCCTTCTACGTATGAAGTTCTTAATGTTCCGTTTTCTTTCTGTTCTAGGTAAGTGGTTCTGGTGCATCTTCAGTGTATTAGTGGACATCTTTTGGTGAGTGAAACGTGTTAAGTTAAAAAAAAGTTTCAATTCTTTTGAAGTTGTAAATTTGAAAATTGAATTTTTAGTTAAGATACTCTGTTGACCATCTGAGTTATCTGCAGTGCAATATGATTGGCGGGGTATGAGATAAGATAGAGCTGATCACCAAAAATAGAAAAGCAATATTGACGATTTTAAGTGGAGCAAAAGCCATAATGTGCCTGTGCGACTTCGGTTAGATACACTTTTAAACTGTGCAAATCACCGAGCTCGATAGCTGCAGTCGCTTAAGTGCGGCCAGTATCCAGTATTCGGGAGATAGTAGGTTCGAACCCCACTGTCGGCAGCCCTGAAAATGGTTTTCCGTGGTTTCCCATTTTCACACCAGGCAAATGCTGGGGCTGTACCTTAATTAAGGCCACGGCCGCTTCCTTCCCACGCCTAGCCCTTCCCTGTCCCATCGTCGCCATAAGACCTGTCTGTGTCGGTGCGACGTAAAGCAACTAGCAAAAAAAAAAAAAAAAAAAACTGTGCAAATCCCCAACTAGACAGAGGCCAGCAGAGGCTACGGCTGTGACGTAAGAGCCAGTCAGGTGGAAAGTGCGTGACAGAGTGAGCAGTGGAATCGTATTACGTTAAACACGCACGGGCGCAGTGCTGGTGAGTGTGGCAGTACAAAGAAACTGATTGAGTTGAGCAGTGACGAATATTGAAGGACGTGTAGTAACCGTGACAAGGATATAGGAGAGTTGTAGTGAAGGACCATCTATATCCACAACATTTATATCTGTGGGGGAAAACTTATTCATCTATGGAGAATGGGGGAATGGCAAGGTGTTTAACTAATAGCAAAGTGTTTTGTTATATTTTTCTGAAGGCGATATACGTTAAAAATTAAATAAATGAAAAAGAGGTTCAACCTATTCAATACATAAAAGAAAGAAATGTAGTGATTACATTCTTATTTAATAGTAACTATAAATGGGACCGGTTTCGACCCTAGTCCAGGTCATCGTCAGCCGTAAAAACATGTAAAACAATGCATATGAAAAAGAAAAAGAAAAAGATTAAGTGAACTTTGGATCGGTATACGATGAAACATAAATTAACGATGGGGGTTGAAATTGTGAGTCACTTAAAAGAAAACAGTACGTAATTTTAAGAATGGTAGTATGGCACACTCAATGATAGGCGAAGTCTCACAATGTTTATGAATATTGGAGAACGGTCAAATGGGTCAGTTCAGGCACAAAGTCACAACACTATCAAATAATAATGAAGATCATAAATAACTTGAAGTCGCAGACGAATAGATTTGTAGAAGCAAACCGCCAGCTCCCGGTGATCAGCGCGGCACATTCAAGGTCATGCGCTGCGGTCTCGAACGCCAAAGTAGAATGGAGAATATCCTGAAGGTCCAGTATTTCCTCGGTTGCGGGAAGTTAAGTACGTATATATAGAAATATACAACGCAAATCAGTATAATTGAATGAGTACTTGTGCTCCTGCTAAGTTCTTGGAAAACAGTTCACTTGAATGTGCCGCGCTGATCACCGGGAGCTGGCGGTTTGCTTCTACAAATGTATTCGTCTGCGACTTCAAGTTATTTATGATCTTCATTATTATTTGATAGTGTTGTGACTTTGTGCCTGACAGAGTGTGGAAACTGACCCATTTGACCGTTCTCCAATATTCATAAACATTGTGAGACTTCGCCTATCATTGAGTGTGCCATACTACCATTCTTAAAATTACGTACTGTTTTCTTTTAAGTGACTCACAATTTCTACCCCCATCGTTAATTTATGTTTCATCTTATACCGATCCAGAGTTCACTTAATCTTTTTCTTTTTCTTTTTCATATGCATTGTTTTACATGTTTTTACGGCTGACGATGACCTGGACTAGGGTCGAAACCGGTCCCATTTATATTTACTATTAAATAAGAATGTAATCACTACATTTCTTTCTTTTATGTATTGAATAGGTTGAACCTCTTTTTCATTTATTTAATTTTTAACGTTAATACTTTCAATACGGAACAATGAAATTTTTATCTTTAAAGGCGATATACGTCATTTTTCTGCATGCCATGCCAATGAATAGGACAAATACGAGGCAGAAGACTTGATAGACAAGTTGTATACGTGACGAACACGTCAGTGATTGCGAAGAACAGCGCAGTCAGTGTTAAGTTGAAACGTATCAGCTTTCCACGCCGTCCTCAGTACTCAGAGATTACCGAGAGAGGTAGCAACAAGGCTGCTCTGAGGGATTACGTATCAGAGCGCGGAACACATCGGCCACTGATTTAAAGGATAAGAACAGAGGGGAATGAATTAGTAACAAGGTCAGATCCATGCGTGTTCCCCCGGATACCCCTCTGAAACAAGGGCCAGTCCCATTCTACATTTTCAAAGTTAAAATTTAACAATTTGACCTTTCACTGCTGTGCCTGAGATGCCTCGTGCGTAAGTTTATTTATTTATTTATTTATTTATTTATTTATTTATTTATTTATTTATTTACTAGCTGTCGTACCCGGCTCTTCTCGGGCACATTCTTTTAATGTTTAATTTGAGGATTTGTACCAATTGTTTGAAGTGTATTTTTGTAGATTTCTTTCCTGTGAATTTAATTGGTAGTTTAAGAATTATCTTGTAAATTTAAAGTTATTGTTATGTGTTTAATTTCAAGTTTTAGTTTAAGATTGTAATTTCTCATTTAACTATTTCCTTGTGGCAGTCCATATTGCCAGGGAAGTAGTTAATCCTAGGGGTGCTAGGGATGGCTTACCCCACGCAGTGATTGTCTCCAAATAGTAAGTCATGAGTGTAGCCAGTTTGGTTGAAATTGCTCCAGTGGTTTAGGAGGAGATGTGGAAAGGTACTTTATAAAACATGGCGGCGTATTTTCATCCTCCTGTATACAGCATTATGTACCGGACTATCGTGGTACAGAGTAATTCGCTGTCGCGTAGCGACAATCTATCAAGGACGATCCACATCTTGGTGCGGCTTAGCAATAAATTAAATTACATAAAATTATTCATCATAAAAACTACCTATCGGATTTCGTTCAAACCACTTCCTAATCCCTCTCAGGAGTAATAAGAACAAATTGTGAAATTGTTAACGAAATCGGTCCAAGTAGCTTTTGAATCCATTCGAATCGAGAGGACAAATATACCTTTTTACATACGGTATTAAGATTTATGTATTTATTTGTGATTTATTTATTTATTTATTTATTTATTTATTTATTTATTTATTTATTTATTTATTTATTTAAAGCAAACATGCAGACGTTCATCCACTTACAATATTTGCACATAACATCTACTATCGAAAGTTAATGAAAACCTACAGCCGCTTTTCCAGTCAGTGACCGGGTAGGGATGGAATGAATAAAAACTCCATCTTGCGGCGACGATAGGAATTGTGCCGGCTGCCGAAGCCTGTTGCACTCCTCTGGGGCAATGAATAATGACTGACAGATGAAATGAAATGATAGTGGAGAGTGTTGCTGGAATGAAAGATGACAGGAGAAAAACCTGTCCCACCTCCGCTTCTTCCGGCACAAATCTCACATGGAGTGACCGCGATTTGAACCGCGGAACCCAGCGGTGAGAGGCCGACGTGCTGGCGCCTGAGCCACGGAGGCTACAACATCTACTATTATTTAGTGTAAATGCAAGAAAAAGAAATACAAGTAACAATCTGGATACAAAAACAAAATTGAGAAATTAAAAAAATTATCTATTACGTAACAACAGCAATAATAATAATAATAATAATAATAATAATAATAATAATAATAAAAAATAACGAATACAGTAAAAGGAAAAATGTAAACAAAACACAAAAACAGAAAACAATTTGTTCAAAGAAAGGGACACAGACTGAGTTTCCTGTGCAATTCAGTCTTTGCAGATACATCATTTAGGAACACAGTGATCCATCATTCGAATATCTTGCTGCGTTTTCGGACTATCTTTAAAACAGGATATGGAATGATGCACTCATTGCTCGCGCGCAGCTTTCTAGTAGGTCGGTTATTCATAATAGTGGGCAGTATGAGCTCTTGACAACCCAGATTTGTAAGATCATAAAAATCTGTGACGGTTATATCTTTAACATTTCCTAGGTTGGTCAAAACTTGTCAGCACCTGTAAACTGGGGATCCCCCTGCCTAATTCAGAGTAGTGCATTTATGAACATCATGGACAATCCTCATTTTATCTGTATTTGTTTTAGTGCAAAACATTGAAATTGAAAGTTTCTTTTTTGAGTTCTGCTAGTTACCTGACAAAACGAAATATTATTTACATTATTATTGGCAAATGTTCACTTTTCGAATGTTTGAAAACAAATGGGCACAGAGAATTTTGGTCATTACTGATTATATTGGCAGTGAAAAGCTTAAACGTATAGGAAAAGGTGGAATACATTTCATAATCATAGAAGCAGTGTCACGTGTTGACCTCGTTTTTCTTAAAGTAAATGACCGATGGGGCACATCTGCATTAGTATCTTTAAATAAAGGAAATACGCCATGTAACTACAATTTCTTTGTCAAATTCCGTAATCCTGCGTAGAAAAATGTGACCATTTGAAAGAACCTTATTTTTTTCAATTTTTATTTTTTCGGTTTGTTTTACGTCGCACAGACCCATATAGGTCTTATGGCGACGATGGGATGGGAAAGAGCTAGGAGTGGGTACGAAGCGACCCTGGTTGTAATTAAGGTACCTCCCAGCATTTGCCTGGTGTGAAAATGGGAAACGATGAAAAACCATCTTCAGGGCTGCCGACAGTGGGGTTCGAACCCACTATCTCCCTAATGCAAGCTCATAGCTACGTAACCAAAACCGCACAGACACTTGCTCGGTAAAGAAAAACATTATAGCTGGGGTTCTAGTGATATTATTCAAATACTATTTTGTC
Source organism: Anabrus simplex (assembly GCF_040414725.1). Lineage (NCBI taxonomy): Eukaryota > Metazoa > Arthropoda > Insecta > Orthoptera > Tettigoniidae > Anabrus > Anabrus simplex. The sequence goes on along the minus strand of NC_090275.1, from coordinate 80,987,144 downwards.
ATCGTTTTTACTTCCCTGACCCGACCCTGTAGTGTAAGAGTAGCGAGCCTGCTTCTTACCTGGAAGCTGTGGGTGCGATTCCTGGCCAGGTCAAGAATTTTAACTGGATCTGAGGGCTGGTTCTAGGTCCACTCAGCTTACACGAGATCAGTTAAGGAGCTATCTGACGGGATGATAGCGGTCCCGGTCTAGAAAGCCAAGAATAACGGTGAGAGGATTTGTCACTCTGACAACACGTCACCACGTAATCTGCAGGACTTGGGGCTGAGCAGCGGTCGCTAGGTAGGCCAAGGCCCAGTAGGTCTGTTGTAACACAGGGTTTGTTTGTTTGTTTCTTATTTTACTAATATTCATATGCTCCAAAATATCCATATTTTGGATGGTGTGGTGGAAAGTGTGTCTGGGTTTGTTTAATTTGATGTGGAATGTCTCATAACTGAAGATGCATTAAGGAAATTAAATGAAGAACAGCTCTTGCTTACTATCTGCGTCGCGGCTGCTTGTAGGTACGGCACGAGTAACAGATACTACACTCTTAGCTACAAACATCAGTCGTGATCAACAGCGCGAGCTCTCTGAAAGAGATGCGTGTTCGTTATTGAACTGTTCGATATGCAGTACTTGACAGTAAATGTGTATCTAAAATGCAATTGCGCTACCTGTTTGAAACTTCACAGCAGCACCTTAGTTCACAAAAATCACCGCGGACGGAACCGATGTTTATTATCAGTACTTGAGACTTGAGATTGACGCATGCGCAAAAGCCATGCTTACCCTCCACATCCCTCACCCCGCATGCGCGCGACTTCTCTTCGTACGACCATAGTAACATGTGTTTCAAAATAAAAGAAATCTTTTAACAAATACCCATATGTTTAGAAACAAAAAAAAAGGCTTTTGTGAAATCCTTTGTTGGAGTGTACTACTTTGTGGTTGTGAGAGCTGGACTAATGAAAAAAGAAAACAAAAGAAAGAGATTCATTGAAAACAACTGAAATGTGGATATGGAGGAAAATGACGTTGACATGCTGGACTCAAGAAAGGACGAATCGAGATGTTCTAAAGGAAGTCAATGAGCAACAGAGGTTGATAAAAGATATGGAAAGAAGGAAGTTAAAATTGGTATGTCATATCCTGAGACATAATGGCTTCCTAGTAAACGTCTTTGAAGGAAAAATTCTAGGAAAGAAAGGTAAAGGAAGACATACTTGATGGGATGTAGGGTAGAGTCATGTTACTCCGTGATAAATCGTATTTCCTGCATCACGACGTTGCTTCAGTTCCAAAGGATACAAAATTTTGCCAGTAGATGGAAGAAGAATCCAGGAGTCTAGCAAACCATCGCGATCCATCTTTGGGCAGCTCAAAGAGATTTTAAGAATTTATTCATTTTGTGTTATTATGTGAGCAGGTCGTGCACAGGCAATGAAATCAGTAGTGAACATATTAGTTTCTTACGAACAGCTATTCTAGTGTATAAGTTTCATTTTAACACCAGTCACAGGTGAGATACAGATCATTTACATATAAAATTTGCTTGCACAGAGTAACACGCGTTGAAGGTGTGTGAGCTTAGCAATGGGTTCGTTTTTCTTAGGTTGGACGCTGAGATGGCGCCAAAGCGGGATAAAGTGGCGCGCTCTTACACACCTGAAGCACTTGAATAAGCGTTGCGTTTGTTGAAGGAAGACGGATGGACAGTATACAAGGCCAGTAAAGGTTTTTGGTATCCCGTGGAGTACACTATAAGGATTACTGCAAACAAATTTTAGACGATCCAGGAAATGCAAAAATTGGAAAGCCATTTGTTATGCCATCTGAATTTGAAGTGAAGATAGTGAACTACATAACAACGATGCAATCGTTAGGCTTTGGGCGTATAGGTGACCAAGTCAGACGTGTTGGGTACAGGGTTGCTGGAGGAAAGAGTTGGCTAGATTTTTGATTGATCATCCTGGAGGGAAACCAGTTCGCTATGATTTCAACAGACTTCTGGCTACAGCTTATCAAGACGCCTTTCAGGCCACCACTGTCTGCACCAGCTTCGCAAAGACTGAGATATTCCCCTACAACAAAGATGCTGTTTCCGATGATGCACTTGCTCCTTCCTTTGTTACGTAGGGACAGAGGTAGGGATCATGTGAAAAGTTGACGACTACTCTAGAAGACATTTTGGAACTCCCAGCGTGCCAAACAGACCGTAAAGTGCCTCTTCTACGAAAGTAATTTCGCCAAACTAAAACAAGCCAACGACGTCAGGAGTAGGTAAATCCATAAAAACAATATATCAGTCTAGGCCTAAAACCAGACCACAGAAAAGTGATGATGATGGTTGTGATGCGTGTGGTGGTTCCTATGCGGATGACGCCAAGAAGAAGAACGAAGCCGAGTGGATCGAGTGCCAGTTCTGTAATGTCTGGTACCATGTGAAGTACCAGGATATGTTAGATAATGTCTATTTTATGTGTGATGAGTGTCAGAAATCAAGTGGTGACTAAGAACAGCCAATCGGACTGAAAACAAGAGCAGAATTTGTGTGTGCATATTCTTTTGTAGAATATACAGTATTTCACTTTTTTCTTTATTACTATTTTGTATGATAGAAAGTTTCAATATGACCAGTAAAAGATAACAGAAACTTATTCATATTAATTGAACACTTCCATTACTGTACATTAAAAACTAGTTTCCATGAATAAAAAATATTCTTAATGGTAAGCAGCATATTATCAAGGAGTAACTTAAACACTATCACGACAGCTGGCCCGTTTTAATGGTTAGAAGTGTCTGTCTGCTATCCACTTGGTGCTGAGTTCAATACTCGACCTTGTCTAGGCGGATTCCTATACTTGTGCCCTCCACAATTGTAATCACTGTTTTTCTGTACGCAGTAGTGGCGACTTAGGGGGCGGGGATGGGGTCATTTTTCCCCTCACTTGAAAGCTGGGCTAATTGTCGGTACGAAATTAAATACATTTTGATTCCATTTTAGCTGGCTAAATCTAGGAATTATGGGGATTATTTTTTAAAAGCAATTTTTACAAGCCCTTTCGTCTTAACAGATAATTCTTTCCATTATATAATTTAATTATTAACAAAATTATTAGCGGAAATGCGCACGAAGTGTCATTACGGAATAACTTGAATATTACGGAGTTACCTACTTCTACTACCAATATTTGTAAATGAAGTCCTTGAAATAGCATGACGATATTTGTAATATATATGTAAGAAATGCTTCGTAGGACATTCCTCTTTCACACGAAACAAATGAAATAACCGTAGTCTAAATTTTCTGAATCCCTAGCAGAGAAAGCTTAGTATCACGGAGTTACTTAACTTTACCCTAAAGACTACAAGGAAGTGAAGAGAACAGCAGAATGGTTGCAGCGACAAGGCTTAGCCTTTACTACTAGTACTACAATGTTTTCATTCCTCCCCTGAAGGGGAAGGCGGGCCTCTTAAACGGTGACCCCGTCTCTCAGGCCGGGAGATTTGTTACGGTGAAGGAGATGCTCGGAGTAGGTGAGCTGGTTGGAACTGTGCCGGCATTCGGAAAACTATTTTCAGGACAGCCGATGGTTGGGGCCAGAGGCAGAGAGGCGTATCCCCACGATAGAGCCGTGGCTACTGTGTAGAGATGAGAAGAATGCAAGAATGAGGAATGTGGCCTGCAAGCAGGAACTTCCTGTTCAGCGCAGACAGATCGGCTCTTATCTGCTCGTATCTGCTACACGAAAACATTAACTGACACTTTGCAGTTTGCTGGATTACAACTGACAAGAGCGAAGAGCTGCCAGTATAAGACAATATAAAGTCGCCTGGATAGTAGCGGAGTTGCTATGGTAACCATTGCGTCACTGGCTCTGCTGGTGAAAACCCCTTCGTCCCGTGCCTCACCGGGCATTTGCATTCTTCTGATCTCCCAACAGTACCCATCCTCTGCTCGGTTGGTAGGTCAGAGTGCAGAGCTGTTGGACAAGGGACCAGCTGTGGCCACTTATGGGCCGAGACCTATTCTGCATCTACCGACGCTTAGCCTTCGGTGCACGACGATCGGTACTAAAATGGGTGATCGTTTAAGGTGTGTTGGTATTCAATTCTCGTGTTAGTGTGAACGGGGGAAGGAAATGTGTCAGGATAGAGAACCGTTGCCCATTCAATGCTCAAAGCACTTCATCTAGGGAAATGTAGTTAAAGTAGCTGCTCTCAACTTGGTTGGTTACCAGAGTAATTGGATTGACGATTGTGTTGCTGGCCAACGCCGAGAATGATCAATCAAATGCTATATGAACTGTATCACTAGTCATGCCTCTTTTTCATATGCCAGTCAAGATGTCAAATCGTGATTTATGCCTTTTTATTGAGCGGAGACAGACATTAAGTGTCATCCCTGTCTCCGTTTTCCTTCTTTTTTGCTTCATATTCGTTTTTAAAATGGAAGGAGAAAAATGGAATTCCATTTATGAGGAATGGTGGAACCCATTGATTGGCTATTACAGACCGATGATGAATGGTAACTGTAGTAATTGATTCCCTCAGTACTTCAGTTTTTGTTTAGTACGACAGCTGGCCCGTTTTATTGGTTAGAAGTGTCTGTCCGCTATCCACTCGGTGCTGAGTTCAATACTCGACCTTGTCTAGGCGTATTCCTATACTTGTGCCCTCCATAATTGTAATCACTGTTTTTCTGTACGCAGTAGCAGCGACTTAGGGGGCGGGAATGGGGTCATTTCCCTCCTCACTTGAAAGCTGGGCTAATTGTCGGTACGAAATTACATACATTTTGATTCCATTTTAGCTGGCTGAATCTAGGAATTATGGGGATTATTTTTTTAAAAGCAATTTTTACAAGCCCTGTCGTCTTAACAGCTAATTCTTTCCATTATTTAATTTAATTATTAACAAAATTATTAGCGAAAATGCGCACGAAGTGTCATCCGTCGCGGCTAAGAGATTTGTATAGCGCCACAGCAAGTAGTCGAGAATTTTGATGTGCTGTGAGGGAATGTACGAGGGTTCTATTTTTTTGCCAAGGTTATGGACACTGATATATAATTCACCCGCTTGCCGCGCGGATTCGTCAGTCTGGTAGTCTCTTTAGTGTCTGTTAGTTTTTTTGTTTTTTTTTTGTTGCTAATTGCTTTACATCGCACCGACACAGATAGGTCTTATGGCGACGATGAGACAGGGAAGCGCTAGGAGTGGGAAGGAAGTGGCCGTGACCTTAATTAAGGTACAGCCCCAGCATTTGCCTGGTGTGAAAATAGGAAACCACGGAAAACCATTTTCAGGGCTGCCGACAGTGGGGTTCGAACCTACTACCTCCCGAATACTGGATACTGGCCGCACTTATGTTAGTTTCTTAGTGTGTAGTCAAATGCTAAATGATTTTTAATTGTGTAATCATGCCGTACTGCTATTTGATTGTCTTTTTTTCTTTATTTCTTAATCTGTTTACCCTATAGGGTTGGGTTTTCCCTCGGTCTCAGTGAGGGATTCCACCTCAACCGTCTCAAGGGCGGTATCCTGGAGCGTGAGAATTTGGATCGGGGATACAACGGAAAGGAAGACCAGTACCTTGCCCACGCGTCCTCATCTCCTATGCCTTGTGGGGGCGGGGTGAGAAGATTGGAAGGGATAGACAAGGAACAGGAAAGGAAGCGGCCGTAAGTTCGGTACCATCCCGACATTTCCCTGGAGGAGAAGTGGGAAACCACGAAAAGCCACTTCCATGATGGTTGAAGTGGAAATCGAACCCACCTCTACTCAGTTGACCTCCCGAGGCTGAGTGGACCCCGTTCCAGCTCTCGTACCACTTTTCAAATTTCATGGCAGAGCCGGGAATCGAACCCGGGCCTCCGGGGTAGCAGCTAATCATGCTAACCGCTACACCACAGAGGCGGACTGTTATACAGTGCATGTGTAATATTGTTCCTTTGGTGAAAGTTTCATTGCATAGTATTGAATCAAAATCTCACAAACTATTATTACCGCACTTAAGTTAGTAAATTATCAACCTTTATCTCTCTGTGGAAATTCGCTCAGAGAGCATATTTTTATTTTATGAAATACTTCCTGTCATGCAGAGGTTGCCTTGCGACAAATTATACTTATACATTTATTTTTAGAAGAGAAATGTATATACATGAGAAATTTTGAAGGTTACCTAATTGTAACAATTATTTCTTTCTCTTTATTTTTTGCTATTAGCTTTACGTCGCACCGACACGGATAGGTCTTATGGCGACGATGGGATATTAAAGGCCTACGAATGGGAAGGAAGCGGCCTTGTCCTTAATTAAGGTACAGTCCAGCATTTGCCTGGTGTGAAAGTGGGAAACCACGGAAAACCACCTTCAGGGCTGCCGACAGTGGGGTTCGAACCCACTATCTCCCGATTACTGGATACTGGCCGCAACAATGATTTCTTAGAATTATCAGTGAACCCGTTAAGGCTCTGATGGCAATCTCCCGTAACGTTGTAACTGGCAGAGACATCTGTTTCCAGAAATTAGCGGCTAATATGGGAAATCGTTCCCCTAGTTCCAATCATCAGGCCTAGTATGTCGATTTCCTCTAGCTGGTATTTCTCCCTGTAGTAAGGAAATGTTGATAAGTAAAATATACCTCTTCTCGAGGTGAAAATCTGAGGGCTGCGACGTATGGCTTTCAAAGCAAATTGTGGGGTCGATGATGTAACCTCTCTTCTTATTCTTGAGAGCAATGATTTCGATCCTTCTGTGGCTTCCGTTGTGCGCTAAGCCATGAACCTCTTCAAATAGCTGGAAATTATGGCCTTTCAGTGTTGCTGCAAATAACGAGCGGGTGATATGATGACGCATATTCCTTAAAAGTTCACCATGAGGACAAGATCCCAGAACATGCGCAAGACTTTCAATCTCCTTGAGACAGCACCTACAAAGGGAATCGTTCTGAGATCTTCCTGGTACCGATCTAACTGCTGAAATGTTTGTTGTCACCTTAATTGCTTCATGCCATTCACTACGTGATAAGCCTTGTGGTCTCGAATCCAGGAGTTGGCAGGAGTACATTTATTGTACAAACATACACCCCTTCCTTTCTGCTGCAAGTTACACCACCCACTGAATGCCCTTTCTCTCAGTACCCTTCTCACTTTCCTGGCATCAGTTATTTCTAGGCGTGGATGTAGCAACTTATCAGACGGAGGGACATTGAGGGATTGATGTGAGAGAGTTATTTCTTCTTTCAGATTTCTTGTGGCATGGCTGTATTCGTCATCTGTTTGTACAGATCTTAATGGGCTGAAGATGAGCTTCCCAAGTGGCACAGAAGAGTCCCAACCCCTTAATTTTTTTTCTCAGTGTAGACCATGCCATTAGGAGTGTCTGCAGGTATTTGAAGAATTTCCTTAAGAGCACTTCGTATTAGTAAGTCTGTATCAGCACGGAACTTTTTCGGAATCTTCTCTGGCTTGAGAGTTTGGAATGGGTATATGAGAGATGGGCATATAACTGTGTTTATTACTTTAAATTTCTGGTCAGCCTGTAATAGTGGAGAAGAAGTCAGTTTCTCCATTTTATTTTGTAATTTTTTAAGCTCCTGTGTAGGTTGAACAATTATTTCATTCAAAAAGTTAACTCCCAGATAGCGGATTGTTTCTCCATGTTGCAAACTCGATATATCATAGCTATTAAGTTCAGCTGGGTCTTCGATTAACTTTCCGCGTTCGATGCAGATTGCCGTAGATTTCATTGGGTTGATAGAAAGCCCTATTTCATGAAATCTCTTTGTGACTCAAGTGCTGCTGTTCGACTATTTTCTACGACAACCAAGTCATCAGCGAAGCCCATGATCGTTAAAGGTGGAAGATGTGGTACTAAAGAAAAACCATAGAGGCTTGTGAGAGAGTCTTCAGTTAGTTCGTTTAAAATATGATCTGTCGCTAGATTGTAGAGACAGGGAGAAAGAGGTGAGCTCTGCATAACACCTCTTTTTAGGCTTAAGATGGCTGTCTTTCCAGTTACAGTTTCTATTTTTGTAGTGTTTCCTGTCTGAAGATTAACTATTAGTTCCTTTAATTTCTCAGGTATTCCTAATGTCCTCAAGGTCTCATGTAAATGATGGTGCCCAATGTTGTCAAACGCCTTTCCGACGTCTTGAAAAATCACTGTTAGATCAGTTTTGTTCAGTTTCGCGGAATTTAAAAACCGAATCGAGTGTAGAGGTATTGATATATATATATACCGGCTGAATATATAAATCCCCGTTGTTGTGGATTGAAAGCAACATATTATCTTAGGCGTTTATCAAGAGCTCGCTTAGTTACTCTCCTAACAACAGAAAATATTGTGATTGGTCTCCATTTTGCAGTGTCATCAGCGGCACCTCTCTTGCGTATAAGAACGGTTCTTTTTCTAAACCACGGTGGTACCTGTCCTGTTTGAACCATACGAGCGGCTATTGTAGCAATTATCTCGGAAGCTCTAACGATGACGTAATCAGGTCCAGGTGAAGTGTCCAGCGCAGTTCTACTTGTTGCAAGCTGTATTTCATCTTTAGATGTAACATCTTTAAACGTGTCATTGTGAACCGTTCGTGTAGCTTCACTAAAATTTGGGGGATAATTTTCTCTCACTGAATTATTTTCTTGTCCTAATATTGCATGGAAATAGCCATATATATGTTGAGAATTAATCAGATATCTTTCATTGTTTTCACGAATGACCGTTCTAACTGCTTTCCTACGTTGATTGTGGAAATGAAATTGAGTTAACTGATATAAACATTTACTTCGTCTTTTTTCTCTATCTTATTAGCCGACTTCTGCGAATTTGAACTGTGTTTATATCCTTTTTCCGAATTAACATACGATTTCTTTTTACGCGCCTCGTAAAATTTCCTTGCTGGGTGTTTAGGTCCAGGCAAAAAATCACTAGCGGTGGACAGAAACTTTAGAAAGTTTTCTACAAATAAGAGCCGAGCTGAGTGGCTCAGACGGTTAAGGCGCTGGCCTTCTAACCCCAACTTGGCAGGTTCGATCCTGGCTCAGTCCGGTGGTATTTGAAGGTGCTGAAATACGACACGTGTCGGTAGATTTACTGGCACGTAAAAGAACTCCTGCGGGACTAAATTCCGGCACCTCGGCGTCTTCGAAGACCGTAAAAGTAGTTAGTGGGACGTAAAGCAAATAACATTACATTACATTATTGTTACAAATAAGAAAAATTCAGAATCACTGACGTCACTTTGTAGCTATTTCCTCCATATCACCATTTGCTCTTGGTAGTACGAGTTATGCGTGGTTTGTTGTTTTATTTCTTTTCTAGATTCATGCCCTTGTTCTGCAGATGTTCCTAAATTTATTTCAGAACTTACTTGGTGGTTCGATGCCCCAGTTACCTGTCTATTCACTAGCCGTGTTCTGTGCTCTTTCGGATGTGTTTTTGAGATATGAATACTGACACCCCCGAGTGGACTTAAACAATTTCCCGCATTTCATCTGTCAGTCATTAATCATTGCCCCAGAGGAGTGCGACAGCTTCGGCAGCCGGCACAGTTCCTATCCTCGCCGCTAGTTGGGGGCTTCATTCATTCCACTCCTGACCCGGTCAAATGACTGGAAACAGGCTGTGGATTTGGCAGTAAAAGCCTAACCATGTTATATAAAGAGCTTAGAGACCACCGGTTCAATTTCTTTTGTTGTTGTTGCTACTTGTTCGTCGCACAAACTCAGACAGGTCTTATGGCGAATGTGAGATAGGAGAGGGCTAGAAATGGAAAGGAAGCGACCGTAGCCTTCATTAAGGCAATTCTCAGCATGTTCCTAGTGTGAAAATGGGAAACCACGGAAAAACATCTTCATGGCAGCCGGCAGTGAGGTGCGAACCAGCTATATCCCTCATGCTGGTCAACAACTGCAAGCCCCAAACCGCGTAGTCATTTCGCTCAGTGATTGATTTTCTATGTATGTGTTTATGTATGAATGTCTGGCGAAAATGCCTGGACATATTGTACTTTTATAAAATCCCGCATTTATTTTAGATGGAGCCGGCCCAGCGGTCTAAGGATAGTGAGTCTGTACCTTGCCGGGAGGCCCTAGATTCAATTCCCATCCATGGCCAGGGATTTTTACATGGACCTGAGGACTGGTTCCAAGTCCACTCAAACCCACGTGATTAGTATTACAATTGAGGATTTATCTGACTGTGAGATAGCGGCCGGATCTAGGAAGCCAAGAGGATTCATCGTGCTGCCCCCGTGTCGTCTCGTGATCTGCAGGCCTTCGGGCTGAGCACCGGTCGCTTGGTAGACCAAGGCCCGTCAGGGCTTTAGTGCCATTTGTTATCTTGAAAGCTGGGCTAATTGATGGTTCGAAATTCAAACCAGGTAGAAAGGTGTTCGATACAGTCGAAACCGTTTATTGCGACATCACTTGTAACGACATATCGTATAAAACAGCCTATTTTTATCGTATTGTTGGAGAAATGTATCGACTAAAACGTCCATTGTTGATTTTTGTTACGCGTTTGGGGATTGTTGGTAACAGTGCAAGGCTTATTTTCACACTCTTGTTTTCAATAAATTGTAGATTTCAAATCAGTCTGTCTGTTAAATATATAATATAACTATTTAAAATAGTTTATTTGAATCCGCCTTGATCAATACACTCATTAAGTGAAAGAAAAACTATTTATTAAACCAAACGTGTTTCGGGGAATCTCAGCCATTCCCTTCCTCAGTGGTCAGATCAAAGAAAAAACAATATCACACAGTCTTTTGTTTTACAATTTAAAGAAGTATTGTCCTAATACACCATATCAAAAAGTAAAAAGAAATATTATAAAAATGATCAATACATAAAATTTTGGTTGAACTGAATGAGAATACTATATAAATTTAGGATCTTCAAGTTTTTCTTCTTTTCTTCTTTTTGCTCCTTAATTGAGAATATGCACTTCTCTCATTTAAACTTGATTCAAAATTAATTTTTTGTGTAAGGTAAATTTCTAAATTTTCCAAAACATTCATTAATTTTCCCTTTTTGGCCGAATGTAATAATTTCATGTCATTGGAAATGTCTGTAAATTTATGATTCATTTCAATCATATGTTCTTCCATTGCCGAATATCTTTTATGTTTAACCGCATTAATATGTTCTTTGTACCTTATAGCCAAACTTCTACCAGACTGTCCTATGTATCCTTGTTTACATGTTTGGCATGTTCATTTGTAAATTCCTGATTTATTATCGCTGAGAAGATGTCGCAAGATAAAGGTAGAGTGTTTAATATTGAAGAAAATTCGCAAATAATATGGCGATAAAAAGGGGGGGGGGGTAACAGACGTCAGCGTTGCCAAGGAATTGATTGTACCACACTCAACGATTTCTACAATTTGGAAGAACGGAGAGAAAATCTCAATTATTAGCCAAGACCGTGTGCGACATCACTGATCAATTAACATTGTTGCTACTTCTTTCCTCACTTATTTTTTTTTCTGACATTATTGCTATACGTAGTGTACACGCTAGAAGAAAAATGCCTCTCAGTATCACTCCAAAAACTGTATTGCAAGTACAGTACTTATTTGACTTACGGTTCTTTGAAATTTTAACTTCATTCCATTAATTAACCATGCGACTTAAGTTTGCAGCCTAAAACTTATAGATATGACTTATTAGCAACAAAAAGAGGGCCGGTTTGTACGACTATCGCCTATAACGATCGTTAATTGGCTGTCCCATCGGAGTGCTTCTAACCGGTTTCGCCTGTATTTTGAATACGAACGCAGTGTTGCCAGCTCTACAAATAAAAAATCTGTAGATTGTACGTAAACATTTCGGTAGTTTCTCGAGCACTGAAATGATATAATGTAACTAAATTAAAGAACGCAATAGTCATTTAAAGTTATTATGAGAAATATATACAACTTCACTCACCCGCCTCTCTGGCCACTCCATTCTTCTTATTCTTCTAAGTCTCTTTCTCCCTTATCTTCCTGTAGTTATAGTTAACCCTAGAACACTAACCCTATTTCGCCACACATTATTACTAACCTTTCGTAAATTTGACTACTCCAATTTATATTTGTTATATTTTCTACGTAACAGCTTATATTTGGCTAGATATTGGTTATTTAGAGTTCCTATAGTATAATAAACTTAACATGAATCAAAATACGTAGATATTTTATGTGATTATTTATTAAATATAGAAAACTTGACGCACAAAAAATATTAACTGAACACGTTTTATAAGAAATGAAATTTATAACACAACATATTCAAATAAACCCTTAAAATTATGAATGTGGGTTATTTACATCGCAAAGAAACCGAAAGTACCGAGAAAATAAAATAAATATAATTGTAAAAAAGGCATGAAGAAACATTATACTTATAAGTTTACACTATCAGTAACCGTTCGTCAATATGACGACACCCCACCCAATCATTACAAGAATGAGCAAAGATATCAACAATCGCACATGCCACAGTCAATAACTGCTCGAAAAAATCAGCTACACAAATTAGCGGCACGCACGCATGCGCGGAAGGCAATAAACTATACCGTTCTGCTACCTACAGTCGTAAAATTTACGAAGGGTTAGTGTTCTAGGGTTAAGGGGCCCACAGTCGTGCAATATTATTGCGCAGTATCGGGGTTTGTGCAATATAATTGATAGTGTGTATTTAATATTGAAGGGTTGTGCAATATATTGTACGAACTCAAAAAAGTTTGAAATATATTGCGCAAATCGCAAAGTACTGTGCCGTATGTTGGCAATATTGTGCAATATCGCGTCGTCCCGCCAGTTGGTATCAACAAGTGGTGGAGAACGTATCGTGATGGCAGACAAACAGGTGGTGAAAAAAATTATTTTGGAGTTTATCGAAACCTTCCGGCTCTATGGGACGTTAACAGCAAAGATTACAGTAATCGCGTTAAAAAAAGGGTGAACAAAACGAGGTGCTTATTGAGAAATATCGCGAAAAATACCCGAACGACGACAAGCAAGAAGTTATTTTAAAAAATCAGTTCTCTGCGTACAAACTTCCGGAAGGAAATGAAGCGGCTTCATGATACAGAGACGAGTGTTCACCAAACAAAATACCGGCATGGACTAACTATAGCCTATATTGCCACGCATATTGTACGTCTATGATTGCTTTGCACAGTATATTGCACAACCATCAATATTATCTCCACACGATTCTATTTATTGCACAAGCCCGATTGTTGTGCAAGAATATTGTACGTCTGTGAGCAGCTAACAATATATTGTACAATCCCTTTTGCGCAATAATATTGCACGTCTATGGGCCCCTTTATTCATCAGGCGTAGAAGTTGTATGCTAATTTGAAGTCGTAGCAGGATGCAGATTTTGTATTCTATATGCGCGTTGGCGATTTCCCTTCGAATGATGCAGTCAAGCGTGAGTTTTGAGTCAAACAAGAAGGGAGAGATTACGTAATTAGAGCCTAAAATGAATGCGGGGAAGTACGTAACGAGTGATGTTATCGATAAAACATCACGCAGTGAGACGAGGAAAGAATTTTTCGGCACAAATATATTACGTACCATTAATCATTATTATTTATTTTCTTTAAATTTGGATTAGAAGAAATTTCGGGAGGTTTTTTGTTTTTTCGGGTTTTCTGGTGTTTTGCAAAAAAATCGGGAGATTTTGTTATAACATATTTTCACGTAGAATGCGTGTATAATTTCGGAAGCGTAATTTGGTATATGTGTCCTCAGAGGCGAAAATCCAGCGGGATTAAGCAACCACAGATTGGTATTTTATTCCGGTCATCAGGACGGGTCGGCGTGGACGTAACAAGTACACGCCTAGAAAAATTTTCAATATTTTCCTACCAATGTTGTCATATCCTTTTTCTCTTCTCTAGATGAGGAACCCATTCCTCGCAGAGTTTTGACACAACCTACATATCGGGCTCCTTCTAGTTAAAAAAAAAAAAAGTCAAAACTTCTTTCTTTTCGGTGCGGCGCTGGGCGTGTACTAGCGCTGAAACACCCGTCGCAAAACGTGATACTATTTTGCAACACTGATATCTCCGTATTTGTTAACGATGTCTCCATGGTAATTATATTGTTGCAGAGAAGAAAAAATATAATTTGGTTCACAAAATTTCTGTGACGCCAATTAAGAGCCCATTTTGGCGGTACCGCATTCGAGGGAAATCGTTATAACTTCGGGACCGTCAGTCTGATTTTGAGAAACAAATTTCCATATGGAAAAAACCATAAGAATTTTAAAATAATTTTAGTTGGCGAAACCGTTTGCTACAGGAATCTCCTTGAAGAAAAGGAAACACATTTTGTGACATTTTCGACAAATTTTCATAATGTCCAACTTTAAACCACAACAAAGGAGGCGAAAACGTCCGATTACTCTATCATTGGTACCACGACTAAATTCCTAATAAAATGAGACCGAAAACAGCTCTGAAGGACTAATATCGAGTGCGGTACCATCAAAACCATATCGTCAGCGCAAGATGAAGAAGAAGGAGGAGGAAGATGAGGTTCTAAACTAATTTAATTAATTATTTATATTTTTTACCTTGTACATTCCTAAGTGAATGGAAAAGGGTTTGAAGAAGTGACGAAATAAAAATCGTTTATTTTAGATGTTTTTGAAGTAGATGCCTCTGTGAGAATGAAACATCTAAAGGTTATAATTTGTTATAATTTGCCAAACAAATTTATAATTTATTCTAGAGCTATTTGGTAGTAAGGATCTTCAGAATTTGCTATACGTCGCACCGACAAAGATAGGTCTTACGGCGACAACGGTATAGGAAAGGGCCAGGAGTAGTAAGGAACCGTCCGTGGCCTTGAGTAAGGTACAGCCTGGAGTGAAAATGGGAAACTACGGAAAACCATGTTTAGGGCTGCTGACGGTGGGGTTCCAATCCATTATCTCTCGAATCTTTTTTTAAAATGTCTATGGACATCGAGAAATAAAAACAGTATTATTCTGGCAATCAATCTGGCGAGAAAACTTGCTTGGGGGGTTCCATGTTCAACTTTCTGTTGTGCCTAAGGGGTAGTTTATTCTTGAAAAGAGTTTTTTGAAAAGCCTTATCTAATAATTCTCATGCTAATGGAACACCATTTTTCTTTTTTAAAGAACAAATTTTGTTTCGCGCATCACGCACTCCACGGAGAGACGACTGTTACATTTTATTGCTAAGTGGAACCGACTCATCTGTTAACTCATTGTTCTCTTGTTATAAACCACTTCTCGTCGCGATAAATCTTGAGTTGTGTTGACTTTCTTACTTCAAGCGGTATGAGAGGGTAATTATAATTGACATAGCGCACCAGAATCAGAACAAATTATTCCATTTAGCAGTCATTATAAATTTCATAGATATTTAGTGTTTTAAAATCATTCAGTCTCCTATTTACAGTGCTCGTCAAAACAATGACACCACTTATAAAGTGACTTCTTTCTCCTGTCCGCAATATATTGATAATGCACTGATTTTAAATTGTTAGTGGAAACTGCAGAGAACGAACAGGCTTTTCGTAAAAAGAAATATGGATTTCGGAAAAATAAGAAAGTTATAGGATTTTTAAAATTTCAGGTAGCCTACAGCGAAAAGAAATCATGGAAACCCCATCTTAGGTGAAAACTGTAGCAATTAAGGTACTTGACATCTGGCGTATCGATAAAACTCATAAAAACTTATCAAACCTGTAGGCTAGAAAATTTGAGGGAAAATGTGACTGAGTGTATGATGTACTTCTTAGAAATATTCAGGAAATCCCCAAGTGTCCTTTCCCGCCTAATGTTTATCTAACAAGCCGTGACAACAATTCATCAGTAGATCATTATTGTAGTCGCCGCCAGTCGAATTTGGAATTCCCTACCTGCTGAAATTAGGAGCGTATCAAACCACTTCCGCTTTAAGAAACTTTGTCAAACCTAGTTAATAAATAATAATTACTCATAACCTACGTAGTATTAGTTCATAGCTAAGTTATTAGGTTAATTAAAACATTTAATTGATACCTTAAGATATTAAACTGTAAATAATTTATTTAGTGTACATTTAACTCTTCATGTAGGCGTATGTGTGGTTGGACAGAATAGCAGGCTTCATAGCCTGAGTCCCGCCATATAAAACAAGGCAATAAATAAATAAATAAATAAATAAATAAATAAATAAATAAATAAATAAATAAATAAATAAATAAATAAATAAATAAATAAATAAATAAATAAATAAATAAATAAATAAATAAATAAATAAATAAATAAATAAATAAATAAATAAGAAACAATTAGGTGCTGGCACAATGGCCGTTAGAGTACAGACCATAAAAAATTGGGGTTTTTCTGTTAACGACCGCAGAAAAGACGCTTAAAAGCCCTCTAAAGAAGTAGGGTATTTACCTTTATAAGACAATAATAATAATAATAATAATAATAATAATAATAATAATAATTGTTACGGAGATATCCGTGGTAGGTAGAGGTGAAAGAAGGTGCGGGTGTGAATGGGTTTCAAGCTACGAAATTAACGTGCAATGTAAAATTAATTTAAAATTTAACTAGGTTATATTTTCTTTTCAAAAACAAGAGATAACAATCATAACAGGTACAGAGTAGCAAAAAAGTAGGTACAATATTACTGGATTCGGGCTCAGTGCCCTTACTTCATAACTCTTGGGCAATCAGCCCCGCCTTACTCCAAAAAAAAAAAATTAGCCAAGGGGCAGAAAACCCCATTCATGCCCAGGAGCACTGGCTCCAAACATTACACATAAAGCCTGCACGGGGCATACAGAAACAAATTTCAAAGAGCGATCCGCTCTCAAAATTGTAAGCCTATCACAAGGCCACACCAAACTCTACCTTCAAGCTGTCCTCTAAGGACGTATTCACAGGGGTAAAATACCCAACCTACGGAGGTCTATTACATGAAAAGAAGGTTGATTACATGACCTCTAAAATAAAAATTTGAGAGGAGGCGATCTTGCACTCCTAATACACTTTGTTTTTAAAACCTAATCTGGCTCTGGGCCGCTAACGCAAGGGCTAATCCCATACTACAGAGGTGACTTAGAGAAGAACACTTTACATTACATAAACGAAGAATAGTTTGAGAAAATAAGTTCACCTCAAAACAAATGTGAGTGGGAGCTCGAGAGGGTTAGCACTCTCTATCCCAATATGTAGCTTTACAAGAAAACGATGAAAAGAGTAATTACATTTTAGGAAAAGGTTACATGATGGAAATGCTTCGAACCCGCCGCGAGTGTTAAACTGCCGACCTAGCAAGAAAAGAAGTTATTAATAGGCCATTACCTGGTGTTGAACGGCTGAAGAAGAAAGAGGCACTTCCCGCCTCCTGCTATGTACTTAATACACTGAAAGATGGAACAGAAGTGGCCCGGAGACCCCAAAATCAGCAGTTTATATACTCTCGCGGAAGTTTCTAGGCGTTAGGGGAATGAAAACACCCGCCCACAATGTTTTTATTGGATAGGACCCCGCAACAGATACAAGTTGGGGGAAGATACACCAGATTGGTCAGAAATTACTAAAAGAAATTCGGGATTGGATAAATCTAAAACAAGGGGAAAAAGAGGGGTATACAGCCAACTTAAACAATAACAGAAAGAAATTTAACAAGAAACAAACTTTTGAAATAAAAATTTCTCCAACAAAATAGTTCTTTGACTCCGCACTAGGGTGCGCTATTGTTGATCTTCAGTAGTGTCCTCTAGAAGAGAAAGTTCACACTTCTTACTTCAAGCGAAACAAAAACACATCAAAAGTGACACAGTTCAAAAACTCAAAATTTTCCACGTGGTGACATCTTCTGAGAAAGTAGAGAATTAATAGAATAGATAAAGTTCAACCTTCCTCCAGAAGAGGAGTTTCAACTGGCGCAACTTTTAAATAAACGGTGTAGAGG
Source organism: Anabrus simplex (assembly GCF_040414725.1). NCBI lineage: Eukaryota > Metazoa > Arthropoda > Insecta > Orthoptera > Tettigoniidae > Anabrus > Anabrus simplex. Next base: position 80,969,205 of record NC_090275.1, on the reverse strand, counting down.
TGTACCGCCCGGTACAGACCTCCCCCCCCCCCAAAAGTTCCTCCAGGGGTGACACATGAAATCAGTTTGAAACAAAGTCCAAGTAATGATGTTGATACGAAGACAGATAGCAGAAGCATTTACAAGATTTCTTAATTCAGTTTCAAAATGTTGTTGTTGCAGGTGAATGAAAGTCTTTATGTTTGTAGAATTTGAATTTCTGAAGATAAACTTTTAATACTTAAAGGTGAAGAAAAATTTTGCAATGTCCACCAAATATTGTTGTTGAATTCCCAAGTGTAGTTATTGCTTATGGTGACTGTCCATGTAGTTGATGTAGATTGAGTCGGATGGCCAGACCGGCCGTTGCAGCTTGCGTCCAACGGAGGCCGCTCGGACCCCTCAAGTACCCTGAGATACCGCTCGCCCGCACTATGAGGGGAGCAGAGGTGTTGAAGTACGCCGCGCCCGCGGTGAACAGATACAGGCTGCGGGCATGTAGCAGGTCGTGCGCCGCACATCAGCCTTGGCCGGGAGGAGAGCTCCGGCTCGCCGTGCACATGTCGTCCTCGCTGGAGAGGAGGGGGCCCATCCCCCTCCCCAGTCGCTGCACGGCGCTGCGCGGCTGCGGGGGCGCTGAAACATTAAAGCTAGGCGGCAGAATTGTGTTGGACAATCATTTTCTTTGAGGGTACAGGCTTGTGGAGAGGTTGAGGGGCCAGCGGCGTGTAGATATCCATGGCATTTACTATTATGAAGCCACAGTGTAAGGTGGAGCAGGAGACGGGAGCGTGGTAATGGCCGTGGCAAGAACAGGATGGCAGTTTAACGGGTCGGGGCAGGTTTTACACAAGGCTTACATCTAAAACCAAAATATTACAGAAGGGGCAGAATGCCTTAAAAGTGAAACTCAAAAAAAATATATAACCTTCATATCCTTTCAAAATAATATGAAGCAAGTTAACACAGAAATTACACCGGTTTCACCTGGGACAGGTGAACTCTAAATATCCTCTCGGTGGCTGGATTACTTAGCAATAAGGTAACCGGCGTAAGAAAATCGAGAATGATACAAGGCCCATGAAATCTGGGGGCAAGCTTGCCCGCGGGAACAACATTTTTGACCATAACCTGGTCACCTACCTTCAAAGTGGTGGGTCTCCGTCCACGATCATACCTTTCCCTAACCTTTTCATGAGATACTTTAAGATTAGCTTTAGCCTTCTTCCAAAGATCTTTAATGTTGTCCGGATCTATTGTCTCGGGCAGAATGTCATTCAGAGACCAGAGGTTAGAGAGCGGCGTGTTGGGAACGAACTTAAACATCAAAGAAGCTGGAGTAAATTTGTGTGATTCATGAACCGCCGAATTCAAAGCAAAAGCTAACCAATGCAGGGACGTGTCCCACCTAGAATGATCTTCATGATGATAGGCAATAAGTGCGGACCTGAGATTACGGTTAACCCGTTCAGCCAGAGATGGTTGAGGGTAATAAGCAGATGTAGTTACATGAGAGATGGACAAGTCAAAACAGAATTTACGAAACAGATTTGATGTAAAAGCTTTAGCATTATCAGATACAATGTATTGGCACGGACCAAAAGAAGCAAAAATAGAATTTAGGCAAGTAATGGTGGACTGAGCGGTAGCCAGCTTAGTCGGAAATAACCAAGAAAATCTAGTAAAGCCATCTACGCACACAAAGATGAACTTGTTAGCATTACCCTTTGACTGGGGGAAGGGTCCTACATAATCGATATACAGGCGTTCCATGGGGCGCGACGCTTGATGCGAAGACAAAAGGCCTACCTTGGTGGACATGGTGGGTTTACTAAGCAAACAAGATTTACAAGCTTTTACAAGTTCACGGATTTCACCGTCCATACCTTTCCAAATGAACATTTCACGAATTTTTTCACGGGTTTTAAAGATTCCAAGATGCCCTCCTAATGGGGTCTCATGATAATACTTGAAGATCATAGGCACAAGAACCGCTGGCACGACAACTTTCATCAACTTATCATGCCTCGAAGGGCAACATAGAACACCATTCCTCAGAACATAAGGGACAACATGTTCCCCAGAAGAAAGGGTTTCCATTATCGGAGCCAGCGTAGGATCTTCACGTTGGTATTTCTCGATATCCCTAAAGAGCATGGGAGCATCGGTTAGGATGGCATTAACCTCGGATAGTATGGACTCGGAAGGTGATGAACTGTCGACAGGTTTATGGGTCTCGACGTCGTTAGAAAACATACGGCTGAGTCCATCAGCAACAACATTTTCAGTACCTCTGATATGTCGTACATCGAATTGGAAGGCAGAAATACGGATGGCCCAACGGGCTATACGACCAGTACGACGCGGCCTACCTAAGACCCAGCTTAAGGCTTGATTATCTGTCTGCAAGTCGAATTTGACATGTTCCAGATAGAGACGGAACTTTTCTAAGGCAAATAAAACTGCCAAACCTTCAAGCTCATATATGGAGTACTTTGCTTCTTGAGCCGAGAGAGTCCTAGATGCATAGGCGATGGGGCGCCTCCCTAGTTCAGTCTCTTGAAGAAGGACTGCAGCTACCGCCGACGACGACGCGTCGGTTTGGACGATGAATTTCTTCGAGAAATCAGGCATAGCAAGTACAGGGGCATTACAGAGAGCTAATTTAAGGTCTTCAAAAGCGGCTTGTTGAGACGGTCCCCACTCGAATTTGATGCCTTTCCTACGGAGAAGGTTTAAGGGCGCCGCTCTATTAGCAAAATTAGGAATGAACTTCCTGAAGAAATTCACCATGCCAATGAACCTGGCGATACCTTTAATGTCCTTGGGAGGTTTAAAATCACGGATGGCCTGTGTTCTAGAATGATCGACTGCTACACCATCAGGTGACACAATATGCCCTAGGAATGACATAGAGGGCTTAGCAAAGGCAACCTTGGACAACTTAACAGTTAACCCAGCCTTACGAAGGCGATTGAGAACTTCTCGCAAATGATCTAGATGTTCTTCAAAGGTTTCGGAAAATACGACGACATCATCCAAGTAGTGATATAAGTACTCAAATTTGATGTCGGAAAAGACCCTATCTAGTAGCCTAGTGAGCACAGCTGCCCCCGTGGGGAGCCCGAAAGGCACGCGGTTGTATTCATATAAATTCCAGTCCGTGGCAAACGCTGTAAGATGTTTAGACTCTTCGGCAAGGGGAATTTGATTATAGGCCTGATTCAAGTCCAAGATGGTGAAGAACTTGGCCTTACGAAACCATGAAAAGCAAGAATGAAGGTCGGGAAGGGGCACAGATTGCAACACCACCTTCCGATTGAGAGCCCTGTAATCAATGACAGGCCTGAAGCCTCCTTGGGGTTTCGGGACTAGAAAAATAGGCGAAGAATACGCTGACTTAGAGGGCCTAATAATACCATCCTTCAACATCTGATCGATGATTTCTTTCAGAGCCTTCATTTTAGGTGGAGATAGCCTATACGGTGGAAAACGGACAGGAATCGAATCCGTGACCTCAATTTTGTATTCAATAAGGTCAGTAACACCAAGAGTATCAGAGAACACCTCGGGAAACGACTGACACAGTTTCCGAATACTATCAGCCTGCTTCTCAGGTAGATGTCTAAGGTCTAACAACATCTCATCCTGGGTAGGCGAAATAGATGAACATGATACAGAATTACACTTTAACAAGGGAATTCTACAATTGGACGCAAATTTGAATGTGCACGACCTACTCTGGAGATCGAGCACAAGACCAGTGTGAGAAATGAAGTCCGCTCCCAATATGATGGGGCAAGACAAACGCTTGGCCACAAACAATTTGATCTTCCATGTAAATTTAAAAACCCGAATTTTGACATGTAAGGAACCTAGAATTTCTAATGGAGATGAATTAGCCGAAACATATTTAACAGGAGATGAGTCATAGTCAGGGAGTTTACAAACAGATTTCAATTTAGAATACCAATCAGCCGAAATAATGGAACAAACACTGCCTGAATCTAAGAGAGCTGTTATAGGCTCGTTATTTAACTCAATCTTAAGAAAAGGAACAGGTGCGGGGGTATCCGCCGCAATCCTAAGACACTCTTTAGGGCATTCAAAAGATGAATTTGAAGGCTGGTCGTTCTCTGCATTTACAACCTGTTTACTAGGGGCTAAGTCTCGGGAAGATGGATTAGTCGGCTCAGCCGACGCCACTAGTCACTTTTTATTATTGGCATAGCTGGAATTTGCACCAGAAGTTGAGCAGGAGGGGGTGCTATTTGAGTTTGGGCAATTCTTGGCGATATGTGAGAAGGCCCCACACTTAAAACAGCCTTGTGATGACCCTGCTCCATTCCTTGTCCCACTTGACTTGATCAGAGGACACTTATTCCGCAGATGGTCAGGCGACCCGCAAGCATAACATTTACGGGGATTGACTGGTCGGCGAGGTGGAGGCCGAGTGTTACTAAAGGAAGGCGGGGGTTCTTTCGCGACACGCAAAGAATCGGCGTATCTAACTCCTTCCGCTGAGACGGCCAATGCTTCAAGTTCAGAGAAGGTTTGCGGACACGCCGCGAAACACAAATATGACCTGTAGGATGGCGAAATACCTTCTACAATAGCCTGCACAATCTGATCTTCAGGAAAGTGCAGAGCAAACACCCTAGTGTAGAATTTGATATCTTGAATGAAATCAGCCAAGTTTTCATCCAAGCGCTGTACACGGTAATAGTACTTCTGAATCAGGGAGGACCTGGCCCTAGCCGGGATGAAGTTAGCTAGCAAATGGGCATGGAAATCCTCAATAGATGATTGCTCGGCAATGGCTCTTACGATTTTATCAGAGAGAATACCAATAGCATACGGATAGATAATTTGCAAAATTTGACATGGCGAAAGAGAAAAAACAAGAGCATGATCCTGAAATTCCACTAGAAATCTTAAAAATGAAATTACATCACTGGTGGTGTTGACGGAAAACTTAGAAATACCTCTAGCAACATTGCCAATGGATGAGGCAAGCTACTGAACCCAGGTGACATAGTCGTTAAAGGTTTCAATGGCAAAGAAGTTAATTCAGAGCGGATGTTACCCAATGACGCACGGCGTTCAGATTCGTTGTTCGATGGGGCAGAGATAGTTTGAGCAGCAACGGTTATCCTATTGACTTCTCCCTGAGGAGGCTCTTCCTCGTTACCTACATTCACCGTGGCGGGTTGATCAGTTTTGGGAGGAACTTCGCCGGTTAGCAATTGAGTGACCTTATTAGACAATTCAGAAATAGTTTCAAGGGGCGTATTAGCGTCCTTCCTCTGAACGTCATTCACCTTTAGAGACAACAGATCATTAACTCTATTTGCAAAGTGATACAGCCTGCCTTGCACACGCTTAATTTGATTAGGAGACGGATCGTTTTCATCAAAAAAGCTGACTACAGATGCTAGCCCAGTAATATTCTCGACGATCGTGGAAAGAGAGTCATCAATTTCTTTCTCTCCCAAATTGGGGATGGAAATGGGCAAATCAAGGGACTCTCTAAGCTTGTTGGTGTCGATTGCAACCGTGCCTCCAGATTGCACATTTCTGATAGTTAACTCGTATATCAACTCCTCTTTGCGCAAGTAGTTAAGGAGGAGAACATCGCGAGGGCCGGGCATGATGACAGAACAATTTTGAAAAACTCAAAAAATTCCAGCAACTGAGAAAATTATTAGAGTTCGAATCAAAGCAATGTTTAGCCGTCAAAAGGGGCTAAATTGAGACCCATTCAACCACGCTTTGCTACCACTTGTTACGGAGATATCCGTGGTAGGTAGAGGTGAAAGAAGGTGCGGGTGTGAATGGGTTTCAAGCTACGAAATTAACGTGCAATGTAAAATTAATTTAAAATTTAACTAGGTTATATTTTCTTTTCAAAAACAAGAGATAACAATCATAACAGGTACAGAGTAGCAAAAAAGTAGGTACAATATTACTGGATTCGGGCTCAGTGCCCTTACTTCATAACTCTTGGGCAATCAGCCCCGCCTTACTCCAAAAAAAAAAATTAGCCAAGGGGCAGAAAACCCCATTCATGCCCAGGAGCACTGGCTCCAAACATTACACATAAAGCCTGCACGGGGCATACAGAAACAAATTTCAAAGAGCGATCCGCTCTCAAAATTGTAAGCCTATCACAAGGCCACACCAAACTCTACCTTCAAGCTGTCCTCTAAGGACGTATTCACAGGGGTAAAATACCCAACCTACGGAGGTCTATTACATGAAAAGAAGGTTGATTACATGACCTCTAAAATAAAAATTTGAGAGGAGGCGATCTTGCACTCCTAATACACTTTGTTTTTAAAACCTAATCTGGCTCTGGGCCGCTAACGCAAGGGCTAATCCCATACTACAGAGGTGACTTAGAGAAGAACACTTTACATTACATAAACGAAGAATAGTTTGAGAAAATAAGTTCACCTCAAAACAAATGTGAGTGGGAGCTCGAGAGGGTTAGCACTCTCTATCCCAATATGTAGCTTTACAAGAAAACGATGAAAAGAGTAATTACATTTTAGGAAAAGGTTACATGATGGAAATGCTTCGAACCCGCCGCGAGTGTTAAACTGCCGACCTAGCAAGAAAAGAAGTTATTAATAGGCCATTACCTGGTGTTGAACGGCTGAAGAAGAAAGAGGCACTTCCCGCCTCCTGCTATGTACTTAATACACTGAAAGATGGAACAGAAGTGGCCCGGAGACCCCAAAATCAGCAGTTTATATACTCTCGCGGAAGTTTCTAGGCGTTAGGGGAATGAAAACACCCGCCCACAATGTTTTTATTGGATAGGACCCCGCAACAGATACAAGTTGGGGGAAGATACACCAGATTGGTCAGAAATTACTAAAAGAAATTCGGGATTGGATAAATCTAAAACAAGGGGAAAAAGAGGGGTATACAGCCAACTTAAACAATAACAGAAAGAAATTTAACAAGAAACAAACTTTTGAAATAAAAATTTCTCCAACAAAATAGTTCTTTGACTCCGCACTAGGGTGCGCTATTGTTGATCTTCAGTAGTGTCCTCTAGAAGAGAAAGTTCACACTTCTTACTTCAAGCGAAACAAAAACACATCAAAAGTGACACAGTTCAAAAACTCAAAATTTTCCACGTGGTGACATCTTCTGAGAAAGTAGAGAATTAATAGAATAGATAAAGTTCAACCTTCCTCCAGAAGAGGAGTTTCAACTGGCGCAACTTTTAAATAAACGGTGTAGAGGTGTACCGCCCGGTACAATAATAATAATAATAATAATAATAATAATAATAATAATAATAATAATAATAATAATAATAATAATAATAATAAAGAATAAGCCCCAGGTACCGGGAGTAGGTATTTTAATTTGGTGTCATTTAGGCTGCTTGCATCTCAGTTTTGACGTTCCGTTTTACTTGACCGAATGGCAGAATAAACCAGATCTCTGTTGGGCGAGTATTTATTAATTTTGTCGGGTAAACACCAAATTGTCACCAGAGATTTTTTACATGCCAACATTGTACGACAGGGTGAGTCCAGTGGACTTCAAAAATCCGAATACCTCTGCCGGGTTTGAAGCTGCAGTCATGAAACCTAGAGGTGAAAACTACAGAATCAGCTTAAGACAATGAGTGAAATCAGTTTAATGCCTCCAAGTCTCTGATAACTAGACCCCGAAGTTTTTAGCGTAATAGGTTAGAGTGAAACTAATTGAACTGGTCATTTGGAAAAGGGCACATGTCCACTTTTTTTCCAAATGCATGTTTTCTCATATTCCTGTAGTTGAAAGTTATGTAGACGCGTTGATCCACACGAAAAAGTGAGTGTTATCAACTAATTCTTTTGAGAGAAACCTAGCTAGAAAGGACAAAATATCTTTCTAGATTTCCGTTTGCAGTAAGTTTGAATATGATTGTGCAGCATCTGGAGTTCTAACAGTGTCTAAGTGGATGACCAGCCTCCCAGAAATTTCAGAAGCATTTGCTTTGTCTTAAGCCGGCTAAACTTCGGTCGGCTTTACCGACACTACTCGGCTTCCAAGTCTGTAACGGAAAATGTCCCTTTAAGATCAAGAAGACCAACGACATAAATAAATTGATACAGTATATTGGTGAAGAACATATCAGTTTCAACCATGACATTGTGAACAACTGGCCAGTTACTGAGCAGGAAGCACTGCAAGAAGTATTCTGATCTTCCAGAGAAGCTGTTATTCTTATTCATACAGTCAGTGACCGTAATTTATTCGTTATCATGATTATAAGGCTAGTTCTCAAAGAGGAGATATAAAATGTAATAAAAAATCTAATATAAGATGTAATGAACAATATTACTGATTTTGTTTATCAAAACGATTTATGTGCATTGTTTGGGATCGTAATTCTCTGATTTCTAAATAGGCTATTATAGGTTGATTGAAGAGAGATGTTGTAATGATAACATATAATTAAAAACAAAATGAAAACGACAGGGATAAAAAATATGTGCTTAATTTCTAAGAAAATTCAATTCACTTGGAAAAGGGTACACCTCCAGAAAAAGCAATATATGCATTGCCAAAATGCAGCTTTGATAGTTTCACTCATTCATAGTTTATTCAGTTATTTTTCTCCTGTAAATTATACTTTTGCAGATATGTGCCCTTTTCCAAATGCTCGATCAATTTGGTTATTAGAAATTGTCGTCCAGCCCGTTCTTCCGTTGTGTAGCAAGAATATCATAAATTGTAGGGGTTCCGAAAGCCATACTCCTAAAGTTTATGTAAATCTCATAGCATAACCGTTGTGCAGTATAGACTATACTTGTTAACCCATATCAGTAAGTTTATATTCCAACCTATTACTCTCTAAAAATTCGAACATTACAGATAACATTTCTAATAGGTCAAGAAGAATTAATATTATAGGGCTAGTTGTGCCTAGGATGCAAATCGTGTGCAGTTGTGCAATAAGTGGAGGAAGGTAATTATGTGATTGAGGTCGACTGTCTCGCCTGCTGGACGCACAAAGCGTGTGATAATGATTACATCTGTGCGTGCTTGATGGACAGAGCTCCAATTCCTGTTTATTGCTCACGCTGCAACTGGTCAGTGTTTAGGGAAAGAGATATGTGTATGGCATTACGGCATGTGTTAAATAGCGCCTGGCTGTATCTACTGACAGTCCCGGGAAGTTCATAATAACGCATCTGTTAAACATAACACTGCCACTGGCATGGCCCCTTGTGTAGGAGAAAAGGCTTATAATATTGTTGTGATTCAACGCTAATTAATAGACTGGCTTCGAATCCCCTGATGGCTGCCGTCATTCGTTGTGGTCTCAATTCTCGCAAAAGACGCATCGTATCCAGTATTCGGGAGAGAGTGGGTTCGAGCCCTACTGTCGGCAGCCCTGAAGATGATATTCCGTGGTTTCCCAATCTTACACCAGGCTGTACCTTAATTAAGGCCTTGGCCGCTTCCTTCCTACGCCAAACCCTTTCCTACCCCATCGTCGCCATAAGACCTGTCTGCGTAGAGGAGCGACGCAAAGCAACTTGTAAAAAAAAGGAAGATGCAGCAAAGATCTAGTTTTCTCTTGTTCGGTTTGGGCTTATTCGGTTAATGTGTTAAAATAAATGAAGAACTGTTATAAACAGGTTAAAAATAATAAACTTATGAAACAATGTATCATCTGAATTCTGTTCATAGGCCTACCATGAATCCTAACAAGTTTGGGAATTGTTACTCATGTACACTGACTGAGCAAATGTCTTGGGATAGCGGAGCACCGATGCGCAGGTGTGTTGTCTGCGCACCACACGCCCCTTGTGCCAGCGGCAGTTGTATAGGAGACCTTGTGAGCAGTGGCTGTGCATGTGGCAGGTGTAACATGGAACGTCGTCGTGAGGTGACACCGTTCGAACGGGGTATGGTGGTCGGTGCGCGACGGATGGGAAGTGCGATTTCGGAAGTGGTGCGGGAATTCGGCTCCACACGATCAACCGGGTCCAGGGTGTATCATGAATGGTTGAATGCGGGTGTCACCGTCCACAACAGACGAACGAACGACCGGCCGCCCAACCACCCTCGATGACCGTGACCGGCGACATCTGAGACGGATTGTCAATAGTGACAGACGGACAACCGTGCAACAAATCACGGCTCAATTTAACACAGGCCATGCTAGACACGTCTCACAGTGGACAATCCGTAGGAACATGGGTTCTATGGGGTATGGGAGCCGGTGCCGCACACGGGTGCCACTGTTAAACCCAACGTCATCGGGAACAACGACGCGCATTTGTCGCCAGTCACCAGGGATGGACACTGGAACAATGGCGTAACGTGATATGGTCGGACGAATCACGATTTCAACTGCACCATGCCGATGGGAGGCACCGAGTATGGCGCAGACCACATGAAGCGATGGATTGCGCCTGCCTCGAAGGTGTGGTCCAGGGCGCTGGTGTCCTTGTTATGGTCTGGGGTGCATTTTTCTGGTATGGAATGGGTCCCCTAGTTGTTCTGGAAGAGACTTTGAATGGTACGCGGTATATTGAGCTGCTCGGAGACCATCTCCATCCATTTTTGGCCTTCCAGCGCCCAGACGGTTCTGCGGTGTTTCAAGATGATAACGCGCCACCACATCGCTCCCACGTCGCCCGGGAATGGTTCCAGGAACATGCAGCGCAGGTCCAACGACTGCCATGGCCACTCAGGAGCCCCGATATGAACCCTATCGAGCATATCTGGGATGTCCTGGAACTCAGGCTCCGTTCCATGGATCTTGCACCCACGAACAGACCAGCATTGGCGGCCGCTCTGCAAACGATTTGGTGTCAGCTGCGTCCAGACGACTATCAGGGACTTGTCGACTCACTTCCACGGCGTCTCACTGCAGTTCGCAGGGCTAGAGGAGGCCCCACACGCTATTAGGTGACTATCCCATGACATTTGCTAAGTCAGTGTAAATTTGCTCACCTTTAGTGCAATGTATGTGAGTCCACCCCTTACACTCGTAACACTGAATTAATTTTTCTTCTGAATGACTATTACGGTAAAATTCGAGACTAATCACATAGAAGCATTCTTAATCTTCCGACCATGCCGTTTTAGTGTTTACGTAAATGTCTCAGATCTGGAGGTCATCCGACAATTTGTGTGACGGAAATGGTGCATGAATTTTTTTAAACTATCTGCTTTACGTCACACCGACACAGATAGGTCATATGACGACGATGGGCCAGGAATGGGAGAAAAGCGACATTGGCCTTAATTGGGGGTATCAGCCTGGTGTGAAAAGTGGAAACCACGGAAAGCCATCTTCACTGCTGCCGACAGTGGGGTTCGAACCACTATCTCTCGAATACAAGCTGATAGCTACGCGACCCAAATCGCACAGCTACTTGCTCGGTTGTATAACAAAATGTGTAACGGAAGTGTAACCTAGCAACCGTGCTGGCTGGCTAGTGGTCATCTGAAATTAGCAAACAACCGGGCGAGTTGGCCGTGCGGTTAGGGGCGCGCGGCTGTGATTTTGCATCCGGGAGATAGTGAGTTCGAATCTCACTGCCGGCAGTCCTGAAGATGGTTTTCCGTGGTTTCCCATTTTCACACCAGGAAAATGCTGGGGCTGTACCTTAATTAAAGCCGCGACGGCTTCCTTCCAACTCCTAGGCCTTTCTTATCCCATCGTCGCCATAAGACCTATCCGTGTCGGTGCGACGTAAAGCCACTAACAAAAAAAAAGGACAGGAAATTAACCCACTCTACTGTTAACTTCTCCCACTCTAGTGAAATTCATAGATATGAATGATAGAGGATTATTAAGAATATATCCGTCTCACAGCAATTCAGTAAAGTATGGAGTAAAAGGCATAGAATAGTCAATGTTTAGGGAATATAATAATGTTTTTGCCTCCTGTTATAAAAAGCTGTGAATCGGTTAAATGTTTTAAGAAAAACTGAAGGATATCTTAATATAACCTCTATATAACTTTTAATTGATATATGGATATGTTGTCCTTTAGCTATGCAATATCGGAATATACTTCTGAGAAAGTATGATGCTAGAACGTTAAATAATTATCTGTGAGTTATTCGGAAATGTGCCTGTCACTTTTCTGACAAAGGTTACTATCTGTAATGTAATTATTGTGTCGCCTTAACAAACGTATGCATTCTACTGTCCCTATGACGAACCATAGGCTCACGGGACCTTTTGTCACCAATATATAAATATATTATTATTATCATAATCGAAATCGACTTTCAACCTATTAGGTCGTGTTACGTACATTTAGTACGTGTTGAAGAGATGTTGGAGGTTGTTGGTTCGGATCCCACTGGTGTCCGGTTGCCCATTTTTGTTCTGTACCTAACATCTCTTCAACACGTACTAAATGTACGTAACACGACCTAATAGGTTGAAAGTCGATTTCGATTACAAAAGGTCGTGGAAATTCAATATTTATTATTATTATTATTATTATTATTATTATTATTATTATTATTATTATTATTATTATTATTATTATTATTATTATTATTATTATTCGTCGTTAGGGCCACTAAGTGCCGTGAGATCTCAGCTGTTTGTCTTCTTGCTGGCCCACCAGGTTTTCATCCTTTTGGAGTGTGCTTTCTACACCATGCATCAGAATGGACATCTTCCGTCAAGTTGGGACTACTTCTTGCCGAACCCGTCTATAAGTTTGTGTTTGAGTGGTGCTTGGAGTTGAATGTCTGTCTCTGTGTTTCCATACTTTAAAAGATCCTCATCGATCTCCACCAACCAAGGAGGAATCGTTTTAAGACTTCTGAAGTAGGGTAACAAATGTTTGCAGATTCTTTCAGCTGGCAGTCTGAAGAGGTTAGCGTAAAAAGTTGTCCTTCTTTTCGAGATAATGTTTGAGAATTTTTCGGTGTGGAAGTATATTTCTAAGTTGCTCCGAAGCTTGTAAACACCATCTTAGAGGGATGGACCAGACGTTTTTCGGATTGTACTATTTCATTCATTCGTCCGACTCACTGGCTGAATGGTCAGCGTTGAGACGTTCGGTTCAGAGGGTCCCGGGTTCGATTCCCGGCCGGGTCGGGGATTTTAATCGCCTCTGATTATTTTTTCTGGCTCGGCGACTGGGTGTTTGTGTTTGTCCCAACACTTTCCTCTTCAACACACTGCACTACCAACCACCGCAGAAACACGCAATAGTGATTACATCCCTCCATATACGATTAGCGTCAGGACAGGAAGGGCATCCGGCCGTCAAACAGGACCAAATCCACATGTGCGACGCAGTTCGTACCCGCGACCCTACAGGTGTGGGAAAAGCGGTAGAAAAAGAAGAAGAAGGTTATTTCATTCATTCATTCATTCATTCATTCATTCATTCATTCATTCATTCATTCATTCATTCCGTATCCGCCAACTTTGGACTACGTTATTTGAACTGGCTACTTCTGTCTTTGATATCTGCCTAGTATTTTCGCATGTGTTTTCGGTGTCTTTCCTGTTTTTTTTATTTTTATTTTGTCATGTTTCGGAAACCCTGGAACGATTTAAGTTTCTTCTTAAGTGGGACACGCTCCTGGATGTCATTGTGTGTGATTCCCACTTCTTCTATGTCTCTGTCCACCTCAATGAACCAAGCCCCTTTGGTTTTCTTCTGCTGAAAGAAGGTGACGATGTGGTTGGTCAGTCTGGTTTGGCGCATTCGTATCACATGCTCATAAAAGGCCATTCTTCTTTTCCGGATGGTGTGGGTATTCTTCTCTCCGTGCGTGTATAGTTCGTCGTTACGCCGTCTTCTGTACTCCTTATTGTCTTTGACGGGACCTAAGATCTTTCTCAAACTCTTCCTTTGTTTTTTGGCCCCACGAACCTACAGCGCTGGCGTAGCAGGGGGAGAGGTGATACTCCCACGTGGCGCATTCCAGGTGGCGGGTAGGGGGGGTCCTAACCGGCTTGCCGGCGGACTTGAGGGAAATAAAATACCTTTCGCGGACCAAACACACAACCCGCTGTGGGTGGGGGACGCAAACGAAGAATTCACTTGCCTGTCGTAAGAGGCGACTAAAAGGGGCGACCAAGGGATGATTGTATTAGAACCATGAAACTACTTGTGATTAGTACACTTATGTGATGAACACCATAGGTTTGCGTTGCCTGTAAATGGCGCCGCAATGTGCGAAACACCGAAGGTCTGTTATAAAGGTGCGAATTTCATTACCTGTGAGTGGTACCATACAGTGTGGAATATCGCGAGTCTACGCTACTCTTGATTAGTACCGCAACATGACAAATACCATGGTTCTACTTTTCAAGCGATAAGTACCATTGTGAGGGGCCGCTGAGTTGGATTTTGGACACCTTTCGACTACAAGTATCATCGATTCAGTATTGTGCTATAGAAGCAGTCCCTTGGTCAGTAATACTATTGTTCTACGCCAGCTTCTGTGCATGTGTGGCACTGTGGGTCGGTTCCACTGATCATTTTAAATTCATATCCATGCATCCATTAATTCTTCGTTCGCACGTTTTGAATTGTGATCAGCGGTTGTTTTAGGGCCTTTAATTTCCCATTTCATTTCGTCTCATTTCGTACCATTAGGGGCCGATGACCTCGATGATAGGTCCCTTTAAACAACAAGCATCATCATCATCATCATCATCATCGTTTTTGGCCTCCACTTTCTCGATCAGACTTGTTTTGTTCATTACAAAACATTCTGAAGCGTATAAGACTTCTGAACGGATGAGACTGCAGTAATGCCACAGCTTTGCTTTGAAAGATATGGACTTTTGTTGTAGTCGCCCCTGGTTAAATGGTACGCCATTCCCATTTTGTTCACCCGTAACGTAAATGTTTCCATCTCTAACAAGTTTGGTGTTATCTGTTCTTATCTACTCGTATAAGTTTGTCTTGTTCCAACGTGAGCTCTCTGGGTGCCAGTTTGATATTAGTTAAAATTTTTGTTTTCTCACAGGACATCCAGAAGCCTGGTTTCGCTGCTTGTGTTTTAAGCTTGAAAACCTGTTCCATGGCTGTGTTTAAGGAATAGGAAAAATTGCAAGATCATCTGCAAAGGGTAGGCAATCAACATCAAAATTTTGACTGCACCCATGCCGAAGTCCTGTCTATTATTATTATTATTATTATATGATGATCCGACTCGTTCCTATTTGTACCGGCTTCAGATCGTTGATCTCCAAGTGTGTGGCTAATGAACAAACTCCTACATACGAACATAATATGCTTGTGTCGGCAAACCTTAGTAACACACATACTGATTATTATTGTATTCAGGTAGCAGCAGCGACGTGGGATATGCCGCACCTGTTAAAGAGACATCACTACAGTTTAGCTCGTAATGACTGTAGATTCCTTTGTATGTAAACGGCCGAGTGACGGGGTTAATGAGGGTGTGACTGCTCGAACAATCGAAGAACAAGGAGAGCAAGTGGTAATGTTTAGCTTACGCTGACGTGGACATCAATTGTATTATTATGTATTGCATAGTTTGTATCTGCCTTGATCTACTTTTCATTGCACATAGACTGTGGCTATCTGTTGCCCTTTGATCTCAGCTCGTCTGACATTTCTCTCCACTCTAACGTAGCTGTCAGCTTGCATTTTGGAGACGGCGGGTTCGAATCCTACTGTTAGCAGTCCTGGAGGTGGTTTACCGTGGTTTCTAATTTTCACACCAGGCAAATGCTGGGGCTGTACCTCAATTAAGGCCACGGCCGCTTCCTTCCCAACCGAGCTCGATAGCTCCAATCGCTTAAGTGCGGCCAGTATCCAGTATTCGGGAGATAGTGGGTTCGAACCCCACTGTCGGCAGCCCTGAAGATGGTTTTCCGTGCTTTCCGATTTTCACACCAGGCAAATGCTAGGGCTGTACCTTAATTAAGACCACGGCCGCTTCCTTCCCAGTCCTAGCCCTTTACCGTCCCATCGTCGCCATAAGACATATCTGTGTCGGTGCGACGTAAAGCCAATTAGCTTCCTTCCCAGTCCTAGTCCTTCGTATCCCATCATCGCCATGATACATATCGTGCTGCTTTCCTTTGGATTATTATCAGTTCTCTTACCAAATAATTCTGGTATGGGTGTCCCTTAGACTGGAGTCGTATTTTAACTGGGGTCTTACCAGAGACTTTTACACTCTCTCCTTTACTTCCTTGCTATAACCCCTAACTACCCTCCAGACTATGCGAAAAGATCTGTAACCTTTATTTACTATCGTTAATGTGTATTACCCCAACGAAGATCTTCCCTTATAACAACACTTTACTTATAGTTATCCCCATGAGGTAGTATAACTCTATCAACACTGTGATTAAAACTGAGAGGACTTCTCCTCTTGGTAAAACTTACAACCTGTATTTTCACCCCGTTTACTATCACACCATTGTCTGCTGTGCATCTCACAACTTCGTCGAGGTCTTTTTGCAGTTGCTCACCATCCTATAGGTCTATAATATAACGTCATCCGCAAAACGCCTTATCTGATTCTCTGATTCTAGTTCTTTATTCGTATCATGAATAAGAAAGCATAACAGTCCAATAAAACTGCCTTGTGCCTTGTGGGCCCCGCCCCGACCGACACCGCCCCTCTTCCCAACCTTAATCACTATAGGACCAGGTAATGCTTCACCTACTCCAGTGGCGTATATAGAGAGCTACCAAGCCTATCGATCAACCCCAAACCTCAAATGCGAACGATGGAAATCTAAAGCACATTACAATGTAATCATCTGACACATAGTTCCATTTACAAAACTTGAAACAAATGAGAAAAAACGTCGCACGTATTTCTGAGAGCAAGTCATCGGAGACTAATATTGCAGCCCAGACTCTCGACCCTCTCCCCTCGACTCACCTCGCGCGGCTTGCTGCTAAGTATCGGTTAGGTGCGGGGGACCGGCGATTAGGTGTGCTATGCTTCGGTCCGTCAGATCGCCACTGTTAACTATCAACCATGCGTTACTCATCGTATATACTTCCTCACCTCATACTTCTGACTTCATTATATAGATAACAGAGAGCGCTGGTATTTCAGTCCCGTTACTTCTACATCCTTGTAGGAAGACACTGCAGGGCTGCTGTTATAGGAGTAATATAGTTTTCTTTTTATAGGTAGATGTGCAAAAAATGAAATGCAATCTTTCACATTCACTGTTCTCTTTTATTGGTTGGAATCGAACACGTGATCATGGGTCGGACACCAACACTGATCTCCCGAGGAAGGGTAATTAACCAGTGAACGATGGGTACGACCGCTGTAAAATTCAACATTTTATTTAATAATAATAATAATAATACACGGCATCTGTATAATCTTGGTGGTGACCTAATGAGGATAAAGTGAATGGCAAAGACGTCATAAACACACAGTCCCCAAGCTAGGGGAATTGACGGTATGACCTGATCAGGTGTTGAGTATTGGCAGTGGCAGAGAACAGGGAAGCAGCTTGTGAAGCAGTCTTGACAACACAGCAGGCTTCTCCGTTGGCTGTTGGCTGCAATTCAAAAGGCTAAAAGGCTTGACGTTCACTAAACCAACCATCGAAAGTGGTTAACCTAAGCCTAGTGGTAGCCCACGTCTTGATTCCAGAATACACCGGTGACCTACTCTATTTCTCTAGTCTAATAGCCCTCATCTTAATCAGTAGTCACTCATGATCTACCGTAACAAAAGCCCTTGACACGTTAGTAGTGATAGATGTGCATTTGACTTCCTGGATATAAATATATTTATATCTTGCTTGAAATCTCTAGTTGAACTTCGCTGGAATAATAATAATAATAATAATAATAATAATAATAATAATAATAATAATAATAATAATAATAAGAAGAAGAAGAAGAAGAAGAAGAATTAGTTTACTGATTCCGTACGTAGGGGACGCTTGAAATTCTTTGGTCACATTATAGAATGGACACAAAATGATATCCTAAAAACTACAAAATTAAAATTTGAAAGAAGATCAGGATCAACTAGTTGGAAGAAATTAAGCAGTATTTACAAGAAATAATCGGTGCAGACGATACCATAAAAATGGTAAAGTTTTTGGAATTCTGGTTGCATATCGCACGTTCGTGAAAAAAGCTAAAAGGATCACTAGAAAACAGTTGAGAGAAGAAAGAAGAAAACACCACTACGAATTCACGAAGAGAGTTTGGGAGGAGGAAAAGTAGAAGAATCCGTCGGACTAAGCTAACAAGTTCAAATGCACTCTTTAATTGGACATAACGAAATAAACTAAACTAAACTCGTGTCCTCATCCTGAGGTGGTGCAGCTCTTTTCAGGCACACCTCCATTAAAGGTGAACTGCATGTACAATTTCAACCACATACCAGCCCTCCTGCTATTTTTAAATTTCTGGCGGTACCGGGAATAGAACCCGGGCCCCCGAAGACGGCAGCTAATAACACTAACCGTTACGCTACGTCACGCTACATTCCGCTAACTACTTTTAACGGTTTTCGGAGACGCCGGGGTGCCGGAATGTTGTCCCGCACTTCTTTTACGTGCCAATAAACCTATTGACAAGAGACTGACGTGTTTGAGGACCTTCAAATACCACCGGACTGAGCCAGGTTCGAACCTGCCAAGTTGGAATCAAAAGGCCAGCGCCTCAACCGTCTGAGCGACTCAACCCGCCAGAGAAACTGCTCTCTATCTGACACTCTCCCACATAGCAAGGAAAACACAAGGTAGAGGGGAATGGAAAAAGGCGTAGCACACTGCTCCTATATTTGTTAATTAATTAGACTCCGTATTTTTAGGCAGTAATAGGTTACAATGCAAGCTAATTTGGTTAATAACAAGTGTTGTCTAGCTCAGTGGTTCTCAGACTGTGGTGTATGATGTGGTGGTATGTTCCGAGCTGTCAGCGGAGAGATGGCGTGGAATGACATTTTAGTAGACGAATAAGTTTGAGCGATGACTTTGTAGGAAAGATCACAATATGAAGATAAAGTTGGAATTCAAGAGGACAAATTGGGGCAAATATTCGTTTATAGGAACGGAAGTTAGTTGAATAAATTTCCAATTTCTTTGCAATCATTTAAGAAAAGGCTAGGAAAACAACAGATAGGGAATCTGTCACCTGGGCGGCTGCCCTAAATGTAGATGTATTGATTGATTGATTGATTGATTGATTGATTGATTGATTGATTGATTGATGCAGGCACGAACTCTTAAATTTCTTGTGATATGTTATAAACATGTATTTAATTTCACAATCTCGTTTATAATTTAATATGCCTTAGTAATTAGCGAGGTATTCATATTGTTAAGCCTGTCATTTAAGGATTTTTTTCGTGGGTATGCAATTAACTTTTAGCCATGAGTGAGGGGTACGATCTCATAATAGTTTGAGAACCTCTGGTCTAGCCTGTTCTTCCATTATGTAGCAAGAGTAACATAAATTTTAGGGGTTCTGATGGGCGTACCCCTAAAGTTATGCAAGACTCATAACAAGACTGTTGTATAAGGTAGACTATACTTGTTACCCCTTCAGTAAGTTTGTATTCTGACTTATCACTGCCTTAGACTCCATACTGTACGTGATTATGCTGTCTAAGATGCTCACATTTAACAGACAGAATTGTGCCAGCATTTTCTCTCCAGTGGTAGGAACATGCTTGTGTGTTAATTAACTGATAGGAGTTATACTATTGAGCGAAATGGCAGGACCAGCTTGGAATATTCATCGTGAACTAACCAGTCCACTTCAATAACAGATGTGAATCGAGCAGCCATGGAATAATTGATTTTGAAGTAGCTACACCGCCGTTTAACAGGACGAGCCTGCGAGTTGTCTCTTCGCGTTCTACCTCTGTGTTCCTGAATAGTAAATCTCAACTATCACTGTGCTTCGCGAGTTAGGTCTACCACTGTTACTTCTCGCGTGTCCTCCACTCCCTGTTCAGCAAATTTTGAAGTTCCATTTTTTTTTTAATCTTCTTCCTCCTGGTCCTTCTCCATCTACGTGGGGTCAACAGTAGATATGGATTAAACCCAATTTTACGGCCGGATGCCCTTACCATCGTTATTGCATGTTCTATGGTGGATGTAGTGTGAAGTGTTGTACGAAAATGTATATCATATTCAGCAGACTCGATCAAAATTCCAACCAGGCCGGGAATCGAACTCGAGTCCCTCCGAACCGAAGGCCACTACGCTGACTATTAATCAAGCTGCCGATCTTGGCTTTGAAAGTCGGCAACGAGGCAGCTTGCTTTATATTTCATTTCCCTTCAAACTACCATTTTTTCAAAGTTTGAAATACTATTATTATTATTATTCATATGAAATGTGCACATAATATGAATTATACTACTGTTTTTTACTATATATTCCATTAATGATTTTTTTCTCCTAGCGCACATGCTAAAATGGTATCGTTCACATATCCTCTGGCACAATTTGCGGTGTTCGGATCATGGTAACCTTGTCGCGTACATAAGGTGTGGTAAAATCCATGACCAACCAATCTGGTCACAGCACTGCTTGAGTCATTGTTTGCTTCCATCCAGTTACGATCAATCATTGCATCTGTGCTGTAGAAATCCAACCAAATTTCATTTCTCTTTTGGATTCTATTCTTTAGTAGGGTAACCTCCTGAGGAGTAGATGGCAGGTGTAGTCTTAGTCTCAGATCTTCTTTATAAAGAAACATTCTTTCGCCAGCTCGTAAGTCAATCTTGACAGGGTTGTCTTTGAGACACCCAAGACCCTTTTGAGAAATGTGGCTTTAACACTTTCAGTAGTGGAGGATTTTTCTTCTTCTTATTTCATAATGTCCACTGATAGGGTGAGTTGGAACTTGATGACTTTCGCCTTCCTATTCATGAACTCACTGTGTTACCTCTTTCGTTCTTCTGACTACTTAATACCAGTCCTGTTGCTAGTTTTCACCACAAATGTGTGTTTATATACTGAGGTCCTGAAGACGTCGCTATTTTTCATGATGTTTTCTCCAATGTTCAGTTCATTCAGGACCCCTCTTGTTTCCTCCAGCCAATTTATTCGCCTCTTTTGGGAATTTATTACATTGAATAATCTTCTTGTTAATCTATAATTATCCATCCTAAAAATGTGCCCAACAAGCTTAAAATGTCTCCTCCATACAGTGTTGATGAAACTATCTGTGTGACTCTCCAAGTCTGCAGTACGCCTCTTTATCCAAATTCCATTTTCTTGTGTGGGGCCGAAAGCTTTCCTGAGAATTTTAACGTTCTTTTCGATATCTGCAATTTTAGCATGACATTCTAAAGTTAAGAAAGTTTGAGAGCTTCTTATTATTTATCGTATGGCATAACTATGAAATAAAATGTTGAAAGTGCAGAACACATCAGGGTAATAAAAGAAAACTATTAGAATTTTAAGGTGAATTGCTCAATCCACTGAAGTGCGGATGGAGCAGGGAACAAAAAGTAATTTTTATCTCCGTGGTAGAGACGTTGAGGGCGTTCAGTCACTGTGTAGTGGATAGTCTGTCGAGCCGCACCACAATCGCATGCCGGTGATTGATTGCGCTTTGAACCACCTGTGTAGGAGGTGGCCACATTTTTCGTGGTTTGTACTCACCCAAGTTCTTCGAGAAAGCTCAAATCCAGAGGCCTTTCTCTTCGTGTCCAGGAAGTCGCGAAGAGCAGGGGTTTGAGATAATGCTATTTTGAGCTAGCCTGGGGGAGGGGGGAGTGTTAATTCAGTGAATTAGCTGCTGGTTTCCCAACTCAGAAAGCTGAGATTCAAAACCCAGTCAATCCTGCGTTTCTCAAAAATTACGTAGCGTCAGGAAGGGGGTTCGAACCACACTGTCGGCAGCCCTGAAGATGGTTTTCCATGGTTCCCCATTTTCACACCAGGCAAATGCTGGGGCTGTACCTTTATTAAGGCCACGGCCGCTTCCTTCCTACTCTTAGCCGTTTTCTCTCCCATCGTCGCCATAAGTCATACTTGTGTCGCGGCGACGTAGAGCCAATTGTAATACAAAACAAATTTTAAAAAAAGATGAGATTGGTAACTTGGGAACAGGAATATATCGTCGTTGCCCTTAGAAAAACCGCTGTGTGTTAATATTTCTTCTTAGAACTCTGATCAGAAAGGTTCCGTCATTTATGGTTCAGTATTGCATGAACTACATCAACGAATTTTCGTTTTAAGTGATGCATGTACTGCGGGTCAGTATTTCTCCCCTCAACATTGTCACATAGCGGCATTTCGGGGCGTAACGCCGATATTACTAATGGCACGAATCCTTAAAATGGAGCTGAGGCAAGTGACGGATGTTTCTATAATTTGAGCTAAGAAGCTTGTATCCATCTCCTTGGCTGAAAAGCATGGAAAGGCCACAAACCCCCGAACCAGAGGAATTAACGAAAATGGAAGTTTCAATTCCCGACCCGGCTGGGAATCGAACCCGGGATCCCTTGGACCATGG
This sequence comes from Anabrus simplex, assembly GCF_040414725.1. Lineage (NCBI taxonomy): Eukaryota > Metazoa > Arthropoda > Insecta > Orthoptera > Tettigoniidae > Anabrus > Anabrus simplex. Next base: position 80,946,766 of record NC_090275.1, on the reverse strand, counting down.
AATTGGACATCCCTCCATATGATACACTAGCAAGATACCCGTGCTTCGCTACGGCATTATACTGAAATTTATAATTGAATGCTTATTGTTTTAGATATATAATCCGCCGAAATTCGCGATCTGACTCGTTTTCTATTATTTTACGGCACGTTTCCTCCCATTTTTCAATCTTCCTTTCCAGCAATCGATTTCGTACTTCCCGGGCTAGGCTCAGTTATTCCTCCCGGTCAGTTGGGTCCGTAAATCTTTGCCATCTTTTCCTATAATCATTTTTAATATGGATAAAATCCTTCAGGAGATCCGGCGTGGTGCCATATTGGGTGCCTTGGCGGCACTGAACCCGCGGCCGGACTGCATTCTTAGTCATTACCCGTCCAGGAGCCGTTTCCAGCGCGGTCCGCACATTTGACGACGGTCCGGAACATTATTATTATTATTATTATTATTATTATTATTATTATTATTATTATTATTATTATTATTATTATTATTATTATTATTATTATTATTATTATGTGTTGGTGGAATGGCTGATGACAGGGAAAACCGGAGTATCCGGAGAAAAACCTGTCCCGCCTCCGTTTTGTCCAGCACGAATGTCACATGGAGTGACCAGGATTTGAACCACGGAACCCAGCTGTGTGAGGCCGGCGTGCTGCCGTCTGAGCAACGGAGGATCCTTCAATTGGTCTCACCTCCTTCTACACCCCACCGCCGATAAGTTTATTTACCGCCAACCCCCCCCCCCCAAAAAAAAAAATTAAAAGAAGGGTTGTTTCTTTATGTTTAAGGGAGATTCCAAACACCAATGTTCACGTCTATTACCTTCAGTTTTGAGATATAAGTATCCCCATAAAAATAATTTACTTTCTTCACTTCATTTCACACTACTACCCCCCCCCCCCCAAGTGAATTTTCCTCTAAATACCAATTATCACGACTCTAACTTCTTCAGTTTTTGATTTATGTGTCCTCATGAAAGGAATTCAACTCTTTACACTCCCGCCCTCCAAGATGGTTTTCCCCCCCCCCCAAAACGCGTTTTTTTGTTTTTGTTTTTAAAGGAGATCCAAATACGAATTTTCACGTCTGTAACAACTTTAGTTTTTATTAGATGTATGTATTCTCATACAATTAAGTCAATTAATTTTTCAATTCTTTCACCCCCCCCCCCACTTCATTGCATTTTCCGAGAATACGTTTCTTTACTTTTAAAGCAGATTGCAAATATCAAATTTCACGTCTGTAACATCTTCATTTTTGAGATATCAGTAGCCTAATTAAAATAATTCAACACCATTTTCAGTCATTTTTACCCCCCCTCCACCCAAGTGGTATTTCCGAAAACTAAAAATACACGTTTCTTTATGTTTAATAGAGGAAAAAAATACCATTTTTCACTTCTGTAACATGTTAAGTTTTTTTTAGATATAATGTGAAAATTCTCATTTTAAAATTTCACCCCTTTTCAATTCCCCTTATGTGGAGTTTCCAGAAACAAATCACCTATGTTTCTTTACATTTACAGGAGATTCCAAACACCCACTTTTTACGTCTGTAACATTTTACGTTTCCAAGATATTCTGTAGATATAGTCTTTCAAAAAATTCACCCCAATTTGTCACTCCTGTTTAACCGCCATTAATTGGATTTTCCAAAAACTAAAAAATACGTTTTTCTTTATTTTTAAAGGTGAATCCATATACAAATTTTCAGTTCTGTAATATCTTTCGTTTCTGAGATATATGTATCCTCATTAAAGGCATTCAACCCATTTTCACCATTTACCCCTCCTATTGGGATTTACAGGAAACAAAAAAATACGTGTTCCTTTATTTTTAGAGGAGATTCTAACTACCAATTTTTACATCTGTAAATTTTAAAGTTTGAGATGTACACACACTCATTTTTAAAATTTCACCCCCCTTTTCACCCCCCAATATTTGGATTTTCCAAAAACGAAAAAATACGTGTTTCTTTACTTTTAAAGTAGATCCCAAATACCAATTTTCAGGTCTGTAATATCTTCAGGTTCTGAAATATAAGTAGCCTCATTAAAGGCATTCAACCCATTATTCACCCTTTTACACCCTTCCTCTTGGGATTTTCCGAAAACAAAATAATACGTGTTCCTTTATTTTTAAAGGAGATTCTAAATACCAATTTTTACATCTATAAACTGTAAAAGTTTTGAGATATAGATACACTCATTTTAAAAAATCACCCCTTTTCACCCCCCATTAATGGGATTTTCCAAAAACAAAAAATACGCGTTTCTTTATTTTTAAAGGAGATCCCAAACAACAATTTTCAGGTCTGTAATATCTTCAGGTTCTGAAATATAAGTAGACGCATGAAAGGCATTCAACCACTTTTTAACCCCTTTTCACTCCCCCTATTGCGATTTTCCGAAAACAAAAAAATACGTATTTCTTTATTTTTTATAAAGATTCTAAATATCAATTTTTACATCTGCACACTTTAAAAGTTTGGAGATATAGATACACTCATTTTAAAAATTCACCCCCTTTTCACCCTCCGATTAATTGGATTTTCCAAAAACAAAAATATACGTGTTTCTTTATTTTTTAAAGAGATCAAATGTAGCAATTTTCAGGTCTGTAATATCTTCAGTTTCTGAGATATAAGTACCGGTATCCTGATTAAAGGCATTCAACCGATTTTTCCCCATCTTCACCCTTTTTCACCCCTCCTGTTGGGATTTTCTGAAAACAAAAAAATACGTGTGTTTCCTTATTTTTAAAGAAGATTCTAAATGCCAATTTTTACATCTGTTCACTTTTAAAGTTTTAAGATATAGGTACACTCATTTTAAAATTTCACCCCCCTTTTCACCCCCTTAACGACGGAATATCCAAAAATCCTGTCTTAGCGAGCACCTACATCTTAATATGAATGTATCCACAAAATTTCATTCCTTTATGTCCAGTATTTTTGGCTCGGCGATGATGAATCAGTCAGTCAGTCAGTCAGTCAGGACAAGTTATTTTATATATATAGATCATACGGAACCGAAACATTCCAGAAGCAAGTTAAAACTATTTATCATTTTTCAGAATCTCAGAGGAATCTCGGCCGAATGTAATCAATAATGTATGAAATGACATTAACATACATTTGTTTGAGATCTGATTCTTCACCTGAACTTAATTCGGTAAGTGGTGGGAGGGTAATTTTTGTATTGAGGAGGGGAACGAAACTATCTTCCTGAGGAACTTAGTTCAATTAAATTGGAATGGTTGAAGAAGTTTAGGAAGGTATAATCTATGAACATTTATACCTGACAGTTCTATAGTATTACTAATTATTATCACAAACCTTGGCTCATTGTCTTCGCATCCTGAATAAAGAACTGGTCAAAAGTTTTATAGTATATTGCAAATTACCTTCCAGAGCTAAATGGAAGTTTTGAATAATTTTACCTACCTCCATGGAAGGAAGAAACGGTAGGCAAGATATACGCGCGGAGCATAAATTAATGTAAATTTGAGTTTAATACAAGAATTAAATAGAAGAAGGGATTTTTTTAAAAAATTCGCCACGTCCATACAAAATCTGCTAAACAGAAACATGGTACTTTTATGTTCCTGTAATGAATCAGGATTAGTTAGTTTCATATTGATTATAATGATACACAGTTTCTTTCAATGCTCATTTATTGACCTTACAACGGATCTTTTGAAGGCAAATCAAAATAGTTGCAAAAATTAAAATGTAAGTGCTGTAAGTGATAAGTTAATGTGGGATGTAAGCTGTGACTGAATTAAGGCCATGAAGATTCGCAATAAGTGTGTGACTTTGTATCGGATGTCCCTCAAACAAGGACCTACCGGGCGAGTTGGCCGTGCGCGTAGAGGCGCGCGGCTGTGAGCTTGCATCCGGGAGATAGTAGGTTCGAATCCCACTATCGGCAGCCCTGAAGATGGTTTTCCGTGGTTTCCCATTTTCACACCAGGCAAATGCTGGGGCTGTACCTTAATTAAGGCCACGGCCGCTTCCTTCCAACTCCTAGGCCTTTCCTATCCCATCGTCGCCATAAGACCTATCTCTGTCGGTGCGACGCAAAGCCCCTAGCAAAAAAAAAAAAAACAAGGACCTTCCAAGATCCGAAAAAATAAAAGCATGGAATCGTATTTTGGAATAATATTTTTTTCTTACGGAGGTATAGGACCAAGCAATAAACCTAGAAATCAAAACATTCCGAAGTTTATTTTTCAGGTCTCAAGAGGCATGACGGTTTTTGCTTGTAAAGATAGCCACAGGACTTCCAGTTTTACGTAAAATCTGAACCACAATGACATGACTTTTTATTTCAAAACTCTCGCGTCTAGTGGTCGGGATTCGCCGTCTTTTACTGCATGGTGAGAGAAAGGCGAAACCACAGTGACGGAAAGGCGGCGCATTCTGGCCGAACCGCGATGACCAGCGCTGGCTACAACAAATATGTGGATGTAGCAGGATATCGTAAATATGCCAACCCCAAGCCGGGAGGACAGCTAACTACCGCTCACATCAGCTACGTGGTCGCTAGTTGAAACTCGCTGACGGATATATTTTATTTTTGCACGTCGCGTTTATTTTAATTAATTTTTAGAATATATTCCCACGAACATAGGCAAATACAAACACCTGTGAGAAGTTGGAGAACTGTGAACACAATACAGATTTAATTGAGGACGGGTAGACTGTTCACTAAAGTATATATTGTATTTCTAATATTTATTCTCCAAAGAAGGTAGCCCAATTTTACCTAAAAGTACGTTCGGACTATTGTTTATAACAATATAATATGAAATGTTATTAATATATTACCTAGTAGAACAAATTACTGCAAAGAATATTACAGTGAGTTTAAAACATTATCTAGAAAACAGATGAAAGCTGAAGTGGAACACCTTTTCAGAAATATATCCTAGATAGGGACCCTCATCTTCACAGACATGCAGGTTGCGTAATAGGCCATCTATGACAACACGACCCGCACCAGGCCTCTCCATTATTATTATCAATGAATATATTAAATTATGCTTAAATCAACTCGATCCGAGGCAATCAAGTCTGCTAAGTAGCTACTAACCATTCGAAACGTGGGCAAACTGTATTGAATCTACAGAAAACAACAACATGGTTCAACTCGGAAGGACTAAATAACTCTACACACTGTAGATGCTTCACATCTGAGATAAACCTAATAGTGTTCATTGCATCTTATACTAGGGACCACGTCATTTCAATTGTCTCCTTGCCCTTGTCCATTCTTGGTTCATTCGTTCCTTTCTTTCTTCGGTCTACGCCTTCACCTTCGGCCTTTCTTGGAAACTCTTGTATTCTTGAAGTTTCTTCTTAAGTGGGTTGCACTCCGGGATATCATCATGTATGATATTGATATCCACCTCTTGTACGTAATATGTTACTCAGTTATGGCCAACCACCAATTTTACACATTATTTGAGTAAAAGCAATTATTATCTTCCATTTGGGACAAATAATACAATGAAATTCCGTGGATACGATTCGTTCACGCAGCCGCATTTTCCATTCAACATCAAGTTTCACAATTTAAAAAAAATGATTTTGTTAATAACTTTGAAACCATTTAAGTAATCAACACTAAATTTTATGTGGGGCAATATCCTATTAAATTGCTTGTATTTTCAACTTGGTTGTGGTAAGTGGGTATGTAGTAGACTAGCTGATGTATTCGTGCTTCGCTACGGAATTCTACATTGTATACAGATTTCTAGGTTAGGTAGTGTGCACATTGTGAGCAAGATTGTATTAAATTGCATAGCTCTTAACCTTACCCTAGAAACGCGACGGGGAAGTCACCAAACGTCTTTTCTCATACGAAGACTGGATTAGGAAATGTTCATTGTAATGGTAGGCCCACTTGCCTACAATCAGTCACAAACACGTTGGGAGTTTTCATTATAATGGCAGACACTAACTTTCCACCTGCCTTCTTAGATTCTCAAAAAGACTCTCTTAGTGGTTTTCCCAACTGAAATGAACATGGGTCATTAAATGACGTCAGAGGGAATGGCGCGATTAAAAGCAATGTTTTCATGTGAAATACTCGATCAAATGAAGAACCACACAATTTCTCACTTTCAACGAACATTACTACGCTGCCGATCTAACAGTTCAAAGTTCCAGAGCTGGAATGACCAGGCCACAGACATCCGTGATCCGTGAACACTCTTCGTTTGTTATCGGCGGGGGGGGGGGGGTTCGAATAGTGGAGAGTCCCACGGCAAAAACTATGGCTGTTTACTTATCTGTTTCCTATGCGTACCCGATGAGTCGAAAAATCTCAATTCACTACACTGGCGAGGGAAAAGCTATCTGACATGGAGGCAAATTGTTCCTCCAAGCCAGAGGAGAAACCCCCTCTTCGCTGCTAATTTGGAATAAAATGAATGTAGATTTACTAAAAGTGAAGAGGAAGAGGCTTTTCTTAAGAAACGGCTCATTTCAGGGTTGGATTTTGAGTTATTTCGTGAATTGTGGTGCTATAATTTGGAATAGGCTTAAATTGTAATTCTAGACCAGTTCATACTCCTACTAAGAGAGCCTGTGCCTTAAGTGTGCACACTGCTCATTCAAAACAGCCCGTCAGAGTAGGTATCGAATAGCTGGAATACTATGAAACCAATGTGTTACGTACCAGCAGTATCAGAAAATGTATGAACCAGAGGAATGACATGCTAAAGAAGAAAGTTATCTAACTCCCCAGCTATTTCCTGGCTGTAGAATTTCATTTTCACTCAGACAGGCTCTTATACTCGGTACGCAGCATAGTCCCATCTATCGGAGTTGAGTGTCAACGAAAGAGACAAATAACATCACAACAAACAATGGTCAATGTTATGTTATTGTTGATTAATGTTATGCGCTGTTGATATTGTAGGCCTTCACATTTAATTTTTTCCGATTCTGAAATACCACTCTTATCATAGTCGGTGCGGTAAAAATGAATAAAACTTAAATGATCGGAAATTTTATTCTCTGTCACTTTTGTTATGTAGTACTTTTTGATAGAACCAACAATATAGGTATTTAAAAATTAAATTTGAAACGCCTTCACCTAAACTACCATTTCATCCACGGTGAATAAAATTGTTTATAGCTTAAACTGTCGTTTCTTATTCCCCGACTGTAGGCCTATATACCGATTTTCATTAAATTCTGTTTACCCATTTACTCGTGGCTCGGCGTTGATATGAACTTAGCAACAAAAATACAAATTCATGAATATCTCTGTTATCATAGCCTGTACGGTAAAAATGTATAAGACATAAATGATCGGAAATTTGATTCTATATAACTTTATTTATGAAGTATTCATCGATACAACCACTAATAATATAAATATTTGAGAATTAAATTTTAAGCCTTCCCCTAAACTACCATTTCACTCAGCGTGAATAAAATGATTTATAGCCTAGATTGTAGTGGCTCATCCCCTGACTTCACATACCAATTTTCATTAAATTATCTTCAACCGTTTTCTCGTGATGCGTGTACATACATACATACACACATACAGACAGACAGATATAAATTACGGAAAAGTAAAAAGTGCATTTCCTTGTTACTGTGGACATGACCGAAACAGAAATACCATTCTTTTCAAATTCTCAGCAATGTACAGACAAAACTCTTATTTTATTTTTATACATATACGTTCAGTATTTCAATCGTGACTCCTCTTAACACCCCACAAGCGCAGAGAGCTCTTGTATAAATCAGTGAATTCCTAAAAAAGCTCACGTGTGCATTAACGAAGATCTTACTTAGTTAAATAGTAATCTGATACTGTTCATACGCAAAAACTGGATAAATTGAACACGATTTGTGGCGTTGCTTGAAATGGAGCGTCCACATGCGATAACTTTTCTGTGGTTGGTGCAAACATTTAAGCTTTTCTGTATACAATCTCGAACTCGTACTCCAATTTCCGCGCGGTTCTTAGTTTTCTGGTCCACACACACACGACACACAGCAACGACAACGACTCGTCTGCAACGATCTAACTTGCGCAGACATTTGCAGAGACAAGTTGCGTGTGGACCGGCTTTTAAGGAAGCTGCTTCTTATCTGCAAATTACAGTTAATGTACCTTGCGTGGAAGTTAAATTCTAGGCCTTCGTCGAATGGCAGCAATCTCTACGCAAATATTACATTCGAGTTTCACCAATAACTAACCTGTAACAAGTTCCAATTATAAGGCCAATAATTAGTTTGATTCCCCCTACTAAATTATCCCCGTTAGTATTACAACTTCACCATTCCAGATTTTAAAAATTTTATTTTACGTCAGATGTTTTTACAAAGTGCATTCCATTCCCCTCTAACGATCTTCACACTGTTTTTGTTTTTTTAATTTAAAGCCCGGCGTAATTGTTATTCACAGGCAGCTTATTTACTTTTGAAGAGCTTCTTCTTCTATTTGTATTAATTAATGTTGTATTAGTTTAAGGTATTGTGGCATTGAAGAAGAAGGACCCTGTGTGGCATAGACCGGGTGTACTTAATTAGCTATGAAAATTGAGCGGTCTGCTTTAAGTGGAAGTGTGGAGGGGAGAATCAGGCAGGCGTTAAAGCACCCAGCTGATCAGTCCGATGATAATTAATGGTGGAGCCCTCTAACGAACTGGATTGTAGGAGATGAGATGGCCATTTGTGGTCATACTCTGCTTGCCGCTCAGATGAATCATTTGGGTGGAGATAAAAGTATTAAGTAGTGGCGATGAATAAACTCAGCTTGACAGTAGTGAGATGGCGATCCATGTCTGTTACATCCTCTTATTGTTTAATTGCTTTTCTCCGCTCTCCATTAATATCTTACAAAATTGTAATGCATGTTATTAGGGATGCCATACTTCTGAAAGGAAAGACGAAGGTTACTTTGACATTTGAATAATAATAATAATAATAATAATAATAATAATAATAATAATAATAAAAATAATAATAAGCAGAAGAAGAAGAATCGTATGGCCTCAGCTAATTTGAAGCCATCTGGCTGTCTGCTCGTCAATTTCGAGGTTCCATTTTACTAGATGGCAGACAAAGTAAACCGGATCTCTCTTGGGCGTTTGTGGCTGAGATTTGATGAATTTTCTCAGGTGAACACTAAATGTACCAGAGATAGTTTACATGCTGACATCGTACGACACGGAGTGTTGAATCGACTTCTTTCCGCCCTTCAAAAATCCGACTACCTCTGCCGGGTTTGAAGCAGCTATCTTGGAATCCTGAGGCCCACACATTATCACTGATCCATAGTGCTAATAATAATAATAATAATAATAATAATAATAATAATAATAATAATAATAATAATCATAATCATAATGACAGCAGGAATAGATTAAATTAGATCTGAAATGGTGAAGTATAGTGGGAAGGCAGGGATGAAATGTCTTCAAAGAGTAGTACGATTAGCATGGAGTGTTGGTAAGGTACCTTCAGATATCAATCAATATCAATACTGATCTGCATTTAGGGCAGTCACCCAGGTGGCAGTTTCCCTATCTGTTGTTTTCCTAGCCTTTTCTTAAATGATTTCAAGGAAATTGGAAATTTATTGAACATCTCCCTTGGTAAGTTATTCCAATCCATAACTCCCCTTCCTATGAATGAATATTTGCCCCAAGTTGTCCTCTTGAATTCCAACTTTATCTTCATATTGTGATCTTTCCTACTTTTAAAGGCGCCACTCAAACTTATTCGTCTACTAATGTCATTCCACGCCATCTCTCCGCTGACAGCTCGGAACATACCACTTAGTCGAGCAGCTCTTCTTCTTTCACCCAATTCTTCCCAGCCCAAACTTTGCAACATTTTTGTAACTCTACTCTTTTGTCGGAAATCACCCAGAACAAATCGAGCTGCTTTAATTTGGATTTTTTCCAGTTCTTGAATCAGGTAATCCTGGTGAGGGTCCCTCCCATACACTGGAACCATACTTTAGTTGGGGTCTTACCAGAGACATATATGCCCTCTCCTTTACATTCTTAGTACAACCCATAAACATCGTCATAACCATGTGCAGAGATCTGTACCCTTTATTTACAATCCCATTTATGTGATTACCTCAATAAAGATCTTTCCTTATATTAACACCTAGATACTTACAATGATCCCCAAAAGGAACTTTCACCTCATCAACGCAGTGATTACAACTGAGAGGACTTTTCCTGTTTGTTAAACTCACAACCTGACTTTTAACCCCGTTTATCAACATACCATTGCCTGCTGTCCATCTCACAACATTTTCGAGGTCACGTTGCAGCTGCTCACAATCCTGTAACTTATTTATTACTCTATACGGAATAACATCATCCGCAAAAAGCCGTACCTCTGATTCCACTTGTTTACTTATATCATTTATATATATAAGAAAACATAAAGGTTCAATAATACTGCCTTGAGAAATTCCCCTCTTAATTATTACAGGGTCAGATAAAGCTTCGCATACTCTAATTCTCTGAGATCTATTTTTTAGAAATATAGCAACCCATTCGGTCACTCTTTTGTCTAGTCCAATTGCGCTCATTTTTGCCAGTAGTCTCCCATGATCCACCCTATCAAATGCTTTAGACAGGTCAGTCGCGATACAGTCCATTTGATCTCCTGGATCCAAGGTATCTGCTATATCTTGCTGGAATCCTACAAGTTGAGCTTCAGTGGAATAACCTTTCCTAAACCGAACTGCCTTCTATCGAACCAGTTATTCATTTCGCAAACATGTCTAATATAATTACAAAAAATGCCTTCCCAAAGCTTACATACAATGCATGTCAAACTTACTGGCCTGTAATATTCAGCTTTATGTCTATCACTCTTTCCGTTATACACAGGGGCTACTATAGCAACTCTCCATTCATTCGGTATAGCTCCTTCAACCAAACAATAATCAAATAAGTACTTCAGATATGGTACTATATCCCAACCCATTGTCCCCAGAAATCTTATCAATTCCAGCCGCTTTTCTAGTTTTCAACCTTTGTATCTTATTGTAAATGTCATTGTTATCATATATAAATGTTAATACTTCTTTAGAATTAGTCTCCTCCTCTATCTGAACATTATCCTTGTAACCAACAATTTCTACATACTGCTGAGTGAATACTTCTGCCTTTTGAAGATCCTCACATACACACTCCCCTTGTTCATTAGGACAAAAGCAGTAATTGCATCTATGTATAAGCAAGGGAACAGGAATGATTGCAACAACTATAGAGAAATCTCATTGATTGGTATACCAGGCAAAGTATTCACTGGCATCTTGGAAGGGTTCGATCAGTGGTTGAGAAGAAGTTGGATGAAAACCAGTGTGGTTTTGGACCACAGAGTGGCTACTGGGATGGAATTTTCTGTATACGCCAGGTAATTGAAAAATGCTGCGAGAGGAATAGGCAGATGTGTGTATGTTTCGTAGATCTAGACAAAGCATATGGCAGGGTACGGAGGGAAAAGATGTTCGCCATACTGAGGGACTATGGAATTAAAGGCAGATTATTAAAATCAATCAAAGGCATTTATGTTGACGATTGGGCTGCAGTGAGAATTGATGGTAGAATTTCTTGGTTTAGGGTACTTACAGGGGTTAGGCAAGGCTGTAATCTTTCACCTTGGTTGTTCGTAGTTTACAAGGATCATCTGCTGAAAGGTATAAAGTGGCAGGGTGGGATTCAGTTAGGTGGAAATGTAGTAAGCAGTCTGGCCTATGTTGACGACTTGGTCTTAATGGCAGATTGTACCGAAAGCCTGCAGTCTAATATCTTGGATCTTGTAAATAGGTCCAGTGAGTATGGTATCAAAGGTAGCCTTTCGAAGAGTAAATTGATGTCAGTAGGAAAAAAATCAACATAACTGAATGTCAGATTGGTGATACAAAGCTGGAACATGTACATAATTTCAAGTATTTAGGTTGCGTGTTCTCCCAGGATGGTAATATAGTAAGTGAGGTTGAATCAAGGTGTAGTAAAGCTAATGCAGTGAGTTCGCAGTTACTATCAACAATATTCTGTAAGAAGGAAGTCAGCTCCCGGACGAAACTATCTTTACATCGGCCTCTTTTCAGACCAACTTTGCTTTACGGGAGCGAAAGCTGGGTGGACTCAGGATATCTTATTCATAAGTTAGAAGTAACAGACATGAAAGTAGCAAGAATTATTGCTTTGGTGGTGGGGTCATGTTAGGTGACTGGAGTAGGATAGGTTACCTGGGAGAATAATGGACTGTGTTATGGAGGGTAAGAAAAGTAGAGGGAGACCAAAACGACGATGGTTAGACTCAGTTTCTAACGATTTAAGGATAAGGGGTGTAGAATTAATGAGGCCACAGCACTAGTTGCAAATTTGTGGCGACATTTAGTAAATTCACAGAAACTTTCAGACTGAACGCTGAAAGGCATAACGGTCTATAATGATAATGTATGAATTTCATTATGGTTCGCATTGACAACTGATCACTATCAAAGGGTAGAGAAGGGTCCACCTATTCAGTTCCATTAGCTTGTATAATATCTTATAGAATTGGGACTAGTTTCGACCCCATGTACACTGAGTCATCTTCAGGCACGATCCAACTGGAGGAACATACGCTCACATACAACACATAATAAATTAGATAATCTGGCATGTTTCAATTTACAATCCAATCCCCTTCTTCTCTCAATAATTTAGCTACTTCAAATTTTTTTCTTTTCAGACATTCATTTCAAACCAAATTAAACAATAGATCATTACATCTGATGATGAGGAATACCTATTCAAGTTATGAATGTTCCCCTTCAACAAACCATTACCCATATTACTACTGTACAAAACATAATTTATAAACCAAATTGCTCGTCTGTGCAGATGGGGAATACCAACTCCCAGATCAACTCAGGAACGTTTGGTTGCTGTAGGAGCGATGGCATTGCTCGGCACCAACAGCAGCAGTTTTAAAGTGCCAATTGATTTCAATTTTTGATGTGTTGTTCGGGAGTCATCAATATTTTAAAATTTGGATTGTAAATTGAAACATACCAGATTATCTCATTTATTATATGGTGTATGTGAACGTATGTTTTTCCATTTGGATCGTGACTGAAGGTGATCCAGTGTATATGGGGTCGAAACTAGTCCCAGTTATATAAGACATTATATAAGCTAATGGTATTGAATAGGTAGACCCTTTGATAGTGACTTAATTCACAAACACAAATTTTCTGTAAAGCCCAAGCGATGGACTGAACAACGTAAGAAGGAACACAGCGAGAGGGTGAGGAGAAGAAGTGAAACAAAATATGTGCTAATAAGTTCAAACGCACTTCTCATTTGGGTATAACAAATCAAATTAATAATGATAATAATAATACGACTAAAGTTATGACTATTGGTAATTCACCTACAGTGTTAGTAACAGACTATGGAAAGATCGACAGGGTAGAAAACTTGAAGTAATTCTAATTAACAGTCGCAAACCAGACGGGGTGGGGGGCGTCACCCATTGACCCCAGTGACATTTCTTGGTCTTAACTCTCAAACGGTTGGTTCATTTATTTTAAGCAAATGTAAACATTTGTCTCTGACAAATACTTTGTGGATTGGGGAAAATGAGAGCTTCAGAAGTCAGTTCATTTTTGTGTGATTCTTGAATTTTTGTGTAACTAGGACAATTAATATTCTGTGTGCTGACAACAATGAAATCGTTCGGTGTCAGTTCTTAGTTGCGTTATTGCTATTGTTGTATTTGACTGGTGCTGGAAGAAGTAGGGTCTGTTTTTATTGCATGATAAAGATTCTATAAATTGCCGAGACTGACTGAGGAAACAATTGACGAGGGACTCCAAAACTCGAAATGTGAATTTATTTGTAATTTTCGTGAAAGTTCGTCCAGTGGAACTGAAGATATTGTTCGAGAACGCCCTGGCAGAGATGTAACGGCTAGTGTGTCAGACAAAACTGATGAAGGTATGAATTTTATTTTATTTTATTTTATTTTATTTTATTTTATTTTATTTTATTTTATTTTATTTTATTTTATTTTAATCCTGGATTGCCAACGGCCGTAGCCGTGTTGAAACACCGGATCCCGTGAGATCTCCGAAGTTAAGCAACAGTGGGCGTGGTCAGGAGTTAGATGGGTTGCCACGCGCTGTTGGTGGGGGGTAAGCGAATGGAGGAGCGGAAAGGAACTGGCCACCCTACCGTACGTAAACTCCGGCTCAGGAACACCTCTGCGGAGTTTCGGACCTGCCTTCGGGCAAAATAACCCTTACCTTACCCTAATCCTGGATTCATTCTTATCATTGTTCATAGCTTCTGGATATCACTGAAATTTTAGGGCATAAAAAGTCTGTTTAACCCTGTTGATAGTAAGAATTAATTACCTTCACTGGTAGCCAGCACGTAATACCAGAACTAGAATTTGATCATTTTTCTTAATGAAGAAAATTTGATTCACATTAAATGTAATAAAAACTTTGTCTCATAACCGAAAGACTAATAACTTGTGCTGAATTTCTAGACCACGATTATCAAAATAATGCATAATTTATTGGCCTGTTAAAAGAAATAGGATACATGAAAATTGTGGAGTCAGTAGCTGACCCCGTCCATTGATGTTTTTCAGTTTTAACACATACAAGTGGTAAGAGAATATTAATGGTAGGCCTTATAGACCAGGATTTTCCAAATGGCGGCCCGCGAAGCCGTGTTTTGCGACCCGTGAGGGCTTTAAAAATATGTTAAGAAATGTGAAGAAAATTTGGCCACGTGATTTGGGTTGTTGTAACCAAGGTTGAAGTTTACAAAACACAACTTTTATTGCTTCACTTTATGATATTTACACAAATAATTGAAATTTATTTTGAAGCAAAAAGGAATATTGAATCTTGAGAAAAGTTTGTCTTTATACAATATGTACAGGTTTACAGTCTTTATATACACTCCTATCTTGAAAAGATAGTCTTTGTGAATTGACACGTTGATAGTCGAAAACTATCTGGCACACTAACATAAATGTCTTTGAGAGTCCTTGTTTGTTGAAGTGCCTGAATTCCTAAAAAGCAAGTTCAATTGATTGAAGAAATTCCACCTAGCGAAACTAAGGGAGCTTGCGTATATTAGGGAATGAAAATGGCTTGTAAAAGAATTACGGAACATAGGCAGCGGAAACAGGAAAGGGAGCGGTGACCAGAGGTGAAACCTCGTACTGCCAGAAATTCAGTCCACCTGGTCGAAGCACATTTTCAAGAGGAGTAGCCTCCGTGCTCGACGTAGGGTGTATTCTGGAGCTGGACACCGGGGCGAGTGGGCAATTGAGCAGGCAGGGAGCTCCTATTTATAGTACACTCGATGGTCAGGCACGCGCACTGAGGGCTGCGCGTCGAAGCTAGCAGAATGATACACAGGCGCGCGTTCAGCTGGCTGGAGGAGCGAGAAAGGGAGCGCCGGACATACAACATGGGTCATATTTTGTCTCCGTGAATTTTGGTGCTTGTTTGTTGTAGGACATGCATTCTGTCTTGTCGAAAGATATCTGTACGCCTACTTTTTCCGTGATTTCCTTCAGGAGTTCACTCTGATTTTGGGCTGTTGAAATGTCCCCGCTTAATATTGCTAGGTTGTCTGCAAATGTTAAGCAATATATTGCTACTTTTTCTCTGTCTGAAGCGATTGGTGAATTATTATTATTATTATTATTATTATTATTATTATTATTATTATTATTATTATTATTATTATTATTATTATTAGACACTATATGGGATCAGTATGGCAGTATACAGACCACCTGACTATAATCCAAAGGATTTTGTGGAGGAGTTAGATCTTCATTTACAAAGTATGAATGCCAGAAACTTAATAATTATTGGGGACATGAACATAGATATTCTGAAAGACAGTACATCCTTGTACAATAATGTGCTAGCAGATCATCAGTTAGTTCATTGCATTAACACGTTCACAAGGGAAGAGTATGTAAATGGAAAACTAACACAACCTGCATCGACCATGCATTGATCAGGAATGGGAAAAAATGTAAGAGATTCTGCTGTAATTCAGACTAAAGTTTCTGATCATTATATAATAACTGTAAAGATATTACATGATACTAGGTGTAATAAATATGTTCCAAGTGAAAAGGTTATAGATAAAATACAGGAAAGGGTGAGTAAATCCATGTTAAGAACAAAAATAGAAATTATTGGAAAATAAATAAATGAGAATATGAGTTCAGATGATATATACATGAAGATTTGCAATGCAGTTAAGGAGGCAACTAATGAGACGAATGATACAGAAAACCAGAAGAGAAGGAAAGACACTCAACCGTGGCTGACGGGTGCATATAATAGAAAAAATCAAATAAAGGGGCAGACTTTTCAAAAGATGGAAAAATGCATCAAATTTAAATCCAGAAAATAAGGAAAATATAAAATAATATATAAAAGAATGAGGAATGATATAATAGCTGATATTCATAAAGCAAAAAGAAATTATTACAGATTGCAGTTTGAAAGTTGTAAAGGGGACACAAAGAAAACTTGGGAAGTATAAAATGATGTGGTAAAGACTAAAAAGAAATAGACAATAGAAGAAACGGTAAGACATTATTTAGGAAGGCAAGACTCACTAGAAAATATAGTTGATAACTTTTCAAAAACATTTTCAGAACAGCTAGAAAAGGTAGTACATGAATGTAGGGTACAACGAAGACCATTACCTAATACAAAGAGACATTCATCATTTTACCTACCACTAGCAAGTACAGCAGATATAGCAAAAATAATTGAAGGAATGGACATAAATAAATCGCCAGGCATGGATAAATTAACAGTTAAACATCTGAAAGATAACATACACATAATAACACCAGTAATACAGAAGTTAATCAATAAAATAATAGAGACAGGTATTTTCCCAAAGGATCTGGAGACTGCCATAGTGAGACCTGTTTACAAGCAAGGTTCTCATTTACAGTATGAAAACTATAGACATACCTATTCTTCAAACTATAGGTAAAGTCGTTGAAAGATACATTGCTGATCACCTAATCTCATATTTAGAAAAATTTAAAATTATTGATGAACATCAATTTGCTTATCAAAAACACAAGAGTACAAGTAATCTTATTGAGGAATTCTCCAATTTGATCAATGGGAAGCTGAATCAAGGTATGCACATTTTAGCTATGTTTATTGATTTCTCAAAGGCATTTGATTCCATTTCCCATGAAAAAATTATTGCAGACTTAAGCAAAATTGGGGTAGGAGGAACACCACTAAAAGTTTTTGAAAGTTATCTGACTGACCGAAGGTATAGGGTAAAAATTGATAATAAATATGGAGAAATAACTTCCATTAAAAGAGGTGTTCCACAAGGAAGTATCCTAGGACCCATTTTGTATATTATTTTTGTCAATGATATAAGCTCATGTTTTAAAAACTGTAAATGTTTCATGTATGCAGATGATAAGCTAATTGTATCGGTACATAAAAACCCAAAAGTGGCAGAGAAACGTTTACAAATGGAGTACAACTACTTTCAAGAATGGTGCCATGATAAGGGTCTAATAATTAACACTTCAGAAACAAAATACTTGTTCATTACTATCCCAAAAATGCAGAGAGAAAACATTAAAATAAGAGGCCATTCAGTTCAGTGCATTCATGATGATGAACAAAGATCATGCAATTGTGACTATGTAATAGAGGAAGTTGATAACATGAAATATTTAGGTAATAATAGATAGATATCTTTCATGGAAGCAACATATTAATAAGTTGTGTGAAAGACTGAGGCTAAGCTTGTTAAAAATGCAAATGGTAGCTTAAAAATGATTTATCATTCACTTTTTGAGTCACTTATATCATATGGTGTAAGTGTGTGGGGATCAGCTTCTGTTACAGATATAAGCATGGTACAAATGTTACAAAATTGTATTGTCAAAGCATTCTTTTGGTGTGAAAAACAGAGGAATACTTAGGTTAAGTGAGGATATGTTAACAGGGATGTACCAGAAGGAAAGGTTCTTGGGAGTTAAACAACTTTGTATGTACAACATAATTAAAGAAAATTACTGGAAGCCACAATATAGAATTGTAAATGAACATACACATGGAACAAAACTGAGGCATATAGGTTATTTTCAGGTCATGAGGTACTACAACAAATATGGATCCAGAACACTGCAAGTTGTAGTTCCTAAATTTTTGAACAAGTTGCCCTCAGAATTGACACACTTGAAAACCAAATATCAACTTAAAAACATGTGAAACTATGGATCATAGATAATAAAATTACAGTTTAAATATTTGTTCATGAATGAAAAATGTACCAAAGACTTATCTATTTTGAATGATACTTTCAGGGATTAAGAAAAACTCACACCACAGGACGAAATTACAAAGCTAATGTAAATATACAAACCTTATTAATGTTGTAAACAGTAAGGATTGCAACAATGTATACAAATGTGAAAGAGCTACACCGGCAGATAAGCACATCAAGTGCTTTGCAGGTGTAAATAATTGCAAAGATAATGCATATTTGCAAATGTATTTAGATAAGTTATAAATAAATAAAATTATTATTATTATTATTATTATTATTATTATTATTATTATTATTATTATTATTCTCCCACTCTCGTTCGGTGGTTTACATCACAAGGGCTGCTACAGGCTACTAATTGCCACATGCCATTAATTTGAGCAAGTATTTCTGTGCTTGTCGTTAAATGAATGTTTGTGAAGTATTATCTCAAAATTGGGTAGTTATGTAAAGTTACCCCAGTTCAAATTGGGGACAAATTATATGAAATTTCATTTACGTTGCGTGTTCTATGAAATGGCGGAAGTTTTCCCTTTGACTACTTGTCTACCTAAAACATTATTACGTAGTGCATTGTTCCGCTTTAAATATGAGCTAATGGACATTAATATTGCATGTGTACAATGGAATCCTCCTCTCTGTAATACAGAACGATGGTTGGTGGAGTGGAGTGGTGAGCGGAGATCGAAAACAAAAGGTGCGGGAGGGAGCAAGGTCAAGGTTGGCACGCCTGTTCCAGATAACGTCATGAAATTTTATGGAAATATTCTTCTTCTCTGTCTCGCACAGATTTTAGTTAATATATCCCTTCACCCTCTGTCTTCTGAATTAATTATCTCCTGCCCCTCGTAAACTGTTAAGTGTCCCTATCTTTATTGCTCGCGAGTTAGTTTATATGTATAAGCAGTGCTCTTTATGCACCTTACATGGTACTAAGGCTGCACTTCTGTATAAGCGAACTTGTTTATTTTCCTTGGGATAGCTCGTGAGGGTGGTGTTAGGATAATCGAATACTTTTAATAATCGTATAATCTCCGTGCGATTATTAAATTGTCTAATCAATAATCGAATAAAATAATCGATTAAGTTTCAAATATCATTCAGTTGTAGTGATGGTGTAATCGAATATTTTTATAACCTCCATCCGATTATTTAAATATTCGAATAAATAATCGAATGTTTCAAATATCATTCAGCCAAGACCAACTGCAATACCTCAGACCTTAACCGACCTATGGTAACTGTCCATAATGACGGCAGCTGGAGTGCTAGCATGCGTTTGTTTTGATTTGTGTAAGTCGTGTTGTTACCAAATATGTACGAAAATTTGAATATTATTAATCGTACATTATATTTATTTATAGTCTTAAGAAGGTTATGGATCCTCTTTCAGTGCCGTATGAAGCTGTTTGTTCTCAAAGAGCTTATTTATTCCAACATTATCGGTGGTGATTATGTTATTGTTGATTCTCGTGTTCTTATCCGAAAGTATTTTCTTTATTTTTAGTTACCTATGCAATATGTTTATAGTTTAATGTATTGTGCGCCTAGATATAAGTTAGAGGTAGGGCACAAGTTTCAGTGTTCCCGTTTCCAAAAGTCCTAGTATTAAGGGAAAATTGTGTTAAGAGCATTCGTAAGGAAAACTTCGAACCGAATGATACGCCTAATGATGTTGTGTGCATTAATCATTTTATCATTTTTGAAATCAAATGTATTGTTAGGGAAGATATTATATACCCATAGAAGGTGGTGATCTATTTCGAGTGCTGCGCAAACTTCCGAAGTTAAAACTAATAATGCCTTGCCCTATCAGTCCCGGAAAGAGCCGGAAAATCATGACCAATATTTATGAGTTAGAGACTAAATTAGTCTTAAACGGTGGTGCAAGAATGATGTAATTAATGTTCAACGTTTTACAATGAACGTGCGTAAACTAAACCTAACCCCCAATTCCCGTGAGTGAACATGAGGGTTATGTTCTTTTTTAAATAAAATACAATATCACTTGGACCTACTCAACAATACAGGTGGATTTTGGAGGATTGAAATTTTGTTGGAGAAATTTATTTGCGTGTTTTACATAATGGGCTGTGGTTAATGGTGGTATTGCATAGTATTCCATGTAAGGTTAATAATGTTATTTGTTGACATCTATATATCTTATTTGCTGACCGGAATTTCATATTATGTGAAATATACTCCGTGTCTGTGTCAGCCTGACGTTGATACAATAATTCTCTCTTCGTTATTTTCCCCTCTGAAATTACATTTAGACTTACAATACACAATACGTGATAACGCTACTTTTAGTGTTTAATTATTCATAGTTTGAGTTGGTGAGTTACATTTCATGACGTTCGACTTGTGATCTTTTCTTCAGGTGACTCGGAATAAACATGCATAACCTTCCCCTCGCCCTCCGATATCCGCCATGTTTTTTTTTCTGGATTTCGGTCTGATGTAATTGGTCCTGATTCATCTGTATCGCATAGAATAATCGGATGCGACATGAATAAAGTTTTCGGTTTAGGTGTGTCGGATGGATAATCAATTGAAATAAGCGAATAGATGAACTCTTGCGGAAAATAGAAATGCGCCTTTTTTCAAATGTGGCGCGTGGGCGCGTGATGCAGTATATTTATCTATACTGTATATTAAGTAATGGCATCCGAATCCATGACTCATTCATACGTGTGAATCATGAGCTCTTATTATTTTTCGGAAGGTTTGTCAGAGACCGTTCGTTCTACTCACGCACTTCCTGTAAGGGAATGGAGGTAGGTAATTTTAATTTCCTTGTGATGAGATTGATGCGTTGATGTCAATTAAGATTACTTTTCGTTCGATTATTTCGAAAGCATTCACTGTGCAATTGCCCCAGTCATTCGAATGGAAATTCAAATTACTAATCGAAGAACTAATCGAATGGAAAAAGTAATCGAATAAGCGAAAAAATTATCGAATGAAAATAATAATCGATTAAAATGAAATAATCGAATGAGCTATTATTTCGTATTCGATTATCCCATTACTACGTGAGGGGTAGACTTGGATTGTTCCGTGTAACCTAAGGAAGGCCTGTCAAGGATGTTAATGACTACGAGGGAGTTGCGGTAATCTTGGCAGTTACGTCAAATGGCTGGTCATTACTAGAGCCTGGGTGTATAGGCAGTACTAGGTTAGAATGCGAACTAATTTGGCTGGTAGGAAGGGTTGTCTAGCCCGTTCTTCCTTAATGTAGCAAGAGTAACATAACATGTTGGGGGCTGTAATAGGCACTATTCCTAAAGTGTAGCAGAACTGTTGTGCAGGCTGCAGTATACATTCGAACCTCGATATCTCGAATCAGCTCGAGAGTTACAATTTATTTCGAGTTATCGAAATTTCGAGAAATAGAAAATACCGTTTTTGAGCATATATAGCGCATAATTGAATCGTACGTATCTACGCGCTTATGCTGAATACAGTAATTTTTACAGTATTTAAAAATGTACTAACAAACTTGTATTTTACAGCATCGCTTTAATTATGACTTTTCTTAGAAGATAGAATACAGTACATGCAGTAGTGAAGCAAGAAACATACCTCCGTTAACATCTTTGGAAAAAAATCCATTGTAGTCTCTTCTTCTTTTTACTGTTAACCTTCTTTTCTTCCACATACTTTTCAACAACATTTAATGCCGTGAGAAACACTGTAATTTATATTCGACTGACTCTGTATGTAGATTCGAAAACACGAAGCCAAGATTCGTAAATGGAACTTGTCATCCACGACTATTGGGGGTCACACCCGAGAAACAGCGAGGTTTCGCCGATTTTCCGATCGCTATAAGTTTTTTTTCGATTCCCGTCGTATTAGCTCCCAGCATCACTTTACTTGTTAACTGCTCTTCACAAACTACAAATGCTGTACTGTACAGACAATGTTGTACAAAATGCGAGTTACAGAGTTTTTTTCTTCAAGGGAGGAAACGTTTGCTTCGAGAAATCGATATATCGAGGCTACTAAGAGGGAAGCAGCCAAAGAATCTATACTCGTTCTCTCGTTCTCTGCAAGTCCCAAAGCGCGCGCACACGTTCAGTTTATCGGAACGATTTTCACGAGTGACGTCATGTCTGAGCGATAAACTGAGTAAACTGCGCAGTTTGCACAGGTAATTTCACTGATTCATCAGTTCTGTTCCCTATCATAGAAAGACCCCAGGTTACGAAGAAAGAGGCAACTCTGTCTTTCATACAGGCCTACCGTTCGTTCCCCGAGCTATGGGACACTGAAACCGTTTTGCTCCAACAGTGTGGAGAAAGGCAACGAGTATTACAGGATACATATGAAAATGCCGTAACGAGACTAAAATCACGGAAACCTGGCTGGATCACGAACCTACTACGCTGGCGTAGCAGGGGGAGAGGTGATAATCGCACGTCACACGTCCCAGGTGGCGGATAGGGGTTCCTAACCGGCTTGCTGGCGGGCTTGAGCCAATTAAAATAGCTCTCGGGGACCAAACACACATCCCCCTGTGGGTGGGGGAGGCAGCCGAAGAATACACCCTCTGCATCCCCTGCCTGTTGTAAGAGGCAACTAAAAAGGGGCGACCAAGGGGTGATCGAATTAGAACCAGGAGAGTACCTGTAATGTATACCACGGTACCTGTGTACCACTATATGAGCGACACCATGGGTCTCCCTTGCCTATGATTAGTACCGGCTATGTGAGAAACACCATGGGATAGTACGAATCCCTGCGATTAGTACATGTATCTTTGCCATAAGACCTGTCTGTGTCGGTGCTACGTAAAGCCACTAGGAAAAAAATAATTAGTACACGCATGTGAGGAATAGGTTTGCGTTGCCTATAAATGGCACCCCAATGTGAGAAACGCCATAGGTCTGTGTTACATGTGCGCATGTTACTGTGAGTAGTACCAGAATGTGTACCGTGAGTCTACGCTACTTTTGATTAGTACCGCAACATTGCAAATACCATGCTTCTACTTTACTAGCTATAAGTACCATTATGAGGGGCCGATGACCTGGATTTTGGACACCTTTAGACTACAAGCATCATCGATTGAGTATTCTGCTTTAGAAGCAGTCTCTTGGTCAGTAATACTATTGTTTAACACTAGTTTCTGGGAATGTGGGGCATTGCGGGTCGGATCCACTGATTGTTTTAAATTCATATCCATCCATTCATTCTTCGTCACCACGTTTTGAATTCTGTCAGTGGACGATTTTGGACTTTTAAATTATCATTATATTTTGTCTCATTTCGTACTATTAGGGGCCGATGATCTAGATGTTAGGCCCCTTTAAACAACAAGCATCATCATCATCAACCTTCCTGGAAGACGGCAAACGAATTAGTCGATTCACATTTTAAACATGGAAACATTAATGGTTCCAATAGCACCCTCACGGCATTGTTAACATCAGGGATCCTACTACAAAGTTGCCTGGGTTTAACCTTCCTCGCTCCACCTGGACCACTCTTAACATGATACGTTGCGGAGTAAGAAGTGCTTCTGCTGCTCTACATCACTTGGGCTGGAAAGACTCTCCAGCTTGTGACTGTGGTGCTGAAGTGTAAACCATCCTGCACATTCTGAAGGATTGCCCTCTGCGAGCTTTTGCTGGTTCCATCGAGGACATACATTGTGGGACCCCTGAGCAAATCTCTTGGTTGGAAGAGCTCGAAATTCGTCTGTAAGAGACGGAAAGCCCTCCACATTAACCTTTTTAATGTGGACTTCGTATGTTATTGTTGGAGTAATTAGTCCATAGACTGGTTTGATGCAGCATCCACGCCACCCTGTCATGTGCTAATCCTTTCATTTCTACGTAACTGCTGCCTCCTACATCCGCTCTAATCTGCTTGTCATATTCATACCTTGGTCTACCCCTATCGTTCTTATCGCCTACACTTCCCTCAAAAACCAAAGTCCTGGGTGTCTTAAGATGTTTCCTATCATTCTATCTCTTCTTCTGGTCAAATTTAGCCAAATCGATCTCCTCTTTCCGTCTCGCCTTCAACATTCTTCTGTATCACCACATTTCAAAGGCTTCTATCCTCTTTCTTTGTAAGCTACTTATCGTCCATGTTTCACATCCATACAATGCCACACTTCAGACGAAAGTCTTCAAAAACACCTTTCTAATTTCTATATCAATGTTCGAAGTGAGCAGATTTCTTTTCTTAAGAAAGACCTCCTTTGCTTGTGCTAGTCTGCATTTTATGTCTTCCATACTTTGACCATCGTTAGTTATTTTACTACCCAAGTAACAATATTCATCTACTTCCTGTAAGACTTCATTTCCTGCATCACCTGACTTCGTTCGACTGCACTCCATTACTTTTGTTTTGGACTTATTTATTTTAATCTTGTATATCTAGTTTTTCTGCCTGCTGTCATTTCTTGATTGATGCAGTACTTTTGTATCCATCTCTTGGCACAGGCCAGAGTAAAGTGTAGCTTCCACCGAAGTCCCAGTCAACATCCATGGCTGTGACAATATGGAAGTTGCTGGGGTATGGGTAGTGCTGAGTAATGACATTCGGAGCACGACTAGTGCATCTGAGTGTTATGAAAGGTGCTGCTCACAGGGTCAGTCGTGCTGCAATAGTACTTTCTGACCCAGTGAGGAAAGCAATGGCAAACGACCTCACTCCTCATCTTGCCTAGTACGCCTCATTTTGGTGCTGCCATTTGTTTGTGGGGTTTCCTTATAACCACATAACCTTTGGTGGTGCTATTTGAGGATCCAACCAGCCTATGGGCTGATGACCTAACAGACAGACATCTAGTTTTTAATTTGTTTATGTGTGTCAAGAACGTGTACATGAAGTCGATTGTCATCTGTAGTACCATACGCTAAATAAATAAATAGATTGAAAAACTGCGACTAATTGAACCTCACGCAAAGAGGGAAAATATTGGTAAAAAATTAATAACTACGTTCTACGTTTAGAAAAGTTAAAAAAGTGAATGACTCCTAGCGGTGTGGAGCTTTTCCTGACGACGCGATGTCTACGTTCCGTCACTGTGGTTCTATAATGACCTTCTCTTCTTGGTTGACCAAGAAACTCTTGACCGAAGTTTGTCGACGTGTAAAGTACCATTCATCGAAGAAGTGGAAAACACAGAAGTCTTAATTTCGTTTTATCAAATTCATGAATGCGTGTTTATTGGGTCAGCCAAGATTTTCAGGAGGGATGTTTTATTTAAGAAGTCGCAAGTCTACTGCGATCGTCCGACCTCATTAAGGATGCTAAAAGACAACATCCAATGGCAATTTCTCGTCGTACCTACGGATACACTGTACAGGCCTGTTCACAACATTGTCCTTCGACTGCAAGTATTGTTGATGAATGACGACCGACATTTTGAGGGTGTGTTATAAAGAACATCGTCTTTGCTAAACCTCGATTGTTATGTTAATATTTGCTTGTGTATCGTATGAAGGGCCATCTGTTGGTCATTTTTTGTACTTTATTTTGGTGTCAGTAAAACCCCATTTTATGCTAATCACGTGTGTTAGTTATTACCTCTCTGCCTCCAGTATTCCGTGAAGTATTGCCTCGACAAATGTTAACGGACTTTTGGGTCGCCCTGTACAACAACCTGCTACTTGTACTGACTCATTTTCCCGATCGCTTTATACAATACAAAACACGTAGCAGCCGCATTCACTATGAAATTAGGCAGAACTGGCACAAAAACTCATAAACTGATGGAAAGAATTTAGCTAGCCCACACACCTTCAGTTCATATTTTCGTTCAGTTTCTCGCTCAGTTATTCGGACATTTTTTCGTTCCGATAAACTGAATGTATCCATGATTCTATGCTTTTCAGGGTAACGGAGAAAATGTTCGACTGCCAAGTTTTTTTTTTTTTTTTTTTGATGCGAAATTACCTGGTTCCCAACTCCGTGCTTGCTTCCAAGTCCTCACATGTCGGCACACCGCTTCACTTGTGGCCACCGTTTGAAAGAGAACGCAACTCTTCCCCGCATTTGAGTAGGACGGATTCATTCGTCGCCCTTTTAAGCAATGTCCTTTTATACCGCTGAGTGTGGAACAGCAGGAAGTGTGGAGACAGGAAGTGACTGGAACTGGTTGTTTGAGCCGACTCTTCTCCCCACATTGCCTGGCTTTATGTTCACTTCTCGATCACACTCCGTCCAAACACTTACTATGCGTTATGCGCGGAAGATACATTATTTCTGTTTTAAGAATGATTATTTTCGTTGAGGAGTACTACTGCTTATTTATTGGTTCGATTCGATGTGATTTGTGTATTTATCGTCTACAGAGTCAATTCGACTCCAATTACAGATGATACACTGTGCTACTACTACTGATGATAATGATAATAATAATAATAATAATAATAAAACTTATAGGCTTGATAAAGAAGAAAATAAGGGAAGGACTAGATAGGGCCTGTAGATTAGTACAGAATAAATACAATAAAAGAACGATGTCTCACATAGAAAAGATCAGACACTGTACCACGGTTATCATGCCTGAATGTCTGATACTGAATAAGGCAGGGAAATAGATGAGCTAGAGAAGAAAGAAAAGTCTTGAGAAAGATCGTAGAACCTGAAAAAAGAAATATGGTATATGGAGGAAGAGGAGAATTGAGGATCTACACAGACAGACAGACAGACAGACAGACAGACAGACAGACAGACAGACAGACAGACAGACAGACAGACAGACAGACAGACAGACAGACAGACAGACAGACAGACAGACACCATATGTAAGAGAAGCTTGAAGTTTTATGGGCATCTCATAAGAATGAACGAGTTCAGGTGGATAATATACCGCCTCTTCTATATTCAGTGTAGTAGCAACTGAATAGTAAATTTTAGACGGCGCATAAAACCTAGACATTATCAAGCCATTTACGTAATTGAATTGCTCGTTAGTTGGAGACATAATAGCTGTCTTCTCAAACCAACTCTGTGTCTTAATAGAAATATTTGAAAGATCTATAAAGTCCTGCAGATTTGAGGACAAAACACACAGGTCACTCAAATCAATTTCCCCATTTCTGGTTGGTATTTCACCATTACCTGTGTGAAGCAGAACATCAGAAAAACCCTCATATTGGTTTTTAGTTCCAGTGTGGTTACATCTGGCCAAAGATAAGACCTCTTTAGTGATGCGTTGACTTCAACACCTCTCGTTCCTCTTGCTACAACTGGTGGTATTCGGTGAAAACCTCCCTGCGATCACTCATTAATGTGTTATATTTCGTAAGCCTTGCTTGCACTGTTCTATCTAACGCCTCAACAAAATAATATGGAACCTTCATTCCAAACAATCAACTTGCAATTCCATATTAATTTAGCTGTGTTGCTTTGTTTGCGTAGGTTACAAACGTTGGATGTGTCGTCAGGACAAATCTGTGGGATCTTGAAAGTAGCGTGTGCAGTGCGTCCACCCACCAAGAACGCAGCTGCAATGCTGGACGAAGCCACAGCAAGAGGGATTTTTCTCTGACCTTATTTTAGCGAGCAATAAATTATTTTAAAAGTTTTGCCTGTACCTCCAGGGGCATCAAGGGAGAAAATTTAGCGTTTGTTATTGTTAATCGAGGTCATTACTGTATCATAAACTGTTTTCTGGCCCAAGTTTAAACGAATATCATTTGGAACTGCTTGTAACAGACGGGAGTTATCGTAGGACGTTTCTCGTATGTATCTCTGTTGGCATCTAGGCTTGTGTTGTTTGACAGAGGTAATCCACAGTATATGATGGTCACCAGCATTTACTGTAAGAGACAAAACTATATGACTTACTTGACATAAAGTCTCTTTCATCATAACTTTAATTCCTATATTAGCATCAGCACAATTAAAACGAAATAAAACCAACGACTTTATCACAATATACATTACGCCTATTGCACAGCGCGACCATTCAGTGTAAGATGCAAAATTCATATGATGCGTTCTCGTTTTATAGGCAGCTGCAGCCGTCAAATTCTAAACTATACGACTTGCTTGCTTGACTTAAACTGTGACTTTCAGTCTTATAGGCAGCACCTACATGTTTCTAATCAGCTTCATCTTTTCGTACAAATATTGAAATTTACATGTTTCTATTCAGCTTCATCTCTTCGTACAAATATTGAAGTTTACATGTTTCTATTCAGCCTCATCTCTTCTTACAAATATTGAAGTTTACATGTTTCTATTCAGCTTCATCTCTTCGTACAAATATTGAAGTTTACATGTTTCTGTTCAGCTTCATCTCATCGTACAAATATTGAAGTTTACATGTTTCTATTCAGCTTCATCTCTTCGTACATATATTGAAGTTTACATGTTTCTATTCAGCTTTAGTAAATGATGTTTGCGATGGGAGCAATGCAAGAGATGGGTTGATAATGATCCTGAGTTTCTATCTGAAAGTTCTGAAGCAGAATAGGACTAACCTATACTGTGTGTGTGCCGCTTGCCGTTCTGTTCTTTGCTGCGGATGTGCGGAGAACATATTTTGAAGTACTCTCACCGTTTGCGAATAAAAACGATAAACAGATTTTATTTCTCTTATTTCTGTATTTAGACTGGTATGGTTTTGCTGTTGATTTCTCGGTATAAATTTTATAATCACTTCCAATAACACCTTCTTGAGTTTGTTGGAAGAGTATAATTCTGTTTATTAAGCATTCCAAATTAGTTAACACACTAACATGGGAGGGGGGGGGGGGTATGTAATAACTTCTGGAGAGAGTCGCTGTGAATGTTTCTTTGGCCTTTTCGCATACATTTAGAATATGCACATTTTTATGATTGTGCAAGTTTTGACCCTACATCACCATTTATGTAGCCTACATTAAGTTTCACCTCATCATTTGAGGCTTAATATAAAAGTTCACACCAAACCCCCCCAATAAGTAAGTAATAAAAATTTGAAACATTATTTTTAAGACCCTAATGTATGTAGACGAAAGTTTAGAGAAGTGCGCCTGCATGTAGGTGTGTAATACGAGCACTGGCGCCAAGGCTGACAAACACAAACGGCTATTATTTCGGGTTCTCTACGTGATCATGCAACCCGAGACTGCGAGTTCAAACTACAGTAGATGAGGAGAGTGCAAGGTACACACAAAAACAGGTTTGCAGCCCCATCATTCCCCCGCCAAGTATAAAAACATGCGGCATTGTTCTATGAGACGAAGTGCTTGTGCTGCAGGATTAAACACCTCAACTTTATCAGAACTTAATTTTTGTTGTTGTTGTTATTGTTGTTTGGGTCATCATGTTATAGACTGGTTTAATGCAGCTATCCATGGCACCCTATGCTGTGCTAATTTTTTCATTTCTGTGTAACTACTACATCCTACATTTCCTCTAATGTGCTGACCATATTCATACCCTGGTCTACCCCTACCGTTCTTACCGCCTACACTTCCTTCAAAAACTAACTGAACAAGTCCTGAGTGTCTTAATATTTGTCCTATCATTCTGTCCTTTCTGCTGGCCCCCGCGGTGTAGCGGTAGCGTGCCTGCTCGATTCCGGCCATGTCAGGGATTTTTACCTGCATCTGAGGGCTGGTTCGAGGTCCACTCAGCCTACGTGATTATAATTGAGGAGCTATCTTACGGTGAGATTGCGGCCCCGGTCTAGAAAGCCAAGAATAACGGCCGAGAGGATCCGTCCTGCTGACCCCACGACACCTCGTAATCTGTAGGCCTTCGGGCTGAACAGCGGTCGCTTGGTAGGCCATGGCCGTTCGCGGCAATTGCGCTATGGGTATTTTTTATTCAGTCTCTTATTCTGCTCGAATTTCGCCAAATCCGCTTAGAAGCCACCGTGTAGCATGTAAGTTTCTTAATAACATTACAATTGCCCCAGCTTTGAAAATAAGGATATGAGGAGATGAAGATACAGTTGGAATTCAAGAGGGAAAATTGTTTTTTAGAGGAAGAGGAGTTAGGGATTGGAATAATTTACCAAAGGAGATGTTCGATAAATTTCCAAATTTTTGGCAATTATTTAAGAAAAGACTAGGTAAACGACAGATAGGGAATCTGCCACCTGGGTGACTGCCCTAAATGCAGACTAGTATGTATGTATGTATGTATGTATTTATTTATTTATTTATTTATTTATTTATTTATTTATTTATTTATTTATTTATTTATTTATTTATTTATTTATTTATTTATTTATTTATTTATTTATTTATTTATTTGAAATCGTTCCCCTCTGACCGATTTGATCTGACTCAGTATCTCTTAATTTATAATTCGATCTACCTATCTCACCTTCAGCATTTTTCTGTAACATGTTTCAAAAGCTACTATTTTTCCTCTGTGAACTAGTTATCGTCCATGTTTCACTTCCATACAATGCCACGCTCCCGACGAAAGTCTTCAAAAACATCTTTCTAACTCGTATATCATTGTTCGAGGTGAGCAAATTTATTTTCTTAAGAAAGGCCTTGTCCGCCTCGGTGGTGTAGTGGTTACTGTGATTAGCTGCTCCCCCCGGAGACCCGAGTCCGATTCCCGGCTCTGCCACGAAATTTGAAAAGTTGTTCGAGGGCTGGTACGGGGTCCACTCAGCCTCGGGAGGTCAACTGAGTAGAGGTTTGTTCGATTCCCACCTGAGGCATCCTGGAAGTGGTTTTCCGTGGTTTCCCACTTCTCCTTAAGACAAATGCCGGGATGGTCCCTAACCTAAGGCCACGGCCGCTTCCTTCGCTCTTCTTTGTCTATCCCTTCCAATCTTCCCATCTCCCACCAAGGCCCCTGTTCAGCATAGCAGGTGAGGCCGCCTGGGCGAGGTACTGGTCATCCTCCCCAGTTGTATCTCCCGACCCAGAGTCTCACGCTCTTGGACACTGCCCTTGAGGCGGTAGAGGTGGGATCCCTCGCTAAGTTCGAGGGGAAAACCAATCCTGGACGGTAAACAGATTAAGGAAGAAAGAAAGACCTAACAATATGCATCTATTTCCTTTAACACTCACATTCCTAATGTAATATTTCCTGTATCGCCTGACTTCATTCGACTGCACTCCATTACTTTTGTTTTGGACTTATTTATTTTCATATTGTATCCCTTCTCCAGGACTGTGTCCAAACCATTCACCAATTTCATTACATTATAAACAACTCTCATGTTCCATATAATATTTATTTATTTATTTATTTATTTATTTATTTATTTATTTATTTATTTATTTATTTATTTATTTATTTATTTATTTATTTATTTATTTATCCGTATTTGGTATATTCCTCTCCAAACATCTCGTGCTACATAGATCTTCCAGCCCTTTCATTTTTGCTCATCTAATTTGTTCATTCCACTTGCTGTTAGATGCTAATATATGAGGGGTGATCAAAAAGTTTCCGTTCGACGGCCTGAATCGGGCTAAATCGCATTGAGCACTGAGGCACTGATCCCACAGACGCACCAAGTTGGAGGTCCCCGTGTGGTAAGACACCGGGTAAAGAAGTCCGTTAACCACCTGCTGCACATCCTTCTCCGACAGAAAGCGTCGACGCCTTCAAGGCCTTTTTAAGTGGATCGAAGACGTGATAGTCGCATGGGGACTATAGCGCCTCATCCACCGCCCGCTTGTTGTCCGTAACGGATGAGGCTGGCCTCTCAGATCGATTGGCGTGTTGTGTCGAAACGCGACGCGCACGGAACATGGTACATCATTCCACAACAGTGGTGCCCTATAGACAGTCTCCATTCTCCAATGAATGTCCACCGGCGTTTGTCCTTCGGCAGCCAAGAACAGAATAACCGCATGTTGGTCCTGTTTGGACGCATTTGGTAATAACGTCGCCATAGTTTACATTGCCACACTTAACTCACGCACCTCTACACGACATGACTGCCACATTAATGCCTTTGCCTACATGTCTGTGCATATATACCCACATCCGAGTCGTGCTACCTTGCATGTCCGCTGCAGCAACCCCTCAGGCCTTATAATTCCTAAACATTCTGTTTTGTTGACTCATTCTACATCATCTAACCACCACTTTCCATTTTTCTTTCATTTATTTCCATTTTTTTAACATTCGGAATCTCTTGTGATGCTGCTTTGCATACCAACTGATATTAGAGACAGTAGAAAGATCGTCTGCGAAAACTTGGCCAGGAATTGTTAAGACATGGGCTTCTCATATTATCGTTCCCTTCATGATCCAAACTATCCTTAATAATCATAATTAGACAACGGATTTAGAAGCCTCCGTGGCTCAGGCGGCAGCGCGCCGACCTCTCACCTCTTGGTTCCGTGGTTCAAATCCCGGTCACGCCATGTGAGTTTTATGCTGGACAAAGCAGAGGTGGGGCAGGTTTTTCTCCGGGTACTCCGGTTTTCTCTGTCATCTTTCATTCCAGCAACACTCTCCGATATCATTTCATCTGTCAGTCATTAATCATTGCCCCAGAGGAGTGCGACAAACTTCGGCAGCCGGCACAATTCCTATCCTCGCCTCTACATGGTTGCTTCATTCATTCCATCCCTCACCCTGTCAGTGACTGGAAAACAGGTGGTAGGTTTTTTACAAACTATGCTGAGAAAAGTGGTGTAGCATGCATTTCATTATGCACTTATTTTCATGCTACTAAACTCTTGTACGAAATGCAAACGTAACATTCCTTTATTAGACTCACGTGATTCACCTACGCCAGTATATAAAATCATAATCATGAATAACCAACTGAATGAGAAACAAAAAATCACACTATTATCTGCGAAACTTTTAGTGATATTTCGTTTTACAGGGGTGAGGAGTAACGAGGGAGCTACCCCGGTTCAGGTAATTCTGCCAACTGGATGGAAATTAAATCTGAATTGAATCGATAGTACGATTGATCGATCGATATGAA
The DNA here is from genome assembly GCF_040414725.1 of Anabrus simplex. NCBI lineage: Eukaryota > Metazoa > Arthropoda > Insecta > Orthoptera > Tettigoniidae > Anabrus > Anabrus simplex. Next base: position 80,913,520 of record NC_090275.1, on the reverse strand, counting down.
TTTTTTAAACCTTTGTCATTTTAAGGCAACAACTGTGTCACACACAAATTATATAACATTTCTCGCTGCGAATCTTGTTCCTAGCATGAATTCTCAGAAATATCATTTTCACAATCGTCACTGCTATCTGCAGTACAATTAAGTACAATCTCGTCCACGGCTATTTCCATGACACCGTCGTGCCTCCAGTATTCCTCTTCCACTTCTTTCACCTTTCTGCAATGCCCCTTCCAATCTGAGGCAGATACTGAATGGAATGCCTCGATGGTCAGTCGTCGTAAGTTAGCTGCTGACATGTCTCCGTAATATTTTCCTCACTCATGCTCAATCCTAACCTATATTTTGCTTTTGCTGTTTTAACAACAACAATACGTAAAGTTTTGCAGTTATACCGCCAGATGTCACATGGCGATGTATAATCGATTCATAATTGTGTGTCAAACGTTGCCAAATACAGTCGAGACAATACGCGACAGTCTGCGAGATATCGATGGACAGCGACTGACCTGGAGTTACTGATTCTGTCATGAGAGCTCGTGCATTTGTTTGTGAGGTTTTTGGCGTTATTTATGCGTTTGCAATAAGTTGGCATAACTGAATAGTAGCGTGTGTCATTCCTTTATATCTCCTCTCAATATGAGTGGAAAGATATGTGCTGTGTTCGGCTGCATTAACTATGAAGTGCAGAAGGATTCGCGGTCTTTCTCCCGTCTCCCTCGTGACAAGAAAATGTAAGTAAATATTGTTCATGCATATACAGTATATTCTTCCAGGTACAAAACTTCTGACCTGCGCGACCCATATTTTAATTGGCTTAAAATATAATCAGCTTATTTTATTGTATAGTGCAGCAGTTAATCGTCAATACCGATGTATTGTTATAGATATTATCTCTGGGTTTTGATTTAATTAAGGAAAATGCATATGCATATGAGTGTGGGTGGTTGTGTTCCAAGTTACCCCATTTAGAATGCCGTAATGCGTTGTCAAGCACTGAAGAAAATATGGTTGACTTAAGAAATGTACATATTTTGTTGAAACACTATGAGGATGCAAATTTGCTTTACCCTAATGTAATGGCAAGTATTGCATCTAGGGAAATTTTGAATGTTTGTTGAGACTAAATTTATAGATTTTCTTTCTGTTAGTAGGATTCAGGTTAAGATGAAAATCGTCCAGCTCTTAAATGTTAATTGATTGAATCATGTGTATAAGGAATGTGCCGATATTTTTATTGACAAGTGTCTTAATGTGATGATACTATGTTGTTAAATGATAAAAGAGACAAATATAGCCGTGAAAGTTCAGGCAGGAATGCTACAGCTAAAAAAGTAATGATCGTCGCCATAAGACCTATCTGTGTCGGTGCGACGCAAAGCCCCTAGCAAAAAAAAAAAAGTAATGCATAAATGAAAGATCAAGCCCTTTCACACCAGTTACATGTTTAATTTCAATCTTTAAATAATAGCCTGTTAAATAATTCTTCATTTATTTATCCAGAATTGCTTTAGCAACTTTAAAGTTAATATCTTAATAACACTTTCTTTCTAGACGTAATTTATTTATCCATTTTCATATATGAATTTCCATTGATATTTGCATTTAGCGCGAATTTCCAGGTCATACCACTAGGAGCGCCACTTGCGCATTGTCTCCCATTTTAACAAGGCTAAATGCGGAAGTGTCGCGTATTGTCTCTACTTTATTTGACGTTGCCAATACGAATCTCGAATATAACCGAGTTCTACAGATTCAACACTAGGGAGTCGAAGTATCACTAAAAGTTTCGCGGATAATACAGCTGCGGCTGTTCCACTAGTACACACAATCCGTGCATAGTTCGTGAGACGTACCAGTGTTCACTGTTAAAACATGCGCACATCTCCTATATAAGACGCAGTGTACTCCTTAATGCACACGATAAATCAGTTAGTAAGGTTGTAAGAAAACAGTGTTAAAAAAAATACAAACGTGAAGAAACACAACACTTGACTACCTGCCGGCAAAAACGTTGTAACCCTCAAAATGTAACTTTTTCAGGAGAGAAGGAAAACAAATAAGCAAGTGAATTGTTTGTGAGTGCTTATTCTGCCATTGACAATTAGTTTAAACGAGTTCACTATTTAGTGATGCATAATAGTTTTGACAATGTGCGACTTTAAAATCAAGATATAAGAGATGATCGTTGGACGTCCGTGCAAAAAGGTTGCAACTGTAACGGAAGTAGCACATTTTTGCGGAATACAACGTTTATACTATTGCAAATATTTATAGCTTTTAATATCATTTACTTCTTTTATTCTGTATAAAAATAATGAAACATAAACCACACTTCTAATTTCCAGTACCCATTGTTAGAGCTTCCCATTGTTTAACAGAATTCATTGAACACAAGCAGTATTGTTGCGAGAATGTTTTGCAATGATGAATAAACATTACATTGTCACTTCACTTTGTCTTTAGGTTCTCATAAAAACTTAGATATTTTTCACGAATCTATCGACACATGTCTAGCAGATAAGCTTTCTTTTCCGCAGATACAGGTAATACCTCGTTTAATGAATACAATGAGCAATCTGTAAAGAGAGCAAGACAGTATATATAATACCTTATATACGTATATAATACAGTCGAGAATAAAAACTCTGATTACGCATTAAAATATAAGACATATGAATCTCCCATTAAATACATTGACTTTCTTACATTGGCTAACAGCGTTTTAGCACCCGCCTGTTCAGCGGGGATTTTCCCAGGCACTGATTTGTTATTGTGGGCCAAATATGGTTGCCCCGAATTCCGCTTTTCATTCCTCTTCCATTTACTATATTTAATTTTGCGTTTTCGTTGCACACACTCGGACTTGGCGACACACGACTTTCCTCCTCCATTGATACTACGTTCCTACACCCGCACGACCCGTGGTGAAATTTAAACAAAAGAAAAAAGGCGCTTAACGTACATGTTTGCCAACATAACATCCTACATGCCTCACTCTGACCGCATACATCGTTTATGCATGGACACCCAGCATTCTTGAATACTGCTTGTGAAACACGTTAAAATATGCAGTCGCTTAAGTGCAGCCAGTATCCAGTATTCGGGAGATAGTAGGTTCGAACCCCACTGTCGGCAGCCCTGAAAATGGTTTTCCGTGGTTTCCCATTTTCACACCAGGCAAATGCTGGGGCTGTACCTTAATTAAGGCCACGGCCGCTTCCTTCCTACTCCTAGCCCTTCCCTGTCCCATCGTCGCCGTAAGACCTATCTGAGTCGGTGCGACGTAAAGCAACTAGCAAAAAAAAAAAAAAAAAAATGCATAATAAAAATTGAAAACTTGCTCAGTAAATCCGAAATTTGAAATGTATGCACTAATCTCAAATATAAGTAACCTTAATTAAACTTAATAATTCGTCCGATTTCACTTTCAAACGCACTTGCTTGTCGGTTTTAGAGGTCTACATATCGCTAAATACTACTATTACTACTACTACTACTACTACTACTACTACTACTACTTACGTGTTATGCATATGCTATGAAAGGAAGGGCGGTTGTAGATTAGGCTTCGGCTGGTCCGTGTGCTCTGCACTCCGACCGACCAACCGATCAGTGGAGGGGTGGCCGCGGCTCTGCCGTGGCTCTACGCCTCTGCATTCGGGAGACGGAGAAGGGCTGGCCCCACTGTCGGCTGTCCTGAGAATGGTTTTCCGTGGTTTTCCACTCTCCTGCTCTAAGGCAATGCCGGGACAGTTCCTAGTATAAGCCACGGCCGCCAACCCTCTCATCTTCTCTGCACATCTCCTTCACCGTAACAAATCTCCTGGCCTGAGAGACGGCATTACCGTCTAGGAGGCCCGCCTCCCCCTTCAGGGGAGGAATGAAAATATTTTAGTAGTAGGCAAACAATTTGCATATAAATCCATTGTCTAATCATGTCTGTGTCTGTTAGGTCATCAGCCCAGAGGCTGGTTGGATCCTCAGATAACACCACCAAAGGTTATGCGGTTATAAGGAAACCCCAAAAACCAATGGCAGCACCAAAATGAGGCGTACTAAGCAAGATGAGGAGTGAGGTAGTTTGCCATTGCTTTCCCCAATGGGTCAAAAAGTACTATTGCAGCACGACTGACCCTATGAGCAACACCTTTCATAACACTCAGATGCACTCGTCATGCTCTGAATGTCAGAACTCAGCACTACCCATAACGCAGCAGCTTCCATATTGCCACAGCCATGGCCTGTGCCAAGAGATGGATGCAAAAGTACTGTATCCATCAAGAAATGACAGCAGGCAGTGTCTAATCATAATCAACATTATTGTTGATTAAAAAAATAATAAATCCCCATAAGGAAACATTTTAATTTTATCAACCGGGCGAGTTGGCCGTGCGGTTAGGGGCGCGCAGCTGAGAGCTTGCATGCGAAAGATAGTGGGCTCGAATCCCACTGTTGACAAAAAAAATCATCGATTGCAGATGTTAAAAAGATTCACGACCTTTAGGCCGTTTCTATCGTATAATTAACAGCGTTTTGCACCCCTGCTTTAGCCCATTATTGAATGAATCTCTCCTATTGTTAAGTCTTGCTTTACTTTAATTGCTATCCACGGTCAATGAAACGGCGTATGGCTTTTAGTGCCGGGAGTGTCCGAGGACTCTTGATTTGACTCCCGTAGGCGACCTGCGCGTCGTGATGAAGATGAAATGATGATGAAAACTACACATACACCCAGCCCTCGTGCCAGCGAACCGGACCTAACCACTGTGTAGACTACAGAGGCTTGCCGTAAGGATCACCCCTATCTCATAACGTGAGATTCTAATAATCGTGGCTAACTTGGTGAGCAGCTTGTAGCGATGTCACTTGGCCATTTCGCCGCTGTGTGTATGGCTTCCAGCACTCAAATCACCTGCTAGACTGCGAAGGTGGTCTGCGCAGTACGCTAAAGCAAGCAATTCTCTTACGCAAGAGAGGTCAATATAGCACAGTCACGATACAAGAAGATTAAATCCCATTACTCAAATTAAGAAGCCTCTTACTTTAATTGTTTTGACGTCGAAGCTTTTAATTATTTCCTAGAAATCAAGAAATAAGATCTCTCGCAAAAAAAAAAAATAATGATGTAAGAAATTCAACAGAATTGAATGTCATATTGGTGATACAAAGCTGGAACAGGTAGATAATTTTAAGTATTTAGGTTGTGTGTTCTCCCAGAATGGTAATATAGTAAGTGAAATTCAATCAAGGTGTAGTAAAGCTAACGCAGTGAGCTCGCAGTTGCGACCAACAGTATTCTGTAAGAAGGAAGTCAGTTCCCAGACGAAACTTATATTTTCATCGGTCTGTTTTGAGACCAGCTTTGCTTTACGGGAGCGAAAGCTGGGTAGACTCAGGATATCTTTTTCATAAGTTAGAAGTGACAGACATGAAAGTAGCGAGAATGATTGCTGGTACAACAGGTGGGAACAACGGCAGAAGGGTAGTCGGAATGAGGTGATAAAGGCTAAGTTAGGAGTTAACTCAATGGATGAACGCATAAACCGGCCATGGTGGTGGGGTCATGTGAGACGAATGGGGGAGGATAGGTTGCCCAGGAGAATAATGGACTTCGTTATGGAGGGTAAGAGGAGTAGAGGGAGACCAAGATTACGATTGTTAGACTCAGTTTCTAACGATTTAACGATAAGAGGTATAGAACTAAATGAGGCCACAGCACTAGTTACAAACAGGGAATTGTGGCGACGTGTAGTAAATTCACAGAGGCTTGCAGACTGAATGCTGAAAGGCATAACGGTCTATAATGTATGTATGTACGTATGTATGCATGCATGTATGTATGTATGTATGTATGTAATAATAGCAGATATTGAAAAACAAGAACGGAAAATTCTTATGAAAATTTGCGGCGCCATACAAGAAAATGCGGACTTGGATCAAAAGGCGAACTACAGACCTCTCACCGCTGGATACCGTGGTTCAAATCCCGGTCACTCCATGTGAGATTTGTACTGGACAAAGCGGAGGCGGGACAGGTTTTTCTCAGGGTACTCCGGTTTGCCCTGTCATCTTTCATTCCAGCAACACTCTCCATTATCATTTCATAGGATTTATCAGTCATTAATATGTATCACTTTGGGAGTGGCGACCCCTTCGTACTAATAGCCTATATATGGATCATTCATTACATCCCTGACCCGGTCAAAGACTGGACAACAGGTTGTAGGTTTTCATCAAAGTGTGAAATATGTACATTAAATTTTAGTAAATAACAGTGAAATATGTAATATTCATAAAATAAGTAATAATATTAATAACAAGATTAATAAAAATCGTATGTTTCTTGTATTTTGATTTATGGTTATGATACGAGACATTAAAATTGTTCTAAACGCCTCCATATTTTATGACAAAGTCATCGTAGTTGCTTTAGATAACGTATACAGTCTACTATTCTGTAATTTTGACAGCATTAAATTATCAAATTAAAGACATAATGACAATATTTAAAAATGATCTTATTCACTGTAAATTGCGGAGTATAGCCTATAACAAAATGTATTGTTGTAGCTAATTTCCTGTCGCCCTCGTGCCCTGAAAATGAAACTAATGAATCTGTCTTTAAACATCTCCCTACGAACCTACTACGCTGGCGCAGCAGGGGGCGCGTCCCAGGTGGCGGACTTGAGGGAAATAAAATACCTCTCGCGGACCAAACACACAATCCCCTGTGGATGGGGGATGCAGATGAAGAATACACCCACGGTATGTCCTGCCTGTCGTAAGAGGCAACTAAAAGGGGTCACCAAGGGATGATCAAATTAGAACCATGATACTATTTGTAATTACTACCACCACTCAGGGAACACCATGGGTCGCTTTTACTTGCACGTAGTACCACTATGTTAGGTACATAAAATAGGTTTGTGATTAGTAGCGACAGAGTGTGCTTAGAATGCATTTTACAGTACCTATCACTATATGAGCGACGCCATGGTTCTGCCTTGCCTCTGATTAGTACCCACTACGTGAGATACACCACTGGATAGTGCGAGTCCCTGTGGTTAGTACACTTATATGAAGAGCACCATAAGATTGCGTTGCCTGTAAATAGCGACACAATGTGCGAAACACCATAGGTCTCTGTTACATGTGCGCATTACATTACTTCTGAGTAGTACCATAATGTGTGGAATACCGCGAGTCTACACTATTTTTGATTAGTACCGTAACAAGACAAATACCATGGTTCTACTTCCATGGCGATAAGTACCATTATGAGGGGCCGATATCCTGTATTTTGGATCCGTTGAGACTACAAGTATCATCGATTCAGTACAGTATTGTGCTTTAGAAGCAGTCCCTTGGTCAGTAATAATATTGTTTAACGCTAGTTTCTGGGAATGTGGGGCATTGCGCGTCGGATCCACTGATGGTTTTAACTTCATATCCATCCATTCATTCTTCGTCCTCGCGTTAAACATCCCTATTAAGTGGCGTAAATAATACGGTGACCTTTTTTTTTTATCGTGATGTGCAGCGTTCCACCAAGTATTTCTCTATGCTTTCCATTGTGATGTTTTGGCGCTGATCCGAAAATAAAATCTCTTGCCTGAAAGTTAAACGAGCTGACACAATGTTGCTAGATATGTACAGAAATGTTCCATTCTTCACATAACGTAGGCTATAAAAAACATAATACAGTCGAACCTCGATATCTCGAACCTCCATTACTCGAATTTTCGGTATCTCCGTCCGGTTCCATGGCTAAATGGTTAGCGTTCTGACCTTTGGTCACAGGGGTCCCTGGTTCGATTCCCGGCAGGGTCTGGAATTTTAACCATAATTGGTGAATTTCGCTAGCACGGGGGCTGGCTGTATATGTCGTCTTCATCATCATTTCATCCTCATCATGACGCGCAGGTTGCCTACGGGAGTCAAATGAAAAGACTTGCATCTGGAGAGCCGAACTTGTCCTCGGACACTCCTGGCACTAAAAGCCATACGCCATTTCATTTTTCACTTAAACTAGCAGTTTCCCGCTGGCTCCGCCCGCAATGTACAATGTATGGTGTTGTTCGTTACTATCCTCACGGATGTATTTGCAAAGTACCGACTTAATGAAATAAAGCACATGATCTGCTGCGGTAATAGAATGTAATATTGTGTCAAGAAAACACTTGAAAATACATTACACAAAGAAATTGAATTAAACGTTCCTTGGAACAACACTACGCGCCGAACTATTAAAAAGTCCTTCAAAAATCTTCGTCATTGAGACGAATGTACTCATAACTATTCTCATAATCTACCAATGTAAGTAGTTATTACTTCAAAAGAAAGCGCTTGATCCACTGAGCGTTTTTAGACCAAAACGAACTGCGTACCTCAATTAGAACGAAAGATATGATTGGTTCAATAAGAAAAAAAATTGAAATGAGACGTCAAATTTAATGTCCACTCATAACTTTGCCCAGAATGAACCAATTTGAATAGTTAAGAGCTGAAATGAAAGAACCTGATCCACTGAGTGTTCTTAGGCCAAAACGAACTCCGTACCTCAATTAGAACCAAAGATATGATTCCTTCAATGATACAAAAAATAGAAAAAAATGAAATAATTTGAGGAAGGTGGAAGTTAAGTTATTTATAGTACCTGATGACAAATTTGTGCATGAATACCTTTCAGTTAAAACAAAAATGAAGGAAATCGACCGGATAGAATGGCCGGACTGACTGACTTTAGTTTTCTTTTCTTTACGTCGCACCGACACAGATATGTCTTATGGCGACGATGGGATAGGAAAGGCCTAGGAATCGGAAGGAAGTGGCCGTGGCCTTAATTAAGGTACAGCCCCGGCATTTGCCTGGTGTGAAAATGGGAATCCACGGAAAACCATCTTCAGGGCTGCCGACAGTGGGGTTCGAACCCACTATCTCCCGGATGCGAGCTCACAGCTGCGCGCTCCTAACCGCACGGCCAACTCGCCCGGTAAGAAGTTACTTTAATAAGGGTTATAATTAAAGTGATGGTGTAAAAGAGTTAGTTTGTACGTTTTAAATACTGTTAAAAAATGTATTCGGTATAAGCCCGTAGATACGTATGATTCAATTATGTGCTATGCATGCTCAAGAACGGTATTCTCTATATCTCGAAATTTCGATAACTCGAAATAAAATCTAGCTCGATATTCGAGATATCGAGGTTCTACTGTATAATCGTATCAGAAGCGCAGTTCCCTGACATTTTTCACTTTCAGTTCTACAGGTAAAGGAAGGGAATGTGTAACTGCATAAGAATTCGGGCCCACCACATGGGGTTGGCGTGAGGAAAGGCATCCGGCCGTAAAACAGGGCCAAATCCACATGTAATAGAGTTCGTAGATAAACAGAAAAAGAAGAAGAATTAATCGTGGAGACAGCCTTGGTCAGTTTGCTTTGCGTCCCAATGAAACAGTATATTAGCCTATCCTCGAAATGCTTCAACTGGTTACTGGTGGCACGCAGCTTACGTTAGTGCGCTTGAGTTGTGCATCACTGCGTTACGTGATCTGTCGCGTAAAATTCCAACAAAGAAGGCACTGACCTTTAGCGACAGCGTTTCCGGAGCTATGGACCTCCGCTCTCCCGTTTAGGGCTGTCACGTTTGGCTGTCTCAGAACGTCCTCTGCTGCTGTACCTGCCGTGTTTTATACTACCAAAAAAAAAACCAAACCAAGCCAAACCACATGGCACTACAGCCCTTGAAGGGCCTGGGCCTACCAAGCGACCGCTGCTCAGCCCGAAGGCCTGCAGATTACGAGGTGTCGTGTGGTCAGCACGACGGTTCCTCTCGGCCGTTATTCTTGGCTTTCTAGACCGGGGCCGCTATCTCACCGTCAGATAGCTCCTCAATTCTAATCACGCAGGCTGAGTGGACCTCGAACCAGCCCTCAGGTCCAGGTAAAAATCCCTGACCTGGCCGGGAATCGAACCCGCGGCCTCCGGGTAAGAGGCATGCACGCTACCCCTACACCACGGGGCCGGATTTTATACTACCGACAGAACTTAAAGGAAGATGATCGTTCGGTTCTGGACCGCGATGAATTTGTGCAGAATTTTGAGCAGCTCTGCCAACAGAGGAGACAATATTCTCACTTATTTATTTTAAAAATATATTTCCATACATATTCCTACACAGGTAGCCCGAGTGACGTTCTGGAACCAACAGAGGAAGCCATACAGTGGATCACCCAACTGGACATTCTGCTATAAAACATGTTTTTTGTCTGTCTATATTTGTAAATATTGTATACTTGTATTGTATATATGTATCTAACTTGTTGCCATACACCAATAATAATCCATACATTCTACAGGTGTGGAAAGTAAAAGGGCACAAGTCGGTGAAGACCATAGTAAAGTAGTGAAAAATCATTGTATTTGTCATCACAATTTCGACAGATAAACTTACTATGTGCAGTGAATGTTGTTAAATTATTAGTAACTAGTTATTTTTTAAAAATTTTAATTCTTGCGATGAATTGCATGACTGCAAATTCACTTCAAGTTGTCGTAAGGGTAAACTCAGAAACTACTCGTGTGACAAGAATGATATTTTTACACCTTGTACTCACAGCATGTATCTACAAATTAGGCTACTATCAGGAAATTTGGTAAAATGTGTTTTTTGTTTTTGTTTTGGGTGGGGGAGTTAAATGATTGTTATTAAAAGTTTATACATTTTGCCGAATATTTTATGGCATATTTTTTCATAAATAAAGAGCTTCACTTGTGATTGTAGTCTACTTTTAAGACAATTGCACACTAAGGCTGTGTGCCAAATTTCATTGGTCTATCATTAACGGCTACAGGGAGAGTAAAATAAATATTCTAAAAAATACAGTTTTACAGGAAGGCTCTTCAAAATAAAAATATAAGTTTATGACCAGCCTGTAGAGTCTCAGTGAATTCCAGCACCATATTCTCATGACTGAGGGCACTGCCATCTTCCTGCTGTCTTTTCCTATTCCTCCTCTTTGTTCTGGCTTCCTTAGAGCTTTCCACCACGTTCCTATCAACATCACTTATCCTACGACAATCAATTTCAGTCAGTGCTGAAACCATATTATCCCCTGAAGACATTCATTAGTACTCTAAAACTTTACACCTGGATGCAGCACGTTCATTGAAGTAGGTAACTGCATCCCAAACACCCAATTTTAGTGCAGTAAGACCTGCAAATACCACTTTTGCCACACGTTCCCAAATACTGTGATGGAAACTCTCATTAGAGTTTTGTGGTTGTCCATGTGAGCTTTTCTGCAAGAGTCTTTTGTCACTAAGGTCTCGATAAACAAATTTTATGGTTTCAATAACAGCGTAAGGCAATGAATGTTTGTATGAGAATAATTTTTACCCTCAGTCTTTGCGTTTTGGTACCCACACCAGGAGTTTGACATTTAAAGGGGGGCGTAGCTAGTTAGTGCAGGCATTATTGAAAGCAACATTCAGGGCCAACATTCTGTAAGAAAACTTCAAAGAATGATAATACACAAAAGTCCAAAAAGCTATTTAAAAACGATTTCCATACATACCATGGTTCTAAAGGCGTGGAAAGTAAATGCTTCCACTGTGCGTAAGCTTGGCGCCAACACGGGAACTGTTTGAGTTAGACCTGACAGAATTTTATGATAATAATAACCATTTTGCCGTGAAGTCAACTGTAGCATTATAATTTAATTGCTGACAAAACGTTTTGGCAAAAAAAAAAAGTGTCTTATGACTGGGGGACATCCGATAATTTGTGTAAAGTAACGCAACAAAATGTGTGACAGAAGTGTAACCATAGCAACCGTGCAGGCTGTGATATAAGGTATGGATGGATTGTCCGACAATGTTACCTAGCAACCGAGCAGGCTGTGATATAGGGTATGGATGGATTGTCAGACAATGTTACCTAGCAACCGTGCAGGCTGTCTTATGGCTGGTTGACCTCTGAAATTAGCCGCCTTTGCCCCCAGGAGTTAACCTGGTACTCATTTTTGGTGTAGGCTGAGTGAACCTCAGGGCCATGTGCACCTCCCGAAGTGGAAATCCTACTAGACATGGCAGCTGAGTGTTTTGAGTCCAGCTGCCCTTCTTTGGACCACATTATCCTTAGAAGGAAGTAATTCTCTATCACCGGAAATCGAACATCGATCGTCAAGGCTGGTAAGCCAACTGGTAAGAGTCTTTGCCATTGTACCGGTAATATTAATAATAATAATAATAATAATAATAATAATAATAATAATAATAATAATAATAATGAGCATCGTGACTTTAGGGACTTCCCGGGATGTGAAGTAGACAGCTGGTGCAAAGTGGTCGGATGAACGCCGCGCTCCACACACCGAGCTAATGAAAACCTACTGTATAAATCGAAAACTGAGTAAACGCCAGAATGTATAGTGAAACTTATCGTGGTTCCTAGTTGGCCGGTTAGCGAATAATAATAATAAAAAAAAAATAATAATCATAATAATAATAATAATAATAATAATAATAATAATAAAATCGGGTTAGAAGGTGGAAATAATCGGCTGTAGTCTATACATAGTAACTGATCCGGCATTTTCCTGGAAGTGAAAATGGGGCACCACAGAAAACCATTCTCAGGACAGCGGACGGTGACGTTCGAACTCACTCGCCCCCCGAATGTACAATTTGCTCCGCGGTGTGGGCCTCGTAGCTATGGGGTCAAACCTCACCATGGGCAGCACAGAAGGTAGTTTTCTATGGTTTGCCGTTTTCACTCCAGGTATATGCCAGGGATATACTTTAATTAAGCCGGGTTGAGTGGCTCAGAGGGTTGAGGCGCTGACCTTCTGACCCCAATTTGGCAGGTTTGATCCTGGCTCAGTCCGGTGGTATTTGAAGGTGCTCAAATACGTCAGTCTCGTGTGTCGGTAGATTTACTGGCACGTAAAAGAACTCCAGCGGGACAACATTCCGACACCTCGGGGTCTCCGAAAACCGTAAAAGTAGTTAGTGGGACGTGAAGCAAATTCACTTTGAGTTCGTGGTCACTTCCTTCGTATCCCATAGGGCTGGTGGACGAGGACTAGGAAGAAAGTGACCGTGGATGTAATTAACGACAGGCTTAGCACTTGCCTGGGGTGAAAATGCGAAATCACCGAGAAAACTACTTGCAAGATATCCTCCGTGGTGTGTTTAAATTTCAGTAAATATTGTGATTAATAATATTGAAAGGTTGTGTTGCTGATGATGATGATGGATTATTGTTATTTATCCAGAAATCACCTTGGGCCTACTCTGATGTAATCTCTCTCTTTCTCTGTAATATTAAAAAACAGAACATCTGCACACCTTCTCTTCTTATTCTCCTTCTTATTCTTCTCCTGCTCCTTTTTCTTTGTGTTCTTCTTCTTCTTCAAGTACCATATTGGGCTCCCCAGATGTTGGCGATCATCCTGGAGAAAGCACCCCTTTCTTTAGTTAACTTGAAGAGTTGTTCTGCGTTGTTGATGCATATCCAGTCTTTGATGTTTTAGAGCAACGAATTATAGAGGGGTGTAGATGTTTTTTATGTCACAGGGGGAGAGAGAGAGAGAGAGAGATTACATCAGAGTAGGGCCAGGGTGATTCTTAGATCAATAATAATAATCCATCATTATCTATAATTCAATTTCTTCTAACTGGTATTTGCTCCTGTAGAATTCGTGGCTCTAAAGCATTAAGGACTGAACATGTATCAATTATGGGGCTTAATGGTAGGAGCACTTTCCACAGTAAGTAGGTTTTTAAAATTGCATTTCTCTAACAGATTTTGCATGCAAAAATCCAGAATCCTTATTTTGGTAATCGATCTTTATGTTAGCACAATATTGAACAGTAGGATAAAACAAATTGAAGTAATAATATTCAAATGTTACATTGAAAATACACTAGTGTACATGCACAGTGTATAATAAGAAATTAATGTATATTGGATATTTAAATGCTTCATGTACTGTACAATGGTACTTTACCAGTTACTTGCTGCGGTCATCTGAATCTGCGCTGTTATAGTCCACAGCATCCAAAGAGGCTACTGAACATGCTGTACCTGATACGGAGGCAGACAGTAGCCGCAAGGAAATTTGAAACAAGCCATTTGTTGGGTTGGTGCCTAATTATAGCACCGTAAACATGCATTCGTGTTTACTAATCAGGGACAGTTACTACAGGAGTATCCCATGCACGATTTCATTGAACAGCGTCTTACGCCTTACTAATTACTCCGATGAGAATTGTTGCGTCACTACTTTCGAAACTTGCTCATTGCAATGTATCACGAAGATCATATATCTTCTTTGGGGTATAGTGCGCATTGATATTACCCAAATATCACTATAAAATTTGTCACAAATGGAACATAATAATTGCTTTTACACATATCAAGTGAAAAATCTGCGGCAAATTAAGAAATATTTGATTTTTGGAGAATATTATGTATACGTACTTTACCACTTTACAAGTACATTTGGTGTTGCGCTCACAGTGACACACGTATGTCTTTTGTCTTACACTTTCAACAATTTCGTGTGTGATATCTGTGTTCACTGAAGTTCTTTGCTTTCGTTTCATTGCTTCACTTGTCAGTGACATCATTTCATGAATTGTATCGCGATATGCAATATTTAATAGGCGACAAAATGGTATGGCCAATGTACATAAGAAAAATTCAGTGGACTAGTGATTTATTGGTCCAGGGATCGAGCTACTTTCGTTCGAACAGAAATAAAAATATTTATTGGTCCAGGGATCATGCTATTTTTCTGTTGACCTCCATTTTGCTGTTTGAACTGGCCGCTCTAGTCATCTGGACAAAGATAATGAGAATCTACAGACATAGCACTCCCATTCCACGGTGCTAGCGCTGGACCTGAAGAAAGTAACAAAAGACGGCACCAGCAGCGGAGTACGACATAAACCAGTCCTGTCTACAAGCCTTAAGTATGTTTTCATATTTCTCAAATAACGACGGTATTTCTTAATTTGCCGCAGATTTTTAACTTGATATGTGTAAAAGCAATTATTATGTTCCATTTATGACAAATTTTATAGTGATATTTGGGTGATACCAATGCGCATCGTACCCCTTCTTTGTTTATTCCGTAACTATAGCAATACGGAGACAATGTTTTTACGCGTATTACCGACGTCGGGGAGTTGCTTACAGGCCCCTAAAGTCTACTTCAGTTCACTTGTACAAGTTACCTGATGCGTGCATACATTAGGCGGTTGAAAAGGCACTACTTCAGTGTTTATGCATTTCGTTATCTTTAACTTCACTTTCTTCTATGTCGGATTAACTGAAGACGAGTCACCGGTTCAAGAAAACTATCACGTTTATACATGTTCAAGTTCCAACGATAGCACAGAAACGAAGAAGAAGAAGAAGAAAAAAAAAGCCGTTTCCTTATGTGAAACTGAATGCTATATCAAGGAGAACAGCAACTCTACGTTAAAGCAACTTGTAGCCGCAACATTTTTAGCCACCAAGACCTGCGATAACGACTAATGTGACGTCACTGACTGTACACTTTCTATTTCAACGTACAAATCCAAAGCCGCAGTATGTTTGGAGACAAAGGCCACGGTACACTTTGTATTTCAACACTGTTTGTACGAATCCACAGACGCAGCATATTTGGCAACCAAGGCCTACAATAACGACTAATGTGACGTCACTGACAGTACACTTTCTATTTCAACACTGTTTGTACAAATCCACAGCCGCAGCATATTTGACAACCAAGGCCTACGATAACGACTAATGTGACTCCACTTCCGTCACAGGTTTTAACGTGTTACGTTACACATATTTCCGGATGACCCCCAGTTCAGTCGTGAAATTACTAGCCCCAGTGTGGCAGTGGGCTCATCAGTTGGAGGCTTGCAGTGTCTCACGGGCGCACTTTCCGTTAGCGTCTTGGAAAGGTGTGGCAATACAACTGATGAGCCCACTGCCACACTGGGGCGAAACGCTGGTAATTTCACGATTGAAAAGGTCTAAAGGGTTTGAATGTTTATAACATTTACAATCGTTAAAATAATAATAATAATAATAATCGTATGGCCTCAGCTATCGTGTGCAGACATTTCAATTTGACGCTACTTGGCTGTCTGCTCGTCAATTTCGACGTTCCGTTTTACTCTAGGCCCCCCACTAGATGGCAGACCGAGTAAACCGAAACTCTCTTGGGCGTCTATGGCTGAGATTTAATGAATTTTGTCGGGTAAACACCAGATGTGTCACCAGAGATCTTTTACATGCCGACATCGTACGACATGAAGTGTCGAATGGACTTTTTCCGCCCTTCAAAAATCCGACTACCTCTGCCGGGTTTGAACCCGCTATCTTGGGATCCGGAGGCCGACACTCTACCGCTGAAATTAATTTATAGTTTCCTTATGCTAGCCCACTTGCATTTGTTTTGCTTGATTCAGTTTCATACCATTCTGGGAGAATACATACACTTAATACTTGTAATGATCCTTCTGTTCTGATTTGGTTTTCACAATCTGACATATCTTCATTACTGGCATCACTAATTTATATTTCAGAATTAATATTTTTTCTTGAAGTGTTGTTTTTTAAATATCGCTTCATTGTTTTGACATAAGTTATGTCTTATGATTGGAGGTCAACAGAAAATTTGTGTAACGTACCGTAACGCGACAAAATATGTGACTGAAGTGTAACCATAGCAACAGTGCAGGTAGTGATGTATGGATGGGTTGTCAGATAATGTTACCTAGCAACCGTGCAGGCTGTGTCTTATGGCTGGTTGCCATCTGAAATTAGCAACCGTTGATGGATGGCCAGGAGACATATTTATGATCATTTGATTTTTGCAAAGAGAAAAATTGTTTCTCTTTCCTAAATGGCAGATGCCGCCCACCCTCATCGGAGGGTCTGCCTTACAAGGGCTGCGCTGGGCTAGAAATAGCCACACGGAAGTATATATTTTCTTGTTTCCGAATTTGGCTGCCTATGGACCGCATTGAACTTACGGCTTTCTCTTCTTCTTCTTCTTCTTCTTCTTCTTCTTCTTCTTCTCCTTCTTCTCCCAGAATCTCTTCATTCTTTCACTTCTGATCTTCCTTTCTTTCTCAGATATGACCAGTTTGGGTCTACATTTTGGTGGTTTCTCCTGGAATGTTTTGATGCTGTCCACTCGACTTCTAAATTCTTTTCTGTTGTGAACCATATCCACTGTAAGACCACTTTCTATTGCATCTCTTTTTACCTCTTCCACCCACTTCGTCGAAGCTTTTAGTCCAGTGATGCACTTGAATATTTTCTTAGTTAGCCGTTTCTCATCCATTCTTTCTAGATGCCCATAGAATTTTAGCCTTCGCTTTCTCATGGTGACAGTGATTTTTTCGGTGTATTTATAGAGGTCATCATTTTTCCTATTCCTCCACTCCCCATCAGCATTTTTCTGTGGTCCTAAAATTTTCCTTAAGATTCTCCTCTCCTTTTTTTTTCCGAGATCTTGAAGCTCACCCTTTTTATTCATTGCCAGGCTCTCTGAAGCGTAGAGACCCTCTGGCTTTACCACTGAGCTGTAGTGTCTACGTTTCGCCTTGTAAGATATTGCTCTTTTGTTGTATCTGTTCTGGGTTAACCTGTAAGCCAATTCTAGTTTTCTAATTCTTGCCCTAATCGCCTCTTTCTCCAATCCATTAGGTTCTATCCATTCGCCTAGATATTTAAATTTGTCAGTTCTTTTTACAGTCCCATGCTTCACTTCTAAGTGTCTCTCCCCTTGAAGTCCATATTCCATGTATTCCAAAGTAATATCTTTTTGAGATCTAGGGTGATCCGTCTTGGTAATTGAACTTGCAGTAGCTTGGCAGTCTTACCGTTGAACTATTTGTAAGTTTTATTGAGTTTTTGTTCACACAGAATATATTCCCCGCCAGCTGAACCGTTTTATTGCAGGCAATAAAGCACAGAATGTAATGATATCTATATACCTTGAAGCAATGCACATTGTGGACAAATATAGGAAGTCTTTGTGTGTATGTTTGCTTACAAGCAGTCTCTTTCGGAGATGTTGTTGGCGCTCGCTAAAGCAGGCACTGAAGCGCAAAGAGGTTAGTTCCTCTGGCAACGTACGCATTCAGCTAGCGGAACATAGCAACAAAGAAAAAGCTCCCCAATTAAGATGGAGCTCAGGTTATATTGTTCACTTCCAACTTTTATATCTCAGAGAAAAGGAACTCGGGGATTAAAGCAAACCTTCCCATTTCGATTTCCGCTCAAAATAACCCGTCCCTTGTTCCACTGTGCATTGTATAGGAATAAAATGTGTGGGTTTGGTCTGTTGTTGATCGACGATAAAAGTGTACGGAACATACCTTCTTCCTTGCTGGGAATAGATACAGTGGTGAGCTAAATATTGAACACTGCGTGGTGGCATGAGGGCATGAGCACTCAAGATAGAGGGCAAAGAAATTCATTGCTAAGGAAGATCGTCTATCTAAGTACGCTTGTTTAGATAAGTTTTCCCGTACTCGTTTCGAAACCGAACAAGAGTGGGGCTGCGCGGCTAGGGTCACGTAGCTACTAAAATGCTGGGACTGTAACTTGAGCAAAGCAAAGCAAAGTCACCTGCGTGCAGGCCATGAAGGCCCTTGGAGGAGTGGAAGGTAAAGTCTTCCACCAATTTGAACCTCGGCACTTGATGGGGTAGAGTGGTTAGCTCTACGCCCGGCCGCCTTTGCCCCCAGGAATCAACCTGATACTCATTTTTGGTGTAGGCTGAGTGAACCTCAGGGCCATATGCACCTCCGAAAGTGGAAATCTCGTTTCTGAAATTTTATGACTTCCTGACGGGGGTTGGAACCCACGTCCTTCCGGGCGAACCGAGCACGCCTTTACCGCCTCGGCCAGGCAGCCCCCACTGTAACTTGAAGGGAATATAAATGGCCAGTTTTTTGAAAAATGTTGATTTCCGTTTGTAATGCAAAAAAATATTTGGATTTTGCTGATTAATTCGCTGTACGATTTATTACTTTTGGTTGATTGGAAGTATGTTTAATTTACTTTAATTAGTTGCATAGGGCATTTTTAGTATTTTATAAACAATTGGCCAGTTGAAAATTAATAACTCAAGAACCATAAGGCCTAGAAGGCTGTTGTTTGATTTAAATTCTAGTGGAAACCGTGCTGCATAAGTTGGTAGGACTTACATAATACATACGCAAGGTCTGCTCGTATCTGGAATCATCTACCCTCTGAGGTAGAACTGCTTCTTCTTCCTCACTTCCTCCACGCAGTAAAGAAAATGTACATGTAAACAGAAACCCATATGTGATGTATATAAATTGTATAAAATAGAATTGCAAGTGCAGTTGAATGAGGACGAATGTGTATGCGTGCGCGTGTGGGTGTGGTTGTAAACGAGTGTGTATACAGGGGTATAAGTGACTGGGTCTTCTTACTCAAATATGCATAGCATAAATCAAGATAATTATTATTCTAAGAGTACAGTATTTGGAGTGTAAATATGTAAATTTAAAATTGTCTACATATATGTAAATATTCAGTAGAGTTTATGTACACTTACATGTGGGGATGGAGGCATTTCCGTGTATGTGGGGCTTGCCCTTTCTCCTTCTACGACCCCTAAATTGCGCACGTACAATTTAATGAAAGTAAATAATAATAATGATAATAATAATAATAATAATAGTTTTTTATTATTTAAGTTGTGCGTGCGATATTCTGGGTGTGGATCTGAAGTACTGGGTGAACCTTCATTCTTAACCTCACTTGCAATCCCTGATACACCAGGTCAAGTTCTGTAGTACCGACCTCCTTTGTTTTTGTTTTGTTTTTTACTTTCTTGAATCCTTATTTTGCTCTTGTCATGATCGAGTGTAATATTTAACACACAAGATCAACAGTACACTAGCACAACAGCACAAAGAATGAAAAAAATACACGCGTACAATTTGTACTTCTCTTCATTTCTCGCCACTTTCTGGTTTCCCTTTTTGTTGTTTTTGCTGCCAAAACTCTTTGAGGAGGGAGAGGAGGCACTCGGACAACGTACAGGATGATGAAGGCTACAATGCTGGAGCGTTCTAGCTGTTATTGTATTTAAAAAAATAAGTTTTCATTTAAGTTAATTTTTAATTGCAATTTCTGAAGATTAAAAAAAAATTCAGACAAATAACTCGTTTCTTCAGAAGCTATAGAAGATAGACTCTACCGAGCTCGATAGCTGCAGTCGCTTAAGTCGGCCAGTATCCAGTACTCGGGAGATCGTAGGTTCGAACCCACTGTCGGCAGCCCTGAATATGGTTTTCCATTTTCACACCAGGCAAATGCTGGGACTGTACCTTAATTAACCTTACGGCCGCTTCCTTCTCAGTCCTAACCATTTTCTGCCCTGTAGTCGTCGTAAGACCTATCTGTGTCGGTGCGACATAAAGTAAGTTGTGAAAAAGAAGAAGATAGACGCTTGATCTTTTCACAGTTCATTTATAATACTCTAATGATACTATACCTCTAGAATGGTAGAGATATCTTGTATATTTGCCGTAAAATGCACAAAAATATAAGGAAAAATTGTAATAAAAACAACAGAAATAAATTCTACTCTAATTCCTAGAATATGTAGTCTATTACAATCAAACTGCAGGAGTAAGCACATGAAGCACGTATATGTAACCTGCAAAAGTTTCACTAAGTAGCATGAAGTACTTATTGAAAAAATGGGTCATGAAATAAGCAAATTCAACATTAGCTGGATAGGTCATTCATACTTCCCTTAAGGGAACCGCGAAGTGAGATTGGCTGAGGAATGTCAATTTTCGTTTTTGAGCATATAAAAGTCTCCACTCTTCTCTGAAGTTATAGTTGAGGCAATAAAATAAGATTTAAACACAACACTGCACGATGAATATGATTAGATGCCAGTTACCAAACATTATTTTAGATTTTCCGTAAGTCATATTTTTTGAAATTTTGTGTACCGTTTTCTCAGAAAAATTACATCAGTGTATTTGAAACCTGGCAGTCTCTTAGACACTATGTGGATCTGCTTGTGAAGTAAATTTAATCACGTATCTTGATTTCTTCATGGAAGCCAGCTTGCTGAACACTGCAAGTTTTATAGAAAAGTTCAGTTTTCCGCAAGGATATAAACAAATAGTAATTTCTCAACCCCTGTAAATGATAGGACAATCATTTTACTTCAACGCCTCAGAAAACGTTTGTATAATATGCTTGCAAAGTTTCTGGGGTCTGGTTTGAGTATTTTCTCAGAAAAAGGTACATCAGTTAAGAGAACTTTTATCAATATTTTTTTAAATATTATTTTTATAATGTTCTTTCTGACATAAAATATTCAACATAGAAACTTCATATTCTACCCAAATAATGACGAATGTACTCTGAATATAGAAAAAGAACATTAAAGGAAATACCTGTTTAAATTTCTGAGATTTCAGAGTCGTAAAGGAACGATCGCTTGAAGAATGAGACAAGAGGGGGTCATAAAATAAGGAAGGACTCCCTTTACATTCAATCAATCAATGTCTAAAGGCAATGCCTTGTCGATTCAACCACTGTCTTCTGTCTTCAGCTTGTCGTTTCTTCTCACAGTAGGAACCAACGTTTTGCATCAATACTTGAAGGAATTGCTTCCTAGGTCAACCTCGTCCCTTCTTTCCTACGATCTTTCCTTCTAGTAGATTGGTTTAAAAGGTATTATGATGCACTGTTTGTCCAATGAATTTAGCTGTTCTTCTACGTACTGTTATCATCAGCTGTTTCTTCTCCTGTATTTCTCGCATGATACCATCGTTGGTTCTTTTTTCAGTCCAACTGACTTTTAGCATTCGCCTCCAGACACACATCTCAAACGCTTCAAGCCGTTTCTTATCCTGTTCTTGGATTGTCCGAGATTCACATCCATATAAGAGTACGCTCCACACAAATAACATCACATAACTTTTCCTAATCTCAATATCTAAATGTATATTGGTTAGAGTATTTCTTTTGTTGCTGAGTGCTTGTTTGGCAAGCGATATTCTCCTTTACATTAGATGCCCTAATATCCCAGAATCGGAAGAAAACTAAATGTGAAGGCCTACAATTTAGAAAGGTTATAAAGATGATCAACAATAACATTACATTGACGATTAATGTGATGTGATGTGATGTGATGTGATGTGATGTGATGTGATGTGATGTGATGTGATGTGATGTGATGTGATGTGATGTGATGTGATGTGATGTGATGTGGATTTTCCAGTCCTCTTCGATAGATGGAATTACTGCTGAGTCCCGAGTAAAATATGGACGGAAAGTAGCTGAGGGAGTTGGATAACTTTGATTGTTTCATCAACGACGGGTACAGCAGCTAATAATAATAATAATAATAATAATAATAATAATAATAATAATAATAATAATAATAATAATAATAATAATAATAATGATGGGAATTTTCTGTGTACATACGATACATCCCTGGTTAAGCATGCATAGAACTTTAAAGAGAATAAATTAAAGATCCTTTTAACTTTGTGAAGGTGATGAAAAGAATGAGATTTTTAAAATATGGAAGACTGCAGATGAGAGTGAAGGAAGAAAAATGGAAGAGAACTTTTTATTTGAGCGAGAAAGTGAAAGGAATTTGTTTAAGCCAATTAAATGAGCCTTGCGTGCCTCAAGGAGTTGAAATCAGTTATCAACGGATTTGAAACCTCGGGAAGTAAGTAAGTAATTTATATTCTTGTTACGAACCATGAAACCATTCGAATAATTTGTGAACAGTTTCCCTCAAACATCTGCTAACCATGGGCTGAAATAAGAGAGGGAGAAGGATCGCGTTCGTCAAGACACCTAATTGGACCAGCCTCACTTCTGTGTTCGCTCGAATAGAGCTTATTCAGAAGGAACTTATTCGCGTTCTGAAATCATCTTATATACTTCTTGGTTTCCGTTATTGAGTGTACTATCTTAGAATACAGCTAGTCACGAACTGACTCATTGAGAATGCTTTCTCGGCAGATTGTGGAGCGTCATATTAGTGAAGTGGGTTGCCTGTCACGCAGGAGAGTACCTTCCTTGGATGCCTGTAAGATAAAGGCGCCCATTTGTGAATAATGTTTGCGTAATTTCGCGATTTAAAAAATTAATTCGGTATAATTTTTGCTATTCTTATTTTATTTCGTCAATTATTTCGCTAGATTTTATTTCTACTTTCCTGCAATATAAGGTAAACCAAAGTGTAGTTGATAGCATATTAGCAGTAAAACATATAGTCGAAACATGTTATTACGACTCCAAAGTGACCTCCAGTTCGTTATAGCCGATAGTCGCACAAAACGGAATTCGTTTGTTTTTCTAGGAATGTAGTATCTTTAAGTTTAATGTTTAATTAACAGGAGAAGGTAAACTTCAAAAAGCATAGTACTTTTGCGGTGGGAAGGAAAGGAATTTTTCTTCTGATGTTTACACAGTACGTACAGTAATGATTATACCTCGGATTTTTAGGTGGTAATAGTTTAGAATGCAAAGTAATTTGGTTTGTAGGAAGTGTCATGCAACCCGTTGTACCATAAAGTAGGAAGAGTAGCATAAATTCAAGTTCTATAGGCTATACCCCTAATATTTATGCAAATCTCATAGCATAACCGTTGTTCAGTGTAGGGTATACTTGTTACTGGCATAAGTAAGTTTGCATTCTAACCTATCAGTACCTAATGATCCGGACTCTAGTAATGATAAACCAGCAAAATATAAAATAAAAAAAGTGAAGAAACAAGTAGCAACAATGTAAATTGATCAATAATGTTGCACACGGCCTTGGCTAATAAATGAGATGTTCTCTGTGTCCTTCCGAATTGTAGATATTGTTGAGTGTGGTACTCCCAATTGTTTCCCCATTTTGTAAACTCCATATTATGTGTGATTTTCTTCATCATTGAACACTTTCCCTTTCTTTTTCACGATCTTCACAGCGATGCTTGCCTTGATTTGAAATGTGCAATCTACTGGAAACAAGAATTTGAAAATAAGCTTTACATTTGTTGTCAGCAATATCCGAACGCGTAACAAACAAACATCAACATTGCATGTTATAGTCGATACATTTCTCCGAAAATGTGGTGAAAGCACGTTTTTTTAAACGATACGTCGTTAAAAGCGATGTCGCAATAAACGGTTTCGACCGTAGTTTTCACATCAGTCCCATAAAGACCGAGATACCACGAGTTCCATATTACTGGCCACGAACCTACTACGCTGGCGTAGCAGGGGGAGAGGTGATACTCCCACGTGGCGCGTTCCAGGTGGCGGATAGGGGGATTCTAACCGGCTTGCCGGCGGGATTGAGGAAAATAAAATACCTCTCGCGGACCAAACACACAACCCCCTGTGGGTGGGGGACGAAGAATACACCCACGGTATCCCCTGCTTGTCGTAAGAGGCGACTAAAAGGGACGACCAAGGAATGATTGAATTAGAACCATGAAAGTACTTGCGACCATCCACGCGGGGAACACCATGGGTCGCTTTTACTTGCGCGTAGTACCACTATGTTAGGTACAAAATAGGTTTGTGATTAGTAGCAAAAGAGTACGGCTTTTACAGAACCTGTGATTAGTACCACTATACGAGCGACACCATGGGATGAGTGACACCGTGGTTCTGGCTTGCCTATGATTAGTACCCACTATATGAGGAACACCACGGGATAGTACGAGTCCCTGTGATTGGTACACTTATGTGATGAACACCATAGGTTTGCGTGGCCTGTAAATGGCGCCGCAATGTGCGAAACACCATAGGTCTGTATTACATGTGTGAATTGTATTACCTATGAGTAGTACCATACAGTGTGGAATACCGTGAGTGTACGCTACTTTTGATTAGTACCGCATCATGACAAATACCATGGTTCTTCGTACCTAGCGATAAGTAACATTATGAGGGGCCGATGACTTGGATTTTGGACCCCATTAGACTAAAAGCATCATCGATTCAGTATTATGCTATAGACGCAGTCCCTTGGTCAGTAATACTATTATTTCACGTCAGTTTCTGTGAATGCGAGACATTGCGGGTCGGATCCAGTAATTGTTTTAAATTAATATCCATCCATTCATTCTTCGTCCTCACATTTTGAATTCTGGTCAGTGGAGGATTTTGGACTTATAATTTTCCATTCCATTCCGTCTCATTTCGTACCAATAGGGGCCGATGGCCTAGATGTTAGGCCCCTTTAAACAACAAGCATCATCATCATCATCATCATCATCAACCATATTACTGGGAGTCAGAGCTGTTCTCTTGTCAGACATTATATTACAATACGTTGAAATTGATCTCTCACTATAAATATTCCTGACTGGGTTCTATAAAGCCTTGATTGCATCTTTCACAAAATCCTCATATTCTGATTTCAGGGAAAGAAAACTACAATCACATCAATATCTTCACCTGCTGTACATGAAACTAGATCCCTAAACATTGTTTAGTGTTCAAGATTTTATAATGTTGAAAGATCTCCTAGGATGGGAATTTGCTTTATTGGATGAGAGACTCCATCATTTGCTAAATTACCTTTCATTGTGCTTCTTGGATCAAAGAGCGATTCTACCTCATTTCGTTAGTTACTTCGCGAGTAGTAGTGTAGCGTTATGAGCCAAAATGTTAAGTTTCGCAAAATTTCTCCAAAAATTCGCGTTTTGCGAAAAGCAGGTCCTCTACTGTTAGATCATATTCGCTCGCCTGGCGGATGGATACCTTTTTAAATCAAATACATTATCCCGCGTCAGTAATTCGGGTTATGTGTAGGTAAACAATAAAACATATGGTGATCTTTATACACTATTAATAACTGCGTCAGTACAGGGGTGTTCAAAATGTGCGCCCTCACGTCTCACACATTGTTCATAGCTGTCCTATAGATTGTCGAGTATGTTGATGACACAAATTGCCGGAACGACACAAAAATACAAAAGTTGACTGTATTTCCTCTCGAAATTCAGGACATGCTGAAAGAAAGAATGTGTTTCCTGGTCAGATGACCCACCTAGGAATGAATGCAGAACCCTGCTTCCAACACGGCATCGGGCAAATAAACCCTACTTTTATTCAGTTTCATGACTGGTAATATCCGAGTTATTTAGAGCCAAATATACACTGGCAGAAAATGAAATCCAAACACCAAGAAGACATTAGCTTGTCAAGGGAAAATAATTCATTTGATTAAAGTTTCCAGGGTAGAGCAGTTAAAGGGTGCCTCCGTGGTTCAGGCGGCAGTACGTCGGCCTCTCAACGCTGTGTTCCGTGGTTCAAATCCCGGTCACTCCATGTGAGATTTGTGCTGGACGAAGCGGAGGCAGGACAGGTTTTTCTCCAGGTACTCCGGTTTTCCATGTCATCTTTCATTCCAGCAACACTGCAGTATCATTTCATTTCACCTGCCAGTCGTTAATCATTGCCCCAGAGGAGTGCCACAGGCTTCGGCAGCCGGCACAATTCCTATCCTCGCCGCAAGATGGGGACTTCCTTCATTCCATCCCTCACCCGGTCACGTACTGGAAAACAGGTTGGAGGTTTTCATTCTGCAATTAAAGCCGCATTCCTGTAAAAGGTAACAAGACGGATGCATGGAGGATGACCAAAGTACTTGAAGAGAAATCATAGCCTCTGCCAGCCTCTGATTTAAATTCAGTTGAAAGTTTAATACAGATGGCACATGGCTATTTACTTATTGTGTCTCGTAAAATGTTAATTCGCATTTATTTCGCGGAAATGTTTGCATTTTGCACTCATTTTTGCATGTTGTCGCAGATTAAAAGGCACATTGATACTCTTCTTGTCCTTTAAACGTTGAACACATTTGATTTGCTGTATTTGGACGCTTTTTACGTTTATCGCGATTGTGAAAATCTACCACAGTACTGATGATGACGAAGTTGATTATGATAAAATGACAAAAAAGTTAATTTTGTTGCTTTTTATTTCCATAATTATATTATTTAATTGCTTTACAGTTACTCTCTGTGTTATAATCGGACAAGTTACATGGTTTTAAAGATGAGAACTCTTCAAAATCTTTCCGTTATTTTTTTCGAACTGTGAACGTTCTGTCTTACGTGGAGTCATGACTGAAATTCCTATTTTTTAAACTAAAAAATATAATTTTCAAGTTAACCTTAAAACATCCCACTCCCCAATGCTTCCTCTTTGAAATTCCATTATTAGTTTTTTCCCTAATGCCATTTTAAAGCGCTAAATACCGCTAAGAGTAGCTCACACCACCTTCTCTCACGCTGTCAGAAAACATTAGCTTCAAAGTTCTTTCGGACTACCATTTCGGAAATCCCACTAGAATATATTTGCGTTGCATTAGGCCTGCGCTGTGCGTAACTGGAGAAAGACATCTTAGGGAGTATTTTACAGTCCGCGGCAGTTTTAAAGCAAGCATGTTTCTTAAAACTTTCAATTGGTTTGTTTCACCTTAAAAGTTTTTCAGCTCTTTGCCATGCATAAAATGCCCCTTGCCGCAGAGTTCTTATTAGATTCACCTGAAATTTTCAGAGAATGTTTCAGTAAGCGCAGGAATTAAAAGTATGTCGGTATTTTATTATCAGTTCAATATTACCTTCGTATGATTACTCCTAAAATAGCACGAAACTTAATTCTTTGCCTATTGAATGAATAATTAAAAATTGAAGAAACGGTATCTCCCAAGAGTTTACACTGACTACAAAACACGGAGTGACCGAATAAGTGGCTGTGCGGTTTGGGACACGCAGATATCTGCTTGCATTCGGGAGATAGTGGGGTTCGAACCCCATTGTCTGCAGCCATGAAGGTGGGTTTCCCATTTTCACATCAAGCAAATGCTGGGACTGTACCTTAATTTAGACCACGATCTCTTCCTTCCCACTCCTACCCCCCTCCTATCCCATCGTTGCCGTAAGACCTATCTGTGTCGGTGGGACGTAATGGAATATATATAACCCGGTGTTATTAAATACGAGTACAATATTTTTAACAATTCCGCCAAATTATAGCTCATAAAAATGAAAATTATGCCGCAAGGAGCATTTTCTATTCAACATACTAAAGCAAAAAAATCAATCAAAAAAGCAATCATTTAATCAATTCCAATTTTTTTGTGGGGTTATATCTTATTAATATGTGCATGTGTTTTAATGAAATGAAATGGCGTATGTGTTTACGTGCCGGGAGTTTCCGAGGACATGTTTGGCTTGCCAGGTGCAGGTCATTCGATTTGACACCCATAGGCGACTTACGCGTCGTCTTGAGGATAACATGGTGATGAAGACGACACATACACCCAGCCCCCGTGCCAGCGAAATTAACCAGTGGTGGTTAAAATTACCGACCCTGCCGGGAATCGAACCCAGGACCCCTGTGACCAAAGGCCAGCACGCTGACCATTTAGCCATGGAGCCGGACATGTGTTGTGATAAGTGATAAATTGTAGAAGTTAAAAATATGAGTCATGACTCCCCTTAAAACCTCCTGTAGGTGGGGGCGGTACGATAACGCCCACGCTACTCCCTGCCTGGCTTAAGGGGGGAGATCTAGCTCAACACAGGGAAAATAGGCCAATATTCATTCGATTGTTATATATGCTACAAACGTAGTTGACAAATGCTGCACATAACCCAGTATTGGCATGCTTCAGTGCAATCAGAAGCAACTTCAGTAATGTAAAAATTCGAATTACAACATTTCAAAATAAAATGTTCAAAACTTCCCGCCATTTTAACGGTTTCCTTCATAACTCCCTTACTGTTTCCCGGATAATTATGAATTTTTCAGAGTTTCCTCCCATAGTGTTGTACTGCAATCTGTACCTCATTCAGATCAATGGGATTTAAATTAGATTTTATATAACATATTTATTTACAAAAATATTAATATTTTCTGGTGCTCGGAATAAAAACCAAACAAAAAATCCGAATTGCAGTGTATGTTAATAATTGAGGTTCATTTTGTAGCTGGAAGTTTGATACACACTTTAAAAAAGGACAAGTACGAAAATTCTTATAAACTTGGAATTTATAAGGGAAACAGTGATATATTGTTAAAAAGGCGGGACATTTTGAACATTTTATTTTAAAATATTAAAATTATTAAAATTCTGACATTATTGAAGTTGCTTCCGGTTGCCAGGAAGCATGCCAACACTGGGATATGTGCAGGAATTGTCAACAACAATTGTAGCATATTTAACAATGGAATGAATATTAACCTTCTGTTAAGCTGGGTCTCCCCCCAGAGGCAACTGAAAGGTAACCCATGGCTCTGAAGTTGGGAGCGTGGTTTGGGGACCATGGGGCCCTTAGCTGACTCCTGGCATTGCTTCCACTTATTTGTGGCAGGCTCCTTACTTTGATCTATCTATCCCACCTCCCTGGTCAAATCTTGTTCTTTTCTGACCCCGACAGTATTACGTATGGAGGCCTATGGAGTCTTTCATTTCCATGCCCTTCGTGGCCCTTGTCTTTGGCCGATACCTTCATTTTTCGAAGTGTCGGACCCCTTCCATTTTTTCTCTCAGATTAGTGTTATATAGAATATGGTTGCCTAGTTCTACTTCCTATTAAAACAATAATCACCGCTACATTCCCCCCCCCCCTAAAAGCGTGAATTCTGTCCCGCGTAGAGCACCAACGACCATATTTTGCCTTACAAGGAATCTTTAAAATAGCCAAAATTCTGTATAATTTCGGTTCAGAGACTTGTAAAGTCTTGGCGATGATGGCATTGTTAAGAATTTATTACCATTCCAAAAATAATTTTGAAAATTCATTGTTTGTTAACCTACTGGCATGACCAGATGTATGCATTTTCGTGAAGTATCCCAGTTTTATGCCATTCCACAAATACCACTTGTGGTGTCGGGCGTGGTGGAAGCCATCACATTCATTAGGTGTTATATTTGCGTGTGTGAAGACTTTTCGTAATGCCCTCTGGCCTTTGAAGGTTACTGCTTGCTGGGAATGGCTTCCACGGGCCGAGTCCTTAATCCTTTTTCTAAAACGCGAGCGGTGGCGCGCGAGGGTGTGCTGAGAGGACAGGAGGGGAGAAGGGAGTCGGCTGGCATCGATTGGCGCCCGCTTCTCAGCCTGTATCGGGCTCGAGCTGGCGTCGACGGGCTTCACTTACTAGCTCCAGCTCATGAATCTAGAACTCGCGCTCTAGGACAGTCCTCATGAAAGGTCAGAATTACAGTGGAACATGGAAATTACGAGGATTAGTCAGAAATTACGTATGTTGACTACACAGCCTGAGGGTTGGCTTGATCCTCAACAATTCCGCTGTCACCTGACATAGATGGCCTACCCTAGGCCATCAGGCCATCGGTGTTCAAACTTTTTTTCTTGGCGTATCCCCTTCGCACCCCGCAAGTACGAGTAAATTGCGATTATACCTGAAATAACAAATGACTGTTGCTGGATGCCAAATAATATTACTATCATCATTATCATCATCATCAGCAGCAGCAGCAGCAGCAGCAGCAGCAGCAGCAGCAGCATTATAATCTTCTGCATCTTACCCCGCTTGCTCAGGGTCCCTCCGGGCACTGAGGCATAAAAGAGTTGAGGTCGGGGATTTAAGGTCGCATGCCCTTCCTGACACAGGGAATCAAACCACGGTCTTCGGGATGCTAGGCAAGCGGTTAAGCCGCTACACCACCCTGGCCCCCAATAATAACAATAATGTATATACCGGTACAAAGTGTATCCGTTATGGTGTTACAAACTTTCAGGGATGATGGAGCACCGCTCATGGATCAATTTGAGATAAGGAACCGTAGTCCGGAAACGATCGAGCCAAAAGTTATTAATAATCCAAGTTGTTTAACGTCCGCCCGTTCTTAACAGACGCCGGAGTGTCGGAATTTCGTCCATCAGTAGTTCTCTAAGACGACACTCCGGAGATAAGAAGATATTTTTACCTAATGCATGGATTTTCACGAAACTTTGTGGGAATGGACGACGATGGGATAGACTGTGAAGGAAGCGACCGTTTATACTAGTCTTCGAACCCATTATCTCCCTTATGCTATTTTTTTTTGTTTACGTCGCACCGACACACGTTTGTCTCATGGCGGCGATGGGATAGGAAAGGTCTAGGAATGAGAAGAAAGCGACTGTAGCCTTAATTAAGGTACAGCCCCAGCATTTGCCTGGTGTGAAAATGGGAAGCCACGGAAAACCATCTTCAGGGCTGCCGACATTGGGGTTCGAACCCACGATCTCCAGATTACTGGATACTAGCCGCACTTAAGCGACTGCTGCTATCGAGCTTGGTATCTGACAGCTGCGTAACTCAAACCGCGTAGTCAACTATCTCGGTCACTGAAAATGCATACTCATGATAATTTCCTGTTGCTTTCCTCATGAATTCCTATTACATATCAGTAAACCCCGGAATTTTTAGGTAGTAATAGGTTCTTGCGATATGTAGGGAGAGAAATATAAATTCTAGGGGTTCTAATGGATCGTACCCCTAAAGTTTACACAAAACTCATAGCATAACAGTTGTGCAGGATAGACTATACTTGTTACCCGTTCCGTATGTTTGCATGTTAACATGTTACTGCCTGAAAATTCGGACTCTACATATCCGTCTGGCAAGCCCACTGAATACATGCACTATCAGCGACATTTCAGAAAAGGAACTGGCCGCATAAGGAATGACATTACTAGCATCGCCCATACCTCGGCCATTTCCATACTGTCAAAGCCAAGGATGAGAGACTGAGATAGGTCAGTGAAAGTAATACATTTTATCTATCCCATAACGGAAGAGAAAGTAGTTCTCGCCAGCAGAGGCAATAGTCAAGAAGTTTTTCGTAATGTTTTTTCCGGTGAACGTGATATAAGTCGATATAGAGAACATTGCTTTATTTCGGCACTAGCTGAATGTCCGTTCTTCGCGTAGGATAATGCATTATCTCTTATTTCTTAATTACAAAATATAGGAATAAAACATCTTTACGTTTTTTAGTCACCTTATAAGAATCACTTGTGGCCAGTTTTAACCCTCTAGCTTCCTGGGAAGTGAGCGATTTAATGATACTCTGCTTAAGGTAGTTACCGCAATTTCACCCGCTTTATCGCAAAACATCGACTAACTAGCTTATAAGAATAGCGTGTGCCAAATTGCAGCCCTCTAGCTTCATGGGAAGTGTGGGGTGTAGTGATATTGTGTTTAAGGTAGCTACCCCAATTTAGATTAAGTGAAAATGAGAATTGTACAGATCTTGCAGAAAATACTGCCTCGTGTTCACTGTATGTCGAACTTTGAACCTGACGCAAGTATTGCATCTCCATCGAGTTCTTCAAAGAAAATGTTTACTTCTCAGCAAAAATGCAACAGATGACAAATAAGAGCCAGAGGGGACCTAGAAGTAACCAAGGAGGACAAAAATAATCCACTGTATGAGACTGGAATATTCTAAGAATTGTCTGAAGTAAAAAATGGTGGTGTAAAAATCAAGCATCGTATTTCATACTGGTACCATTTCCAGAAAAACGTCTAATGCTAACTCCCTGAATCTTCTCTGCACATCTTATTGATTCTCACCCTTTTACCAGAATAAAACATCTTTATTTTCTATAATTAGCTTGTAAGGAATGCCAGTGCCAAAAATATCCCTCGAATGTTCTAGTAGCCTGAACTATTTCTTGAACCTCTCCCTAATAAAGCAGTATGGTATCGGATTTCCCGAACCGCTCCCCAGTCAAGTACAGTAGTATGCTGAACGATTTCGCGAACGATTTTTCTCCGGTAAGGTAGCAGCCTAAACGTATCTTCATACTTTCCGTTTTTTAACCAAGTTATTTTTTCAAATACACTGACTGACAGAGCAAGTGCAACACCAAGAAGGACTGGTTCGAAAGGGATGAAAGTTGGGGAAAAAACAGAGACGGCACGGAAGAATAATTGATGTTTATTTCAAACCGATATGCAGGTTACACAATGCGCACGGCATCGACTCAGTAGGATGTAGGACCACCGCGAGCGGCGATGCACGCAGAAACACGTCGAGGTACAGAGTCAATAAGAGTGCGGATGGTGTCCTGAGGGATGGTTCTCCATTCTCTGTCAACCATTTGCCACAGATGGTCGTCCGTACGAGGCTGGGGCAGAGTTTGCAAACGGCGTCCAATGAGATCCCACACGTGTTCGATTGGTGAGAGATCCGGAGAGTACGCTGGCCACGGAAGCATCTGTACACCTCGTAGAGCCTGTTGGGAGATGCGAGCAGTGTGTGGGCGGACATTATCCTGCTGAAACAGAGCATTGGGCAGCCCCTGAAGGTACGGGAGTGCCACCGGCCGCAGCACATGCTGCACGTAGCGGTGGGCATTTAACGTGCCTTGAATACGCACTAGAGGTGACGTGGAATCATACGCAATAGCGCCCCAAACCATGATGCCGCGTTGTCTAGCGGTAGGGCGCTCCACAGTTACTGCCGGATTTGACCTTTCTCCACGCCGACGCCACACTCGTCTGCGGTGACTATCACTGACAGAACAGAAGCGTGACTCATCGGAGAACACGACGTTCCGCCATTCCCTCATGCAAGTCGCTCTAGCCCGGCACCATGCCAGGCGTGCACGTCTATGCTGTGGAGTCAATGGTAGTCTTCTGAGCGGACGCCGGGAGTGCAGGCCTCCTTCAACCAATCTACGGGAAATTGTTCTGGTCGATATTGGAACAGCCAGGGTGTCTTGCACATGCTGAAGAATGGCGGTTGACGTGGCGTGCGGGGCTGCCACCGCTTGGCGGCGGATGCGCCGATCCTCGCGTGCTGACGTCACTCGGGCTGCGCCTGGACCCCTCGCACGTGCCACATGTCCCTGCGCCAACCATCTTCGCCACAGGCCCTGCACCGTGGACACATCCCTATGGGTATCGGCTGCGATTTGACGAAGCGACCAACCTGCCCTTCTCAGCCCGATCACCATACCCCTCGTAAAGTCGTCTGTCTGCTGGAAATGCCTCCGTTGACGGCGGCCTGGCATTCTTAGCTATACACGTGTCCTGTGGCACACGACAACACGTTCCACAATGACTGTCGGCTGAGAAATCACGGTACGAAGTGGGCCATTCGCCAACGCCGTGTCCCATTTATCGTTCGCTACGTGCGCAGCACAGCGGCGCATTTCACATCATGAGCATACCTCAGTGACGTCAGTCTACCCTGCAATTGGCATAAAGTTCTGACCACTCCTTCTTGGTGTTGCATTTGCTCTGTCAGTCAGTGTATATCCTCTGTAAAGTAACTACCTAAGTCTCTTTTCTTAACTTCTGCGCAATAAGGCAGTAGCTTAAGTGTTATTTCAAATCTCTCCCCGATAAGGTAAGAACAAGCGTTTTCTCAGACCTCGCCTCACATTTCCTTGATTCTTATTCCGACCGGACTGCAGGCGTTCGGCTGGGATGTATTTGATCATCTACCATATATTCCTGATCTTTCTCCCAGTGATTTTCATTTTTTTTCCTGCGCCTCACATAATATGGCGATTACAAAATGGGGGAAACAGACATCAGCATCGCAAAGGAATGGGGTGTACCACACTCAACGATTTCTACAATGTGGAAGGACAGAGGGAACATATCGTTTATTCAGCCAAGACCGTGTGCGACATTGTTGATCAATTAACATTGTTGCTACTTGTTTCCTCACTTATTATTTTATATTTTACTGGCATATGCCGTGTTACAAGTACAGTACTTACCGGGCGAGTTGGCCGTGCGGTTAGGAGCGCGCAGCTGTGAGCTCGCATCCTGGAGATAGTGGGTTCGAACCCCACTGTCGGCAGCCCTGAAGATGATTTTCCGTGGTTTCCCATTTTCTCACCAGGCAAATGCTGGGGCTGTACCTTAATTAAGGCCACGGCCGCTTCCTTCCGATTCCTAGGCCTTTCCTGTCCCATCGTCGCCATAAGACCTAACTGTGTCCGTGCGACGTAAAGCAACTAGCAAAAAAAAAGTACAGTACTTATTTCACTTACGTTTTTTCAAGTTTTAACTCCATTCTGTTAATTAACCATTTAAGTGCGCAGCCTAAAACTTAGAGGCTGCTGAAAGGGGACCCTCAGGGACTCTCAAGTAAGTACTTCTTCTTCTTAATCTGTTTACCCTCCAGGGTTAGTTTTTCCCTCGAACTCTGCGAGGGATCCCACCTCTACCGCCTCAAGGGCAGTGCCCTGCAGCTTCATAATCTGGGTCAGGGATTCAACTGGGGAAAATGACCAGTACCTCGCCCAGGCGGCCTCACCTGCTATGCTGAACAGGGGCCTTGTGGTGGGATGGGAAGGTTGGAATGGTTAGACAAGGAAGAGGGCAGAAGGCGGGCGTGGCCTTAAGTTGGGCACCATCCCGGCATTTTCCTGGAGAAGTGGGAATCCACGGAAAACCACTTCCAGAATGGCTGAGGTGGGAATCGAATCCCCTTTACTCATTTGACCTCCCGAGGCTGAGTGGACCTCGTTCCAGCCTTCGTACCACTTTTCAAGTTTCGTGGCAGAGCCGGGAATCGAACCCGGGCCTCCGGAGGTGGCAGCTAATCACACTAACTACTACACCACAGAGGCGGACAAGTAAATACTTACGTATTAATATTAAGAAAGCTCTTCACTGGGGTAATCACATAAACGACATTGTAGGTAAAGCTTACACGTCTCTTGAAAAGGTTGTGAGGGTATTTAGGGGTTGTAGTAAGGATGTAAAAGAGAGGGCGCGTAAGTAAGACCCCAATTAGAGCATGAATCTTGTGTGTGTGAACCTCACCAAGATTACTCTATTCTTATTCTTATTCCTTTACCGCTCTTCCCACACCTGCGGGGTCGCACTGTGGCGCACGTGTGTATTTAGCCCTGTTTTACGGTCGGATGCCCTTCCTGGCGCCAACCTTATATGGAAGGATGTAATCACTATTGCCTGTTTCTGTGGTGGTTGGTAGTGTGTTGTCTGTATATGAAGAGTAAAGTGTTGGAACAAACACAATCTCCCAGTTCCCGAGCCAGAAGAATTAATCAAACACGATTAAAATCCCCGACTCGGCCGGAAATCGAACCCGGCACGCTCTGAACCGAAGGCCTCAACGCTGACCATTCAGCCAATGAGTCGGACACCAGCATTACTTTATTCGAGAACCGAAAAGATCGAAAGGAGAGCAGCACGATTTGTTGTGGATAATTTCTGAAAAAAAGAGTAATGTTACGAAAATGTTGCAAACTTTGGGTTGGAAAGTCTTTTTGCTTTGCGTCGCACCGACACGGGTAAGTCTTAAGCGGCCTTGGCCTTTATTAAAGTTCACCCCCAGTATTAGCCTGGTGTGAAAATTTGAAACCACGGAAAACCATCTTCAGAGTTGCCGACAGTGGGGTTCGAACCCACTATCTCCCGCATGCGAGCTCACAACTGCGCGCCCCTAACCGCACGACCAACTCGCCCGGTGGAGATGGAATGACTGAGCGGTATGTCGGTGTCAGCTGTCAGTGAAGAGATGGGTTGGAATGGCATGGTAGGTAAGGGTTATTCTGCCCGAAGGCAGGTCCGAACCTCCGCAGAGGTGTCCCTGAGCCGGAGTTTACGTGCGGTAGGGTGGCCAGTTCCTTTCCGCTCCTCCATACCCTTACCCCCCACCAACAGCGCGTGGCAACCCATCCAACTCGTGACCACGCCCAATGTTGCTTAACTTCGGAGATCTCACGGGATCCGGTGTTTCAACACGGCTACGGCCAATGGCATGAGTAGACGAATACTCGTGAGTGGTTTTCTTTAAGAATACGTAATATCGTATTATGAAGATGTGACACTTTTAGCAACAGAAAATAGACTTGTTTGCGCGACTATCGCCTATATCGATCGTTAATTGGTGGTCTCTTCGGAGTCATTATAACTCGTTTCGACTGTACATTATGTAAATTCATTATGTAAATGGAGTTATTTACTGTTATATTCGGGTAACGAATTTATAATAACCCCGTACTTTGTATATCTCTTATACTGTTCGTTCAGTTGGTTGTACTCCGCTTAACGTATGATCTCGTTAAAAGCGTTTTATCGGGGTTTCACTTTACCACTACAAATCGTACTGGTTCAGAAATATGAGCGATCGAGCACGTGGATGTGATGAAAGTCTCATCGCTAACTCTAAAGTGGTACAGCAACACAAAGGAAGCTATTTAGTTCCATTGAGCATGCTAAGACCGAATTCCCTGCGGTTGAACTAGATAAGTGGTTTTATAGCAAAGCACTTCCTTATATTCGCTGTAGCGTAACTTTTCACGACAGTGCAGTGGCGAGTCCAAGTACAAGGCAGACGTGATCCCCCTCACAGATGAGAGAACACAAGGGAACACACACAGTACAATACTTTCCTGTCAATACACACGACATGGAAAAACGAGTAAGTGACACGGGTAATGAAGGTGATTTTTGACATGAATATATTTTATGACTGGGGGGTCACCCGAAAATTTTGGTATTGTAACGCGACAAAATGTGTGACGGAAGTGTAACCATAGCAACCGTGCAGGTAGTGTTGTAAGGTGTGGATGGTCAGACAGTGTTACTTAGCAACCGTAAAGGCTATTTCCAACGAGCTAGAAAGGAGACTATAGAGTGACTGACATGACTGCTACAGCGCTCTGGGTGGTGCCAATGTGAAATAGCGACACCATAGTTTAAGCGCCTTCCATACAGTTTCGTCTCCTTGTAAGTGCGTCACTTTTAATTGATACGATGGAATAAATTAAATGCATACACTGTGCCGTCTATGTGTGCGGTATACAAGCGCACAAACCGTAGAAAAACGAACGATGTATCATATTTCAAATAGGTTTGTTAGTAAAGTACACAGCATTTGGCGATTAGCAGAATTACGTTGCTTTTGCTTATGACACAATCCAGCATGTGTGGAGTAGGCCTAATTTTCTTGTAGGAAATGACGAAACGCGATAAACGTTATCCTGCCTGACTGAGTAAATTTCCTTGTCACCTCATTCCCTCTTCCTACGATATGGAGTAATATAAGGATTTTCAGTCCTACAGTACATCACAACTGCTACAGAGCTAGCTGGCTACGTGGTTCCAGGCATATAGCTCTTACCTTGTATTCGACATATAGTGAGATTGAATCCCACGTTCGGCAGCCCTGAAGATGGTTGTCTGTGGTTCCCATTTTCACGTCAGGAAAATATTATTATTATTATTATTATTATTATTATTATTATTATTATTATTATTATTATTATTATTATTATTATCGTCATTGGCATGTCCGGCTCCATGGATAAACGGTTAGCGTGATGGTCTTTGGCCCAGTGGGTCCCGGGTTAGATTCCCGGCCGGGTCGGAGATTTTAACCCTCACTGCTTAATTCCAATGTTTTTCGGGGACTGTACGGCGTCAGCTAGAAAGAAGGTGCCCAAATACGATAGTCGATATATTTATTGGCACGTAAGAAAACTCCTGCGGGACTAAATTCCGGCAACTCGGCATCTCCTAAAACCGTAAAAGTAGTTAGTGGGATTTAAAACCAATAACATTATTATTATTATTATTATTATTATTATTATTATTATTATTATTATTATTATTATTATTATTATTATTATTATTATTATTATTCAAGGGATATGGACAATTTCCACTATAGTCTTGTATTGTTATTATTATTTTCATAATGGACTATTTCATGACATTGTTTTATTACAACAGTTCCAAGTGATATGGACAATTTCTCCATGCTGTTATATTATTTTGTTCAAGGTTTTCTGTTCCATATTTTCATTCTCTGTAAGTAGGGCTATGCATATTTAGTGGAATGTATTATTATGGGAAATGCATTAATTCCCCTTCTTCATCTTTATATTGTATTTTTAATTCCCTTTTAATAGGAAATAATGCACATAAGGGCTTCCCTAATTAAGAAACCCACGAAATTGTCTTTATTTCTGCAACCTGTGCACTTGCTTCATCAGTATCACCACGCCCACTTGTTTTGTTCGCTTAAAATATGGCAGACGCGGCGTTGAAGTGGATTTAAATATGGCAGCGCAATAGCCACTCTATAGTCCTCTTTCTAGCTCGTTGGCTATATCTTATGGCTCGCTGCCATCTCAAATTAGCAGCCGTTGATAGATGGTCATGACCAGGAGACGTATTTATGTTTATTTGTTTTTCGCAAAGGGAAAAGCGGTTTCCTTTTTGTTTCAAGGGTGATGTCTCCCTATCGGTGAAGGCGGTAGAATACGTCCATGGTATCCCTATCAGCATTTTCATACGGACGAAGAGCTGAAGACGAATGCCACACTCTGGTTCCATTCTCAGGCTGTTGACTTCTACAACACCGGCATACAAAAGATGATATGACAAGTGTCTCAATTCTGGTGGTGATTACGCCGAAAAATAGCTCAAGTTCATCGTCGTATGAAGAGCAAATTCGTTGTGAATGAAGTAGCTTAGCCTTCTATAATGTTGTGCGAGGGGCTAGTTTGGGAACGTGTTGGCATTATTATTGCTGTATCGGGCGCCAATAAAAATGTTCATACAACGATGTTGTTTTTTTAAAAAATAGGGAGACTAAATTTCTGGATGGCCCTCGTAGATTATAGGATAATGTATCTGCACAAAAGTGATGTAAATGAAATAATGTGTAACAGAGGCGCAGGTGCCCTAACTTCGCCGCTTGAAAGTGGCCAAATTATATAAATGCACAAATACAAAAATAAGAAAAATATTGTTAGGTTCACCTTCACATTTTTATCATCAAGGAAACCAGCACAACACAGGATTAAAACAGACAAACGCCCGGATGAACTTACACATATTACAAGTACGAGAATTTTGTGATTATTACCAACTCTTTTCTTCTCAAGTTCCGGAATGTGACATTGAAATTGAGCAGTCACTTATAAAAGTAGTCTGGGTACTTTGAGGAAACTTCAACTTTTAACGATGCTTGAAGTAATTATAGCGCATCTCTCTCCGTCTACTTTCCTTTTTAGAGTTTAATATCAGCTCAAGTTCATCGTCGTGTGAAGAACAAATTGGTTGTGAATGAAGTAGCTTAGCCTTCTGTAATGTTGTGCAAGGCGCTAGTTCGGGATCTTGTTGGCATTATTATACGCTTTGTTTCTTGTTCCTGCCTTCATGCAGTGCTCGCTTATAATATCTTTTCTCTTTAATGTTTTAAAATATAATATTTGCTA
The DNA here is from genome assembly GCF_040414725.1 of Anabrus simplex. Lineage (NCBI taxonomy): Eukaryota > Metazoa > Arthropoda > Insecta > Orthoptera > Tettigoniidae > Anabrus > Anabrus simplex. Next base: position 80,873,233 of record NC_090275.1, on the reverse strand, counting down.
TATCAGGGGTGCAAATAAGCACATAATATTTCGAGGCTCGCCAGAAAATATTCAGACCCACTTTCGTTTTCTAATTTACTGATTATGTAAATTAGAACCATTTGAAATGTGAGTCTACTGTTACATGTTCTGTATCAGCAGCAAGAAAATGATCGCCAATATCCGGTGGTGGATACAAGAAGAAGAAGATGAAGAAGAAAAAAAAGCGATTTCTTGGGAAACCACTTTTGAATGAGTTCTGTTTAGTCTGAGGTGGTGACGAGTGTTCAATTCATACTTATAGCAAGTAAATTAATTGTTATTTCATATAGCAGCGTGCTTTTCCTACGGAAGGGTTGGGTAAGTCGATCGATTCCAGTATCTTCGTGAATTGGTCCACTCTAATGGTAAAGATGGAACTTGCAAATTAGACAGATGTGACAAGCTCAACGCAGCATACCAACTGTCGCAAACCCGTTACAACAAGTGCATTTCGAAGAGCGCCAAAATATGCCATTACAAAACTGTTGTCAGACTCCAGTTCGTATATGCTGCGACAGGAAAGGTACCATGGACGACCTGGAAAAAGTCGAAAGACCGGGCGAGTTGGCCGTGCAGTTAGGGGCGCGCAGCTATTAGCTCGCATCCGGGATATAGTGGGTTCGAACCCCACTGTCGGCAGCCCTGAAGATGGTTTTCCTTGGTTTCCCATTTTCACACCAGACAAATGCTGGGGCGGTACGTTAACTAAGACCACGGCCGCTTACTTCCCATTCCTAGGCCTTTCGTCTCCCATCGTCGCCATAAGACCTATCTGTGTCAGTGCGACGTAAAGCAAATAGCTACAAAAGAAAGGTCGAAAGACGTATTCTCCGGAAAATTCATGGGCCAAGAGTGCTTCCAGATGAAAACTACCGACTGAAAGCGAACTCTGAACTATACCAACAGTTGGAAACGGCTAACACTAGCATGCGATGTAGGCGGCGAATTTTACGGGCATCTTCTGAGAATTGACAACGGCACACTTACGGAGAAGATCTTCTCACTCATCAACAGCTACAAGACTGGAAGCATATGGCTCAATGAAGTAAAAAAAGACAGCTTCCGCTGGGATTTCCGATAATGATTTCTCGGACCGCCCCAAATATTGTAAAATGGTAAACTCGTAGTCTCCTCTAACAAAGGTTGTTAAATCTCACGAACCTCTTCCACAGGAAGAACGGAAAACCTAATAACAAGGCTCAACATTTATTGGGAACGAAAACGACCATCCAAAAATAATTCGTCATAAGGGCTCCCTAGTGGGATTAAACATGATTTGTTGGCAGATTTTATTCGAGTTATACAACTGAAATCTTTCGTTTCTTTTCAAAGAAGGGCAAAATATTTCGTCGTTGCGTCTAGAAAATCCGCTTTGTGATAATATTTCAGCTTATAACTCTGACCAGAGAGGTTCTGTCATCTGCATGAACTAAATGAACGAATTTTCCTTCTCAGTGATACGTGTGCTGCGGGCCAGTATTTCTCCCCTCAACATTGACACACAATGGCATGTCGAAGCGCGATGGTTTCTCTGATGTGACACCCCGCTGGTCAGTTACTGAATCGAACTCGTTATACGCAGTGATGAGAAAAGTACAAGATAAAAGTAATTGGGCTGAATTACAGGTGCTTTAGGAATATTTTACTCAGTTACTAATTACTTTTCCAACCAGTAACCAGTAAAATAACAATTACTATAACAGAACGCTGATCGTACGGAAATCGGCGTGTTTTGTTTTTTCGAACCGGACGGGAATGATGCCAAAGTTTATTAAGAAATATATATTAGCAGTACTTCATATTGTGTGGATTCTTTTAATAGCACAGAGTGGCTATCATCACTATGTTCTACGAAACATAGCAACCTTAGACCTTCCAAAATTATTATTCGCATATTTTTTCTTTTTTTTTTAGGTTTGTGAATTTTCACATGCCAAACAATTTTTCATTTCGTGGGAAAGATAATTGGTTCTTAAATTCTCATCGCTAAGCCACGACCTATTTGGGGAAAGTACATATTTACATCTAGTGAGAAAATGCTCTACAGGGCCGCGTAAAGGAATACCTTTGTTTAATTTTATGATTATCCCCAGTACGGATGGTTATGGTAGGGTGCGATTCATTGGCTGAATGTTCAGCGTTGAGGGCTTCGGTTCAGAAGGCTCCGGATTCGATTCCCGGCCGGGTCGGGGATTTTAGTCGCCTCTGATTGATTCTTTTGGCCCGGGGACTGGGTGTTTGTGATTTTCCCATCACTCTTCTCTTCATATTCAGACAACATACCACACTACCAACCACCACAGAAATACGCAATAGTGATTACATCCCCCCCATATTTGGTTGGCGTCAGGAACAGCCTCCGGCCGTAAAGCAGGGCCAAATCCACATGTGCGACACTGTTCGCGACCCCACTGGTGTGGAAAAAGCGGTAGAAAAAAATGACTGATGGCTATTGTAGGATAAGGCTGTCTAAACTATAGGCTACTCACATTTACACATGCAAATATAAACTTTAAAGGACAATATGCCAGAACACACATGGGCTTACCTTAACATTAATAATGTAATTACGTCATACCAACCTTTCTTTCTTTCTTTCTTTCTTTCTTTCTTTCTTTCTTTCTTTCTTTCTTTACTGTAGCAAATTTATTGATCATTTGCCTTTTGAAATCTGGAATTCCACGGAGCATCCCCTTTTCTACGGAGAACAGGCCAGCGGATTTTTGCCGCTCAGTTACCATCGCATTTCTCAAGAACGCCTTCTTTGTTTTCTATTTAATTTAGAGAAACACGTTTCTGTTTCCACAGTAGTCATTGTTAATAATGGCACGTTTGAAATTACATGTAATTACGGCGTGTAAGATTCGTCGGTTACAGTTTGCTTGTGACCGAGGCTCCTTCGCTACAACAAGTCTCTACTCCTAGGAACATAGCCAGCGGCAACATTCGGAGACCAGTTAAACCTACTTTAAATCTCTATTCTACGGTCACACGGGGGTTGTAACCGGAAGCTGATATACAGGCTGTAACAATAAGAACAATAAGATACAGCCAAACTTTTAGTTAGGCTACACTCCTCACACGTAGAAACCCCCTGTGGGTGGGGGCAGTAGAATAACACACACGGTATCCCCTGCCTGTCGTAAGAGGCGACTAAAAAGGGGCCCCAGGGGCTCTGAATTTTGGAGCGTGGGTTGGCGACCACGGGGCCCTTAGCTGAGTCCTGGCATTGCTTCCCCTTACTTGTGCCAGGCTCCTCACTTCCATCTATCCTATCCGACCTCACTTGGTCAACTTTTGTTCATTTCTGACCCCGAAGCTATTAGGTTTGCGAGGGCTAGGGAGTCTTTCATATTCACGCCCTTCGTGGCCCTTGTCTTCCATTGGCCGATATCTTCATTTTTCGAAGTGTCGGACCCCTTCCATATTTTCCCTCTGATTAGTGCTATATAGAGGATGGTTGCCTAGTTGTACTTCCTCTTAAAACAATAATCACCACCACCACCACCACACGTAGAAGAAGAAAATGTGTTTTATTTCCATGTTTTTTTTTGCTAGTGGCTTTACGTCGCACCGACACAGATAGGTCTTATGGTGATGATGGGATAGGAAAGGCCTTAGGAATTGGAAGGAAGCAGCCGTGGCCATCTTCATAGCTGCCGACAGTGGGATTCGAACCCACTATTTCCCGGATGCAAGCTCACAGCCGCGCCTCTAACCACACGACCAACTCGCCCGGTATATTTCCATGTTAGAACCCATTTTGTACAACTCTACATAGTACATTAATCATGGGAAACACACAGGAATAGAACGTACCACATGAAACTCTTCGTTACAATGAAATGTTCAAAATGCTCTCCGTCGTCCGTCTCCATGGTTAAATGGCCTTTGGTCCAAGGCGTCCCGGGTTCGGTTCCCGGCAAGACCAGAGATTTTAACCTTAATTAATTCCGATGGCTCGCACCAGACCTCTGCGAAGTCCATACACCAATATTCATAACCCTCCCTCGCATTGAATCCCGCATCCATAGACCCCTGCGCGGATATACAAAATAATATCCGCTCCGCAACCGCATTTCCTTCATCCGCATACGCGAATGGTTATCCGCGGATAATTTAAATATTTAACTACAGTATATTATAACCCATGGTAATGAAAGGGATAGATCTGTTAACCCATGGTAATGAAAGGGATAGATCTGTTAACATAATACAATAGGCCTAGCACCTGGCACCAGAACCCGTAAACAGTGTTGCCAACTTAGCGGATTTTCCGCTAAATTTGGCGGAATAAGAAGACTGTCGGCGGAGAAATATATCATTTAGCGTACAGCGAATTTTTTGGCGGAATTCTAGATTTATTATAGCGGAATTTAGTGTTTTATCCATTTTAAGTTTTTAAAAATTTGTACTCCAGTCTGTCTCCGAGCTGTTCCGTATTTCTTGTCAGAAGCTAGCAGTCACATGAGGAAAACCTGTTATTTGGATTTTATGTTCCGAGATCATGCTATCATAAATTTGTAATGCGTGAGGAAAGGTTACTTATCTCTTAGTTGAACGAATGACGACAGATAATGAAACTGTGAGAGAGTACCATTTATTTTATACTATGAAGACCGTTTAATGAACTGGCCCGTTCTGTGTGTGGCCGTTGAGGTAGGGGATTCACCTAATTTGCACCCGGCAGTAAAAGTTTTAGCTCGCCGGCAGGGGGTTAATCCCACTGAAACTCACAAATCAGGTGAGGGCAGACATTTACTTTATTATTATTATTATTATTATTATTATTATTATTATTATTATTATTGATCATTATTTGAGATAGGATTTCTTGGCGGAATTTTAGCGGATTTTTAGTAGTATTTAGCGGATCTTGAAAATATAATTGGCAACACTGCCCGTAAAGTCACCGGTTTATGAGGAATTTTCTATTGCGACAACTGCCGACGTATTGACCTTTGTTGCTCCCTTCCATTAATTGCGGACAGGAACCAGTTAGGCTTAGGTCAGATTGACGGCTTTATGGTCTCAAAGCTCTTTAGATATCACTGTTCTCCCGTACCAGTGTCAAGGGTCGACCAGCTACAAGCAAAAACAAGAGTTTACCTAAGTGAAAATCAATAAACGTCATTATTTAGAAATGATCAGCAATATTATCCGCACTGCCGTACAGTTTGTATCCGTCAAGACACTAATCTCGCGGATATCCACGGGTAAATCCGTAGATAATCCGCATCCATGCAGGGCTCTACGGATCCGGGATAATATTAGTAGACGGATAAGCTTGAGTGGAGTTTTTCGAAGTATGAAAGATCGTAATGTGAAAAGTTGTAATTAACTATGATAAATCGAGGCAAATATTCATTTATACAAAGAGAAATTAGGGACTGGAATAATTTATCATGGGGGATGTTTGATAATTTCCCTCTTTTTCGATATAATTTAAAATCAGTGGTGATTAATTCTTCTTCTTCATCCCGTTTCCCTTATCATTTCGGCCATCTTCATTATCTCCCTGATCAGTATACTGATGACTACTCGGTTTTGTACTTTTATAAAGACGGCCACAACGAACGATCCGTTACCGTGACAGTTTTTATTTTTACTATTTGTTTTACATCGCACCGACACAGATAAGTCTTATGGCGGCGATGGAATAGGAATGGCCTAGGAGTGGGTAATGACCGTGGCCTTAATTAAGGTACAGCCCCAGCATTTGCCTAGTGTGCAAATGGGAAACCACGGAAAACCATCTTCAGGGCTGCTGACAGTGGGGCTCGAACCCAGTTGAACAATATTTCCATGTTACGGATGTTGAACATAGGCCTGCCGTAATAATGGCTAAAGAAACCCATTTTTTGAAAATCGTACGAAAATAACCACCTGAGAGTAGCATCTGTGTTAGATCGCTGTCATTCCTTGGAGGATGAATATCAACTGGCTGGAACTCTTCTTCGTATCAGACGTTTCGTCTACAGATATAATAGATCTCTTCATTATCACTTGTCTTGTCTTTATGTACCACAGTATTTTTTAAAAAATATGATTTTCATTTCTTGTACAATGTTACTCTAATGTCATCTATTAATTAATGTTCTTTTCTCCTTGCAGGTATGTCCCTGTGCTGTTTGTTGATCAGTCAAGTGGTGAGTGGAGTTCTCAGTGCTTATATTATGGCAGAGTTATATCTAGGAATCTGTCTTAATGAAATATTAGGACCCTAAGGTAATTTTCAAAACCTCCTCAGTCCTAGGAGAAAAATTTTGGAGATTTTTCCCCATGGGTGTTCTGTGACTTTCAGAAGACCTCTTGTAGTGGAGATATAAAAATGAGTGCACGCATGTGGACCTCAGGATTCAACAATATTCGGGGATTGTAGCTCAAAATAATACTTCTACTCTTTATTTTGATGATTTGATGTATTTACTCCAAGTGAAATTTTGTAGATATGCAGTCTTAACGGTATTTACCTGTTGAACATGATTAAAAATTAAAAATAAAACAAAAATAAAAAATAATATTGTGATTATCGTGAGGCTTTTTCGAAAACAGTGGAATGTCATCGCAGCCTACTTCGCATGTTAGACCTGATAGCAACTGGTTTTCATCACACACTGAAGGCAAGCAGGATTGCGACACTAGGAAGCATTTTTAGCTTCAACATATTAGGAACAGGCGTAAAAAGCTGAGCATTTTTAAAAATAATGACAAGAATGTAACATCAATTTAATCAAATTTATTTCCACGTACCGCCGTAGCCCTCTTCCACCTGGTGCTCTTAAAAGTCTCTTGATAGCCTTGAGTTGGTAAGTTCTGAATTTATGACGTTGTAGTCCGTTCTCTCATTTTTCAGTTTATTTTTAGAAAATGTACTTTTCATTTTCTCGTCTCCACCTATTTTGATCCCCAGTTTCTCCAAATCCAAGACTCTCTCTATTCGTGGTTGGGGTCTATAATATTAGTAATTATTTTAGCGTTTTGCTTTGGCGTCTTAGGGGTATGGTTAACACTTCTACAGCCATTCTGGATTTTCAGTGCTCCTTCGTTTTTTTGTTTTTTTGCTAGTTGTTTTACGTCGCACCGACACAGGTAGGTCTTACGGCGACGATGGGACAGGAAAGGACTAGGAGTGTGAAGGAAGCGGCCGTGGCCGTAATTAAGGTACAGCCCCAGCATTTGCCTGGTGTGAAAATGGGAAACCACGGAAAACCATTTTCAGGGCTGCCGACAGTGGGGTTCGAACCTACTATCTCCCGAATACTGGATACTGATCGCACTTAAGCGACTGCAGTTATCGAGCTCCTTTGTTTTGATGGAGAATACGGTTCTTCTCTCTTTGGCACACTTTGCGAAAAAAATTCTCCAAATTCTATTTGTCAATACAATTTTTGAAATAGGTACATATTAAGCTCAAAGTATTGGTTGACTTTGCATAAAACGGAAACCCCCTAAAAGGGAAATATATCTGGTCTCTTGTACTTCCGGTTTATACAGGTTTTACTGTATTACGAAGGACCGTAGCACGGGGCGAGGTATATAAGGTGTGAGCGACACTGTACAAGAGTGTTCTCTGTTTTAGTATCGGGAAGTGTACCTTGTGTTATGATAAATTACTATTGGGTATTCAAGAATTATGCCGTCTCCGCAGTGTACCGGCAGCGTGCCTGCATCTTACCCGGAGGCTCCGTATTCGATTTGCGCCAGGTCAGGGAATTTGTCCTGAATCTGAGACTGTAGCGGCGATTCGGGGGAAGGGGGCTCCATTTAGCCGCTTGAAATGAGGAATTATAGGAATTATTTAAAAAAAAACATTTGTACAAGTCCTGTTGTCTTATCAGCTAATTCTTTCCTTACATTCTTTAATTATTAGCTAAATTATTAGCGGAAATACTCACAAAATGTCGTTCTTCGCGGCTAACCGATTTGTATAGCGCCACAGCAGGTAGTGAAAACTTTGCATGTGCTGTGAGGAAGGGTAGCAGGGGTTTATATATATATTGCCAAGGTCATGGACACAGGTATGATTCACCCGCTTGCTGCGCGCATTCGTCAGTCTGGCAGCCTCTGTAGCGTCTGTTAGTTTCTTAGTGTGTAGTCAAATACTGAATAATTTTTCTGTACGTATAATCACGGCGTATTTATAGTTAATTGTAATACATGTGTAATATTGTTCCTTTGGCAAAAGTTTTATTGTATAGTCTTGAAGCAAAATCTCAAACTATTATTACCGCACTTAAGTTGTTAGACTTTCAACCTTTACCTCTCTGTCGAAATTCGCTTTGAAACCACAAACTAAATTTACCATTTGTAGCTTTCTTTCAGTTTTTTGTAAAAAAAAAAAACCTCGTTATTACGCATATCCGGGTACTTATTATCGCCTAATTTATAATTGCCGCTACTCATCTGAGGGCTGGTTCGAGGTCCACTCCCCCTATGTGATTATAATTGAGGAGCTATCTGACCGTGAAATAATGTCCCCAGTGTAGAAAGCCAAGGACAGCGACCGAGAGAATTCGTCGCGCTGACCACACGACAACTCGTAAGCTGCAGGCCTTTGAGCTGAGCATCGGTCGCTTGGTAGGCTATGGCCCTTCGGGGCTGTTGCGCCATGGCACTTGGTTTGGCTTTTATTCAATAATTATGTTCTATAAACTTAGTGACTTACATCTAAACTATCTGCGAACATCGATAAAGTTACTGCCAATACTGCGAGAGCTCCGGAAATGTACGAAGTTTCTAGGAAGTGGTAGAAGAGTGTCTCTTCTCGGGGGAAACTTCTTTGAAGGAAATGTTGTGTAAGTCGGTGTAAAGTTATTTATTTCGAAGTAATAAACCAATTCACCTGAGGAACTTCAAGAAGCTACTACGTGTTTTCACTAGAATCCGCTTCAACATAACTAAGATCAGATAGTACATGCTTAATCGATCAGCACATCGGTGCCATGCGGTAACTTCAGGGCGTAGGTGGGTATAGTTCTCACAATTTCCTCGTTAACAATCAGCGAGTGAAATGTTAAATGCTCTGACGATATCAGTAGCAGATGTCTCGTGTACAGAATGTCTGTGGCAGATGTCCCTCGACCAGTAGCATGCTTGCCTTGTAAATGATACGTTCGGCATAATGCACACACTGAACAAACAGAGACAATGACATGTTCTCCGAGAATGAGATGAAGAGGGTTTTTTCCCCCTCCTTCAGCAGATCAGTGGACACTCATCCTCGCCTCGTGACGCGCTGACTACGGCCTTGTTTACTCCGGGAGGTTCTGAAGGACTTCCAGGGAGTTTGGTTTACATTCCTACTTTTAAGACTTTGTTTGTTTATTATTTGAAGAATATACTGTTCTAGATAGAAGCCTCCGTGGCTCAGGAGGCAGCGCACCGGCCTCTCACTGCTGGATACCGTGGTTCAAATCCCGGTCACTCCATGTGAGATTTGTGCTCGACAAAGCGGAGGCAGGACAGGTTTTTATCCGGGTACTCCAGTTTTCCCTGTCATCTTTTATTCCAGCAACACTCTCCAATATCTTTTCATTTCATCTGTCGGTCATTAATCGTTGCCCCAGAGGAGTGAGACAGGCTTCGGCAGCCGGCACATTTCCTATCCTCGCCGCTAGATGAGGGCTTCGTTCATTCCATTCCTGACCCAGTCGAATGACTGAAAACAGGCTGAGGATGTTCGTTTTCACTGTTCAAGATACTGAAAACGAGTCGGAAAATATGTCAATTGCTCGGAATAAATTAAAAACATTTTAAATCGATTTAGGTATAAAAGATAACAGGAATATAGGCAAATGTAGGTTCCAACGTCAATCTCAACCTGCGGCCATTGAATTAGGCGGGCGAGGAAAATTGTGATGTTGTCAGATACGGGAACTGCGATGCGACAGATGGTCGAGAGTCCCTTACGTTTGAGCACGGAATAGTAACGTTCACCGTCCACGTATTCTTTTGCTATAATACTTAGGGCCGGTATTATAATAGAGGTTTAAACTGTTGGTTCAGTTTAAACGGTTTATCTGTTAGTCGTGTATTATAAAACTTAAGTTGAACTAGAGATTAATTTTACTGCCACTCATCTACCGTTTAAACTGAAGTTTAAGAATACATAACCTTACAACATGGCAGAGCGAATGGGTCTCGAAGATATTTTTGAGGTGTTTGAAGAAATACTAAGCGATGACGAAGAAGTGGTTCAAATTATTGAACGACCACGGGGACCACGAGTTTTTTGAGCAAGGGACGTCACTTTCAAATATGGAATGAAAAATATTTTAAAAATAGGTTTAGGATTTCAAAACAGACTGTCATAACCCTATTTCAGCAAATTGGTGCTAGAATAAAACATGCAACGAAAATGTAAAAATGTAAAAATGACTTTTTGAACTGTTTGAATGTAAAAAAGTGTAAATTTTAGAAAATAAAGTAACTTCCTTCTATTTCAGAAATCATGCCGTAGAGCCCCTCAGTCAGCTAATAATACCATTACAGTTTTATGCCTCCCGTAGTATGTTTATTACAATGGGTGATTTCGGACGAATTCATAAGGCCACTGTTTCACGGACTATATAAATATTTCTGTACTAATTGCACAAGTAAAATTAGGACAACGTTTATTGCTTTTATCTGCCATTTTACCTACAAGAAGCAAACAAAACATTATCGACAGTCATCTTTTCTCGCAAGTCACTGCTACCAAGATCGTATATTTCCTTCTTCACCTCAGTTTAACGTAGGCCGGCCATTATAAGACTTAACATCGGTTTAAACTCAAGTTACAGTTTAACTCAATCTTCAGTTTAAACCGTCATTATAATACCGGCCTCTAGTCCGGTATTTAGTATTGCAGTAATTAAAGTGATGTTGTAAAACGTAATCAAATAAAAAACTTTAATAAAACTGATACGGATTAATACGTAATCCGAAAGTACATGCCTGATCCTGTGTCCTGCACTAGTGCGTGCGACCCGAACGACCTCAGCCTGCGACATTTATATGGCCACTTTCCGGGCCATTATCCAGGAAAACTAAAACACCCTGCAAACATGTTTCATATTTTTTTTTTAGTAAGTTAAGACGATTTTCTACATTTTTCTCGCAGACATTTTATTGGAGCCTCCGTGGCTCAGGCGGTACTCCAGCCTGTTTTCCAGTCAGTGACTAGGTCAGGGATGGGACGAATGAAGCCCCAAACTTGCGGCTAGGATACGAATTGTGCCGGCTGCCGAGGCCTGTCGCACTCCTCTGGGCAATGATTAATGACTGACAGATGAAATGTAATGATTGTGGAGAGTGTTGCTGGAATTGAAGATGGCAGGGAAAACCGGAGTATCCGGAGAAAACCCTGTCCCGCCTCCGCTTTGTCCAGCACAAATCTCACATGGAGTGACCGGGATTTGAACCACGGTATCCAGCGGTGAGAGGCCGGCGCCCTGCCACCTGAGCCACAGAGAATAATTATTTGAATTGATTTATGAGAATAGCCTGAAGTCTTTCCTCAAGCTTGTAGCATAATTCGTTTTGCAACATTCTAGAAAGTAACATCAGGAACATGGGAGAGAACAAACTGCTTCGCGCTCCGAAATGATGTGTTCAATATTAGACATGTCTTCGCCAGTTGTTACATAACCTTGGCAACAACGTAATTTCTCTGTCCCGTCTAATTTTTAGCCGCTATAGGGACAAAGTTTAAAACCGTATAAATACGTGAAGCTTGTAAATACAACTTCATTTGTTAAGCTATCTCTTCAGGAACAAAATAGGTTTTTGCCTGAAATCCGATGATAACGAGACCCAATTTTTTGCGTGTTAAAATCCCCATCGTGCCTTGAGAGTCTTCGAACAGTTTAGTACTGCAGTGTGTCAAAGTGCCGGCGCTAACATTGGCCGGGTTGAGTGAGGTATTTGTACACGCGATGTCGCGTTGTCCACGCAACCATACCGCTCATTTCTATTCCATACTATCACTGTTAAATGTCATTGTCCCGTAAGCACTGAACACTTAGTAATACTAAGAACATACTCCGGGGGTTAGGGTCATTTCTCTTTGCTAGCACAAGAAATTCGACCAGCTCCATGGCTAAATGGTTAGCGTGCTGGCCTTTGGTCACAGGGGACCCGGGTTTGATTCCCGGAAGGGTCGGGTATTTTAACAATCATTGGTTAATTTCCCTGGCATGGGGGCTGGGTGTATGTGTTCTCTTCATTATCATTTCATCCTCATCACGACGCGCAGGTCGCCTACGGGAGTCAAATCAAAAGACCTGCACCTGGCGAGCCGAACCCGTCCTGAGGTCTACCAGCACCAAAAGCCATACGCTATTTCATTTCATTTTTTATAAGAAATGCACTACACACTGATGGACTGTATTGCGGGTATCATCATTGCGCCTGGAAACCTGCTGTATGACTACATGACTGAGAGAGATTGACCCGCAGCACATATTTCGTTTTTGGGAGATATTATTCGACATGTTCGTATTTCGTCACGTAATTGCCTCAGTTCTTCATCAAATGTCATGATAATCTACTTCTTGTCGTCCTCGATGTCCACAGCAGCTGTGAGTTCACTTTCATTCATAGTTATGTCATCTTCGGGCACAAATTCACAGAAATAAATGAGTGCAGTTTTCCGACAATCTGTTTGGGCGCCATTGCTGTAGTGTTTGTAAACAAGTCGTCGGGCTCTGCTTTGCTATTCAATTTGATTTTGTTTCATAGTTTTCTCTTCGATGCGAATTATTTACCTGTGCATATCGACGGTGCGCGAGCAAAATCTCATATACCACAATGATCTTCCCATCAGGACAACATTCGTTGTGTTCATTTTCCTGTGCTAATGTGTAAAGGAAAATTAACCTTAAATGCATTTTCCTGTCGGAATGCGTACATACTTAATGAAAATATACATTCCTACAGTACGGTGCGGTAAGGTTCCTTTTTTTTTTTTTTTTTACGGATTAGCATAGAAAAATGAACGCAAAGAATATTGTTCTGATGGACTTCATATCCATATCTGGCTGGGAGGCGTGACCAGGAAGAGCGTTGCGGGATACGCAGTATAACTAGCGCACCATCGATATTTATTATTAGATTGATTATATACATTTTTAGTACACTTAAGGTAAGGGTGTATTCTGCCCGAAGGCAGGTCCGAACCTCCGCAGAGGTGTGCCTGAGCCTGAGTTTACGTGCGGTAGGGTCGCCAGTTCCTTTCCGTTCCCCTATTCCCTTACCATCCCCCACCAACAGCGCGTGGCAACCCATGCAAATCTTGATCACGCCCAATGTTGCTTAACTTCGGAGATCTCGCGGGATTCGGTGTTTCAACACGGCTACGGCCGCTGGCATTTTTAGTACTGTGTGTGTCTTAATGTGGCATCTTCCTTACGGAAAATTGGCGATGAAGTATGGCGAAAATTTGTTGGAAGATGAGAGATGAACCTGACTTCGAGGATATAGAGAATGAACCAAGAGATTCTGATTCCGATTTGGAATTTGTATGAGCTATTTATTCCCATCAAATTTCGGAAAGTGAATGTGATGGAGAGCCTGCAATATAGCAACATATCGGAACAAAGTGGTCTAATAATAATAATAATAATAATAATAATAATAATAATAATAATAATAATAATAATAATAATAATAATGTTACTGGCTTTACGTTTCACTAGCTACTTTTACGGCTTTCGGAGACGTTGAGGTACTAGTATTTAGTCCTGCAGGAGTCCTTTTCATGCCAGTAAATCTGCCGACACGAGGCTGACGTATTTGAGTACCTTCAAATACCACCGGACTGAGCGAGGATCGAACCTGCCATGTTGGGGTCAGAAGGCCAGCGCCTCAACCGCCTGAGCCAGTCAGCCCGGCCCACACGAAGTATTCTGACGTCTCGCCTCCTGAGCAAGGCATGCCAATACATTTCCTCTAATATTCTCAAGAATATACCCCTCAGAGTGATAAAACTTTTACTAATACATTACGCGTGCATTATTAACAATTCGTTTGTTTGTGGCATATTTTAGTTTGGTGTATATATGATCAAACGTTTATTATTATTATTATTATTATTATTATTATTATTATTATTATTATTATTATTATTATTCATACACTTCTCCACAGGAAATATGGGTAGTAATGGGGCACGGGATGCACCAAGTGCCTTATAATAATTAAAGTATTTACACATTATAATACAAACATTAATGTAGGCTACAGGTATATACAAAACTGTAGATCACGGGATCTTCATTATTGCGAGAGTAAAGTTCGCACAATGTTGCAAGTTGACAGAAGGACAGAATGTTGCATAATTTTGTAGATGTTTGGTGGAATACCCAGTTCTCTGACTCTTGTGAAGTGTGTGTGGAACGAGGCCGTTGACTGACAGAACAACAGGGACTATCCGTACCAGTTTCATCTTCCAGGTCCTCTTGATCTCTTCTGCAAGTTCTTTGTACTCGGAGATTTTTTCACTGCACTTCCTGTCAATGTTGGTGTCATTGGGGATAGCGATGTCAATAATGAAAGTTGTCCCAGTTTTTCATGTTTACCGGTATGATGTCTGGGTCTGTTATGGTTGACTGTTTTGTCTGTCACTATAGCAGTGTCCCAATAAAGCTTAATCGACTCGTTCTCCAGGAATGGTGTTGGATGGTACTTGTAATAAGGGATACGCTCCTGAATTAATTGGTTTTCCTGAACAAGTGCCTGGTGTATATGATTCCCGAGACATGATTGTGTCGTCTCATGTATTCTGCGGGGGCAAGTACTGGGCAGCCCGCAGTGATATGGTCGATGGTCTCGAGATGAACGGAGCATCGTCTGCATTTGTCGGAGAGTACGCTGGTGTCTTTGATGATGTACTTTTTTTAATTGTTTGTAGCTGTTACTTGGTCTTGTATAGCAACTGCAAATCCCTCTGTTTCCACAAATAAGCGCCCACTTTGTAACCACATACACGACGCATTCTTGGCTATGATCTGTTGGTTTAGATTGCTGTATTATTTATTTATTTATTTATTTATTTATTTATTTATTTATTTATTTATTTATTTATTTATTTATTTATTTATTTATTTATTTATTTATTTATTTATAATTTTGGAATTCCTCTTTTTGAACAGACTGTACATTATTCCAGTCAGAATATGTATGCAATTTTGTGTCAACACGACAATCCTCAATGCATTAGCTTTTACACTATCCTCAATCATATACAACGCTAACAAATGTACCCGTGCTTCGTTACGGTATTATACATTTTATGCGGAGTTTTACTTAAGTTGCTGCAGACGCAGTGAATAAGATTATATTAAATTGCACGTCCTATAGCGCTATCCGAGAAATAAAACGGCGAAGACCCCATACGTTGTTTCCGATGTAAAGTGCACATTGGGAAAATGTAGATGATAATGAGGGGCCACATTTCCTATTGCCATTCACAATCGAGTTTGGGAGTTTCTACAATAACGGCAGACTCGCTTGCCAGGTGCCATTCGCATTAGAGACGGATATTTTTCATTATAATGACAGGCCCCCTTTCCTAATGGCAGTCGCAATCGAGTTGAAGAGATTTTATTGTAATCTAGAAATACAGCGCTATCTAATGTATAAAGAATTAAGATACAACAATAAGGCATAGGGCTAAAGTTGAAGATCTCTCCAAATTGAGCACCAATTGTGTAATCTGCTTTGTGAAATAACTTGCCGTTTAGAAAGCGTTATCACAAAACGAAGGTCTCAACCGTCATTGAAATTGCCTCCATAATTAGATATTTTCCGGCGCCTAAAAGGAAAACATTTGAACAGCCGGGAATATTCCCTCAAAGAAAAGAGTGTGCAGTGACCAAGCGAAATTATGTACATAACAGTGAGGCGTAACGCATGCAGTCCATGGATTTTACAGAAAATCAGTTGTGTAAGAGAAAATGGAAGAAAGCTGTTGTGGTTTCCCCATAAACTCACATTTATTCTGTGTTTTTTAAAATCATATGCGTATCTAACCTTCCTCTGGATGAGTATACTCTATATATGAAGATTGGATGCCTTTGCTGGCGGGACCTAGTGTTTACACTGCACTAAGTCTTCTGGTATGGGCTAGAGCAATTTTGTTACTTTCATTGATCTGTCTCTGTCTTATCCTTGGCTTTGACAAAATGAAAGTGACTGAGGTATGAGCGATGCTAGTAATGCCCTTCCTTACGCAGCCAGTCCCTGCCATGAATGGTGTGAAACTGTTGCTCATAGGGTCGGTTGGTGCTTGCATTTCTGTGGGCTTGGCAGACTGATATGTAATAGCAACTTCTGGCTCGGTGAGGAAAGCAACGGGAAACTACCTCACTCCTCATTTCCCTAGTACGCCTCTTCAGTGATGCCTAGGCCATCTATGACAGGTCATGGCAGAACTGTTGAGGATCCAACCAGCCTTCGGGCTGATGACTAAACATACATACATGAAGATTGGTCGAGATCTATCCAGCCATTTCGCCGTGATGGTGGAACAGACGGACAAACAGACACGAAAGCTAAAAACCACTGGTACGGTCTTGAGTTGACCTAGCCCGGATAAATATATGAAAAATTGGCAAAAACAAACGAAATTACAAACAGCGGACCCTCTAGAACTTTATTTATATAGATAAGCATGGGCACGAAGTGCAGACCTTTATTTCGAGATTTACTGCCTTTAAACGGTAGTAGATATCAACAAACGGATTCCGCCATCAGACTCCTCTTTTCGTGTTCTACATGGCTGGTCCTATGACATTTTCCCTTATCTCCTATATTTATGGTTTAGATTAAGTTACAAACATTAAATACGGTGAAATTTGGGTACACTTCACACACATTACCTTATTTTTTGGATACTTATGCAGCAGCTGGAATAATAAAAT
Source organism: Anabrus simplex (assembly GCF_040414725.1). Classification (NCBI taxonomy): domain Eukaryota; kingdom Metazoa; phylum Arthropoda; class Insecta; order Orthoptera; family Tettigoniidae; genus Anabrus; species Anabrus simplex. The sequence continues at coordinate 80,856,308 of NC_090275.1, read as the reverse complement.
TTGGCTAACGTAAGACCACTGGTCGTGTCAATGTGCGTACCGCATTTGATGATTCTACCTTCCCTATAAGTGTGCCAAACGATAAGTACAAAATTGACTTAAAATTGAGAAATTCAGCTCTGTCTAACGTATAAGGGATCGAGATACGAGAATATGTCATAGGACAAAGTTGTAAATCTCTCGAAATTGAAAACCGATAGTGCTTTCTACTTTGTGATACGACTTACCGTTTAGCCACAAATTATCCCGAAACGAAGGTTTGCACCGTCATTGAAAATGCCTCCATATTTCGATATGTTCCTGGGCCTAAACGTTATACACTTGAACAGCTTGGAATTTTTCCTCAAAGGACAATGTCCAGGTTTCTGGAGTAGCACTCGCATACATACGGAGTAGTTAGAGAAGAAAGTATTACAGTTTAAAAAAATTGAAATTAATAGGAGGTAGGATTATAACTGAGGACAGCCGGATGGGACAAATACGTACAGTTACTCCCATAAATAATATTCGGTCAGTCTGATTTTTCACACACTTTTATTGGGTAGTTATTCTTACACTATAATGATAACGTATAATACAACGAAACATGTAGGAAAACATAGTAACACGTTCTACAAACATTGTGATGTAATTCAAAATCTTCTGAGAGTCATTAGTACGCCCTATGTCGTACATTAAATAAAAGCAATAATTACAGTGCCACCTCAAAAATATTCGGCCACTATACAAAAAGCAACATAAACTCACATAATTCACAACAATGTTACACATTCAGTACTTTGTAGGTCCGCCTTGATATTTTAGGATCTATTCCAGTCGATTCGGTATACTGGCGATAACTTTCTTGATATAATCAGGGCTTAATGCCGCCCATTCTTGTAGCAGTCTCCTCTTCAAGTCTCTGAAGGAACTTGGCCGCCGCAATTGCAGAGCTGGCTTCATTCGACTCCATACCTTGTCGATGGAGTTCAGGTCGGGTGATTGTGGTGGAGTTTCAAGGCCTTCGGGCAGTTGTACAACAGCCACTCCCTGACAAGTTACGACTTGTGCTTGAGGTCGATATCTTGGTAGAACTTGAAAGTACACTGTATATCAAGTTGTTCCGCAAATTGTCGCAAATTGTTTTTGAGAATAGCGAAATACCCCCTTTTTTGTCTAAGTATCTTCAATGAAACTCAGTGCACCAACCCCGTTCGATGCTACACATCCCTACACAATTGCTCTTCCACCACAATTTTTTTTTACTGTTGCTTGTAAATTGCTTGTTCTCAGTTCCTCGTGACGTTTCCGCCACACAAATTGCTTTACATCGGACCCGAATGCGTTGAACTTTGATTAATCAACAAATAACACATCCTCCCACCAAGCACTGGGTTTGCGTACGAAGGTTTTTGCGAACTCTAGCCGCTTGTTTTTATTTACTGCACTAATGTATGGTTTCCTCCTAGCTCTTCTCCGAAAGAACTCATTCCTTCGCAGTGCTCTTCGCACGGTATCAGTACCCACTTTCTTTCCACACTCCTCTAAAATAGCTGATGTCAGTTTCGGAGCACTAATTTTCGGATTTCGTTTTCCATTCTGAAGCACAACCGCTCCTCTCGTTGTGTTACCGTTCTTCGTCTGCCTGTCTGGGGAATTGAATCAATTCTGTCTTCATTTTTGCATCGTCTTATTATATCTTCAATTGTTGTTCTGGTTATGTTAAGCATCTGCGATACCTTCATATGCAATTTACCTCGAGCGCGATGGAATATCACGAGCCTGCGTTCTTCAAAAGTGGTATTGTGTTGTCTTTTGCACCCCATTTGATACCATTCCGCAACACTGCAGCAAATGATTTCTGCACGACGTGTTTCGCGACACCGCACTCCTGAACTGAACGTTTTGCAACGCTATCTGCCCTGTCTCCGTCAATGAACACAACGGCAATCCCGGCCTTTTCAGGTGACCGAATATATTTGAGGCGTGTCATTTCACCCATGTCCACCATGGCCTTTCTTTTACTGCATACTGTACATCAATGTTCCGTGATTCCTCTTCGGCCTAAGCAACCAAATGTAGTTTCATAACTTGGACACATTTGGTTTCACATTCGGCTCATGGGTGCGTTATTGTCATCACTTTTTCGCGGATTTTATCAGTGGCCGAATATTTATGGGAGTGACTGTAAATACCAAGTGGATGTATTGTAAGATGAAATGTCCCTCACTAAATTGTGATGATATGAGTTAGGATATAAGAAGGCAGTAACAGAGGAGAAATTTAGATGCAGGGATTGTTAGGTGAACAGATAAGATCACTTATAGTGTTATTACTTGTATGTATGTTTAGTCCTCAGCCCGAAGGCTGGTTGGATCCTCAACAGCTCCGCCATCAGCTGTCATAGATGGCCTAGGCATCACTGAAGAGGCGTACTAGGGAAATGAGGAGCGAGGTAGTTTCCCGTTGCTTTCCTCACCGAGCCAGAAGTTGCTATTACATATCAGTCTGCCAAGCCCACTGAAATGCACGCACCAACCGACCCTATGAGCAATATTTTCACACCATTCATAGCAGGGACTGGCTGCAGAAGGAATGGCATTACTAGCATCACTCATACCTCAGTCACTTTCATTTTGTCAAAGCCAAGGATAAAGCTGAGACAGATCAATGAAAGTAACAAGATTGCTGTAGTCCATACCAGAAGACATAGTGCACTGTAAACACTAGGTCCCGCCACTTATTACTTAAACATAAAGAGGCAAGACAGAGGCAATAAATTAAAGCGGAAAACATAAATAAAGGAAAAATCAATAATTCTTTTTAGCAAATGTCAGAAAACACCGTGCGGTGTGAAATCATGGCCTACACTCCGCAGTACTGTTCAGATATTAACAGCCCCTCTAGAGTTATTCGACGACGATTGTGACCTCCGACGGGATTCCGCAAATATCCCGCAGAATGACAGCATCACGTCTCTCTCGTCTTTTACGCGAGGAACAACCACGAGTTTACAGGAATGATGACGAAAATGGCAATATGTTACTTCCCTGCTGGCAAGTAGCCAGAGACGTTGCCATGGTATCCGGTAGGTTCGTTTTCGGTCTGTCGGCCACTCGGTTCAGAGCATGAAACCCGCAGAAAGTAGTAATTTTCTCCGTCATTTTTTTTTGTTATTTGCTTTACGTCGCACCGACACAGATAGGTCTTATGGTGACGATGGGACAGGAAAGGCGTAGGAGTGGGAAGGACGCGGCCGTGGCCTTAATTAAGGTACATCCCAGCATTTGTCTGGTGTGAAAATGGGAAACCATGGAAAACCATCTTCAGGGCTGCTGACAGTGGGGTTTGAACCCACTATCTCCCCACAGCTGCGCGACCCTAACCGCACGGCCAACTCGCCCAGTGTATGCTTGTTTAAATCTTCCCCTCGATCAGTGTATGAAGTTTGGTCGAGATCTATCCAGCCGTTTCGCCGTGATTGTGGAACAGACGGACAAACAGACACGAAAGCTAAAAACCACTAATACGGTCTTGCTTTGACCTAAATCGGATAAATATCTGAGAAATTGGGTAAACAAACGACATTTCAGACAGCGAACCCCCTAGAACTTTATTTATATAGATATCATACTACACTGCTGTAATCAGGGGAGTAAACAATTCAACAAGCTAAAGTTAGCTGTTCTGTGATTCATAATCTCTTTGACTATGCGTGTTTACATTACTGTGAAGTAGAATTCAAGCAGTCAGAGGCGATTTCTACCAAAAGAGTGCGATACGTAATTACAGTACGCAGACGTGTCAACTCCTCCGATTTAAGCGGGACTCTCCCTATTTTCGGTCCTTCCACCCTCTTTCTTGATCGCAGGTACTTATCTCCCGATTCTGAGGACAGATTTAGTATTCTTGTACTTGTTGAAAATCCCGGGATTTTCTTCGTTCTTTAAGTGGCTGGAGATAATTGATGTTCATTGGACACTGCCAAGACACATGCAGTCAACTGGTGGTGTCCTTAAATATGACATAATATCTAACGTAATGCTTTCTATTTTATCATTTCCACTTAGCAATGCCGACTGTGAGAATATCATTTAGCATATTTACAAGAACAAAAACTCAGTTCATATCAAAGCTTCCCGGAAAGGAATCGTGGAAAAAATTAAACCTTAAAACCCGTTCAACAAGGCCAGTGCTTTTAGCATAAATCTAGTTCAGAAATTTATGAAGAGGCCGAAGACAGTTACAATGAAGAGTCATGTGTTTTAAAGCTCAGATACAGGCAGTATTTCAGTATTTAAAATACATTAATTAATAGAGAGAAATTATGTGAGTACTATAATGTGTTAAATATTCTTCAAAGTTACGTTATCAATAATGTGTCGAACATGCCAGGATATGCTGCAGAAAATCTCCTGATTTTTGACTTTTGAAACCTGGCATGTCTGCCGCCAAAGTGTCATTTTTCGTATTCTTTTGAGTAGACAGTTAAGTAACAGTATGAAATAAAATTTGAAAATTAAAACCTACAACATCTTTTACAGTCATTGACCGGGTCAGGGATGGAATGAATGAAGCCCCCTATCTTGCGGCGAGGATAGGAATTGTGCCGGCTGCCGAGGTCTTTCGCACTCCTCTGGGGCAATGATTAATGATTGACAGATAAAATGAAATGATAATTGAGAATATTGCTGGAGTGAAAGATGACAGGGAAAACCGAAGTACCCGGAGAAATCCTGTCCCACCTCCGCTTTGTCCACCACAAATCTCACATGGAGTGACCGGGATTCGAACCACGGAACCCAGAGGTGAAAGGCCGGCGCACTGCCGCCTGAGCCACGGAGAATCTATAAAATCAAATATAATTTGCTATATTTTATCCTTCATGCGTTTTTACCGTACGAGGCATAATAACGAATATATTCGTGATTATAACCAAAAAAACCCGTCAAAATCCCTGAAAATATTAGTTCTGTCTAAAAAGTGCGCGTGATAAAAACTAGAACCTAACCCCTCGACCCAGCAGCCCTGACAGGTCTTGGCCCAACAAGTGACTTCATTCAACCCGAAGATTTACAGTTGACGAGGTAACGCGTAGTTAGAGTGACGAATCCTCGCCTGCCTTTATGAATGGCTTTATAGACCGAGACCGCTATCTCACCGTCAGATAGGTCCTGAGTTATTCTGAATAGACTCGAACCATCCCGTTTATTGAAGTAAGAATCCCTGACTTAGCCGGGAATCGAACTCGGTGAGAGGTAAACTCGCTCTCCCTAGACCGCGAGGCCTTAATAAAAATAACATAATATTTCTAATCTGTTATATCAAATGCACTTTTACTCACAAACTTCTACTAACCCTGAAGTTCAAAATTCATCTTTTCGTACGCTCTGTTTTTACCATTACCAATAATCTCTTCTACAGAACATTCCTGTCGAGGTCATAACGAAGATACGTTTTCTACTATTGTTATAGAGCTAACCCATCAACGACGGGTTCATCATCTCGTTAGTTCTCACATTATTGCAGAGCGCTCCTCCATCCGAGTCGAGGTAATTCTATGCAACCGAATGACGCGGGACGTTAATACAACCCATGACGTCATCAGAAAGTGGCCCACCTGATCGTGACTCAAGCTCGCGTGAATTGCGCGCTCTCTCTTTCACATACCTTCTTATAGTAGCTGTCTTAATGACTTATTCGAAGTTCATGGCTCGTAGTTCGTCACTGGATTTACGTCTGCGAACATAATCATGGAGCATTATCCAGCTATTAGAGTCTACGCCATTGCATGATAGTGAGTGACCTTAGTGTTAGAACTCTTAAACTAGCAATTATCGTACAAATTACAGATTTCTCCCAGTCCTTCGCTCGTGTAATATCCATTAAATACTTAATGTACATAGGTTTAGGACAGAACCAATATGCCTTGGCATTACATGGAGTCAGACAAGACACCTTTACTTTCCTTCTGCAGCTAGAATTGCCAAACGGCAGGTGTTTCTTATCTGAGAAGGTAGGAGTCTCCTATACTATGAACAAAGTAAAATTAAGCAATTTCCTTAATTCTGCCGAAAGTTGAAGGGCTAAATGGCCCGGTAGGGTTTCAAATTGTGAGTCTTGGATAGCTCTATCAAACTTAAAAAAAAAAAAAAAAAAAAAAACGAAAAATCACTTCCGGACTAAATGCAGTTTCGAAAAAAACAGCCTAAAATCGCTTGTTTCGTTACTCGTTCCTTTTTATTCAAATTCTAGCCAAATTAACTAATTTACATAATCCTTTCTGTTAATTGGTTCAATAACCTCCGGCGATTTTTTTATTTTTGAAAAATTTCCACACCGGATGAAGTTATAAAGGCTTAAGTGAAACTCTGCTGCATTGACTCACATTAGCGCTCGTAGTGGTCGAAAAAAGGTAAGCTGCTAATCAAATTGACCGGATAACGATGAATAAGAAAAGTTAGTAATTTTTAGGAATATATTATCATATTTTACTATATTCTATTTAAGTCATATTCGTAGCTTATATCCCTAGGATGTTTGCCTGAAAGGCTAGTACTGTGGATTTTTCACTGCTCCTGTACATAATCGAAGGATGTGACCGTACGAATACCGAGGTGTGCGCCGCGTAACTCTAAGATTGTTGCATTCGGGAGATCGAGGATCAAATCCTGTTGTCAGTCCTGTAGAAGGTTTTTCCGTTGTTTCCCATTTTCAAAACAGGCGAATGTTGGGACTGTACCTTGATTAAGGCCATGGTCGCTTCCTTTTCTCTCCTAGCTTTTTCCTGTCCCATCGACGCCATAAGACGTAGCCTATCTGTGTCGGTGCGACGTTAAGCAAATAGAAAAAAATTCTCCTAACCCTTTCCCGTCCGAAAAACTTCCACATGTTCGAGCGACGTTAAACCAAAAAAAAGGCAATTTCTTATCACTAAAGACACGATTTCCTTTGCATTTTCCATACGATTTCGCTAGAAGGATACCCTCTCTTAGTGAGCACCTAACACAAAGGACACTAGTCGTGGAACATTTGAAATTACTACGTGCAGTGATCACTATCTTAGGATTTTTAGGCAGTAACAGGATAGAAAGCAAACTAATTTGGTGATTGGGAAGTGTAGCGTAGGTTCTTCCGTTACGTGGCACGAGTATCATAAATTTTAGGGGTTCTGATTGGCCGTACCCCTACCATTCATGCAAAACTCATAGCATAACCGTTATGCAGGATAGACTATAGTTATTACCCGCTTCATTAGGTTTGCTTTCTAATCGATTACTGCCTAAACATCCGGGCCTTAGTGATTAGTCAATGAATCAGTGGATTTTCGCTTTTATGTATATAAATAAGTACAGCGGTGTTCGTAATACGTTATTCGTCAGCTCATCAGCAGATTAGTGGCGATTATCCTGCTACATCTCCTGAACTTTCAACAGCACGAATTTTAAGGTTTTGTTTTCTTTTATACTTAATCGTTTTAAATCGTTTTTTTTAATAGTTTCGTAACTCGGTTCGGTCACACTAATTAAAGGTGAAGAGGATATTTTGTCTCTTAGTGAAACTTACATCCGGACTTTTCACCCAGTTTGCCATGATGCCACTGTCTGCTGTCCATCTCACAATTTCATCGTGGTCTTTTTGCTGTCACTGTCAATCCGGAACATTTTATTACTCTGTGCAATATAACATTATCAGCAAAGAGCCCTCTCTGTGATTCCAGGTCTTAACTCGTATCATTTATATATGTATATAAGGAAATATAAAGGTCCAATAACACTGCCTTGTGGAACCCTTCTCTTAATCATTACAGGATCAGATAATGCTTCACCTACTGTAATTCTATGAGTTATATTTTCTAGAATTCTTTTTTTGCTAGTGGCTTTACGTCGCTCCGACACAGACAGGTCTTCATGGCGACGATGGGATAGAAAAGTGCTAGGAGTGGGAAGGAAGCGGCTGTGGCTTTAATTAAGGTACAGCCCCAGCATTTGCCTAGTGTGAAAATGGGAAACTACGGAAAACCATATTCAGGGCTGTCGACAGTCGGATTTGAAGCCACTATCTCACGGATGCAAGCTCACAGCATCGCGCCCCTAACCACACGGCCAACTCGCCCGGTTTTTCTAGAAATTTAGGCACACATTCAATCACTTTCTTCTCTAGCCCAGTAGCCCTCATTTTCGTCAGTAGTTTTTCATGATGTATCCTATAAAAAGCCTTGGATTGGTCAATAACGATACTGACCAATTGATCTCCTGAATCTATATCTACTATATCTTGCTGGAATTCTGCGAAGTTGATCCTCACTAGCAGAACCTTTCCTAATTCGTGTTTATTATGATACGGCATGCATTTAATCCGCACATTTCCTAAGAATTAGACCACACGAACGAAGATAAAATAGATAAATGAAGAAGAATGGAGAAGAAGAGGCGAAACCGTAAAATGAAGGCCTATTGTGCCTTGAATCTGAAATCTGAGGCTGGCTACTAGACCGGCTGTGCTACAGACACTCACACCTAAATTGTCGAATAATGGCCTGCGTTATTTTCACCGTAGATTAAGCTCCCAAAGTTTTAACAAAATCAGTGATCCCATAACTAGGGCTTCCCCTTGTGAGTTATGGAATCGAGGATTCATCTTAATGCATATCCTTACTGCTAGCTTCATGCATATTCTCTATTTTCATCTACCTTAGATTTATTTTCCCACATTCCTCTGATAATATTACATTGTTTTGTTGTTCTCCCTGGTTTCCTTCATTCTCCGCTGAATAACTTAACAAGAGTGTAAAATTCAAATCCGTTTTCAGTTTTATCTATATAATTTCCATCCCAATACCTTTTCCTGTTTTTCTTGATTGGTATTGTTTGTACGATTTGCTTTACGTCGCACTGGCACAGGCAGGTCTTATGACGACGATGGGATAAGGAAGGGCTAGGAATCGGAAAGAAGCGGCCGTAGCCATAATTAAGGTACAGCCCCAGCATTTGCCTGGTGTGAAAATGGAAAACCATGTTCAGGGCTGCCGACAGTGGGGTTCGAACATTTTTCTTGTTCCTAAATTAGGTCAAATGCACTTGCTCCTCTTTAAGGTCCATTAAGCACGTTGCTAGCTACCTCTGTGGATCATTGGTTTAGTGTCGGCCTCCGGATGTCAAGATAGCAGGTTCAAACTCGCAGAGGTAGAGGAGGGACTTTTTGACTGGCGGAAAAAATATCCATTCGACACTCCATGTCGTACGATCTCTGATGACACATTTGGTTTTTACCCGACAAAATTCATTAAAACTCACTCATAGACGCCCAAGAGAGATTCGGTTTACTCGATCTGCCATCTAGTAGGCCTAGAGTAAAACGGAACGTCGAAATTGTCGAGCAGACGCCCTGATGGCGTTAGATTAAAATGTCTGCACACGGTAGCTAAATCCATACTACTACTATTATTATTATCATTATTACATCCATTTAGGAAGGCTCGGCTTGTGCCGGTAACATAATGGGCTGACTCGGCCTAACCAAGGAGTCACCCTCTTGATTATGAAGCTATATAGATGTCTACACATATTTATAACAGAAATAATTACAACATACATACATATCTATATATATAAAATAAGAGTTTTGTCTGTACATTGCTCAGAATTTGAAAATAATGGTATTTCTCTATCGGTCATATCCACAGTAACAAGGAAATGCAATTTTTACTTTTCCGTAATGTCTGTCTGTCTGTCTGTCTGTCTGTCTGTCTGTCTGTCTGTCTGTCTGTCTGTCTGTCTGTCTGTCTGTCTGTCTGTCTGTCTGTCTGTCTGTCTGTCTGTCTGTCTGTCTGTCTGTCTGTCTGTCTGTCTGTCTGTCTGTCTGTCTGTACACGCATCACTAGAAAACGGCTGAAGAGAATTTGATGAAAATCGGTATGCAAAGTCGGGGAATAATTCGCTATAAACTAGGCCATACATAATTGTATTCACGCTGAGTGAAATGTTAGTTTAGGAGAAGACCTAAAATTTAATTCTCACAATTTTTTTGTTATTAGTGGTCGTATCGATAAATACTACATAACTAAAGTTACATAGCAATAAATTTCCGATCATTTATGTCTTATGCATTGTTACCGTACCGGCTAAGATCACAGAGATATTCAAGGATTTTGATTTTTCTTACTGAGTCCGTACCACCGCCGAGTCACGAGAAAATGGGTCAACAGAATTTAATGAAAATCGGTATGTAAAGTCGAAGAATTAGGAACTACAGTCTACGCTATAAATAATTTTATTAGACGCCCTGATATCACAGAGTCGAAAGAAAACTAAATGTGAAGGCTTACAATATAGAATGCTCATAAAACTGATCAACAATAACATTACATTGACCATTGTTTGTTGTGATGTGCTTTGTGTCTTCTGTTGCCACTCATCTATGATAGATAGGATTACTGCTGCGTACCGAGTATTGTAAAAATTTTGCTTCACATTGCACCAACACAGATAGGTCTTACGGCAACGATGGGTTAGGGAAGGGCTAGGAGTGTGAAGGATACGGCCTTGGCCTTACATAACAGCACTTGCCTGGTGTGAAAATAGGAAACCACGGAATACCATCTTCAGGCCTGCTGACAATGGGATTCGACTCTATTATCTCCCGGATGCAAGCTCTCTGCTGCACGCCCCTAACTACACGGCTAACTCGCCCGTGCGTACCGAGTGTAACAGCATGCCTGAATATTGGCGGGAAGTAACTCTGGAGTTGGATAACTTTCTTCTTTAGTGTGCCATTCCTCTGATACATACATTTTCTGATACTACTGGTACGTAACACACTGGTTCATCCTGGTCATTTCAGCTGTAAAACTCTGGACTGTTACATCGGCACCGTAGTACTGTTCGTTAAAAGTGACAAAATCTGAGGTTTTTCATTTGATCGAGTATTTTATATGATAACATTGCTTTTAATCGCTACAGTCCTACTGACGTTTTTGTAATGATATACAGTATGTTGACTTCAGTTAGGAAAGCCACACAAAGTCGGTCTTTCTGAGAATCCCGTAGCGAAGCACTGGTACGTCAGCTAGTATATACATATATATACAAGAAATTTGCACGAATGATGTCCCTAAGCACTTTTGTATCTCCCTATTTTGGGATCTGTTCTCCAGTATCACCGGAACTGCGATTTGGATCTTCATGTTGTTTGATGTAACTCAGAGGAAAAGTCGTTCCTAGAAACTTTCTCACAACGTGGCAGGTGCTCAGGAGGGTGGCTTTCTGTAGTTCAACGTATGTGTGATGGTGCATCTTTAACGCGGCCAGAGAGCTGTGCAACCTTTTTGGAATAGCACCTGTACAGGCTATTACTATTGGAACTATGATGACTGATTCTAGTTACCACAGGCGTTGTATTTCTATTGCCAGTTCTGTATATTTTGATATCTTTGTTGCTATTGCTGTTTGCAGATTGGAGGTGTTTGGGCAAGCAGTTTCTGTAAGGGATGCGGATCTTTATATTTTTCGATTACAATCATATCTGGCCTATTTTTGCTGAGCGTGACATCGGTTATGACATCTCGGTGTCATGAAGAGTTTTGGAGAACGGGTGGAGGGGTGTATTTCCAATATGCAGTTGATTACTGAAATAATCCACATTTTACAGAAAGTTTTTGGTGAATGATTTTAGCTACCTGATCATGTCGGAGCTTATGCGTGTGCTCTCTGTATTTCTGGAACAGCGGTGGCAGTTGTCTGTGGCAACTGTTGGATCGTTCATGATAAATCTACGTTAGTTCCGTGTAGCAATTACTTGATCTTGGATAGCCAAAACAAATCCTTCTGTTTCTGGGAAAAGACTAAAATAGGTTAACCAAGCGTGGGACGCAGGCTTGTCGATAATGAGGCTGATCTAGGCTTTCGCTTACACTCCGTCGTATTCGGTGGGGTAGATACAGGCATTTGCGGCGGCGGTAGATTGAGAGGTGTATAGTTTATATGTATTAATAAATAAGGAAAAACGAAAGACAAGACTGTAAGAACCTAACGCTAGACCTTAAATTCCTTGTTTCGTGACGTAATACACCATTAGAAGGTCTGGCTGGATATGCTGTTAAAGCTGTCAGGCAGGTACTAAAGAGACGTTCAGCTTCATTTATTTATTTATTTTACAGTTTATATCATCTTGGCTGCATTTTATCGTGAGGACACACCTATGTGGATTAGCGGATTAGCACATTTTAAATAATATTGTAATCACTGGTCATGGATCTTACTGTCTGAAAACCGGTCATGAACTAAAAAGTTGTGTGCGGATACGACTTGTTTGATTTAAATAATAATATTAATAATAATAATAATAATAAATGCAGCGGACCCTATAATTTGGGATAAACGCTAGGAAAGAGAGATAAATAATAATAACAACAATGTTACCGTGATTCTGTGGCTTGCAGAGAAATAGGAAGCGTCTGGGTTGATTGGCTGGGCAGGGGATCTCTTATAGCAAACATTTACTTTAACAAATTTGGAAATTTTATTTTCCTTTCTTAAAATTCAGGGAGAGTAATTTAATGACATAACAAGAAACAGTTGGATTATAGCTTGGGGATATTTACATTAACAATGAGGGTATCCTCAATCAAGCAATTAGTTGCTATTTACAATCTCAATTACCCTCGGTAACCCCTAGGGTGACCCCACTTCATACTGTTCATACACCGGTTGCCCCATGGTGGGCTATCCATTACAAAGTTCCACAGTTAGTTTAATCACTGTTCCTAAAGGGAACCTAAACGTAGACACGGTTACCCGAAGAACAGTAAGAAATATACAGGGGCATAATTACCCATCCTACAAGGCCTAAAGAATAAAAATAAAAGGCTACACAAAACAGGCCATTAACAAAAGGCAAGGCCAGCACTCCTTAACGAACATTCGGGAAGAGACGAAAACCTAAGTCGGCTTAAGGCCCAGTGATACAGAGGCTAATCCCATACTGAAAAAGGGTGAATAAAGCAAAGAAAATTTAAGAGCCGAGACAAGATTTTCAAAATTTAGAGGTTGGAAACTTTAGTCACCCAGTTCAAAAGTAGAAGGGGAGAGATCCGAAGGTCACCACTCGTGCTCCCTTACATTAAATATTTTCCCAGTAGGGAATATAAATAAGAGTCCGAAGACTGCGCAGAAGGTCCTTCATTTTAGCCCAAAACGAAAAGATTACATATTAGATATTAAGAAAACTGCTGAAATCTTCCCCTCGAAGTACACACCGGCACAATCAATGTTTAGGTAAATTCTACTATTACTTTACTCCTGCCCTCTCTAACCTCCGTCCAGTCGCACTGTCAATAACTGGAACAAATCAGACAAGACGACCCTAAAGTGCTCTCCTTAAACAGCTCCGTAGGGGAAGGTTCCAGATAAAATTAAAATCCAGAGCACGGATAGGCTACATTTCCATACACACCCTCGGGTTTGATTGGCTAGAGAGCTTAACTACAGGCATGTGATAGGCAGATTACATTAGAGGAAGAACTAAGTGAAGTGTTGACAACTTCAGCTCATCAAAGAAAAAGAAGAACAGCTTTACCAACTACAACAGATGAAATGTCTTCTGAAATTAATTTGGGATTGCTAGAAATTAGATGCTAGAGCCATCTAACCATCGGAGAAGAAAATTTTTAGAGACTTTTTAAAAGTTCGTGTTCACTGACACAGATGGCCATAGAGAAGGTGTGCAGTTTAAATAGCCGGAGAAGGTATAGGTCTACCCCTGGTAGAAGAAGATGATGAAGAAGAAGAAGAAGAAGAGAATCATCAGCAATGTTTTAACATACTAGCTTTGTCATTTTGTGATGATTATAACTGTGTTTTCACAACAAATTAAATATTACAGTAAATATAATTTGACGTATTATGGGTTAAATAGATAACTTATTACGGTATTAACTAGGGTTTGAAAATATTTTCCAGGTTAGAATTTGTTAAGTCCCGTTTAGCAGCAAATCCTTTTAAGCTCAAATGTTATTTGTGTGAAAATGTTGCAAATTAACGAGAAATCTTGGGTTGGCAATATCAGTTTCAAAAGTTGTATCCAAAATCTGCCCACCTGCCTTAAATTCGAGAAGAAGCCGTTTCAAGACAGTTTCGGGCTACTGTTACCTCTCGGCTGGCTTGGCGGTGGATCTGCTGTGCAGTCCTAGTCGTGTGGGCCCGTGGCCAGTGCTTGATAGCATTCACTGGTTGGCGCGGTAAATTTAGTTTCTTCTCGCTTTGCCAACATTCAGTGTGGGCGCTTCGCACTGAGCCACGGTGAATTCAATAAAACATGTGTGATGATAGTAATTCTGCCAGTGAACAACACTTTCCTTTGGTTACGACATACATTTATTATTATTATTATTATTATTATTATTATTATTATTAACATGGGTGTGTTTTTGGGCTGGGGTTCTATCTGGAATTAATGTCATCAAGAATTAGCGTAGACAGTTTGCGTGTACAGAAAACCGACATCTGCATTCGTTATCTGTCTATGCTAAGTCTCCCTCCTCTTCTTACTCACCTTATTACCATGTACCAGAACACTGCCTTCTGTATACAGTAGGTGCAAATGGTGTCGTGTTTTAAACGAGTTTCCACTGTCTTACACGCGGTAACGTCATCGAAGGCAGCAGAATTTTTCTCATAATTCGTATCTTGCGAATATTTATGGCCATAAAACTGTGTGCTGAATCAGTGACCGTTTTTCTATTTGTTTTACGTCGCGCCGACACAGATAAGTCTTATGGCGACGATGGGATAGAAAAATTCTAGGAGTGGGAAGAAAGTGGCTGTGGCCTTAATCATTTGCCTGGTGTGAAAATGAGAAACCACGGAAAACCATCTTCAGGGATGCCGACAGTGGGGTTCGAACCTACTATCTCCCGGATGCATGCTCACAGCTGCGCACCTTTAACCGCACGGCCACCTCTCCCGGTCAGTGATATCTCCGTTGGACGTAGGTCTTGATAGGTGGGGCCATCTTGTGACATGGTATGAGAATGTTGTACGCTGGATTAGCTGCCATATTGTTGGACGTAGATCTTGTTGTTACATATTTCTTTAAATTTATCGGAACTCTTTATCTCCCCTGTGGGTCGAGTGAAAGGATGCATTATCTGTACCCCCGTGCATATTGTAAGAGGCTACTAACGTAAGACGCTACTAAGGGGCCAACAACCAAAGAATCTGTGCTCGTTCTCTCGTCTTCTGTAATAATAATAATAATAATAATAATAATAATAATAATAATAATAATAATAATGTATTACCTGGCGAGTTGGCCGTGCGGTTAGGGGCACGCAGCTGTGAGCTTGCATCCAGGAGATAGTGGGTTCGAACCCCACTATCGGCAGTCCTGAAGATGGTTTTCTGTGGTTTCCCATTTTCACACCAGGAAAATGCTGGGGCTGTACCTTAATTAAGGCCACGGCCGCTTCCTTCCCACTCCTAGGCCTTTCCTACCCCATCGTCGCCATAAAATCTATCTGTGTTGGTGCGACGTAAAGCCAGTTGTAAATAATAATAATAATAATAATAATAATAATAATAATAATAATAATAATAATAATAATAATAATAATAATAATAATAATAATAATAATAATAATAATAATAATAATAATTTATTACCAATTCAACGTCTCTTCATTTGCTGTTTTGAAAGTCTCCTGTATCGAAATTTTGGCTCTCACGAGTTCTTTGACGTGCTGGTAGACAGCGACATGGAGTTGTCGCATTTAAACACTTCAGATGCCATTCCCCTCTGCGCTGATCGAACCGGCTAATGTAAGAAACCACTACTACTACTACTACTACTACTACTACTACTACTACTACTACTACTACTACTACTATTAATGATAATACAGATAACAAGCAGGGGCCTGTTTCACGAACGATGCAACTTTTCACTTTGCACTTTTCACTTTTCAGTTCAGATTTTGCTTGCAAAGTAAAAAGTGAAAAGTTAGGAATCTTTTCACTTTTCAAGCCTGTTATGTTGCTCTATTTGTACAGAAATGCAAAGTGCAAAGAAATGAAGTGAAAAGTTTTCAGAAATCTTGCAAAGAGATGATTATGTAGGTCTACACGAGTTTCTCGGCGTAGAATTTGGTTTAGTGATATAAACACGTTACGTCGAGAGTTTTTGTTAGTATCAAGTGAGGACAGTGATGAAAAATCCAACAAGAGAACGTGCAAAGGCAGGATTCATTTTCATAACCTCACTTCGACGGAATTTCGCGAGTGATTTCGTATTACCCCAACACAGGCTGACTATATTCTTGAAATGATCGGTCATTTATTGAAAAATGCAACAAAAGGAAGTCAATCCCTTTCCGAAAAAGAACAAATTCTTATATGTTTACATTGGTTAGTAAATGGTGCCCAGCTGCACGGTGTAGCAGCAATGCATGGGACATCAAAATCAATTATTTGCAGAACTGTTACCAAAGTCGTAGATGTTATAGTAAATGTAATATTTCCTGTAGTACGTTGGCCAGATAATCCTCTTAATATAGCGACGGGATTTCTAATGAAGGGTGAATTTCCCTCTGTGTGCGAATGTGTTGGCGGTACTCTCGTGAATATTGATGCGGGTCATCATTTGAGAAGTTATTTTTAAAGTTGCCAAAAAAGATGCCCCGTTTGTCCCTGACAACTTCCAGCACAGTCAGCTTCTTGTAATAACCTTTCTTTCCCATGATAAATACTTTAAAACTGTCCGACTCGTTGGCTGAACGGTCAGCGTACTGGCCTTCGGTTCAGAGGGTCCTGGGTTCGATTCCCGGCCGGGTCGGGGATTTTACCCTTAATCGGTTAATTCCAATGGCCCGGGGGCAGGGTGTATGTGTTGTCTTCATCATTTCATCCTCATCACGACGCGCAGGTCGCCTACAGGAGTCAAATAGAAAGACCTGCACCTGGCGAGCCGAACCCGTCCTGGGATATCCCGGCACTAAAAGCCATACGGCATTTAATTTCATTTCAACTTTAAAACTAACGGTACCGCAATTATACCGTCAAGTTCGCCGCGAAAAATAAATCATTAAAATCATAGAGTATTAGGCTTATACAGTTTGCCCATGGAATAAACTTGTTCGGATCACTCATACGCAAAGAATTTTCACTTTGCAAAAAAATTACAAAATACAACCTAGATCATGGTGTAACAGAAAGATTTTGCACTCTGCAAGAATTGAAATGTGAAAAGTGCAAAGTTGAAAAGTTGCAAATTTCGTTCGTGGAACAGGCCCCAGGAATACTATATTTCATCCATCATGCTGGACAGAATGTAGTCAACATGCTGGGAAATGTTTTCACTGATATTATTATAATATTTATTTAATCATTTTAGCGCTTTTTTTTAAATATATAAAACCCTGGTGTCAGCTGTTGACCACTCTGTATCTCACTTAGTTTGATATCTGTTGTGCGCTTCATTAAATTCACTGCATGACTGCAATATTTATTGGTGCGTCCACTTGATTCACACAGCCAACCAGCCAGCCGTTCGGGCGGAAAAGTTGCAATATTTTTATTGCTTTCGCGAACTGCGAACATACACACACCGTTGTGGAAGACAGCGTTTGTATTTATTCTCACCCAAATGTTGGGTTTAATTAGAATACGGAAAACAAGTGGAAAGTATTGCCTCGTTTTATCAGATCAGTTTACAGAGCTTGGATATCGTTATTTCCTTTACCGTTTTCAGTCTTCTCCTTAAGGCATCCTTTTTTCAATATTTTGTATCCCCACGAACTCCCAAAATGTTAATAAATGTTAATACTTCACAGCCTCTCTGAAATAACAAATCCGATAATAATAATAATAATAATAATAATAATAATAATAATAATAATAATAATAATAATAATAATAATAATAATAATAATGGCACTGCAGCCCTAGAAGTGCCTTGGCCTACCAAGCGACCGCTGCTCATCCCGAATGCCTGCAGATTACGAGGTGTCGTGTGGTCAGCACCACGAATCCTCTCGGCCGTTATTCGTGGCTTTCTAGACCGGGGCCGCTATCTCACCGTCAGATAGCTCCTCAATTCTAATCACGTAGGCTGTGTGGGCCTTGAACCAGCCCTCAGGTCCAGGTAAAAAGCCCTGACCTGGTCGGGAATGGAACCCGCGGCCTCCGGGTGAGAGTCAGGCACGCTACACCTACACAACGGGGCCGGCTAATAATAATAATATTTAACATGTTTACTAAAAATAGCTTTGTCTAATCTGCCCCGACCGATTTGTTTCATTTTTATTCCCTGCGGAGTTATCTATCGGTGAATCATCAGACATTGTTAGGTCTCTTAAGTTCAGTCAGCCTTGAGTAATCACAAAATCAAATCAGTAAATGACCACTGCAGTAATCGCAGGCGAACTCTTACCCTAGCCCGCAATACATTCTGTCCTTAGCAGCTTGCTAAGCGATTAAAACTTTCATTAATTTTCTTGTATATATGATTTTCATCTTTAGTAATGTGATTGCATGCAGCCATGTTTGATTACTACTTGTCAAGTCACTTCCTCTGATCATGGAAGAATACATTTCTCTGCTAGATGCTCTCTGATTCTCGGACCTTCCTCAGCTTCTAAATATACTCAACAGATGGCAGAACATTGCTAATAACTTACGTGCTGCTAAGAAAAATCAGTCGACGTACGCTTTCTGTATGATTATTAATAAACCGGAGGGACAAACTCTTGAAAAGATGGGTGTCGAACTCGAACCAGTATTCAGTCATGGCAATTGTATGTTGCACTCTCTCGGACAAGATCGTTTGAAAATGTTCAGATCCAGGCCACGACTGCTCCCTTCCCCCTTCCTTGCCTGTCCTTTCCAATCTTCCCATCCCTCCACAAGGTCCTTGTTCAGCATGGCAGGTGAGGCGGGCGGGGTGAGGTACTGGTCCTCCTTCTCCGTTGTATCCCCCGACCCAAGGACTCCGCCCTTGAGACGGTATAGGTGAGATCCCTCCCTGAGTCCGAGGGAAAAGCCGACCGTGGAGGGTAAGCATTAAGAAAGTTAACTTATTCACTACGTAATAATGTGTTATTTTCTTAAACTCTTCTATTATTTTCCTCTTTTATCAGCATTTCTATAATCATATTATTTGTCTTTGTTATGCTTTTTCTTGTGGCAGCCTTGATATTTTCAAAAAGCTAATTAAATAAAAATTGACAGGCTATTTCCAGTCATTCGACCGGGTGAGGAATATATTGAATGAAGCTCCCATCTAGCGGCGAGGTTAGCAACTGTGCCAGCTGCCGAAGCTTGTCACACTCCTCTGGGGTAATGATTAGTGACTGAAAGATGCAATGAAATGATACTGGAAAATGTTGCTGAAATGAAAGATGACAGGGAAAACTGGAGTACCCGGAGAGAAAAACCCGTCCCGCCTTCTCTTTGTCCAGCACAAATCTCACATGGAGTAAACGGGAACCCAGCGGTGAGATGCTGGCGCGTTGCCGCCTGAGCCACGGAGGTTCACCAGGAAGCAAATAAAATAAAATAATAAAGAGAGCAGTTTAATTTTTATATTTACACAAGACATTTTCGTTTTTCCCAAATCTCACCCCTCACGCCAAATGGTCGAGGGGGTTGGTTAGTTAGTTAGTTGGTTCGTTAATTAGTTAGTTAGTTAGTTAGTTAGTTAGTTAGTTAGTTAGTTAGTTAGTTAGTTAGTTAGTTAGTTAGTTAGTTAGTTAGTTAGTTAGTTAGTTAGTTAGTTAGTTAGTTAGTTAGTTTTACCTGGCAATATTAAGGCCTTCGGGCCTTCTCTTCCATTTAAGCAGGCGCTGAAATATAGGTATCATACATTATGAGAATTAGATTAAGTACAAAATAAATTAATATTAATAGCAAGTCAGCATATACATTGGAAGTCGCTGGAAAGAGGCCCAAGGGACGACCAAGACAGCGATGGACCGATACAGTGCACAACGACCTGAAAGCTGTAAGACTACATCCAGACATGGCCCGTCACCGAATTAAATGGAGACAACGAATCCACACAGCGGACCATGCCACCAGGTGGGACAAACGCTGAAGAAGAAGAAATCTTATGAGTGATAAATTAAGTTGAAATAAATTGAATATAATAAAAGGAAAAAAATTCTTAAAACTAGTATCTTACATGTAGAAAAAGGAGGTAGTGCATAGTATTGAATAACATTTGAAAAATAAAACGACCTAGCTCGATAGCTGCAGTCGCTTAAGTGTGACCAGTATCCAGTATTCGGGAGATCGTGAATTCAAACCCCACTGTCGGCAGCCCTGAAGATGGTTTTCCGTGGTTTCCCATTTTCACGCCAGGCAAATGCTGGGGCTCTACCTTAATTAAGGCCACGGCCGCTTCCTTCCCACTCCTAGCCCCTTCCTGCCTCATCGTCGCCATAAGACCTATCTGTGTCGGTGCGACGTAAAGCAAATAACAAGAAAAAAAGATTAAGAATTTTTAACTAATCTTCTATCAGGGCATGCATGACAACAGAAAGGTTGTGAGTATCAGCAACATGTTTACATATCTTCCTTATTGGTGCATAAAATATCTCAAAAGTGTCTCTTTGAAAGTGCGAATAGCGCTTAACTCTCTGATACTTTCGGGAAGTTCCACGCACGGCAGGCAATTACTGTGAAGAGTGAATGAATTATCGTAAATGGCAGTTCTGTGGGTAAGTAAAGAAAGGATGGAATTTTTATTGATCTAGTGTTAAGACTGTGATAGGATGAGAGGTATTTGAAATATGAAGCAAGGTAAAATGGCTGTGAAGAATGAAGGTTTTTATGGGGTATTTGCACAGTGCGACGGATTTCTATTCGGGGCTAAGATAGATGGTTATATGAAGGAATTGCATGGTCATAGTACCGTAGGTTGCATGCACATGCATTTTGACCACGTTGCAATCTGCTCAACAATTTGCGCCCAGCGTCTCTGTAAATCTTGTCACGATACTCAAAATAAGGGAAAACCAGAGCTTCTACCAGCATTTTTTTTTTCAGTTTTTCAGGAAATAAGTATTTATACCCGCGAAGCATGTGCAATGCTGCTATGTATAATTAAGTATTAAAATGCGATGAAGATTACTATTAAATAACTTACATTTTTATTATTTTAATTCTGATTTTCATTATTTTACTGCCTAATTCTTAGATTTTAAGTGCATATTTGCCTGGCTGTTTTATCCCAAATAAATGCCTTAACTTCTGATCTCTAGTCATAAGGAAATATCCTAATTTTCGACTTTCGAACGTTGGCACGACTGCAGTAGATGAAGATGAACGAAGCATCTGTTGGACGGGATTCGAATTCATCATCAAAGAAAACCAATCTGAGTTAATGTGATGTAAAATAATCAGAAGAATTCGCGCAAATCTCTAAATCAGGAACGATTAGGAACTTATTAGTAAATGGTGTACTCTTTCATTGTATCTCGCTCGTGTAATGTGGGACGCTAGCTATAGCACTAATCGGGGATCCAGTAATTAGCGCAATAACAAGCCAGCGCTTACCCTGGCTTAAGGGATCTCCGGCCCTGTGAGTGATCATCATTAGTCATCGTCACCAAACGGAAATATCAAACACTGTGCTTGGCGCTGTCCCGCCTCGCCACGCCCACGCTCGTGCCTGTCCCCTTCTTTTGATTGTAGGGAGCTGTTTTGATATCGGATGAATACCGAACTAGCAAGTCTTCCTTCCCACTCTGTACCTCTCGGAAGATCGTGGGTTGGAACCTCCAGCAACAAAAAAAAACTTTACATTCGAGCAGTGGCGTAGATACGACTTTACCTTGGGGGCGGATATGAATAATAATAATAATAATAATAATAATAATAATAATAATAATAATAATAATAATAATAATAATAATAATAATAATAATAATAATAATGACAAGAATAGACTCATAGAAATCGAACAAGATTTCTTTAGAAACAACTCCAGAAATGTCTACAAGACCTTCCGTGAGAATTTATCCAGTTATCAACCACCATCTTTATGTTTCCGTCGAGCAAATGGAACATTAGAAACGAACACCAAAGAGAACTGCACCATTCTAGCTGACTACTTCCGGGACCTCCTCAATTGTGATCCTCCAAAGGAAAGACTGAACTTTGAAAAGCCCCTGCCCAACCCCGATTCACAACCACCGACAATACAGGAAACTGCGGAGACCATACGATCGCTTAAAAATAATAAACCTCCTGGAGTGGACGGCATCACTGCGGAGATGTGTAAACTTGGTGATGATCTTGTAAGCAAAATTCATGCAATCCTAGTAGAAATATGGGAAAAGGAAATGATTCCACAGGATTGGAAGTGTGCATTAATACACCCATTGCACAAGAAAGGTGACAAGGCAGATCCAAACAACTATAGAGGCATATCTCTACTGCCAGTCGCATACAAAATTCTGTCCAAAGCTTTCTTGAACCGGTTAGAAAAACAGACAGATCACCTGATTGGCGAGTATCAAGCGTGTTTTAGGAAAGGTCGATCATGTGCAGAACAAATATGGAACTTGAAGACGATATTAAGGATTCGCCGAAGTGCCAGCACGATCGTCAACCTTTGTGGATTTTAAGAAGACGTATGACTCTGTGGACAGACAGTATTTGATACTGTAGAAGAACTCAGAGTAGACAAGAAGACCAGAGCACTTATCCAGCAGACCCTCACAAATACGACCTCTAAAGTGAAATTCCTTGGAGAAATCTCGGAGCCTTTTGAAATATGTACGAGCGTTCGTCAAAGTGACGGCATCTCCCCTATTCTGTTGAACTTGGTTCTAGACAAAGTTATTAGAGAGTGGGAAAAGGATATCAAGGGTGTGAACATCGGAAATTTGGGAAGCAAGGTCAATGTGAAATGTTTAGCATTTGCTGATAATCTCGCAATCATTACTAATACCAAGGATGAAACAAGATATGCCATACAGAGACTACACAATATAGCATCAAAGGCAGGCCTCCAGATATCCTACGAGAAAACCAAGTACATGGAAAATCTACGTCAAAATAGCAAAAGAACTCCGCTAGAGATGGAAAATGGCACAATTTCACAGATATCCTCCTTGGAAAAATTATATTACCATCAGGATTAGACAGTAGTGCCAATGTAGAAAGAAACACCAAACTACATAAGGCATACAGACTGACGTGGAATTACTACAAAAAAAGAGTCATATCGCGTAATGCAAAATTACGACACTACAAGACAGTTGTATTGCCTGAAGCTTTACTGTATATGCCTCAGAAACCATATGCGTAGGTGTTCACTGTAAAATTACAGAAATTGAAAAGCAGGAGCGGAAAATTCTCAGGAAAATTTATGGTCCTACGAGAGAAAATGGAATGTGGATTAAGAGGAGAACAGCGGACCTCTACTCCTTCACCCACAGGTTTACTGATGCTGTACGGAAAAGACGCCTTAATTTCTATGGCCATATCTACAGAATGAACAGCGACAGACTAACTAAAATATTATTCAAAGTAATCAACTCAAAGAAGGTCAAAATAAAATGGCTAGAAGAAACTAAGGCGGACCTCCAAGAAATAAATATCACAGACATCATGGAAAATCGTGGAGCTTTTAGAACAAAAGTAACCAATCATAAATTTAGGGAGAAACCCAAGAAGACAACTGGTAGGAAGTGGTCGACAGAACGCAAAGATGCAACACAGTGCATTCATGAAGAGATTTTGGGAGGATAAGAAGGCACAAACCATCAAACCAACTAACAAGTTCAAACGCGCTCTATGAATAGGCATAACGAAGAAATAATAATAATAATAATAATAATAATATAATATTCGTTTACGGCCATTTGAGACCACGTTAAGCTGTCGATCACTGATCTATATTTTGTTCCGTTTAGAATGTCTTCGCGATGTAATCCAGACTGTTCAAGATCATTTCTTACCTCCCAGAACCATTTGTCGGAATCTTTAGGTCTACTGTCAAGTGTTTTAAAAATCTGTTTTGTCGACCTCTTCTCCTGCATTATAAACACATGTCCATAAAATTTGAATTTATTTTCTTCATTGACTCAATCAATCTTTCACTTTCTTGGTATAATTTTCCCTTTCCTCGTAACCTATACTGGCCATCCACGAGTTTTGGACCCATCACCTTGCGGAGGATCTTCCTCTCAAATTTCTCGGCTTCTCTTATTCTCGAAATTCCTGTCATTCGGAGGCATTCACTAACTTACAGACACTCTGTTTTGATTGCTGTATTATAGTGTCTTAGTTTAGCTCGCCTGGTGTGAGTTGGCTTCTCTCGCTAGTTTTCAGCTGTACGGTTACTACTACTACTACTACCACCACTAATAATAATAATATGTTTTCATTCCTCTCCTGAAGAGGGAGGCGGCCCTCCTAGAAGGTGACGCCGTCTCTCACGCCAGGAAATTTGTTACACTGAAGGAGATGTGTGGTGAAGGTGGGATGGTTGGCGACCGTGGCCTATACTAGGAACTGTCACGCCATTCGCCTTAGTGCAGGAGAATGGAAAACCACTCTCAGGACAGCCGACAGTGGGTACCAGCCCCTCTTTGTCTCCCGAATGCAGAGGCGTAGAGCCGCGGCGACTCCTCCACTGATCGGTTGGTCGGTTGGAGTGCAGAGCCGTCGGACCAGCCGATTTCCACTCTGCAAGTATGTACGATTCCTCCGAGGTACTTGAAGCTGTCAACTCTAATAATAATAATAATAATAATAATAATAATAATAATAATAATAATAATAATAATAATAATAATAATAATAATAAACAGTTTAAATTCGCAGGAGTCTATTTAAGTACAATTAACGGGGATGGGGTGCAAAATGAAAATGAAAATCCACATCCTGTTTCCAGTCATTCGACCGGCTCAGGAATGGAATGAATGAAGCCCTCATCTAGTGGCGAGGATAGGAATTGCGCCAGCTGCCGAAGCCTGTCGCACTCTTCTGGGGCAGTGATTAATGACTGACAGATGAAATGAAATTATATTCGAGAGTGTTGCTGGAATCAAAGATTACAGGGAAACCGGAATACCCAGAGAAAAACCTGTCCCGGCTCCGCTTTGTCCAGCACAAATCCGACTTGGAGTGACCGGGATCGAGCTGCTATTCTGTGGATTTTTTCCTATTCTCGAATCAGGTAGTCCTGGTGAGGGTCCCATACACTGGAACCATACTGTAGTAGGGGTCTTACCAGAGACTTGTCTGCCCTCTCCTTTACATCTTTACTACAACTCCTAAATGCCAACATGTGCAGAGATCTGCACCCCTTTATCTGCCATCCCAATTATGCGATTACCCTAACGAAGATCCTTCCCTATATCACCACCTAGGTACTGCAGCAAGGCAAAGTCATCTCGGTACAGGCCATGAAGACCCTTGGAGGGTATCCTCTGCACTTGTTGGGGTAGTGAGGTTAAGCACTGTACGATTCTTCACTTTATCCAGCCAATTTCTTTTCTCCATTCTCCTCCAAATGCTTCAATTATATTTCTCTCTTCTTCAACGTCCAGTTTTCACACCGGTACAGAGAAACACTCTAAGTGAGGCATTTGTCAGTCTTTTTCTTAACTCCATCCCCATTTTTCTGCCTAGCAAGCGTTTATTTTTTCTTGAAACCTTGTTTTACCATTGCCTTTATTGTTTTTATTTTTTTCTCACTCATCCAGTTGACAGTTAGCATGGCTTTCCGGATATCTGTACTGTGCAACCTGTTCAGTTTGACATTCTGTTGTTTTTACTTTTCATATACTCCCATCACCATACAAGGGGAGGTCGCCGTGTGGTTTTCTAGAAAGTTTTTCAAATTTTTAGGATTTGCTTTTCATTTAAAATATTTTAGCCCTGTTCGAGCGTTTGAATGTTGAAAACATGTCTTAGCAGATAAAGTAGTTGTTGTGTAGTCAGCCCGAAGGCTGGTTTGATCCTCTGCAGCTCCACCAACAGCTGTCATAAAAAACCTTGGCGTTACAGAAGAGGCGTAGTAGGGAAATGAGGAGTGAGGTAGTTTCCCGTTGCTTTCCTCAAGATAAAGTAGGATACTAAGAAAAACGTAAAATTATGCAAATGCCTCAATTGTGCGGAACATTGAAGGCTGAATGGCCAGGAATTTGAGTCCTGGATAGCCCTATCAAACTAAAAAAATCGAAAATCTTTCCCAGCCTAAGTGTAGTTCCGGAAAAAACAGCCTAAAACCGCTCGTTTCTTTACACGGTATCTTTCTCATTCAAATCCTAGCCAAATTAACTAATATTCATAACTCTTTATGTAATGTCTCCTTGGTTCAATACCCCCAGGCGTTTTTTGGTTTTTTGTAAAAATGTGCCCACCGAATATAGTTATAACGGCTTAAGTGAAACTCTGCATTGACTCACATTAGCGCTCGTAGTGGTAGAAGAAAGGCGAACTGCTTATCTAATCGACCGCTAATCGACCTACAGTGATGATTAAGAAAATAATTGTAATTTTTAGGAATAAATAAAGAATATATTCTCGTATTTTATTATATTTTATGTACTTGAAATTCGTAGCTCATATCCCTAAGATTTTTTCAACATTGAGTTGCTTGCCTGAAGGCTAGAAATGTAGATTTTTTCTATTACTGGTACATCTCGTATGTTTTTTTCTTTTCTCAATAATTTATTTCCTGTGATCTCTTTTGTTTTAGAGCTATTTGCAATATTTTAATTCATTATTCGCCATTGTCGCTTGAACGTGTCGTAAGTTTTAATTTAAATGCAGAACGGCCAGCGACGCTAACGAATAAAACTTACGATACGTTCAAGCGACAAGGACGAATAATGACTTAAAATATTGCAAATACCTCTAAAACAAAGGAGACCACAGAAAATAAATTACCGGGTGAGTTGGCCGTGCGTGTAGAGGCGCGCGGCTGTGAGCTTGCATCCGGGAGATAGTAGGTTCGAATCCCACTATCGGCAGCCCTGAAGATGGTTTTCCGTGGTTTCCCATTTTCATACCAGGCAAATGCTGGGGCTGTACCTTAATTAAGGCCACGGCCGCTTCCTTCCAACTCCTAGGCCTTTCCCATCCCATCGTCGCCATAAGACCTATCTGTGTCGGTGCGACGTAAAGCCCCTAGCAAAAAAAAAAAATTATCGAAAAAATAAAATAAGGGATGAATCAGTAAAAGAAAACAGAAGAGCTGACCAAGGTCGGATTCGAACTCCAAACCTTCAGTTCCCAACCTCAGTGCGCTGGCGACTGCAACACGGTCGAAGACAACATAAACCGAGTATATGAGCGTTAGAGCTTTGGTCATACTGATGGATAATTTGAAAAGCTTGCATCGATATCTCGCGCCGTTGTTATTTTATACGTAGCTGAAGGTAGCCAATCAGATCACTTCGTGGGCGAATTCAAATGGGCTTTACGAGGCGGTGTTGCCAAATCTGCACCTGGCTTGGTCGGGCTTGAGAGCCATGCCGAGAAATGAGCATCAAAGGCTAGCACACCGTGGAGTCCTTGCTATGGGCCGAGCCTATCACCAGGGAGGTCCTTGTTCAAGTCCCTCCCCTGGAGAAGTTTATTTCTTCTATTGGCGCTTTGAAATATCAGTTACCTCGATCGGGGTCGAAACCGTGAACTCGGGCTCTCTACTTATGTTCAACTGTGTAGTGCATTGAAAGTCCCTCCTAACGAGTGTAAATTCTCGGATCACAGCACATCAGCCTATAAGCACATACTTGTAGGGGTGATGTATCCGCCAAGCAGCTGCAGTAATGGTATGATGAAGAGGTCCCAGTCGGCTCTCATGATGGATCTAACGAAGCATATGTTTCTTTGTCCATTGCTCGATTTACATCCTGCTGTGTCGAGTCTCTAGGGAATACGAGGGCACTGAGCCAACCAGACACTCCCCCACTTCATTCTTCCTTCCACCTGCCGGCAGTGTAAATCAAATCTTATCCAGAGCAAGGTATTACATACATTTTATACCTACTTGTGGAGGTTGGCTACGTGCGCAGAAACAGATTGTCACCAACAGCTAGGCTGTGTTTTGATACTAACATTCTGCGTTCTCCCAACAATGTATTCATCCAAAGGATTACTTGGCTGTCATCCATATTTATTTTCCGAATTGAAGTGACTCTCACCAGAAACGTTTTGAATTACCTCTCTAAAAAGGACTGTTGGCAAAGTACTTGACCAACATTAGTTTAATCTCTGACTTCCTCTCATACATTGAATCTGCCTGCCAAAATTTTTTTCTGGGTACATAAAACTCAGTTGTGTGAGTGAGTGAGTGAGTGAGTGAGTGAGTGAGTGAGTGAGTTTACTATTATCTATTATGCAATTCAGTCATTATTATTATTATTATTATTAAGTTTATTATTATTGCTCTTTCTATTCTTCTTATTAGTATTGTCACTCTTGTTCGACTCCTTGGCTGAATGGTCAGCGTTGTGGCCTTCGGTTCAGAGGGTCACGGGTTCGATTTAGGGCCAGGTAGACGATCTTAGTCGCATCTGATTAATTCCTCTGGCTCTGTGACTGGGTATTTTTGTTTTTTCCAACACTCTCCTCCTCATATGAGTACAACATAACACACTACCAACTACCACAAAAACACGCCATAGTGACTTTTTCCTTGCTAGTGGCTTTACGTCTTACCAACACAGATAGGTCTTATGGCGACGATGGAATAGGAAAGGCCTGGGAGTTGGAAGGAAGCGGCCGTGGCCTTAATTAAGGTACAGCCCCAGCATTTGCCTGGTGTGAAAACTGGAAACCACGGAAAACCATCTTCAGGGCTGCCGACAGTGGGATTTGAACCCACTATCTCCTGGATGCAAGCTCATAGTCACGCGCCCCTAACCCCACGGCCAACTCGCCCGGTGCAATAGTGATTACATCCCTCTCCATTGGGTTGGCGTCGGGAAGGGGCCAGATACAACACGTGCTACACAGGTGTGGGAAAAGCGGTGCAAGAAGACGATTAGTATTATCACTGTTATTGCTTTACTAATTTGTAACCTGATATTAGTTGTGTATACTTTTGTCATGTTATTTGGCATTTAATACGTAAAACACACAAATTTAGTTTAATATTTTGCATTTACTGCTGTCGGTTATATGAATCTAGATCTATAATATCAAAACTAAGTTTTGCCGTTCGTTAGCCCTTCGGGCAAGCAATTCAATGTTGAAAACATCCTAGGGATATGAACTACGAATTTTAGGTAAATAAAATACACAGTTAAAAAATAGGGGAGCATGTTTGTGAACGTATGCCATGCTTCACAAAACATTTCCTCACACCCAGGTATATTACCAACTAAACTTTATTCTTTACCGTTGAAGTATACAAAGGAACATTCATGGATTCGCGTTCATTTTCAGAACACAAAGGGAAGTGTCCAAATCGGGGCGAAAACAAAGTAATAACAGTCCTCCCGGGTGGATTTTTATCACAGCTGGAAAGCTTCAGTATGGCGTATGTCCTCCATGAGCATTTATCACAGTTTGACACCTACGTGTCCTGCTCCGTATAAGTCGACAAAGGTCACGTTGTGGTATCAGGTCCCATTCTTCAATGGGAGCCTTTTCGAGGTCTTGGAACGCCCACGAACACTTCTGTCAAGCCTATCCCACACATGTTCGATGGGATTAGGGTCGGGACTCTCTGCTGGCCATTCAATGTCTTGAATGTCCAGTTCTCGCAAGACAGCTCTGGTGATGCGCGCTACATGAGCCCCGGCATTGTCGAGCATGAGTATGAATTCAGGGCCAACACCGTATGCAGCAACTAACACATGCTGTAGCAGTATCTGCTTGATGTACCCCGCAGCGGTAAGATTACCACGGACGACGACAAGATCCCAACGGTCATCAATGCTGATATCGGGGGATATCTGGACTCGTCTGTAAACAACACAGATCTCCATTGGCGAAGTTGCCAGTTGACGTAGGTGCGGGCAAACAGAAAGCGAGCTGCACGATGTTGCTGCGTTAAACGGCGCACTCGAACAGGACGTCTGGGTCGTAAGGACATTCTCTTAACCTGTTCCTTACTGTCTGCCCAGACACCGTGACTCCAGTGATCCTCCTGAGGTCTTGTTGCAGTTCTCTGGCAGTTGGTGAACGACGCCGCAGCGCACAGATGGTCAGATATCGATCATGCTGTGGGGTTGTCATGCGTCCACGACCTTGTCCAACCCTCCTTGTGAACTGGCCTGTCTCACTGAAGCGATTCCACAAGCGGTGAATAACTGACGGACAGACATTGAGATCCAGAGTAACACGACGAATAGTCCATCCTTCCTGGATCAAATTGACGGCCCTTGCGACCCGAACCTCGTTAAGATGTCTCATGGGATGTGTTGGTTGAAGTACAACGTTCTCAAATGACAGCACTGGTCTGTGTACCTCACAACGACACACGGATGCACCGCTATTCACTTTGTTTTGAGGGGTCACGTGACAGTTTAATGCATGGCTACGCCTACAGATGGAGTATAACTTCGATTTGACATACCATGAGTAGGTATGCTCAAGGTATGCTGAACGACCATTGGAACTCCATGTACCAAATTAACGTTCACATAGCAGACGTTTCGAGACATGTTCCCCTAATTTTTTTGAACTGTGTGTAATAATGCCTGAAAATGTATTCTTCATTTTTCTTAAAAATTACAATCCTTTCCTTAATCATCGTCATTCGGTCGAACAGATTAGCCGTTTGCCTTTTTTTTTACCACTATGAGCGCTAATGTGGGTCAGTGCAGAGTTAAGCCCTTATAACTACATTCGGTGTGGACATTGTTCAAAAAAGAAATTAAAAACGCGTGAGAGTATTGAACCAAGGGACACATTATAGAAAAAATTATGTAAATAAGTTCATTTGGCTACTATATGAATAAAAAATAAAACGATGAAAGAAACGAGCGGATTGTAGGCTGCTTTTCCGGAACTGCATTTAAGCCGGAAGTGATTTTTGATTTTTTTTTTTTTTTTTTTTTTTTTTTTTTTTTTTGTAAGTTTGATAGAGATGTCCAATGCACACCATTTGAAACATTTTCGGACTCTTTAGCCCTTCAACTTTCGGCACAATTCAGGAAATTGCTTAATTTTACGTTTTTCGTAGTATGGAGACCCCTACATTGTCTGCAAAGAAATGTTTACACCACTAAAATTTACACCGTCCGCCTCTGTGGTCTAGT
Organism: Anabrus simplex; assembly: GCF_040414725.1. Taxonomy (NCBI): domain Eukaryota; kingdom Metazoa; phylum Arthropoda; class Insecta; order Orthoptera; family Tettigoniidae; genus Anabrus; species Anabrus simplex. The sequence goes on along the minus strand of NC_090275.1, from coordinate 80,825,104 downwards.
GGTTAGCGTGATTAGCTGCCACCCCCGGAGGTCCGGGTTCGATTCCCGGCTCTGCCACGAAATTTGAAAAGTGGTACGAGGGCTGGAACGGGGTCCACTCAGCCTCGGGAGGTCAACTGAGTAGAGGTGGGTTCGATTCCCACCTCAGCCATCCTGGAAGTGGTTTTCCGTGGTTTCCCATTTCTCCTCCAGGCAAATGCCGGGATGGTACCTCACTTAAGGCCACGGCCGCCTCCTTCCCTTCCAATCTTCCCATCCCTCCACAAGGCCCCTGTTCAGCATAGCAGGTGAGGCCGCCTGGGCGAGGTACTGGTCATTCTCCCCAGTTGTATCCCCGACCCAAAGTCTGAAACTCCAGGACACTGCCCTTGAGGCGGTAGAGGTGGGATCCCTCGCCGAGTCCGAGGGAAAAGCCAACCCTGGAGGGTAAACAGATTAAGAGAGAGAGAAAATTTACACCAAGACTCAAGGCATTCGGACAGGTCGTAGAGGTATTCATACCGTCAAATATGTAATGCAATAAAATTGGTCATAACAGGAGATATACGAGTAGAATGTTTTATGTCTTCACTAGGGAAAGGAATTTTAGGCAAGAATAGGTTAGAATGGAAACGTGTTTAACCAAGGCGCGAGTGTCTTGTAGCCCGCACAATGGTCCTGCAGTGAGAGTTGCATAAATATCAGCGATCCGAACTGTCCTAACACCTCAAAGTTATGCAACGCGCCGACATATATGTAGAGGTGCTAGATTACACTTGCGCCTTGTTCAAATACGTTTGCATTCTAACCTATTAGTAGCTAAATGGTTAGCGTGCTGGCCTTTGGTCACAGAGCTCCCGGGTTCGATTCCCGGCAGGGTCGGGAATTTTAACCATACTACCGCTAACACGGGGGCTGGGTGTATGTGCCGTCTTCATTATAATTTCATCCTCATCACGACGCGCAGGTCGCCTGCGAGCTTCAAATCAAAAGACCTGAATCTGGCGAGCCGAACTTGTCCTCGGACACTCCCGGCACTAAAAGCCATACGCCATTTAATTTTTCAGTAGCTAAAAATCCTTTCTCTAAAAGCATGGGACTTGAACAGTAAGGGATAATAGACGCAACCACCACCTCCCATACAGGAGACCTTTGCATGGATGTGGGAATAGTCCACTATAGCTTAGAAAAGTATTCGTCAACTGATGGTTGTGAATCCCTGTTCGTGTAAAATTTGGTGATGTTCATGGTATTTGTAAAACTTGGTAAGATATGGTGCACAAGTGCTGTGTATCCAGTTGTAGGGGAAACTGCGATATAAGAGATAAAGTAGGTCTATATATTTTAGTTTCCGAAAGGTAACACTCAAGAACCGGTGGATATCTGCTATAAAACACGACAGTTTCATTCCGATAAACTATTCGATAGTAAGTAGATCTTGCTTTGTAAGTCTCCGTGGCTCAGGTGGCAGCCCGATGGGTTCCATGGTTCAAATCCCGGTCACTCCATGTGACATTTGTGCTGGACAAAGCCGAGGCGGGACGGGTTTTTCTCCGGGGACTCCGGTTTTCCCCGTCATATTCCATTCCAGCAACACTCTCCAACATCATTTCATTTCATTGCCCCAGAGGAGTGCGATAGGTTTCGGCAGCCGGCACAGTTCTATCCTCACCGCAATATGGGGGCTTCATTCATTCCATTCCTGACCCGGTCGAATGACTGAAAACAGGCTGTGGATTTTCATTTTCAAGTAGATCTTGCTTTCCCACTTGATAAGTTATACAACCCATCAACTGTATCCTCTTTTAAGAAACTTGTAAATGGATAAAACTAAAATCAGGAAACAGGATAGGCGTAACCTTCAAACGTTGTTTTATCGTGTGCATTGCATGTTCTTCTACTTCTTCTTCCTTTTCTACTGATTTTCCCACACCTATGGGGTCGCGGGTGCGAACTGTATCGCACATGTGGATTTGGCCCTGTTTTAGGCCGGATACCCTTTCCAGAGATGCCAGCTATTACGATTCAATCGTAATAATTACGAATTACCCATCGTAATTACGCCTTTACGAATCACACACCACAAATTTCTATTTTTGTTGATTTTTAAATCTAAGTGTATGAAGTGTTGAAAAAGATACACAAGTAATGCCATTACAGCTTGAATTCTCAGAATATTATTTCCGGATTTCTCAGTAATCATTTATACCCCTTTCCTGTTCCTCGATTAAGAATATTTTGAGTTTTCACGCACCGAACGCAGTGTGTGCTTCCAGTACCGGAAATATAGGCGCCTGTGAACTGGTATATCTTGCGGAGTGGTTGTTTTTGTTCCTCACATGTTCAGACTTCCATGCAAGTATGCGAGTACTTTTGTCTTTGTTTTGGCGGCAAAGTGGTGACAAACTCCGTTTAATTGTGAATACTGTGTGCGTGACTGTTGAAGAAGTATTTATTGCTATTTAAGTTGCCAAATTTACATATATTGATCTTCTGGGATAGATGGTAATCGTGTGTTACGAAATGCGAAAGGTTTGAAATAATGAAGCGATTTCTTGTGCAGGAAAATACGTGTGATTACGTTACCGTGACTAGTGACGCTATTAATAAACCAAAAATAGTTCAAAAAAATTAGGGAGGAATACTCGAAAGAATGGCCCTGTTTACTGTGTTCCTCAAAATCTAATTCACACGTGTTTTGTAGTGTGTGTAGCCGCAATTTTTCAGATGCGCATGATAAGGAAGAACAAGACTGAATCCCGCACTAATATGAACTCCAAACTGTTGTAAGATCTCTAAAAAAATAAAAAAATCTACGACCGCCCCCCCCCCCCCTGCTTTAGCGGCTGCATTACGAATTACCTTTCTTGAAAGTTGGCATCTCTGCCTTCCTGACGCCAACCCTATGTGGAGAGATGTGATCACTATTGCGTGTCTCTGTGGTGCTGGGTAGTGTGGTGTGTTTCCTGAATATGAGTGCCTGCATGATATGCTTGGAAATTTAGCAAGCTTAGCAAAACTCGCTAATACACTGTATGGATTCATTGAAAAGGATTGTACATTTTGTGTAATTTTGTTAAATTTGTTAAATTACTGGCCCTACATGTAAAAGAGTTTGGACAGTCCTGTTTTAGGTTGTGGGGAAAAGCGGCAAAATAATTATGTTGTCCCAGTTGTTTTTCACACTTTTACATATCAGTCCGACAAGCCTACTAAAATGCTTGCACCGTTGTTTTCACACCATTCATAACAGGAACTCACTGCAGAAGGAATAGTGTTACTAGTATCTCTCATAGTTCATAGCTCAATCACTTTCCTATCGTCAAAGCTAAGGATGAGACTGAACACCAACATTCTTATGATTGCTATGCATTGCAGTAGTTGAGATTGTACACCATTTACTTGAAATCGTTTGGTTATAAATTAATTGTCTTGCCGTTCATCATTGTGGAGTAATGATCGCATGGACGAGACATTGGTGGGTCATTGATCACTGGAATTGTTTGACCCACAAAGTGTTTGTTTGTACTTTCAAGTAGCACATACACAGATAGACACAAGCCCTCACGTTTCATTGAGTTTCAGGGAAGTTTACTTGCGTTAACTACCAAGTTCCAAGGACTTGGCCCAACTTCCTTGTGGACGACTTCCTGTTGTGTCACTTGCATCTCCTTCTCTCTAAACTTGGAGCGGGCAGAAGAGCTCGCTTACGTTATTCATTTGTCAGTCTATTAGCATGTGGTTACCTCAGTAGCCTACATGTTACAGTAGATTGGTGAATAAGCTCACCGGACAAAAAATTATTCACCCTGGAGAAAGAATTATTTGATACCACGTAACTCCGCCTGTGGGCTTGAAAACCGCCTGGATTCAGTTAGGAAGAGAGTCCTCAAGGTTTTACAGGTATGTCGCATCCAGGTTAAACCACTCGCTAAGGATTTGATCACGCAATTCCTCCAAATAGTAGCGATGCTGATGTCAGAGTTTTACCCGCTGTTTCAGCATGTCCCACACAATTTCAATGGGGTTCAGGTCAGGTGATTTTGCAGGCCAATCACGATATAATAGGGTGGGGGAGTGTTCATAAAATCAGTCACACACTGCGTCCAGCTCGATGAAATTTACTGTAGTCATCTTGAAAAATCGGGGTATTAATAGCATACTCATCATTCAGATATCGACTGAAAAGCAACACTGATCGTCCAGAATGTTTAAATAAACATGCTGGTTCATATTAGTGGTCACCTCAGTGAGTGGGCCCAATCTGTAATATGAAAAGCACCCTCAAAACATCACAGATTCACCTCCAACTTGAACCTGACCTTGCACGCATCCAGGATGAAATGCTTCGTTTGAGTGCGCTCGACGACGTGCGTCATTGGAATACAGGCAAAAACGTTATTCGTCAGACCACATTACGTTCCGCCAGTCAGCTACTGTCCACGTTCGATTATTTCTAGCCCGTTGAAGACACGCAGATTTATGTGCCTGTGTGAGCAGTGGCCTCTTGCGGGGTGACCTACTCCAATATTGTTCATTGCATGCAGTTCCCGTCGCAACGTTCTCTCGCTAACAGGGTGGGATGGACCTTCATTCACTGACTACAACAATTTATATCGGGTTTGGAAGCGATTTTGATTGACAAGCCGTGGAACGTGTCTCCGGTACCTCTGTCAGAATTTTTTTCCGACCACAATTCTGACGTCACGTTTCGTGGCCACGTGTAGTACACCAACTGCTTGTCGACATGTTGAACAGTCCGCTGTGAAACATCAACAAATCCAGCAATTTCACACACCGTATGGCCATGAGCACGGCGAAACACGATTGCCCCTTTTTGCAACTCTCTCATACCCTTATATGTACTCTGTCCGCTTGAAACGTCAATGTCTCACTGATCGCTACTGCCTTCTGTTCACGTAGAGGCAGTGCGCGTGCGGTTGAGCACGGAACACGTTCGCTGCACCATCTGTACAGGCTTAACGATCCATCTGTGCGTGCGCATTAGGGTGAATATTTTTTGGTGCGGTGAGCGTACGAGGGTACGTCACTCTGTTTTATTGCACGGAAACAAAGGAATGGAGCTCGGACCTATACCACGGCTTGTAGCAGATTACGCACAAAAGCACAATTCGGTAAACGGTATGTTTGTCACCGTGACAGTTGCAAAATAGCGTTTATTGAATGGATGGTGTTCGGAGGAGGTCTATATTGTGATCTGTCAAGATAATGAGCACAAGTTCTCTTTTAACCCTTAATTACCGACGTGAGGTCCCTGGAACCGCTCAGCCCCGCATTTCCTGCCCTTCCTTTGTATCGCTGCTTTTGAAAAGTTCTACCTTAATCTAGCTTATTGAGTTCCAGTCTTCTCTGTCTTTCCATTGCGATAAAAAAAATTCTGGAGGTCACTCTTTTAACAGTGCGGTCCCTGGGACGAATACCGGACAATTCATACCAGGGACATTCCGTACCACTTGACAGGCTGAGTGCCTGCAGAGTGTCAGCTAATGACTTTAAAATAACAGAGGACAATCCGTACCACTTCAAAGAATGTGAAGTATTCCGGGTGTATCATGGCCGTATTTACGTCTACAATACGTTCTTTAATTTGGTCATTTATATGCGAAAATATAGTGAATACCATAGGGTTATAGTGAGTGCAATTACGATTTACCATTGCCGAAGTCCCAGAGACTGAGATAAAATAACAGTATCATTCCGAAATCTCGGAGTTTTGATTTTCTCTCCTCGGATTGCGATTCCGTATGGTTGATAATTAGAGTGCGGATTTATAAGCAGTAATAGGCCTAGGTGTCAGTAGAATGCAGTCTTACTGAAGCGGCTAATGATTACACAACAGTTATGTTATGAGTATTGCGTAACCTTTAAGAGTACAGCTCATCAGAACCCCTAGATTATATGTTACTCTTGCTACATAATGGAAGAACGGGTTAGTCGGCACTCCCTAATAACCAAATTGGTTTGCATTCTAGCCTAAACAGCCGGAGTCTAGAAATAACCCTAGACCGCCGAAAATGTGACTGACAGATCCATTTGTTTTTGTAAACAAAGAGGCTCCTTTTCTTCTTCTCCTTCTTCTTCTTCTTCTTCTTCTTCTTCGACTACTACTACTACTACTACTACTACTACTACTACTACTACCGCTTTTCCCACATTTGTGGAGTCGCAAGTGCGAACTGTATCGTACACTTGGATTTGGCCCTGTTTTACGGTCGGATGCCCTTCCTGACGCCAACCCCATATGGAGGGATGTAACCACTATTGCGTGTTTCTGTGGTGGTTGGTAGTGTAGTGTAGTGCATTGTCTGAATATAAAGATGAAACTGTTGGGACAAACACAAATACCCAGTCCCCGAGCCAGAAGTATTAATCACACGCGATTAAAATTACCGAGCCGGCCGGGAATCGAACTCGGGACCCTCTGAACCGAAAGCCTCAGTGCTGACCATTCAGCCAGTGAGTCGGATTAAACAAAAGACTCTTATGTTAAAAATATCTCAAAGAGGAGTTTTATTGATAAGGTGAAAGTAAATGTTGCACAGATGCTTTCTGTTGCATGTTATTAATATTCTAAACCTCTTTCAATATCCTCCGTTATATGAACACTATGTTTTGGGATGCAGTTATGTAAATGCAGTATGTACTACAGACTGGGTTTACTCAGCATTTACGAAGCATCTTGTTTCTTACTACAGAAACTGCAACCTTACAAGTAATATTATTTTGGTTCTTTAACATTGCTATTGTCTGCTTATGTTTTATGTATTTTAATTCAGTAATGTGTGTTTCAGTGGAATGCATAGTTAATACCTCTAAATTCATACTTTGGCATTTTCTAACCCATAGGACTAGTTCGCACTTGGTGATATTCTCTTCTCTCAAACCTCGGCGTGATGTGATAAGACGTTTGTTAAAATTTACGTTCCATGATATCAGTCGCGAATTGTTGACAGTGTCTAAAGTGACATTTTTATACTTGCTTGAAAATATTTGCAGTCTCACAGATTGCCTGTATTGATAAAGACGAGAGAACTACAGCACAAAAGTCAGTCTTTACAGTCATCATCAGATATAGTTTTATTGGCTAACAGTAACATACATGGCTTAAAGTTGTCTGGACGGACAGAAACTAACATTAGTGTTCACGGGCTTCATCTCAAATAAGACTGAACTGGGTCGCATGCTGAAGCATATCAAATCCTAAATTGCAGTTAATTATAAAATGCTTATGTAGTCATTACTGTGAAGGACAAGTTGGATGTTTCACCATTGGCGGTAGAGTTTGTAGATATCATCAGAACTAGCTCGAGGCTTCGAAGATTTCTTAACTGTATTAATCTCTGCTCCGTACTCATCCTTTAGGTTTACCGTACTCATCCTTTAGGTTTAAAAAAATATTTACCTCATTTAGTATAACCATACATCGCAACTCACACAATTCACTAATCATTTTAAAATACACGCTCTCTCTACCATCTCTTTTCAAGTAACAGGTCGAAATGTCCCACGGGGCCTCATGCATCCGTGAAAACCTCCATAAATGTAATTATCTGATCATCTGACCACTCATTTTGAATGAATATCAACACAAGTTGTCCTAAGAGATTTGCATAAACATTAGGGGCCTAGACTATTTAAACCCCTAGAAGTTATGTTTCTGTCGGTACACTACATAAAAGCGGACCAGACTATACTTTCTACTTGCCAAATTGGTTTGCATTCTAGACTTAACGTGCGGGCTGTAATAATTATGCATATAACCCTGAATAGTACGTTAATAAGGTGGTTTTAGATAACGTCTCGCTACTGTGCACGCCTTGTACCAGCGATTAGCCTGTCACACAAGGCGATGAGTCGCTGCGTGTTAATCACGTGATTCGCTAGCTGCGAGGAAAGTTAGAGATATCCAACTCATCTCGCAACGATTTTCCTTCTCGGTGGGCATAGCGATTCGGTTACTCATGTTCAAGGTACGTACGTATTCGAACTACCCTGACTCACGCTGAGCTATTTAACCTGCGAGTTCTTATTGCTGGCTTCTTCTTCTTCCTCCACTTTTCCCACAACTATGGGAACCGTGGGCCACATCTGGATTTGGACATGTTTTACAGCCGGATACCCTTCCTGACGACAACCCTATGTGGAGGGATGCAATCACCATTGCATTTTTCTGTGATAGTTGGTAGTGTCTGAATATAAATAGAAGAGTGTTGGAGAAACACAGACAACCAGTCGCCAAGCCAGAAGAATTAATTACAGTGAGATTAAAATCCCCCACCCGACCGTGAATCGAACTCGAAATCCCCTGAACCGAAAGCCTGAACGCTGATCATTCAATCATGGAGTCGGACTCAAAGCCAGCCGACTTGCTGCTATAACAAACCCAAGTATCTATATCTATACTAATACATACAGAAATACTGTGGGTTTCGGTATATGTAACGGGTCGGGTAATCTCAGAAACTACAGGACCGATTTTTAAAATTCCTTTCACCATCTGAAAGATATAATTCCGTGTAATATAGCCAATGTATCATTCCGGGATATCAAAGGGCCCTGTGAGAACTGTGATTTGGGCCGTTGGCACATTAGCTTAGCCTATTCTAGGTGAAATATCGAAATCGTCGTACAAGGATGAGATAAAGCTCATTATTTGCCTCATGACGCGAAGAACAAACCAAGTTTTAAGGCCCTAAATATAACAGTCTGAGATATTGGCACCACACTTCCCTGCTGTAGGAATCTGTTAAAGGAATGACCGGCCGTAAGTATACCAACGTCAGCCCAAGGGTTCTACAATACAGGCCTGGTGTTCGAAACAGAGACGTGCGTGAGTGCAGGCAAGACCAAGGAGAAATTCTGTAGAAACATTTTAAATATAAGGTCGCCGTCAGGAGGGGCATCCGTTCGTAAAACTGGACTCATTCCATACAAGATTCTGACTCCAGCTAATTGGGAAAAGATAAGGAAGGATAATACAGAAGGATAGACAAGTTCAAATATCTGGGTGAATGGATCCAACTCAACGGACTGGATAAACAGGCAAACAAGGCAAAGGCTAGAACATTAGATCTGGCCTACAAGCTAACACGGAACAGGTATTTTTTTTTTTTTTTTTTTGCTATTTTGCTTTACGTCGCACCGACACGGATATGTCTTACGACGACGATGGGATAGGAAAGGCCTAGGAATTGGAAGGAAGCGGCTGTGGTCTTAATTAAGGTACAGCCCCGGCATTTGCCTGGTGTGAAAATGGGAAACCACGGAAAACTATCTTCAGGGCTGCCGGTAGTGGGGCTCGAACCCAATATCTCCCGATTACTGGATACTGGCCGCACTTAAGCGACTGCAGCTATGGAGCTCGGTGGAACAGGTATAACAAACGGCAATATCCTACAGGGTATTTTTAAATTCACGTTACAGACTTTGAGGGCTTGCAGTGGGGACCAAGATGGTTAAGTTTATCATAGGAACTTGTGTCCGGAAACGTACCGTCTCCCTGATACCCGCAAGAAACCACCACAGTACTAGTTCACAGCTCCTGTATTTTCGGTGCTCTGCTGCTTGTCTTTTTTTTTACTTTACTTCGCACCGACACAGATAGGTCTTATGGCGACGATGGGACAGGGAAGGGCTAGGAGTGGGAAGGAAGTGGCCGTGGCCTTAATTAAGGTACAGCCCCAGCATTTGCCTGGCGTGAAAATGGGAAACCACGGAAAACCATCTTCAGGGCTGCCGACAGTGGTGTTCGAACTTACTATCTCCCGAATACTGGATACTGGCCGCACTTAAGCGGCTGCAGCTCTCGAGCTCGGTCTGCTACTTGTCGTCTGGGTCCAATTACAGGTGGGGATCAATGTGACGACTACCTACGTCAACACAGACACGGACGGTACCTACGTATCATGTTCGCGTACACACGATTATCGATACCTGGTCGTCAAACATCCGCCGCAGACATAACCCGCGCCAGTAGGGGTTGCGCGGATTCAGAGGGGTCTTGTAAATCAAGTTTTCATGTGACCCCACAGGTAGTAATCTAGCGGTGTCAAGTCGGGTGAACGTGCAGGCCAAGCAATCGAGCCTCCACGACCTATCCACTGTTGCCCAAATCTTTGGTGCAAATCAACTACTGTACGTAAAGCTTACTGCTGGGTACATAGTAAATTTTACTGCTATACTGTAGTATGAACGACGATCACAAGCACAACAGCAGGTGCAACACGTTTCCGTGCGGATCACTGAATGGCATGGAATGTCAACAAACCTTTAGGGGTATGAGAGATCAGGTGATCGTTCACTGACGTACGTACTCTAGTCAGTGGTCCCGACAGTGCGGGATATTTGAACGTGTGCTATGGTGGTTTTTTACCGTAGCGGAAAGACGGTACGTTTACGGACACAAGTTCGTATGCTAAACTTAACCGTCTTGGCCCCCACTGCAAGTCCTTAAAGTCTGTAATGGGAATATAGAAACACCCTGTATACGGCCAAAATCCGACTTTATAACGCAGTAAGGATTGTACGCTTCAGAGTACCAATTTTTTTTTTTTAAAGGGGAAGCTGCAAGAACTAGAAAAGAACGAAAGGAAGTTTCTGAGGAAAATTCTGGGACCGCAGAGGACTACTGATGAGACTTGGAAGAAAACTAGAAATGAGGAGCTCTACAAGTATAATGAAAAGATCACGGACACAATCGGAAACGAAGGATGAAATACGGACACCTCGTAAAAAATGGATGACAAACGGCTGACCAAAAGGATCTTGGTGTTAAATGTCACCTCCAAGTGTGTAGAAGAGGGCCGGCAGGATGCGTAAGAATTCGGAATCAATAAAAGAGAGTTCAGAAGAAGTGTCGAGAGTCTAAAATCATTTGAAGAGAAACCACTAAAAAGGAGGCCCGAACGGATCATTTCCGAAGAAGAGAGAAAGATTAGAAGCGAAAGAATGAAGAGATTTGGGGAAGAGAAGAGAAGAAAGGCCAAGAAGCTTTAAGTTCTGTGCGGTCCATAGATAACGAAATTTGGAAAAGAAAGAAAAACAGTACATGGAAACTTGCTCTTTTTGGCTCACCCTCATATGTGTAGTATTTTAATCGCCACCCGACATTTCTGTGCTCGGGGTTGAGCTCCGAAGTATTTAAACATGTTACTATCGATTCATGTAAGTCTAATTTGTCAAGAACAACACCTATTTTTATTAATGTAAAACCCTATTGTATAGTGATCATGAGCGGATAAGGCACAAGAAAAAGAAGTATCTCTCCCCCCCCCCCCGCCATGCATCCCTCATACAAAAGCACTTCTTACTCCCCTGCCACGAGTTTCTTGTCACCCATATCACCTCCTCGCTAACCCAATTGCACCATCACTTCTATTAATCTGTGCCGTGTAAATATTTTCTTCCCTCCTTACCCTCGCTCTCGGATAGAGCCACTTTATTTCATTATTACACCCTACACGACAACCCTCAAGACCTAATTCCTCCCCTTCTTCATGTCTTCAACAATCTGGCCCGTGTTATCTTCCCCACAGGGAGTACGTCACTCAGGTACGTCGAGGATCAATAACTCCGGGGCATTCAGCCGATTGAGAAGCACCGTTGGGTGGTTGGTTGCATCTTACGCGTACGGTTATCGAATCGAATCTCGGTGCTGAAATGAATGGCTCAGATGGTAGAGTTCGAGTTGGAAGCTTCAATTCTGGTTCATTCTGGTGATATTTGAAGGTCCTGAAATACGCCAGCCTCGTGTCGATAAATTTACTTTAACTTAAAAGAACTCTTGTGGGACAAAACTGCGACACCTCGACTTCTCTGTAAATCGTAAAATTAGTGGGAGGTAAAACCGTTATAATTAGGACTCGAAACTTTTAAAGTTTTTATAACAGTAAGTTTAGCCTTTTCCTATCACAATTAGTCTTCTTTAGGTTTAAAAAGTATGTTAAACTTTTATATAAATCTTATGACAAATTTCCTACTAAGACGTCCCTACATAGACGAAATAATGTTTACTCAATTCTTATCCAGCCGTTGTAAATTTAAGTCATATTTTGAGCGTTTTAAGAATAGTGGATTCCTTTTACTGAGCTTGATAGCAGCAGTCGCTTAAGTGCGGCCGGTATATACTACAGCATTCGGGAGATTGTGGGTTCGAACCCCACTGTCGGTAACCCTGGAGACAGTTTTCAGTGGTTTCCCATTTTCACACCAGGCAGATGCTGGGGCTGTACCTTATTAAGGCCACGGTCCCTTTCTTCCCGACCGAGCTCTTTCCTGTCCCATCGTCGCCATAAAACCTATCGGTGTCGGTGGGACGTGAACTGAAAGAAAAGTATAAATCACCACTTTTTGAATGTCCTGCATTTGGCAGTCATCTGAAGTATTCTGCAAAAGAACTGGAAAAGGTTTATACCGTATTATTTTCCTATTCCTATTTTCTAAAAATATATTTTTTTATAAACCACCTGCAAAAGGAAATATGTGGTAACTGAATTACAGCTGAAAAGTATATTTATTCAGAATTGGTTTCGGCAAACTGACGAATCTAACAGTTACTTACTCGAAACTGTAAAAGAGATGTCCTGAGATTTATTTATGAAAATGAATATGTACAGCCTGTTTCCGATCATTCGACCGGGTCAGGAATGGAATCAATGAAGCCCCATCTAGCGGCGAGAATATGAAGTATTGTGTCAGCTGCCGAAGCCTGTCGCACTCCTCTGGGACGATGAGTAATGACTAACAGAGGCAATGAAATGACATTGGAGAGTGTTGCTAGAATGAAACATGACAGGAAAAATCGGAGTACTTGGGGGGGGGGGGGGAGAAAAACCTGTCCCGCCTCCGGTTTTGTCCAGCACAAGTTTCACATGGAGTGACCGGCATTTGAATCGACGAACCTAGCGGTGAGAAGCCGGCGCGCTGCCGTCTGAACCACGGAGGCTATATATATAAAAAAGAATTGATGAATCCAATTGGTACCAGTAACTATAACCCTAACATGCTGTGCATATGTAGGCTATTTATTATTATTATTATTATTATTATTATTATTATTATTATTATTATTATTATTATTATAAAAACAGACACAAGAATTAGGATGATTTGTATTCGGATATAATTATGCTGAGAAACCGTTTGTAGACAGGTAGGTATATAATGCTGCTGTTCATTAGTAAATATATTCCTTGGAGGCAAAAATGCAATAGTTGTTTAGGTTTACTTAATTGTTGTAGGCAGGCTTCCGCATTTTTTCCTATCAGTAGTGAAATTAGCGCCTTCCCAAATCTATTGTCGTATCAGAGAAATATTTTGGCATGTCGAATATGTTACTTCAATATAAACTTCAAATACACTAGCTGAAGAAATTGCATCCGGGAGATAGTGTGTTGGGGACCCGCTGTCGGCAGCCCTCAAGATGGTTTTCCTTGGTTTCTCATTTTCACACCAGACACATGCTGGGGCTGTACCTTAATTAATAAGGCCGCGGCTGCTTCCTTCCCACTCCTAGCCCTTTCCTATCCCATCGTCGCCATAAGACCTATTTGTGTGTCGGTGTGACGTAAAGCAAATTGAAAAAAAAAAGCTGAAAAATTAACTAAACGGGGCACATGGCATCACAAAAGTGAAGGTTACTCTTCAAGTATCTTGTTGGAAGGGGGAATGTTTGTGGCCTATACTACCCTATTCACTTTTCAGAGAATACTTTCTGTACTCTGTTCCTTTATATTCTGTCAGCAGCCGCAAATAGTGTTGTGAACAGTTGTACAGCTTTTATGCAGTTTACAGTCTGTGGAAGATGCAGAATAGCAGGAAAACTCTTCATGGATTCGAAAAAAATATTAGGATTTACTTAACCGACTTTCAAAATGACAGTTTTAGACATTTTAGGATTTATAAAGTCCTACTAGCCCTTTTTAAGTTCAGTAAGATTGACACATTAGAATCTTACGGGCATGTTGAAAGGAGAGAAAATCTTAGAATCAAGGCTATAATTATCATCATAAACATTCACTTGCTGGTATGTATAATGTGTTCTTCCACATTCATCGATTGTCGGTTCGTAGCTGGCTGAAGTAAGAAATTCTGTGTAGAATTGCAAACTGCCGCAATGCCAAAGTAGAACTTGGTGTTTCTTTCTTCTGCGATTTTTCTCGTTCTTTTAGCGTTATTTTTTATCGGACGCGAGCGTTCCTCGCTGTTGTTCAGAATGTTGTCGGCCCTCATGCGTAATACATGGTCTTATCACTGCCGATCAAATACTACATTCTTCCTGAGTCCTTGTGCCTTTTTTGCTGTCCTTCCGAATTACGTTAAGGACGTAAAACAACAACATAATTATGGTGATTATTATTATTATTATTATTATTATTATTATTATTATTATTATTATTATTATTATTACGTCCACCTCCGTAGAGTACGGGTTAGCACTATTAGCTACTGCCCTCGGTGGCCCGGGTTCGATTCCTAGTAATGTCAGAAATTGAATAATGGCAGGAAGGGTGGCAAGTGGTTAAAATAGTACGTACCACCATTGGAGTTATGCCTGCAAGGAGCTGCACCACATCAGTACGAAGACAAGAGTTTACTTTTGATTATTATTATTATTATTATTATTATTATTATTATTATTATTATTATTATTATTATTATTGTTTCGTATAGGCCAGCTAAGGACCACGACATTCAACTATTGCATTTTGGAATGCGCTTTGATGTTTGCCCAGTAGTTGCGCATCCTCAGGCTGTGTTGCTCCTTCTTCTCCTTTGTCCAAAGGGCGCCAGTCTTCTTTGTTGGTAGTCTGTCCTGGAATTTCTTATGTTTAAGCATCTTCCTGAGTGCTGTCCGATCCTTGAAGATTCCTTCTGTTATTCCCAGTTCCTGTAGATCTTTATCCACTTCCATCAACCATTGTGACTTGGTCTTACTATTTTGCCAGTAGCTGAGAATCCGGTTGGTCAGCATGGTCGGATGCATCCTTTAGACGTGCCCATAGAATGCTAGGCGTCTCTTCCTTGCCACATTCGTTATTCTTTCACAGTACTTGTAGAGCTCTTGGTTAGGCCGTCTTTTATAACTGTCCCCTTCCTTGAATGGCCTCAGTATCTTCCTCATTATCTTTCTTTCCCGGATTTCAAGTTTTTCCACGAGTCCCTTCCTGTTGAGTGTTAAACATTCTGAAGCATATAACGCTTCAGGACAGATGACTGTCTGGTAGGGCTTCATCTCAGTATTACGAGAGAGACACTTTTTATTATAGTTTTTATTATTATTATTATTATTATTATTATTATTATTATTATTATTATTATTATTATTATATGGCGTCAGGGTATTTGTTCAAAGACGTACACAGTCCTACCGAGTTGGTATGTCCGCGATGAGCGACATAGTGCTTTATGTGACGAAGTACTTGGCGACGGCAAACATGTAAGAGTAAAGAAAGCACCTAGGAACGTTTCATTGTATTTTAGTAATAAGGACTGTCATTCAGTTGTTTTGTTAGCATTTGTAAATATAGAATATCGTTTCATTTTTGTGAGTGTTCGTGCTTACGGCAGGAATTGTGACTCAATAATTTTTAAGTCAACAATTTTGGGGCAGAAGTTAACCTCAAACACATTGGGAATTCCAACCCCCAGACCTCTCTGTCAGAATTCAGAGATGGACGCCCCTTTTGTAATTATAGGGGACGAAGTTTATGGTCTGCATCCTAAAGGCCATTTGGAGGAACTCACCTGCGCAAGGATGAAAGAGTGTTTATAAATTGTTTGGCAAGATTTGTCGAATGTGCAGTCCAAATTTTGCATTATATTACATTGCATGTACAACTGATCTGCATTTAGGTTTGTCGCCAAGGCGGCAGATTTTCTGTCAATTCTTTATCTAGTATTTCCTTAATAATAATAATAATAATAATAATAATAATAATAATAATAATAATAATAATAATAATAATAATAATAGTTTCTTGCTAGTGGCTTTACGTTGCACCGACACAGATAGGTCTTATGGCGACGATGGGATAAGAAAGGCCTAGGAGTTGGAAGGAAGCGGCCGTGGCCTTAATTAAGGTACAGCCCCAGCATTTAGCGGGTGTGAAAATGGAAAACCAAAACCATCTTCAGGGCTGCCGACAGTGGGATTTGAACCCACTATCTCCCGGATGCAAGCTCACAGCCCCTAACCGCACAGCCAGCTCGCATAGATAGCATGAGAGCTATCATTACTCTATAAATTATAGACATGGAATGAAATGGCGTAGTGACGGGAGTGTCCAAGGACATGTTCGGCTCGCCAGGTGCAGGTCTTTTGATTTGACGCCCGTAGGTGGATGAAATGATGATGAAGAGGACACATACACCCAACCCCCGTGCCAGCGAAATAAATCAACGATGGTTAAAATTCCAGACCCTGCCGGGAATTGAACCCGGGACCCCTGTGACCATAGGCCAGCACGCTAACCATTTAGCTATGGAGCCGGACAATTATGGACATAAACAACTAGCTTATTTGTTTGTGCAGGCTGCCAATAACATTTTTTACATGAGTTTTCCTACTATTGCCAAAGATCATTGAGTACAGCAAGATGGCAATGTGGTGATACTGCTTGTGTCCACTATGATATAAAGGGTTAAGATGTGCCCTATCATTCTGTTTCTCCTTCTGGTCAAATTTCGCCAATTCGTTCTCCTCTGACCAATTCGATTCAGTATCTCTTCACTTGTGATTCGATCTGTCCATCTCACCTTCAGCATTCTGCTGTAACCCCAGATTTAAATCGTTCTTGTTATCTTCCTTTCTGAGCTAGCTGTCTTCCATGTTTCATTTCCATACAATGCCACGCTCCAGGCGAAATTCTTCAAAAATGTCTTTCTAATTCATACAGTATATCAGTGTGAGCAAATTTCTTTTCATGTATGTATTTATTGAACGAATCAACGACTTCCCGAAATTACGGATTTCCACAGTGGACAAAGTAAAGCGTATCTGGATACAGGATGTTTTAGAAGTACAGCGGCAAGATGGAATTTTTTTTTAAATTATGGACGTCCGAGCAAATGTTTCCTTGCTTGTGCCATTGCTAGTTATTCTAGACCCAAGTAACAATATTAATCTGCTTCCTTTAAGAATTAATTTCCTATCTAATATTTCCTGCATCTCCTGACTTTTGATTTCCTCTCCTTGGATTGTGATTCCTTTTCCAAATTCCTCTTTGAATTCCTTCATCGCATGTTCTACGTAGACATTGAAAAGCAGAAGAGACAAACTGCAGCCTTACCTCACTCCATTGAGGATTACTGATGCTGCTTTTTCATAGCCTTCGATTCTTATTACTGCAGATAGATTGTAGGTAATTATTCTTTCTCGGTATCTGATCTCGATCACCTTCAGAATCTCAAATAGCTTGGTCCAATGAACATAATTGAATGCCTTTTCTAGATCTAAAAACGTCATGAACGTAGGCTTGTCCTTAATTCGGTCCTCTAAGATCAGACGTAAAGTAACGATTGCTTCACGTGTTCCTACATTTCTTCTGAAGTCAAACTGATAATAATAATACAGGGACAGTAGTTCAGTATTTAAATACAGGAGACGATGTTGATAGATTTACTGGCTTATTACATAACACTTTTCAGTTTGAAATGTTGGAACTGACTATACCAGAAGATTGTTTATATTTTGAGGGTTGCTTGGTGTTGGTGGAGGTTTTTATGGAATTTGCATATAAACTAAAATACCATCCTGTCTTAACTCTAACCGGAGGGGAATGAAGGGATGGACGAAAGAAAGGGAAACGTAATAAAAAGTGACAAAAAATAAAGAATTCTCCTAGGATTTAACTGCCTACCTCAGTGGCACATTTGGCAGTCGGTGTCTACCTTGGTGAGAGCCCAGTAATCTTGTCACTCGTATATCACACTCCTATTCCCGAAACGCTGGTAACTTAACGATTGAAAAAGCCTAAAGAGCTTAAATGTTTTAAAGAATGACATGTTTCGTTCTTAAAATAACATCATCAGGTTCAGTCAAGTCACACTCAATATTTGTGTTTACTTCTATCCAGGCATCTGAAAAATTTGAAATCTTGAACTTATGTTAATGTAGTCATGCTTATCTCCACTCCAGGATATTCGGTGTGACTTGGTAGAATCTGATGTTGTTCTTTTAAGAAGTGTTTTTTTAAACAGTTCCCCCGGAAGGACGTGGGTTCGAGTCCCCGTCAGGAAGTCGTAAAATTTAAGAAACGAGATTTCCACTTCCTGAGCTGCATATGGCCCTGAGGTTCACTCAGCCTACACCAAAAATAAGTGCCAGGTTTATTTCCTTGGGGCAAAGGCGGCCGGGCGTAGAGCTAACCACTCGAACCCCATCACGTGCCGAGGTTACGAATAGTGGAAGCCTTTACCCTTCCACCCCTCCAAGGGTCATCATGGCCTGTACAGAGATGACTTTCATTTTTTATGTTATGTGTAATATTTATATTGAACTTGTGCGTTTGATAGACTGGAAAGCTGTTGGGTTACATTCAACTAAGTTGACACTGGGAAGTACGGCCTCCTTCTTAACAAAATGATTTGTTTGTGTCATCTATATATATAAAATAACAGTTTTGTCTGTACATTGCTCAGAATTTGAAAAGAATGGTATTTCTGTATCGGTCATGTCCACAGTAACAAGAAAATGCACTTTTTACTTTTCCGTAATGTATGTATGTACACGCATCACGAGAAAACGGCTGAAGAGAATTTAATGAAAATCGGAATGTGAAGTCGGGTGATTGAACCGCTACAATCTAGGCTATAAATTATTTTAATCACGCTGAGTGAAATGGTGGTTTAGGGGAAGGTCTGAAATTTAATTCTCAAATTTTTATATTATTAGTGGTCGTGTCTTAATGAAAATCGCTAGACAAAGATGGGAAATAAGTCGCTACAATATAGGCTATACACGCTGAGAAAAATTGTAGTTTAGGGGAAGGCCTAATATTTAATTGTCAAATATTTATTTTATTAGTGGTCTTATCTTCACGAAAATTGGTATGCAAAGTCGGAGAACAGGTCGCTAAAATCTAGGCTATCAATAATGTTATTCGCACTGAGTGAAGTGGTAGTTTAGGGGAAGGCCTGAAATGTAATTCTCAAATAAGTTATTTATGTTATTAGTGGTCGTATCGATAAATACTACATAACTAACATAACTTTAGTTATGTCAGTAGTAGTTATGTAAGAAGTTATTAAATTTCCGATCACTTATGTCTTATACATTGTTACCGTACCGCATATAATCAGAGATATTCATGAATTTGGATTTTTGTTACTAGGTCCATATCAGCGCCGAGTCACGAGAAAATGGGTAAACAATATTTAGTGAAAATCGGTCTGAGAATAAGGAACTACAGTCTACGATATAAATAATTTTGTAAGACACCCTAATATCACAGAGTCGAAAGAAAACTAATGTGAAGGCCTGCAGTATAGAAACCTCATAAACTTTATCAACAATAACATTACATTGACCATTGTTTGTTGTGATGTGCTTTTTGTCTTCTGCTTTCTCTCATCCCCGATAGATAGGATTACTGCAGCGTACCGAGGTTTTTTTAAATTTGCTTGACGTCGCACCGACACAGGTAGGTCTTATGGCGACGATGGGATAGGAAATGAATAGTGGTGTGAAGGAAGCGGCCTTGGCTTTAAGGTACAGCCTGGTGTGACTGGTGTGAAAATGGGAAACCACGGAATACCATCTTCAGGGTTGCCGACAGTGGGGTTCGTATCCATTATCTCCCGGATGCAAGCTCACAGCTGCGCGCCCCTAACCACACGGGCAACTCGCCTGGTCGTACGGACTGTAACAGCCTGCCTGTATATTGGCGGGAAGTAGTTGGGGAGTAAGATAACTTTCTTCTTTAGCATGCCATTCCTCTGGTTCATACATTTTCTGATATATCTGGTACGTAACACACTGGTTCATTATAGTATTCGAGCTATTCAGTCCCTAATCTGAGGCACTGATTGGAATGAGTAGTATGCATATTTAACAGAATAATGACAGAGGAGTGTTCACGGCAGTCTGCGACCTGGTTATTCCAGCTCCGGAACTTTGGACTCTTAGATCGGCACCGTAGTACTGTTCGTTGAAAGTGAGATAGTGTGCGGTTTTTAATTTAATCGAGTATTTTATATGATAACATTGCTTTCAATCGCTACATTCCTACTGACGTTTTTGTAATGACCTATGTTGAATTCAGTTAGGAAAACCACCAAGTCAGTCTTTCTGAGAATCCCGCAGCGAAGCACGGGTACATCAGCTGGTACCTGAATAAATGTATCAATTGACACCCGTTCAGACAGTAGGTGATTCGGGTTCAGAACCCGTGAGCGGTCTTGTGTTTAGTTCTTTCACCTTAATAAACAATGACCCTTTTACAGGAAGGTGCCGTCTCCCTAGAAGTCGGGACAGGGGTGTGTGGGTTATACCGAGTGACTTGACTACGTGTTTTGGATCATGTTGCATTCGGAACATTGTGGGTTTGCAAACACCTTAATTTAGACAACGGGTGTTACCTTCCTAGTCCTAGCCCTTTCTTATGCCATCGCCGCCATAAGACCAGTCTGCGTCCGAGCGACATTAAGCAACGTAGCTCTCCCTAGGAGTAACAAATTATAAGGCGTGGTTTGACGACCACTGGATCAATGAGTCATTCAAATCAATCAATACTGATCTGCATTTAGGGCAGTTGTCCAGGTGGCAGATTCTCTATCTCTTGCCTAGCCTTTTCTTAAATGATTTAAAAGAAATTGGAAATTTATTGAACATCTCCCTTGGTAAGTTATTCTAATCCCTAACTCCCCTTCCTATAAATGAATATTTGCCCTCTTGAATTACAACTTTTTCTTCATATTGTGATCTCTCCTACTTTTAAAGATGCCACTCAAAATTATTCGTCTACTAATGTCATTCCACGCCATCTCTCCACTGACAGCTCGGAACATACCAGATAGTCGAGCAGCTCGTCTCCTTTCTCCCAGCTCAAACTTTGGAACATTTTTGTAACGCTACTCTTTTGTCGGAAATCACCCTGAACAAATCGAGCTGCTTTTCTTTGGATTTTTCCCAGTTCTTGAATCAAGTAGTCCTGGTGAGGGTCCCATACACTGGAACCATACTCTAGTTGGGGTGTTACCAGAGACTTATATGCCCTCTCCTTTACATACTTACTACAACCGCAGCTAAGCTTCCACTAACTTCTGCAGGAGCCTTCTCTCATCGTTCTCTTCCGACCTCATCTGGTCGATTCCTATTCTCATTCTGAACTGAAAATAGTTAGTGGGACGTTAAGCAATTATTATTATTATTATTATTATTATTATTATTATTATTATTATTATTATTATTATTAAGAGATTCTGTCATTTTTAAGCCGTTCTTAGTCTTTATTATTTCATCATCCTATGTGTTACTACTTCTATCACTTGTATTGGCAGTCATGATTTAGAAAATGCATGTTTGCATGTGCAGTAAGTTGTGCTCGTGTGTAATTCATGTCTTTGATTTGTTTATTTGTTTCTTTGCAGGTAAGTTGCTGCTCTTGGTCTTCTTTCGAATTGATTGGGTGAGTTCCTTTTTTTTTCCTTTCTGAATCGGGCGAGTTGGCCGTGCGGTGAGGGGCGCGCAACTGTGAGCTCGCATCCGGGAAATAGTGGGTTCGAATCCCACTGTCGGCAGCCCTGGAGATGGTTTTCCGTGGTTTCCCATTTTCACACCAGACAAATGCTGGGGCTGTACCTTAATTAAGGCCACGACCGCTTCCTTCCCATTCCTAGGCCTTTCCTATCCCATCGTCGCCATAAGATCTATCTGTGTCGGTGCGACGTGAAGCAAATAGCAACAAAAAATTCTGTCTGGCTTTGCAAAAGAGACATTTTATATCATCTTGTGAAACATACGTCCTGAGGCAAAAAATAATATAGGCTGTTTAAGCGTCATGCTCAGGAAATATTTATTTAACGACGGAAACGTTGTTCTAAATAAATGTTAAGTTACTGGGAGAACGTACCGGGTGGGATGATCTAAAAGTCATGACTCCACTTCACTTGGCAGAAACCACTGGCAGAACTCAACACGGGAAGGTTCGTCTGGACGCTTTAACTCCTGCACAACAGATGCAGGTCCTTTTTGATGTTTCCACCGTACGCTTACGTATAAGAAACATTGCCTAAACGTGAAACAAAAAGTGTCTGCTAGAAACAACATAGTGCTGAAACATAAAGGCACCACCTGGGGAGCTCACCCTTGCACTGTGAGAACAAGCGCGCTAGCACTGTGCTACTCCACTGCTGAATATGCATGCTCCGTGTGGCATAAGTCCAGCCATGCCAAAAACATAGATGTAGCAGTAAATGACACCTGCCGTATTATCACAGGTTGTTTAAGACCTACTCCCATAGATATACTCCACTGTCTCACTGGTATAGCACCACCTAAAATCCGACGTGAGATTGCTGCTAGGCATGAGAGAAGCAAGGCTATGACTATGGAAACCTGTCAACCAGCACATCCTAGGTTGAAATCAAGAAAGAGCTTCTTGACAACCACTGAAGCTCTTAAAGGAACTCCACAACAAGCAAGAATCTCAATGTGGCGGGGAAAATGTCAACATTTGAGAGAATGGATG
Organism: Anabrus simplex; assembly: GCF_040414725.1. Classification (NCBI taxonomy): domain Eukaryota; kingdom Metazoa; phylum Arthropoda; class Insecta; order Orthoptera; family Tettigoniidae; genus Anabrus; species Anabrus simplex. Next base: position 80,802,416 of record NC_090275.1, on the reverse strand, counting down.
GTTCCAAAGGAAGAACTTCCTCCTGGACATTCTGAAAAGTGGACAACATGGAAGGCTCTCAATCTATTACGCTCCAGTACCACGAGATGCAAGACCAACCTACAGAAATGGGGCCTTCCTGTGGAGGCAGTTTACTGCAAGTGTGGTACTAAGCAGACTAACGAACATCTTCTACTGTGTCCATCTTATCCAGCCACTTGTACCATTAAAGATCTAATGAGGGCAACTCCAAATGCGCTTGTCGTGGCCAATTTTTGGTCAACCAATGTTTAAAATTTATTTGTTTAATTTTTGTCTCTCTTACTTTGTACCTCTGACACGATAAATAAATAAATAAATAAATAAATACCCGACGAACTCTTAATTCCTTCTTGTACAGATAAACGGCGCTGAGATTTCGTCGGACTTCGTTCCCGGGTTTTCTTCAGTTTATGGTATTCGAACTCTTTTCTTATAGTTACGGTTCTTATTCGCTACAGAGCCCTTTGCCACTTAAGTTTTTCATTGCGGACTTTGCTGGAGGTTTTGCCAAAACACTTGCTGTGTTAAACTTTTGCGCAAACAGTTCCACGCAGGTTTTCCACGCGCTGTTCTCACTCACTCACGCGTAATGATTCAGCGACGCACTCGGGAGATGCGCACGCGCAGATATGTGACAGCAAGCGGTTGGTGCATCGAAAACAAGGTTTCCAGCTTTTCCTGAGACGGACAGTTCTCCTGTTCGTTAACAATGATCAGTTTCGCGTGAGTCTTATAAATATTTTCCGGGCAAGTTTTATTTTGTCTGCTTCTGTGGTGTAGTGGTGAGTTTGATTAGCTGCCACCCTCGGAGGCCCGGGTTCGATTCCTGGCTCTGCCACAAAATTTTAAAAGTGGCACGTTGGCTGGAACGGGGTCCGCTCAGCCTCGGGAGATCATCTGAGTAGAGGTGGGTTCGATTCCCACCTCAGCCATCCTGTAAGTGGATTCCCGTGGTTTCCCACTTCTCCTCCAGCAAATGACGGGATGGTACCTAACTTAAGGCCACGGCCACTTCCTTCCCTCTTCTTTGTCTATCCCTTACAATCTTCCCATCCCCCCGCAAGACCCCTGTTCAGCATTGCAGGTGAGGTCGCCTGGACGAGGTACTGGTCCTCCTCCTCAGTAGTACCCCCGCCCCAGAGTCTGAAGCTCCAGGACACTGCCCTTGAGGCGGTAGAGGTGGGATCCCCCGCTGAGTCCGAGGGAGAAACCGACCCTGGAGGGTAATCAGATAAAGAAGAGGATGAAGAAGAAGAAGTTTTAATTTTGCCCACTCTATATGATGAAAATTCTCAATAATAGGTTAACACAGAAAATGAGCGAACGTAATCGTACAAAACTCGGTGAACTGAAATTGATAAAATGAGGTGATTGTAGGTTAGATTACAATGGAGAGGTCACTGAATGGCCTATTGAACTTCCCCCACTTTAGTCTCCCTGTATAAAATGTGAGTCTGCTGCTGGGTTACAGAGTTCACTTAAATGAATAGAGCGACTCCCAAGAGTGGCTCTTTGATGGCTAAGGCTACACATCAACAAAGTATGTGTTTAGCTGTTTCATCTGGTTTCTTCTTTTTCTACCGCCTTTTCCCACACCTGTGGGGTCGCGGGTGCGAACTATGTCGCAGATGTGGATTTGGCACTGTTTTGCGGCCGGATGCCCTTCCTGACGCCAACCCTATATGGACAGATGTAACCTCTATTGCGTATTTCGGTGGTGGTTGGTAGTGTAGTGTGTTGTCTGAATATGAAGAGGAATGTGTTGAGACAAAATACAAACACCCAGTCCCTGGACCAGAAGAAATAATCAAAGGCGATTAAAATCTCCGACCCGGCCGGAAATTGAACCAGGGACCTTCTGAACCGAAGGCCTGAACGCTGACCATTCAGCCAATGAGTCGAACTGTTTCATCTGCTTTGTGATACAATTTTAATTTACGTGACCGACACAAATAGGTCTTATGGCGACAATGGCATAACAAAAGGCTAGGAGTTGGAAGGAAATGGCCTTGGCCCTAATTAAGGTACAGCCCCAGTATTTGCTTTGTGTGAAAATGGGAAAGCACGGAAAACCATCTTTAGGGGTGCCGACAATGGGGTTCTAACCCACGATATCCCGAATGCAAGCTGATAGCTGCGCGTCCCTAACCGCACGCCCTACTCGCCCGGTGTCTGCTTCATGACATCTAGTACAAGAGGGGTTCACAGCAATGATCATTGAGCAGATCAGTTATCCGTTTCAAATTTCTTTTGTTTATATTAAGTATTGCAGTGTATTTTTAGCGGAGTGGCAAAGCTCTGCATTTGGGAGACGCGTAGGTTCGAACTCAGTATCCAGTATTCGGGAGGTAGTGGGTTCGAACCCCGCTGTCGGCAACCCTGAAGATAGTTTTCCGTGGTTTTCCATTTTCACACCATGAAACTGTTATTTCGTAGTAAAAGGTTGTAGCCTATATTGTTACAATGAATGTCAACTACGATGATAACGATGATGATAATAATAATAATAATAATGATTTACAAATTTCAGTTTTCAAGTCCGAAGAAATTAAAATAATACACTTATATCTTAGAGCACACACACACACACACACACACACACACTCTCTCTCTCTCTCTCTCTCTCTCTCTCTCTCTCTCTCTCTCTCTCTCTCTCTCTCTTCATATTCCATTTATAGTAACCAAAACACGCTGACTGTCACCATATTAAGAAATAATCTCGTTCCTAGGACCAAATAATTTACTACTATTTACAACTCAACCGTCATTCGTAGGGGTACTTACCTACACTGACCTGCCGAGAGTTATAAACAGGGTGGAGACTTTAGTGTTTAAAGTTTAGATAAGGAGAATGTCTTTGTTATCACATCTTCACTGACTACTGGGTGCTCAGAACTGGCTAATAACTTAAAAAGCCTTGTTGATTGTTGTGAGTGGCATCAAGGGATGGTTATTATTGGAACAGGTTGGGAAACCCACATTCTTTCAGGAATAACTGCCTTACTCCTATTGATGAAAGAAGCACTGCACTACGACGGCCAACTTTGGAATAACCCTCTGTAATACAAATAATACTGTGTTGTGTGCTGTAGCTTTATCAATATATAAAATCACTCTTCAGCTACTGAATTAAGAAACAGTCATGGGCCCCTTACAAGCCATGGACCCTGAGGGGTCTGCGGGGTATTTATCGCCGCCACTGCTCTTAGCCCTTTCCTGGCCCATCGTCGCCATAAGACCTATCCGTGTGGGTGCGACGTAAAGCAAATTTTAAAAATAAATATTTATTTATTTATTTATTTATTTATTTATTTATTATTTATTTATTTATTTATTTATTTATTTATAATTTCGAAACTGCAGGTCAAATCCGCGGACTCGGCTTTCACAAGTAATTGCAGATCCCGTGGTATATGGTCATAAAATTATAAATACACGCTGGCGTTTGTTTCCCAATTTTGTAATCGCCATATTATTTGTGAATTTTCTTCAATATTTTATTTTCCTTTTTTTGTGTGTGTGTGAGTGTGATATCTTCATATCTAGACTGATTTGAAATCTACTGAAAATAGAGTTTGAAAATAAGCTTTACATTGTTGTCAGCAATCCTCAAATACGTAACAAACAAAAATCAACATTTGACGTTATAACCGATACATTTGTCCGCCGTTTTATACGGTATGTCGTAATAAGCGACGTCGTACAAAGCGATTTTTTGAAATACAGTATTTATATAGAATTTAGACGGGAGCGTTACATTTCGCCGTAATATCCTGTACGTCGTTAAAGGCGATGTCGCATTAAACGTTTTCGATTGTAATTATTTTTTGATGTATGCATTACAATCTCTCTATAAGAATGTAAAATGTTGCAATAACAGGTCAAGCAATTTAAGACACGTGACTTTCGTCGCCTTAGCCACTTGTGTTTTTCTGTAAAGTGTTAGAGTATATGTTAGTCGCTTACACCGCAAATGGAGTTTTCATAGTCTACTTTAAAGAAAGTCCGCGCGACATTCCACTCTCGATGGAGTTGAAAAGCCCTTTATCATATTCGCGATTTACGATCGACATCAAATAACTGCACGGATATGATGGATGGTGTGCATTTGGCTCACTCGCTGCATGGAAGAAGGACGCAGGAAGAAAACTGTTGTCAGATTTGTATACACAGCTGAAACGATATTAGTCAGACCTTTGCGAAAATAGAAGTTATGTCTCCATGGTCCTCGTTTCGAAGTTCATGTATTACTGACAACATTTCTAAGCAAATCCTTCTCCGTACAAATCATGAAAGGTCCTTGGAGGAGTTGAAGGTAAAGGCTTCCATTATCCGCAAACTAGGCATTGAGAGAGATAGAGTGGTTTAAGAGGGCGGGCCTGGAAGGTTAGAGGGTGGGTAACACCGTCCCTCAAAAACGTTCCGCTCACTTCGATGTTGGCTGGAGATCCACCTCAGTCTGCGACATTTTTGTGCGTCAATCTGTGTTTGTTTTTCTTTATAATAGTGGATGGGTTATCAGGTGTCCCGTATTTGAAGGTCTAAAGTACTGTCCCGTTCTCAGCATACGGGACGCTCTTCTTTCCCATATTTAAACAACTCGCTTCTGCCGTCGTTATAATTAGCTATTTACAGTAGTATTTAATGAAGCGGTACTTCAGCGTGATAAAAATAAACAGACCATTGATTAAAATTATCTTTCAATGTCAAAATGGACGTCGAAGTGAATTTGTTAATTTGGGGAAGTTAAGACGATAATAGATCAACTCCTTCCAAAACTTCGGAATGAATAAAATGTAACCTAAAGAGCTTTCACAGTGCTGCAATAAATTATCTGGAATATGCTTCAGTGATGTTAATATTTACATGAAACTAGAGGATTTACGTTTGAAACATGTCATTTCCTAATCGAAACCGACTTTCAACCTATTAGGTCGTGTTACGTACATTTAGTACGTCTTGAAGAGATGTTAAGTACAGAACAAAAATGGCCAACCAGACACCAGTGGGATCCGAACCAACAACAACAATTGAAAAGTGGTACGAGGGCTGGAACGGGGTCAACTGAGTGGAGATGGGTTCGATTCCCACCTCAGCCATCCTGGAAGTGTTTTTCCGTGGTTTCCCACTTCTCCTCCAGGCAAATGCCGGGATTGTACCTACAGTAACTTAAGGCCACGGCCGTTTCCTTCCCTCTTCCTTGTCTATCCCTTCCAATTTTCCCATCCCCCACCAAGGTCCCTGTTGTGGCTTCGGATCCTCTGGTGTCTGGTTGGCCATTTTTGTTCTGTACTTAACATCTCTTCAAGACGTAGTAAATGTACGTAACACGACCTAATAGGTTGAAAGTCGGTTTCGATTACAATGCGGTCATGAAAATTCAATATTCAATGCCATTTCCTAGTTTTGAAGAAATAATGAATTCTTTGAAATTTGCCCTCATTTGTCCAGCTTTTAATATGGATAGCATTTATGAAGAAGTTTCTTCCGATAACGCTGAATTACCTGTTGCTGGAGCTAGACAGACCTGTACTGATACTGATGGTGATGAGGGTTGTAATGTGAACTCAAAATGGGTGAATTTTTCTTTAAAGTTAACTTAGTTGCTGTTACAAATATACTAATGTTGGTATCTTCTTTTCTAAGTATACCTGGCTCGAATGCATATATTGAATGAGTATTTTCATTTCTTAAAGCAAATGGAATTACGAAAGGAATAGACGTTCAGCAACCCAGATAAAATCAGAAATTCAAGTCTCACTTAATTTTGATCATAATTGTCACAAATTTCATGACTTGGTTAAGGGATATTCAGCATTAAACGTTTTATGTTGAAAATGAAACCGTTGCCTACGTTATAATACAAGGCCTGGAAATAGAGCCCGTAAAACGCTATAGAAGTGGTCACACTGCAGTTCATTGGCGGGTCGCTACGATCGCTACCTTGCCCCCTGTTTACCAGGTTCGCTCCTTTAAACGTATGTATTGAGTTGGTTATGAATGTGTGTATTCTTGTGATAATAAGCAGTCGCAGGTTCAATCATGCTTTATTGCTGTGTTCCTTATTGTCATTCACGACAAATTAAAGGTAGTGAAATTTCATTTCACAAGTTTCCAGTGAATAGTGCTTTAAAAGAACGGTGGCTTGTTGCTATATCTCGCAGAGGAGACAAACCGGGATCTCTCTGGGTTCCTACAGAAAAATCAAGGGTGTGCAGTAAACACTTCAGAGAAGAAGACTTTAGTATAAGTACTCTAAAAAGACGCTCCTGCCTAATAAAGTCCCTTCAGTTTTTACAGAGTTCCCCAAACACAAACAAGTCTCTTTAAAATGTAGGAAAGCTCCTAAGAAAAGATAGCTTGAAAAAACGGACAGTGAAAATGAGTATATAAGAAATAAGAGAAAATGTGTGGAACAATCGGATTCTCCTGTGCCTGATAATACTGGAGAATCTGACCTGATAAATGTAGGCACCACAACAGTAGGTACGCAGTTTCCTCCCGTCCTAAAATCAACAGTACCAAAATACATTACCAGGAAATTAAGGAAGGAGATCAGAAGAAATAGAAAGCACGTGACAATTATTAAGAAATTGCTCGTAAAAATTCGTGACTTGGAAGCAGAACTTAGTAAGGTAAAGAAGGATCCCGGAAATCTTGCAAGTCGAGTTTCTAAAATTCAGAAGGAAGCTGAGGGAGGTAATATGAAAGCAAACTTCTTGCTAGAACAACTTCAGAGCTTTGGAGAAAAGAAATGTAAATACCAGGAGACTACAGTTAAAATTTGTGTGCTATTATCTTCAAGGTCGCCAACTGGTTATCGGCTTCTCAGAACACTCGATATTTTGCATCTTCCTCATCCAAGAACGTTGAAATCGTATGTTGGATACTCAAAAGGGGAAACGGGCATAACTTCGCTAACTGACAGAAAAACTGTCGTTAGTGAACGATAACGAAAAGGTTGGTTCCCTTATAATAGATGAAATGTCCATACAGCCGAAACTTATGTATGACAGGGAATTAGATATGTTTATTCGACTGAATGACATTGACATTGACGCTCTTGGAATCGAAGATAGGTTGGCCAATAAACTGCTCTGCATTTTGTTCAAGGGACTCTCTACATATTACAGAATACCGGTTTCTTTCTATTTCACTTCATCCGTTACGGGCTCACAACTTGCAAAATTAACCTTGGATGCGTTAAATGCTGTTGAAGAGTGTGGTTTCAGAGTGATCAGAATTGTGACCGACGATTCTCAGGTAAATGTTTCGATGTTCGAAACATTATGGAGGAAGCATTACGCATGAGATACGACATCCAGCTGATAAAACTAGGCCTCTGTTTCTAAGTTTCGATCCCAGTCACGTCATAAAAACGTGTGATCCCAACATTTGTCACGAGACTTTTTTTGTAAACAATGCTATCGTGACCGGCGATCATTTGAGAGGTCTTTTCAAACTCCAGAAATCTTCAATTATGAAGCCGGTGAGGAAACTAACCAGAAAAGTAGTTTACCCTACAAATTTGGAGAAAATGAATGTAGCAAGAGCCAAAATTGTATTTTCCCCTGAAACAATCGCTGGTTTGAAGAGTATGGAGGTGGTTTTTCCCGAGAGCATTAAAGACAGGGACAGTTTAAAAGAAACAATTTCTTTCATGGAGCATTTTATGAAGTGGTTTGATGCCCATGATGTCTGCAACACCTCATATGGGACATATTCCAGGAATGAGAACAAACTGGCACTTTTCAGCATTGAAGATGAACGCGTCAGTTGGTTAATAAATGATTTCCTGTCATATATCAAGAACATTCAAATGCATCCAGAGAAAGAGAAAAGATTCACGAGGGAAACGTATCAGGCGTTGGTCTTGGCTACCCAATCCATTCTGGCCTGCGTAAAATACCTCATAAGTATAAATTTTCATTATGTCTTGACGAGGAATCCAACAAGCGATGATATCGAGCTTTTCTTTAGCCACCTACGACGCAAAGCGGGATACAATGACACAATGGACGCAAGGTCATGCCTTAACGCAATCGAAACAACGCTCCATACAGGAACTATTGCGGCATCAAAACATGGCAATGTTGAGCTGAGGGATGAAAATAGGATCCGCAATGTACGAACCAGTTTACTACAACCAAGAATGTGCCAGATGGATGAAAGATATAGAAGGAATGAAAGTCGCGATGATGTGCAAATTCCGCAGCTTCCTGAACACGTAATGTCCATCATTACAAAACCCTTGCAAAGTAAATTACATCAGATCTGTGTGAACAATACTTTTTTATTTAAGTGTTCGCTAGTACATAAATATGATTAATTTGTTTCCGATTCAACAGCTACAATACCTGGTATTTCTCTAGCTATGGTAGCAGGATACTTAGTGCGTGTGGCAGAAGAACAAACAGACTGTGAAGGCTGTTTAGAACATATCATTTCTCCAGCTAGTGAAAGTCCAACATTGTGTCTTATTCGCTTTCAAGATCGAGGAGCCCTCAGATACCCGAAATCATCGTTTGTGGCTCTTCTGCAGCGCATGACGGAATTTGTTACCTCTGCTGTGCATTATTTACCCCGACGACAGTTACTAAAAATGTGTACGTTTTTTCTGAAAGCCAGGTTCATCAGTGAAATTAAGTGTAGAGAGTGTAAAGACGACAAACTACCTCTTCCTCGCTGAGTCCGAGAGAAAAGCCAAGCCTGGAAGGTAAGCAAATTAAGAAAGAAAGAAAGAAAGAAAGAAAGAAAGAAAGAAGAAAGAAACAATGAAATACTGTGATAAAGTATGTCTCTACAATGTAATTATAATACTGTAAATTATATCTCAGTGTTTTCTTGAGCAAATGTCCTTATGTCGTGCCGACATGACCTGTTCCTTATAGGTATTTAGAAAAACGGGCAACCATAGGTCCCGATGACCCGGGAAAGCCTGTAGTGAAAGCTTGTTTTATGTATTTTTATTATTTCCTTATGGCTAAATGGTTAGCGTAATGGCCTTTGGTCACAGGGGTTCCGGGTTCAATTCCCGGCAAGGTCGGGAATTTTAACCATCACTGGTTATTTTCGCTGGCACGAGGGCTGGGTATATGTGTCGTCTTCATCATCATTTGATCCTCATCACGACGCGCAGGTCGCCTACGGGAGTCAAATCAAAAGACCTGCACCTGGCGAGCCGAACTTGTCCTCGGACACTCCCGGCACTAAAAGCCATACGCCAGAGTCTACCAACTGGCACTGCCTTCGTGATGTCCAGGCCGTACTGTAACGAGCGCGGGAAAGCAATCAGCTGATCGTTAGGGGGGAAGTTTAGCACTTGAGTTAGTACAGTTAAACATAGATTTTCGCAGTTTTATTGAAATTTTTACCGATGGCCGCATGTTTACTCAGATATATGTGAGAATGAGTCGTCATCGACTAAATTATTAAGTGGAAAGTCGTTAATTAGTGAAGAAAACTTAGTGTGAGCGTGTATTTATGTGAAGCTATAGGTTAAGAAGATCGTTCGTCAGTGTTTTAATTTTGTAGTTTATTTGTGTAAAGTTATATTTATAGTGTAAAATTAATTGAGTTAGTGCATTCTATGTTTTATTATTAACCACGAATTGTATATACTTGAATTAAGATGATCAGTGAGGGAAATCACCATGCCTAAGAGTTGCTGTGTGCCTGGCTGTAAAGCCAATTATAAACAAGGAGAGTACACTCGGGTATCCGTGTTTCCTTCTGATGAAGAACGAGTTAAGTTATGGAAGAAGGCTATTCCCAGAGAGAATTTAATAGTCAATCACAACACAGTTGTGTGTATCAAGCACTTTCCTGAAAATCACATTCTGAGAGAAATAAGAGTGTCCCGTCCAGATGGTGAGTTAATTTTTTTTATTGTCATAAACATGGGTAACATTAGGTAGGCCCTATATTTTTATGTAATCAGACCTACGGCTTATCTGAATTCGGTGTATTTGAAAATGCAAGTCATATTTATGAGTATCACCGAGCTCGATAGCTGCAGTCGCTTAAGTGCGGCCAGTATCCAGTATTCGGGAGACAGTGGGTTCGAACCCCACTGTCGGCAGCCCTGAAGATGGTTTTCCGTGGTTTTCCATTTTCACGCCAGGCAAATGTTGGGGCTGTACCTTAATTAAGGCCACGGCCGCTTGCCATACCTAGACTTTTCCTGACCCATTGTCGCCGTAAGACCTACCTGTGTCGGTGCGACGAAAAGCAAATAGCAAAAAAAAAAAAAATAAATAAATAAATAAATTTAAATAATAGTAATTTATGAGTATCAAACAGCAGTGTGATTTACGTAAATCTTATCTTCTGACAGATTCAGATCTTATTTATGAATCCTCCAGAAGTAAGATATCTGAATTTCCCAAATCGAGGGGGCTTAAAGTATCCATCAGACATTTCAATAGAACTTGGAATTGAGGTGTACAAAGTATTTTGTGTGTTAGTGTCAGTTACATAAGATGGTATTTCTACATTCAGACAATCCTAAGTGTGTCACAAAATCCTTGGCTTTGGAGTCAATGCAGTTGGCAGACGCCCTAGTCATTTGTGACTGCGGGAAAAAATTGGAAGACCTGGCCGGACAGTGTAGGCCTATATATATTTGGGTGAATATATTTTTAAATAACTTTTCCAAAATTCACACCGACTTGTGTATTCAACAAAGTGCTTCAAAGAGAGCAGACCTACTCCATACTGGTGTAACTTCCTGTAAGAGGTCCAGGAAAGCTGCAATGTTCATGGAGTGGAAACAGTGAGGTACAGAAATAATTTATATTTGTAATAAATAAATAGTAATCGTAATTAGCTGTATGTTTTCTGTCAGTGTGTATGATGTGAATGTTCTAGTTGACCAGAAAATGGATAAAATCGCAAGAATATGTCTCAAAGTGTTAGGCTGTACTCACGCAAACGAACGTATATATGCGAGAAATAGAACGTTACGGGGAAGGATATGCATTGTATGTCAGAATTAACAAATATTTGAGGATAGGTTTTGGTTTTATAATGTGTTAACATTTATTCAAGTTATTTAAACGAGTGTGTTATTCAAGCGGAGCATACGCGTATCGCCTTCAAGTCCCCCCCCCCCAAAGCGTGACGTCATCAGAGGTACAGTACGGCCTGGACATTACGAAGGCAGTGCAACTGGCTGCCGTGTGACGTAAGAACGCAGAGTGGTCAAGCGCCGCAGTCATAGAGAGGGTCGAAGGGACTGCCTCGCCGGCTAGAATTAAACATTCCTTCACGAATTCACCATCACTGAACGGTTAAGTTTGTTTGTAATTAGATATGAAATTTTAAAATTCAGTCGAACTGCTGACTCATGCTCGTCATGGTTATTTAATGTATCTTTCAGTTCTGTAATTACACGTAGCCGTTCTTCGCCTTGGTACTGATCATAATCTGTAGCGTGACACAAATTGTACTGGGGTTGTAAATTACATTTTTTTACATACCGTAGCTCTTTTCTACAAACTAAACATTTAGCTGTAGCATTCCTATCATTTTCAACAAATAAATATAGATCTTCCCATGAAGATAAGAAGATCGGAGGCATAGACAGCTTTCCACACGGTGATGTGTTCTGCTCATCCATACTTATGTAGTGTACTGGACCACTACATTGCTATTGGCTTTACGTCGCACCGACACAGATACGTTTTACGGCGACGATGGGACACGAAGGGGCTAGGACTGGAAACGAAGCGGCCGTGGCCTTAATTAAGGTACAGCTCCAGCATTTGACTGGTGTGAAAATGGGAAACCATCTTCAGGGCTGCCGATAGTGGGGTTCGAACCCACTATCTCCCAAATACTGCATACTGCCCGCACTTAAGCGAATGCAGCTATCGAGCTCGGTACGTACCACTACTAACACCACTAGCGAGGCAGTCCCTTCGTCCCACTGTACGGCTGGAGCGCCTGACCACTCTACGCTCTTACGTCACACGTCAGCCAGTTGGTGGACGCTGCCACTGCCTTCGTGATATAGAGGCCGTCCTGTAGCTCTGATGACGTCACGCTTTGGGTGGGCCTTGGAGGCGATACGCTCCGCTCAGCTTGAGTAACACCAAACCAAACCCCATGGCACTACAGCCCTTGAAGGGCCTTGGCCTACCAAGCGACCGCTGCTCAGCCCGAAGGCCTGCAGATTACGAGGTGTCGTGTGGTCAGCACGACGAATCTTCTCGGTCGCTATCTCAGAGTCAGATAGCTCAATTCTAATCACGTAGGCTGAGTGGACCTCCAACCAGCCCTCAGGTCCAGGTAAAAATCCCTGTCCTGGCCGGGAATCGAACTCGGGGCCTCTGCGTAAGAGGCAAGCACGCTACCCCTACACCACGGGGCCGGCCTTGAATAACACACTCGTTTAAATTACTTAAGAAACTGTTAGCACCTTATAAAACCAAAAAAACTGTTCATAAATATTTGTTAGTTCTGACATACAATACGTTCTGTTTCTGGCGTATATCCGTTCGTTTCCGTGAGTACAGGGTAACACTTTGACACATATTCTTGCTATTTATATCCATTTTCTAGTCAACTCGAACCTTCACATCATACACACTGATAGAAAACAAGCAACCAATTACCAATACAATATACTCCAAATGTAAATTATTTCTGTATCACCAATTCAGTACCTACTAGGAAGATTACGAGTAAGCTAACCTCCAACAACAAAACATTTACTGTCACTGTCATGAAATGCAGTTATTGTTTTAGCAAATAATGCCTATACAATTATTTTCACATTCGATTTTTATGGAATAACCCTGTTCCATTGTCTATGATATGAAATTTGATAGGAAAAAAATGCCAGCAATGTTATGTCACAATACATTTCTACCTAAAAAGTAAAATGCATAAATTTTCAGATACTCCGAATTCAAATAAGCCGTAAGTCTGATTACATAACAACATATCTAAAGTTATCCATGTTTTAGACATAATAAGAAATTTTAACTCACCATCTGGACGAGCCACTCTTATATCCCTCAGGATTTAGTCTTCAGGAAATTAGTTGGTACACACAACTGTGTGGTGATTAACTAATAATTTCTCCCTAGGAATAGCCTTCTTCCATAACCTAACTCTGTCTTCATCAGAAGGAAACACAAATACTGTAGCGTACTCTCCTGTATAATTTGCTTTGCAGCTAGGCACACAGCAACTCTTAGCATGGTGATTTCTCTCACTGACTACCTTAATTCAATTTTATGCACATCGTGGTTGATAGCACGTAAACTCCGGCTCAGGAACACCTCTGCGGAGGTTCGGACCTGCCTTCGGGCAGAATAACCCTTACCTTACGTGGTTGATAATAAAATGCTGAATGCACTAACTCAATTCATTTTACATTATGGATGTAACATTACGCAAATAAACTACAAAATTAAAACGCTGCAGAACGATATTCTTAACCTATGGCCTCAAATGAATACACGCTCACACTATATTTTCATCACTAATTGAGGACTTTTCACTCAATAATGTAGTCGATAACGACTCAGTCTGTTATATATCTGAGTAAACATGCGGCCAACGTTAAAAGTTCCAATAAAAAAGGGAAGAATTCACATGTAAGTCAACTAACTAACGTGCTAAACTTCTCCTCTAAAGATCAGCTGATTGCTTTCCCGCGTTGGCTACAGTACGGCCTGTACTTCAGGAAGGCAGTGCCACTGCCATACGCCATTTCATTTCATTTATTACTTCCGATTTGTTTCACTAGAGTACTGAAAACTGAACGACGGAGACGTTAAGGCTTTAATGTATGGACACTCTGGCTTTATGGGTAAATGGTTAGCATGCTGACTTTTGGTCCAAGAGGTCCCGTGTTCGAATCCCGGCCGCGTCGGGGATTTAATCTTCATTGGTTAATTCCAGTGGCTTTGGGGCTGGGTGTTCGTGCTCTCTTCAGCATTAGAATTCTGGTATTCATCATAGGTCGGGCTCCATTCTCTCAGGGGCGGTCGCCTATACTGTGTCAACCCGAAAGACCTTCACCTCTTCGGAGGCCACACGCCATTGTTATTATTTTATGTATGGGCAAACTCCTAACTACTTGATAACCAACCCGCAAAGCTAACAAACATCACGTAGTTCGGAATGAACCGATAGATTGAGTCACAAACGGACCAAGAATGCAGTGACTGTTGCTGACTTTGAAGAACAGAAAAGAAAATCCATGCTGCATCACTTGTCATGCCATTTTGAGGTGAAAAAGAAATATAATTAGAGTGCGCGTTCGTTGTTAGCAACTTTTTTTTAATTGGCATGTGGACTCCGTATAGGCGATCTCTGCATCTGTGAGTATACTCACCTAAGATGGATTCTAATGCTGAAGACGGTACAACACCCAGACCCGAGCCATATAAATTAACTAAATGAAAGTTAAAGTCTCCTACCTGGTGCAGAATCGAACCCGGAACCCTTGAACCAAAGGTCAGCACGCTAACCAATTAGCCGTGGAGCCGGATATAATGAAGTGAATAAAAATTCAGCAGTAGATCGCCCAATGCAGTTCTAGTTTGTCTATCATCTGTTAAGAGTAAAACGTAATGTCGAAATTGGCACTTGGACAGCCTGAATGGTGTCGAATCAGAATACCTGCACGCGGTAGGTAAGGCTATTCTATTTATTTATTTAAATAATGTTATTAGCTTTACGTCCCAATAAGTACATTTCCGATTTTCGCAGACGCCGGATTGCCGCAATTTGTTCCCGCGGGAGTTCTTTTATGTGCCAGTTAATCTACCGACACGAGGTTGACGTAGTTGAGCACCTTCAAACACCACCGGACTGAGCCAGGATCGAACTTGCCAAGTTGGGAACAGAAAGCCAGCGCCTCAACCGTCTGAGCCACTCAGGCCGGCTATTTATTTATTTATTTATTTATTTATTTATTTATTTATTTATTTATTTATTTATTTATTTATTTATTTATTTATTTATTTATTTATTTATTTATCTTCATCTTCTTCTTCATCATCTGTTTACTCTCCAGGGTTGGTTTTTCCCTCAGATTCAGCGAGGGATCCCGCCTCCACCGCCTCAAGTGCAGTGTCCTGGAGCTTCAGACTCTGAGTCGGGGGATACAACTGGGGAGAATGACCAGTATCTCGCCCAGGCGGCCTCACCTGTTATGCCGAACAGGGGCCTTGTCACTGAGAGGGGGGGTGGGGATTGGAAGGGATAGACAAGGAAGGGGGAAGAAAGCGGCCGTGGCCTTAAGTTAGGTACCATCCCGGCATTTGCCTGGAGGAGAAGTGGGAATCCACGAAAAACCACTTCGAGGATGGCTGAGGTGGTAATCGAACCCACCTCTACTCAAATTTCGTGGCAGAGCTGGGAATCGAACCCGAGCCTCCGGGGGTAGCAGCTAATCACACTAACCACTAGACCACAGAGGCGGACTTATTTATTTATTTATTTATTTATTCTGTGTGGTGTGGGTCACGTAGCTATCAGCTTGCAATCGGGAGGTAGTGGTTTCGAACCCCTCTGTGGTTTCCCATTTTCACACCAGGCAAATCCTGGCGCTGTACCGTAATTAAGACCACGGCCGCTTTATTCCCACTCCTGCCCCTTTCCTGCCGCATCATCGCCATAAAACCTATCTGTGTCGGTGTGACGTAAAGCAAACTGTAAAAACACGCGTTTGTTTATTTATTTATTTATTTATTTATTTATTTATTTATTTATTTATTTATTTATTTATTTATTTATTTATTTATTTATTTATTTTTCTTTCTTTCTTTCTTTCTTTCTTTCTTTCTTTCTTTCTTTCTTTCTTTCTTTCTTTCGAAACTGCAGGTCAAATCCGCGGACTCGCCTTTCACATGTAATTACAGATCCCGTCGTATTTGGTCATTAGATTAAAAATCACATGAAAAAGCTTCCAAACAAAGAAATAGATAGTGTTCTCTTTAAACTTGCATAAGGTGGCCTGTGGCGTGTTGGTTATTGTCTTCCACACGCGACGCAGTTCCCACTTCCTGAACGAACTACGTCGTGTCCTGAATTCTCAGCAGCCCCCACAGTCCTTCAGAGGAGATATCTTTCTCAGTTTGTGTTGACATACTAGGGTGTGTAGTAGGTCGTTGTGCGATATTCAGTAGATGTGCAGAAAGAATGAAGTCATCACAGCGTCGTTGGTATGACATGTGGCGTCGAATGCATCGTCCATACAAGGAAGGTCAGAAAGTGATCTGAATAATTAGGCTAGTGCTTTTATACATATATGTTCTTGGTATTGTTCCACACTGGGGGTGGTGATCGCGATTGCACCATTTAAGTAACCAGTTTGCTATGTGAATGATGTGTGCGTTTTCTTGCCCTTTGCAGGTGTTCGTTGCTTTCTATAGGGCAGGGATGGCGAACCTATGCCACGCGTGTCACTAGGTGACACGCGAACACGATTTCGGTGGCACGCCACATGAACATAATAATATAATTTAATAATACAATACGTCTTGACTACAGACAATACATATCTTATAGTGTTTCACGTGTAAGAAATAAATATCGAACATCTAAATACTAGTTCCATTCGGACGTGCAATATGGCAACACTGCTACACTGATAGGTCCGGAAGAGAAGTGAGATAGTGTCGTTTTTTGATGGTTTTTTTTTTACACGGACATCGCAAACATGTTCTCGGTGCCGAAAAGAACAGAAACTTAACACAGGTATTTTTCAAGAATTCGGACTGATAAAAAGATGTGTTGCCTATGTTCGAAAACAATCGTATCCCCCACATTTAATGTAAAGCGCAATTTCGAGACTGGTCATTCAAATGTTTGTTCCATTTCAAATGAAGAAAGAAGAGAGTTCATTTCACAAAATATGGAACATTACACAAAACAAACTAGTTCTTTTGTATCATCTTTACGGCCAAGGAATAATATCAGTGCGGCTGTTTCTTTCTGTCTCACTGCATAGCACAGCATGCATGGGAAACCGATTTCTGACGGTGAGTTGTTGAAAGAAAGTTTCTTATTGACGTCCGACACATTATTTAAAAACTTCCCTAACAAACAACTAGTAATTAACAGAATAAAAGGAATGCTAGCCAGCTGAACTGCTGTCAAGGGTAGAATAATAAAAATAAGTGAAGAAGTTTTGGAGCAGTTGAAAGCTAATTTGGATAACTCCCACATGTATGCGGTATGTTTTGGCGAACGCATGAATGTGATAGCTGTTTTTTTTTTTTTTTTTTTTTTTAGATTTCCTTATGGAAATGTGATGAGGGAGAAATTAGTTTAATTGCTGAGGGTACAAACTACAATATGGAAAGATAATGAAGCTAATGGAGAAAGTGAAGTCCATTAGCAACATTAGTACTTTTGATTTTTATATCTAATAACTATTTTTTTTTTTTTACAATTTGCTTTACGTCGCACCGACACAGATAGATCTTGTGGCGACGATAGGGTAGGCCTAGGTGTGGGAAGGAAGCGGCCGTGCCATAATTGAGGTACAGCCCCACGGAACATGTAATCATATGTATTTACAAGATATATGTATAATAAATAAATAAATGAATCAGTAAATGAATGAATAAATAACATATAATGAAACATAATCGGGAATTTAGAAAGGAAGTCGCGGGGGGGGGGGGGCGGGCGAGGTGTTGTATGTTGTAGACATTCCTTAATGGAAAACAACAAGTGGCACGGTCAACAGATGGGAATAATAAACCAGACTTAAAATGGCACACTAGTTGGAAAAGGTTCGCCATCCCTGCTATAGGGTGTTTCAGGAATAGGAAATATGTTGGGACACAGTAGTATGGACTACTCGAGTTAAAATAGATCATATAATCATGTTTCCAATTATTATTATTATTATTATTATTATTATTATTATTATTATTATTATTATTATTCTCGGTTTGTGCCGATAACATAATGGGCTGACTCGGCCTAAACGTGGATTCACCCTCTTAATTATGAAACTATACAGATATGTACAAATATTTTACAACAGAAATAATTACAACATACATATATACATTAAATGCGCACAGATAATGTCCATAAACAACTTTGTGTCTCCCTATTTTGGGAATCTGTCCTTCAGTATCACTGGAACTACGGCCTCGACCTACGTGCTGTTTGGTGTAACTCAGGGGAAAAGTCTTACCTAGAAACTTTCTCACAATGTGGCAGTTACTCAGGAAGGTAGCTTTCTGTATTTCAACGTAGGTGTGATTACTATTGGAACTTTGATGACTGATTCTAGATTCCAAAGGCGTTGTATTTCTACTGCCAATTCTGCGTATTTTGATATCTTTGTGGCTATTGTTGTTTGCTGATTGAAGATGTTTGGACAAGCAATTTTTATAAGTAATGCGGATCTTTTTGGTTTATTGATTAAATGTCTGACCTATTGTTGTTGTGCGTGACATCGGTTATGACTTCTCGGTCCCATAGAAGCTTGTATGAAGAATTTTTGAGAACGGGTTGAGATGTGTATTTCCAATATGCAGTTGATGACAAGAAATCCACATTTTACAGAAAGTTTCTGGTGAAGGATTTTAGCTACCTGCTCATGTCACTGATTATTATTATTATTATTATTATTATTATTATTATTATTATTATTATTATTATTATTATTATTTGCTTTACGTCGCACCGACACAGATATATCTTATGGCGAATATGCGATAGGAAAGGCCTTGAAGTGGGAAAGAAGCGGCCGTGGTCTTAATTAAGGTACAACCCCAGCATTTGCCTGGTGTGAAAATGCGAAACCACGGAAAACCATCTTCAGAAATGCGGACAGTGGGGTTCGAACGTACTATCTCCGAGATGCAAGCCCACAGCTGCGCGCTCCTAACCGCACGACCAACTTCCCCGGTGGTGATTTTTATTCTTATTATTATTAGTAGTAGTAGTATTTCACACCGTTATGCCCAACTGAGGGGCACGGTTGAACTTATTTAACTGATTATTTTGCTTTCTTCTCTTCCGAACTTCTCTTACCCTCCATAACAGTCCATTATTCTCCTGGGCAACGTGTCCTCCTCCATTCGCCACACATGACCCCACCACCGAAACCGGTTGATGCGTACAGCTTCATCCATCGAGTCCATTCCTACTTATCCTTTGTCTCCTCATTCCGAGTACCCACCTGCCATTGTCCCCAACTGTTTGTACCAGCTATCATTCTCGCTGCTTTCATGTCTGTAACTTCTAACTTATGAATAAGATACCCTGAGTCCACCCAGCTTTCGCTCCCGTAAAGAAAAGTTGCTCTGAAAACAGACCGATGTAAAGATAGTTTCGTCCGGGAGCTGACCTCCTCCTTACACAATACTCTTGATCGCAACTGCGAGCTAACTGCATCAGCTGTACTACATCTTCATTCAACTATACTATCATCCTGAGAGAAACGCGTCCTAAATACTTGAAAGGGTCTACCAGTTCCAGCATTGTATCCCTAATGTGACATTCAGTTTTCTTGGATTTCTGACCTACTGATATCAAATTTAGTCTTGGAAAGGCTAATTTTCATACCATACTCATTGCACTTCTTTCCAAGTGCCAAGACTGCAGGCTTTCGGCACAATCTGCCATTAAAACCAAGTCGTCAGCATAGGCCAGACTGTTCACTACATTTTTTTCTAACTAAATCCCTCCTTGCCGCTTAATACCTTTCAGCAAAGGTGAAAGTTTACAGCGTTGTCGAACCCCTGAAAGTACCATAAAACATGAACTCATTCTGCCATTACCACCCTGTGGGTGGAGGAAGCAGATGAAGAATACACGCACGGTATCCCCTGCTTGTCGTAAGAGGCGACCAAGGTATGATGACATTAGAAGCATATGACTACTAGTGATTAATACCATTACGTGCGTAACACCATGGGTCGACGTTACTTGCGACTAGTAGCACCTTGCGAGGAAAACTGTGGGTTTTCGTTACATAGGAACCGTATCATTATGTGAGGAACACTACGGGTCTGGGCGTTGCTTGTGGTGTCATCGTGAACATTCCACCGGTCGGTTCCTCTGTTCAAAATGGGTCTGCGTTACCTGTGTATAGTACCACTGTATGAGCAACGCCATGAGTATGCGTAGCCTGTGATTAGTCACACTAAGTGAAGAACATCACGGGAATAGTGGCGCCCTTGACTGTTCCCACTTTGTTCGGAACACCATTGGCCTGCGTTGCTTGTGAGAGTACCTTTCTGTGCGAAACACCAGGGGTTTTTGTTACCTGTGAATGGTGCCATTGTGTGACATACCATGGGTCTATGTTACCTGTGATTAGTATCACCATGCGAGAATCACCATGAGTCTAAGTTACCTGTAGTTGGTACCACTATTGGAGGAACACCATGTTTCTGCTTTACCAGTGATTAATGCAATTATGAGGGGCCACTGATCTGGATTTTGGACCCCTTTAGGTAAGAAGCATCATCCCAGTAATGAGGGCATTGTGAATTGGATCCACCTGTTGTTTTTTGTTTCACGATAATTTTTTCATCATTCGTTTTACATTCTAGTCATTGGATACATTGAGTTTTAATTTTCCTTTCGTTGCACCTCGTAACATTTAGGGCCGTTGACCTAGCTGTTTGGCCCCTTTAAACAACAAGCATTTTAATCATCATCATCATCATCATACCATCAATTCGCACTGCAGCCCATTTGTCAATATAAATGCCTTTGATAGGTTTTAATAATCTACCCTAAATCCAATAGTCCCCCAGTATTGCGAACATCTTTTCCCTCGGTTCCTTTTCTCTAAATTTACGAAACATACACATAACTATCTAAACTTTGCATTTTTCAGTTTTTCAGTAAAGTTATCCCCTAACACACGAGGCTGCCAACCAGCACAGAATGACGCAATAGTCATTAGATCTCTCCATATGAGGTTGGTGTCAGAAGGGCATCTGGCCTTAAACCTTGGCTAGGTTCGCATAGAACCAGAGTGTGCAAAGTGCCACCGTCCTTGTTGCTCAGAATATCGTGAGTACATTACCTCATTGCCTCATCGGTAAATAATTGTTTAAGTTATAATAAGAACGTTCAGCCGACATCTTGAACCTTGGAAGAACATCGTACTGAGAAGTCTCGTTGGCTGCTGTAGAGATGGTATGGGGTGCTGCCTACTCATTATATGGCCAGGTGTTCTGGGCGCATCTGCCGGAGATGTTTCACCTGCTCTGCTCTTGCTTCTTTCTCTTACATCGGATTGCCTGTTGTCGACTAATTTTGTGAACTTGAATCTGTCTAATATAATGTCATCTGTAATGCAAATCCGTTATTTAGCTTAGTTACCCTTGATTTTATAAGGTAAGGTAAGGGTGTATTCTGCCCGAAGGCAGGTCCGAACCTCCGCAGAGGAGTGCTTGAGCCGGAGTTTTACGTACGGTAGGGTGGTCAGGTCCTTTCCGCTGCTCTATTCCCTTACCTCCACTAACAGCGCTTGGCAACCCATCCAAATCTTGACGACGTCTAGTGTTGCTTAACTTCGGAGATCTCACGGGATCCGGTGTTCCAACACGGCTACGGCCGTTGGCGATTTTGTAAGAGAATTTTCTATTTCTTCTATATGTATATTATTCTGCAATTCACGTTGTTAAATAGAGCCTCCATGGCTTAGCCGGCAGCTCCCGACCTCTCACCGCTGGGTTCCGCTGTTCAAGTCCCGGTCACTCCATTTGTGCTGGACAAAGCGGTGGCGGGACTGGTTTTTCTCCGGGTACTCCGGTTTTTCCTGTCATCTTTCATTCCAGCGACACTTTCCCATTATATATCATCTATCATTCATTAATCATTGCCTCAGAGGAGTGCGACAGACTTCGGCAGCCGGCAAAATTCCTATCTTTGCCGCTAGATGGGGACTTTATTCATTCCATTCCTTATGGGCCGATGACATAGAACGATGTCCTTTCAAACAACAAGCATCATCATAATAATCATCATCCTCATTTCATTCCTGACCCGGTCGAATGATTGGGAACAGGCTGAGGATTTTTATCTCTATGTGGTTGTGTAAGAGAGAGCCACTTGCCCTAATTTCGCCACTGCTAAAGTAAAAAATAAATAAAAGAAGAAAGAAAGGAATGCATATTTCCTGAAGATATTTTCCAGCTTCAAGCAGCCAATTGTGGGGTGTTTTTTTTTTTTTTTTTTTTTTTTTTTTTTTTTTTTTTTTTTTTTTTTTTCATTGATAGGGCAAGGTTCTGAATTCGTTTGGCCAATCTTTGATTACTCATCGTGAGAATATGCCCGTAAAAATTCAAACGTCTCTTCCTAAATGTGTTTGATATTTTCTCTGAGTGTTGGTATAAGACATGTGACTTCCTTATTATCCAGATTTCCCCTATAGAGACTGGTCCAGAAATTTTCCTTAAGATTTTTCTTTCTTGCTTTTCTACATATTTAATCAATGATCTGCCCCCAGTGATCAGTGTTTCGGATGTATGATTATTATTATTATTATTATTATTATTATTATTATTATTATTATTATTATTATTTATTTGTTCGCATCGGCCTACTAAGAACCACGTAATTTCAGCTGTCTTCTCTGGGCTTTGATCTTTGTCGAGTGCTCCCTTATTCGTTGTCGGTGTTCCTCTTTTCTTTCCTCTGTCCACGTCTTTCCCGACCTTTCTTGAAAACCCTGGTGGTCTTTTAGTTTCCTCCCGAGTGCGTTGAGATCTTATATATCTTCATAAGTGATCCCCATCTCCTGTAGGTCCCTTTCCACCTCCATGAACCAAGTTGGCTGGATCTTCTTACCTTCAAAATAGCTAAAGATCTGGTTCGATAATCGTGTTGGTTTCATAACAAATGGCCATAAAATGCAATCCTCCTTCTCCGCATGATGTCAGAGATCTTTGATACCGAGCTCGATAGCTACAGTCGCTTAAGTGCGGCCAGTATCCAGTATTCGGGAGATAGTAGGTTCGAACCCCACTGTCGGCGGCCCTGAAAATGGTTTTCCGTGGTTTCCCATTTTCACACCAGGCAAATGCTGGGGCTGTACCTTCATTAAGGCCACGGCCGCTTCCTTCCCACTCCTAGCCCTTTCATGTCCCATCGTCGCCATAAGACCTATCTGTGTCGGTGCGACGTAAAGCAACTAGCATAAAATAAAATAAAAAAAGATCTTTGGAAATTAGTTTACAGCTCATGGTTATGCCGACGTCTATATTCATTTTGTCCTTAAATGACCACGAATTTTCCTTTCTTTTATTATTATTATTATTATTATTATTATTATTATTATTATTATTATTATTATTATTATGTGCGTATGGACCCAATGGATCACGCAAAGCTCTAACGATTCTGTTTTCTGAGTTGCCAAACAGCTCTCATCCTTTCTCCGTGGATCCTTTTTCGTTCTTCTGTCCACTTTGCTCCAGTCTTCTTTTTCACTTCGTTCTCTGGTTGCACTTTCCATCCATTAATTTTTTTCCTATAAAGGTTTCTGTCCGCGGTGTCATTTGGGTTTATCTGGGCTTTTTCCAGATCCTTCTTCACTTCTAGTACCCATGGAATATTTTTTAGATGTTCTATGTAGGTGAGAATCTTGTGTGTCAGTCTACTTGCCGGCAATCTGTGGACGTGCCCATAGAATTTCAGACGTCTTTTGCGGATGTCTGCTGCAATGTTGGAATGCTCTTCTGTCTCTCTGCGTAACCTCAGTCTATATCCATCTTCTGTTTTTCGGGGACCGAGAATTTTCCTCAGGATTCTCCTTTCTTCTTTTAAAATATTTTCTAGGTCACCTTTCCCGTTTAGTGTAAGGGTCTCACTGGCATATAATACTTCGGGCTTTATTACTGTATTATAGTGTCTGATCTTTGCAAGGCGGGACAAGCACTTTTTATTGTATATGTTGTGAACCCTACCGTAGGCTTTCCGAAATTTTTGTAGGCGAATTTTCTGAGCAACCTTCTCGCCTCCCGTTGGTTCAAGTATTTCTCCCAAGTACTTGAAGTGTGGTACTCGGTTGATTTGCCCATGTGTCGTGTTCAAAGTTTGGATGTCAAGTTTTGAGCAGAAGAACTTGGTCTTTTCAAAGGAAATTTGTAGGCCAACCTTTCCAGCACATTCGCTAAGGGTTTCAATTTGTTTAACGGCTGTGAATACATCATCTGTAAGTATGGCCAGGTCATCTGCAAAAGCGAGGCATGATATCTCAATACCGTCTTTGGGTCGTCCTAGTCGTATGGGGCGCCAGTATCCCATGTCTTTCAATACCTTTTCCCACTCGCGGATGACTTTGTCTAGGACGAGGTTGAAAAGAAGCGGAGATAAGCCGTCACCTTGTCGGACGCCGGTTTTAATCGGGAATGGTTCAGAGATCTCCCCCATGAATTTAACTTTGGAGATAGTGTCAGTGAGTGTTGCCTTGATGAGGTTGAGGGTCTTGGAATCAAGCCCCAGTTCCTCAAGAATAACGAAGAGAGACTGTCGATCAACCGAGTCATACGCTTTCCTGAAGTCAACAAAAATGCAGATGACCGGTTTGTTCCTCAGTGCTTTGTATTTAAGTGTTGCCTTCAAGTTGAATATTTGTTCTGCACACGAGCGACCAGGGCGGAAGCCTGCTTGATATTCGCCAATACTTTGTTCAAGTTGTTCTTGCGTTCTCTTCAAAAGGCAAGCTGAAAGAATTTTGTAAGTCACTTGGAGAAGAGAAATGCCCCTGTAATTGTTTACGTCGGTCTTATCTCCCTTTTTGTGTAATGGGTGGATGAGGGCGCATTTCCAGTCCTGAGGTAATTCTTCCGATTGCCAGATATCTGTGATGATTTGAGTGAGCTCCTTGAGGGAGTTAGGTCCAAGATTTTTCAGAAGTTCCGCAATGATGCCATCTTCTCCGGAGGTCCTATTGTTTTTAAGTTTGAGGATTTGGCCGCGGATTTCTTCCTCTGTCGGTGGTGGAGATTCTGGGAAAGTGTGACTTGGGGGTTCTTGAGGGAATCTTGTGAGGGGCTCTGGACAGTTGAGGAGATCAGCGAAGTAAAGTGCTAATTCCTGACAATTATCTTGATTACTGAATGCAAGTTTTCCATCTGATCTTTTGAAAGCCAGGTTTTGAGGAGCATACCCACGGACTTGTCCTCCGAATTCCCTGTAGAAATCTCGTACATTGTAGTTACGAAAGTTGTCTTCAATCGAGTCCAGTTGTTGCTTCAAGTGTTTTCTCTTGACCTGCCTGATGATTTTGGCTACTCGTTTTCTAGTTTCATTGAAATATGTTTGGTTTTCTGGTGATTTCTTGCTGTTGTATTTCTGGAATGCTTCTTTTCGTTCCTTCAAGGCACGTTCACATTCAGAATTCCACCAAGGGTGTTTAGTATTCTTTTTCAGGGGTATTTGCTCTCGAGCTTTCTGGATGATTTTGTTGCGGAATTTCTCCCAGGTGCCTGCATGTTCCCTTTCCCACACTTCTTGCAGATTAGTATTTCCAATCTGTGTCGTATCAAACTTCGGTATTTGTGACCTCTTATGATGAATTTTCTTCGGGGTGAATTTTACTTTTATTCTCACTAGGTAGTGATCGGAATCGACGTTTGCTCCTCGGCGTACCTGTACATCGTGTACCTCTCTCTGCATGGAATGAGAGATGGCAATGTGATCGATTTGAAATTCACCGATCCCTGGAACGGGAGACCTCCAGGTCTTCTGTTTCCGTGGAGATTTTCTCAGAGAAGTTGATATGATTTTAAGATTGTTTTGTTGACACAGTTCAACGAGTCTCAACCCGTTTTTGTTAGTGAATTTCTGAGCAGGGAATTTGCCAACAGTTTTCTGATGTTCTTTTTCTTTACCAATTTGTGCGTTAAAGTCGCCCAGCAAAATTTTTGTATCCTCTTTTGGAATCTTCGCCATGATTTTCTCAAGTTTAGCCCAGAATGCATCAGTTTTTTGCGGTTCTTTTTTATTGTCCGCGTTAGTGGGTGCATGTACATTCACTATTGTATATTTCTTGTTAGCACATTGGATTCGCATTGTCATGAGCCGGTTACCTATGGGAGTAACTTCTTTTATTGAGTCTACAATACTTTTATGTACCATGAAGGCCATTCCTAGTAAGGGAGTTCCCTTACCAACTCTCCGCTCCGTTTTACTCTTGAAGATACGGTAGTTTCCATAATCAGCTGTGTCCTCATCAATGAATCTCGTTTCCTGCAGGGCAAGTATCTGAATTTTCTGTTGATCTAGTTCTGTTGCAAGATTGTGCAATTTACCAGGTTGGATTAAGGTATTTACATTGAACATGCCAATGTATGTGAAGGTTTTGGATGTTAGTTTGCCAGAGAACTCCGACTTTCTCTGCGTTCGTGATTGCCTGGGTTCCCCAGAATCCGAATACCCAGTAGCCGTCTCATGACGGGTGGATTGGTTACCACCTGGGGTAATGCTGATTTTACTCTCACGAATCATCATAGCTTGTAATCAAAGATTGATCCAGTGTTTCCACTGGGAAATTAGGACCAGGGATTGCTAGTTCCTGGAACGTAACTATACAGCCGTACCTACTAGGTAAACAGACGCTGACCACTTCACCGCTCGATCCGAGTCAGACGCGAGGTGGATTTTATTTTTGGTTCTTCCGCCCTCTCAGCCATTGAGACATATGTCCTCTTCTGCCATCGAAGCCGTTGACCACAGTTCTAGTTTCCTCAGTTGATCCGCGAGTGCTTATTTGACTACGTCTTATTCACACTTGTCCTGTATATCTACAGGAGACTTCCCCTATTATTATTATTATTATTATTATTATTATTATTATTATTATTATTATTATTATTGCTATTTGCTTTACGTCGCACCGACACAGATAGGTCTTATGGCGACGATGGGATAGGAAAGGCCTAGGAATTGGAAGGAAGTGACCGTGGCCTTAATTAACGTACAGCCCCCCGGCATTTGCCTGGTGTGAAAATGGGAAAACACGGAAAACCATCTTCAGGGCTACCGACAGTGGGGCTCGAACCCACTATCTCCCGATTACTGGATACTGACCGCACTTAAGCGACTGCAGCTATCGAGCTCGGTGATTATTATTATTATTATTATTATTATTATTATTATTATTATTATTATTATTATTATTATTATTATTATTATTATTATTATTATTTGCGTATGGACCCTGTTGGATCACGCATTACATTTATGATTCGCCTTTCTAACAGACCATATTGCTTTCATTCTTTCTCTGTGTGCCTGTTTTCTTTCTTCTGACCACTTAGTCCCCGATTTTTTAGGGACTTCATTCTCTGGCTTTACTACCCATCTATGTATCTTGTGACGGTAAATGTTTCTGTCCACTATTTCTGATGGTTCTATCTGGGCCTTTCCGGATCATTTTTGACATCTTTTATCCAGGGTACGTTCTTCAAAAAATTATTATTATTATTATTATTATTATTATTATTATTATTATTATTATTATTATTATTATTATTATTATTATTATTATTATTGGGTCCTTTGGGGTGAGAGACATTCACGCAACTCTTCCACCTCGAGGCTAGATACATAACCATACAAGATGCTTTTCAATAACTATTATGGAATATGGAAGCATTACCTCTTGGAGACTTTTCTCTGGAGAGGACTTGATTTCTGCGTACGAGACTGCATGGTGCCTCCAGGTATTCCTCCGTTCCGTGTGCAAGCTTTATAACAAGCGCGGACAGGCCACAGCGCCGCGAAAACCACCTGACGTGTTGATAGCTGGAGTTCGGTGTAAAACTGCTCCATCACCCCAGTGTAGTAATTAATTTTAATTGGGCCATATATTATGTAGGGTTTTATTTGCAGCAGGTAGAGGGCCAGTGACTCGACGCGCGCCGGACAGGAAGAAACTAGGAAGGAAGGAAGGAAGGAAGGAAGGAAGGAAGGAAGGAAGGAGGCAGAGTTCATTATCAAAGCCAAACAAGACGCCGGGAGGGACGGACGAACCACGGCCAAGGCCTTGATAAGGAGTAGAGCGGGCAGACAGCTGCAACACGCAGGCAGATGGCACCCGTCCAGGGGAGACCAAACTTCTCTGCCACATCAGACCAACGTCTTGTAGAACTGGGGTGTTGCAAGCGGGGTTGCCAAGTTTCCTAATTTAGACTAGATTATTACTATCTTCCTTCGGGAAACCTGACGCCAGAATAAGAATTGTAAACAGCCATAGAACATAATACTCTGTTAAAGAAAAAAACAAGCCAAGAAAAACTTCACTCCAGATTATTGAAAAAAACCAAGATCGATACTGGCGAGAGGAACCGGCTAAGTATAATAATAATAATAATAATAATTTCGTGTGAATATTTCTAGTCGAGTGCAGCCATTGTACGGCAGATCCTCCGATGAGGGTGGGCGGCATCTGCCATGTATAGGTAACTGCGTGTTATTGTGGTGGATGATAGTGTTATGGGTTGTATGTGAGTTGCAGGGATGTTGGGGACCGTACAAACACCCAGGCCCCGGTCCATTGGAATTAACCAATGAAGGCTGAATCCCCGACCTGGCTGGAAATCGAACCCGGGACCCTCTGAACCGAAGGCCTGTATGCTGACCATTCATCCAATGAGTCGGACACCCGCTTAGTGTAACTAGTCAGTTTCACAGAAACTTCACTCTGAGAAAGAGAGGCCGAAATAAGTGAACTGGGTGAGTTCGCCGTGCTGTTAGGAGCACACAGTTGTGAGCTTGCATCCGGGAAATAGTGGGTTCGAACCCCACTGTCGGCAGGCCTGAAGATGGTTTTCCGTGGTTTCACATTTTCACTCCGGACAAATGCTGGGGCTAAGACCTCGGCCGCTTCCTTCCCATTCCTTGGCCTTTCCCATCCCGTCATCGCCATTAGACCTATCTGTGTCAGTGCGACGTAAAGCAAATAACAGTAAGATTAAAATAAAACGAGAAAAAAGCGAACACACATTCCGACTCACGCGTAGACTCAACCGTTTCCGAGAAAATGACGGTCGAAATTTCCGACGTGTTTTACGTACCTTTTAGAGCGTAACCAGTTCAACCGATGCGAAGACGCAGCACTCGCCGCAGCTTCACACTTTTGTGCCCCGTGTTCAAATCCCGATGATTTTTGTTTCATTTATCTACTTATATCCGTAAGCCTTCGTGGCTCAGGCGGCAGCCTGCCGGCCTCTCAGCGCTGGGTACCGTGTTTCAAATCCCGGTAACTCAGTGTGGGATTTGTGCTGGACAAAGCGGAGGCGGGACAGGTTTTTCTCTGGGTACTCCGGTTTTCCCTTGTCATCTTTCATTCTAGCAACACTCTCCATTAATATTTCATCTGTCAGTCATGTATCATTGCCGCAGAGGAGGGCGACAGGCTTCGGCAGCCGACATGTTTCCTGTCCTCACTGCTATAGCGCTTTTCACGAGAGTTTAATCCTGATGTGCCTTTGCACGTGGACATAGACGTTGTTGATTGGAGAAGCAACCGTCGCACGCACTCGACTGTATGCGAGCTCGACGAAGAGTAGTACGTCGCATTAATTTTATTTTATTTTCGTTTATTACATTTAGAGAGTTTGGAAGAGTACGTAATCAAATTGTTGTCATATATACCGATATATATATATATATTAGCCTTTTTTTAAACTCTAAAATAGTGATTAAATGAGAAATGAAGGCACAAGGCGTGGTGTAATACAGGAAGTCTTCTCGTATTGGGGGAAAGTCCCAAGCTGAACAGTCTAGAGATAAGGTGTTGCATCTTGCAGCAGCAGTCGGCGAGTTTTCATAGAGAGAAAAATGGAGCAAGAGGTAGGACCATCGCGTGTAGTGAAACACAAATGAAGAAAATCGCTCAGAAGTGATCATAGGCAGTGCATTGTGAATGTGTTCAATAAACTAAGTGAACAGAATCCAGGTTTAGTCGTTTATTCAGAAGTTCAGATCTTCACACTGTTGTATGCGATGCGCAACCCTGTACGTCCGAACACGAGACGTTGACGGGGTGGAGGTCGGCACTTACACGCTCAGCGAATCACAACTCTTTCTTTGGCGGAGGTGTGGACCAGTAGCGTAGCCAGGATCGGCCAATTGGGGGGGGGGGGGGGGGGGGTGCAGTTACAAAATTAAGATATAACATAATGAAAGTGCTTGTGCTTGTGCGTGTCTGGTACGCGCATGCATGACTGTCATAAGGATACTGATACAAGAGTGAATTACTGTATGTGATATTCAGATTGCAATACACTACAAAATTCTTACTTTAAAATACAGAACAAGAACAATTTGATCGAGGTCAGCAGTTTTATCTCAAACGGTATGTTCAGTTTACAATCTAAAATCTAATTTTCGAGGCTTCCTAGAAAATAAATTTAACACATCTGTTGGTTTTACAACTGTGTCTCTGTGAATGTTCAAGGGAGCCAACCCGTTGAGTCGACTTTCACTTGTGGTATTTCTAAGGTAGGTTTTAAGGCGTCTTAATGTTGAAAATGATCTCTCACTGGCTGCAGTGGTGACAGGTAGGGTGGCAAACACTCTCAACATGCAGTAGATTGCAGGGAGTTTATCTTGATCACATAAAAGAAGTTTATTGTTTACTGTCAGTTTCTATTTATTTTCTTTTTGTGAAAGTTCAATGGGGGACGGGGGGTTCTAACCCCCAGTAACCCCCCCCCCCTGGCTACGCCCCTGGTGTGGACATACCATGTTTACATCAGGATTAAACTCTCGTGCAAAGACATATAGATGGGAGCTTCATTCATTCCATTCCTGACCCGGTCGAATGACTGGAAACAGGATGTAGATTTTCATTTTCGTCTACTTATATCCATTGACGATTACTACCCGAATGTTTCTTATCCAGTTAGTGTATACAAGGGCGTTATGTTGATAGTAATATTACAGCTAGGTTTCATAATAAGTGTTATGTATTGATTATATGTAGAGTCCGGATTTTTAGATACTGATAGGTTAAAATGCAAATTTACTTAAGCGAACAACACGTATATACTACCCCGTACAGCGGACATGCTATGGAATTTGCATAGATATTAGGGGTACGGCCTATATAACTCCTTGAATTCATGTTATTCTTGCTACATTATGGTATAACGGGTTGCATGACACTTCCTACAAACCAAATTACTTTGCATTCTAACCTATTGCCACCTAAAAATCCGAAGTCTAATTATATGTGTGTATGATATTTTTCAGGAATTACAATGTTTTGAAAGTCCATTCTTATATTAACGATTCAGGGAGATACTGTGCATTCCCAATGACGATACTGATCGCAGGATCATTCGAAACAGAGACATTTCGCACACCACGAACATCGCGCGAAGGTAGGTTTGCCACAGTTCCATTTCTCAAGGGGATGTCACTCGGGAAGGAAACGCGTTAACACTACTGAAGATTTCACGTGTTGGCAATATGTTTGCTACAAACCACGCGTAACGGATCATTTTTCCAAAAACTGGCGCTTGCAATTGATTATGAATCATTGCGTGGACTTTTTTTATTGCAATGCGTCTAGTCGTGATATCCCTTTGCAATGCAATCAGTGTAGTACAGTTGATGTTTTAAAATTAATTTATTGGGCGAGTTGGCCATGCGGTTGTGGGGGCGCGCAGCTGTGAACATGCGTCCGGGATATAATGGTTTCAAACCCCACTGTTGGCAAACCTGAAGACGGTTTTCCGCGGATTCCTCCTTTCACACCAGGGCCGCTTTCTTCCCTCTGCTAGCCCTTACCTATCCCATCGCCGCCAAATGACCTATCTGTGTCGGTGCGACGTAAAGGATTTTTTAAGAGTTCATTTACCAGGCAGGACATTAATAGACAACGATATTTCAAAATACATTGAACAAAACCATTCGTGTAGTAAGTGGACAAAATAATACAAATTAATTAAACGGAAAAAAGCAGTTCTTCGGGGTTTGAACACGGAACGCAGAAGTCCGTGCCATCGCGTCGGTTGAACTTGCTACGCACTAATAGGCACGTACTGCACATCGTAACTTCGACCATCATTTTATCGGAAACGGTCGAGTGTCTAAGGATAAGATGATACATTTGTGTTAGCTTATTTCGACCCCTCGTTGATTGAAGGAAGTTTCTAGAAAATCCGGTTGTTACACGTGGCGGGTTCCCCTCGTGAGCAGTAGGATGGGTGGCCTGCTCGTGCACGCTGCAGGGGCTCTTATGGCCACAGGAATTGGGTACAACTGCACTCTCGAAACAGGTGTTCTCGTTGGAGAGATAGGCTTAAACCCGCGTGACCAGTGGTGCCTTGTTGTTGGTTCCTCACGTATATTATTATGGAGCGGCCTCGCTACGAAAACAACCAAGCAGTGGATACAGTAAAACCCCGGTAAATTACTCTTCAAATGATCGCATGCCAAGCGCGTATTTACTGGAACCGCAGAAGAGAACCGACTACACGTGCAGTATTGTTGACTTCGGGACTAAAGAAGTCTTGTGTTTCCCGCGGTTTACTCTCTCCCGCTCCATCCTCTCAGCGACACAGTTGTAGCGATTGAATCACGTATCTTTATTAACGCGGCCACGGTGAATAAACTTGAAAATAATTATTTTAGTATTGTGAAGTGGACTGTATTGCCATGAGGCTGGTTCTCTCACAGGATGCAAGAAGGGATAATATAAACAACGGTAAACTTGATTAACTATATTATCATTGTCATGTGAACAATCAATATATGCTGTATAGGTAGTTAATACATTGGTGCAGGATTAAGCTGCCACTAACACTCAAGTAAACATAACATCTACGTCCATTATGTCCAGAGGTACCTACAAAAAACATCGCTGCCAGGGTACATACAGAGGGCATCTTGTAGCGCCAGAGAGAAGAGCATCACACCAGAGGGAAGTGGTGCTACCTACAGGCTACTGACATATATACATTACTCTAATATTATACACCTGGTTTTTCGTCCTCCTGCACTAAGGTGAATGCCGGGACAGTTCCTAGTATAGGCCGCCAACCCTCTCACCTTCTACGCACATCTCCTTCTCAGATGCAAATACCCTGGCCTGAGAGACGGCGTCACTGTCTAGGTGGCCCGCCTCCCCCTTTCAGGGGAGGAATGAAAACACTTTAGCTGTACAGTAGAACCTCATTAATCCGGACTAATTGAGACTCTAGGTTGTCTGAATTTATCAAAAGTCCGGATTAAACAAAATAACTTATGAAATGAGCCATGGTACATATGAAAACACTCGGTTCAGTAAAAATGTGTACAGAATCAGTATTTTAAATTTAAGAAATACTAACGTTATTTAGTATACAAGTTATAATGTGATACAGTATTAGGCCCTACGAAATACAGAGTAACTAGTGCAGTACCGAATTAGAACATGGCAATCAATGCACACCTTTATTGACCACACTTGACAATCTTACTGGTTTGAAGGAACTGCTGATCTTTCGTTGTCTTCCTTTAACATTAATTTCTTTAATAATTAACTCACGCAGATGCCTCGAATATTCGTAATATACAGATATTTTTTCATCGTTGTTATCTTCATCGTATAATGACAATGTTCAGATGGTCTTTAATTTCACTAAGTAGTGGTTTAGGTTTAGTAATATCACCTGTTTCATCCTGGTCATATTCATCCGTTTCAGAGCTTTCCTGAAGCGATCGCACTTTCAACGATCTCCTCCTCTGTCAAAACGAAATAACCTGGATCATCTTCATCTGCTTCTAGCCACAACTCATTGTCTTCCAGTGTTGCTGAATTTTCATCACCTTGGTGAAAAGTGTTGTGAAAATCCTGTTTTTTTTTCTGCTGGCTTTACGTCGCACCGACGCAGATAGGTCTTATGGTGACGATGGAACAGGAAAGGGCTAGCAGTGGGAAGGAAGCGACCGTGGCCTTAATTAAGGTACAGCCCCAGCATTTGTCTAGTGTGAAAATGGAAAACCATCTCCAGGGCTGCCGACAGTGGGATTCGATTCCACTATCTCCCAGATGCAAGATCACAGCCGCGTGTCTAACCGCACGGCCAACTCGCCCGGTGAAAATCCCCTGTTTCCAATCCTGCCCTATCTGGTTCAATCTTTTCATTTATTAAAAACTTTCTTCCACGAGTTAATCAATGTTTATGTTTTTTATCATTGACAACAGACGCGAAACTGAAAAATCATGGATCTGAAATTGTAGTTGAATTTACTTATTATTACTAAATGGCTGTCCGGAATAATGGGGGTCCAGATTAATGAGTTTCTAGTGTAGTGAAAACCAATGTGTTGGCAACACTGGTGCTGCGGTTGCGATATTAAGCGTGCCCAATGGATTCCTTCATCTATTGACAATTTATTTATTTATTTATTTATTTATTTATTTATTTATTTATTTATTTATTTATTTATTTATTTATTTATTTATTTATTTATTTATTTATTTATTTATTTTCATTCCTCTCCCTGAAGGAGTGAGGCAGGCCACTCAGAGGGCAACACCCTCTCTTAGGCCAGGAGAGTGGGCAAGTTAAAGGAGGAGAAGAGTATAGGTGAGGTGGGTGGAAGGGTGTTGTGATAGATTAGAGGTTGTTTTAATCTGTTTAGTGGGTAAGGGGGACGTGATAAAAGGGTATACTTTATTTGTTTGTTTACTAACAGTTGGTGGAAGGTAGGGGGGGGGTAATCTTTTTTTATTTTTTTTATCGTACGTATAAGGCACTCCACATGCAACGTTGAGGATATTCACACAGTGTGGGGCATCTTGTAGTGAGTGTTTAAAATGTTTAAGACAACAGATCAACCCGCCAACTGCCACTTACGGTTCATGAATGTACGAAACATTCAACCAGCCGACGTTCATCATCAAGTGTGTGAGGTGTATTGTGAAAGTGAAGTGACGGATGCAGTGGCTATATAGGAAATTAGTTCGAATGTTCAGTGAAGGTCATCAGCATGTGCACGACTTCCCGCGGAGCTACCGGCCGTCTGTTGTTCGCAAGGATAGGCGGTGGAGAATTCCGTATCGTTCTCTCCGCTTTGGGTGACGTCGTTCTAAGACGAAAGCATATGAAACTGGTGCCCGGTTATGACAAGTGCCTTAATAATGGCGGTGACTATGTGGAGAAGTAGTTTAAAGTTGTGTCGAATCCAAAGAAAATATGTTTCAAAAATAATGTTGTGTTTCTTTGAAGAAAATTTCGGTACTTAAAATATGTTGCGCACCTCGTATTACCAGTAGACATGTGCAAATTAACAGATAACGACACCGAAGGAGTGTGCTTTTGATTTAGATGGAGTGGAAACTCTTGGGACCAGTAGTTACTAGTTCTTCATTCGCTGCTCATGATGCAAGTTTTGATTATTTCGGAAACTCTGACAATACTACTTTATAATTATGAGTTAAGCTTAATTGAGACACAAAACTTCAAAACTTGCTCTTTTATGTCATGAAAGAAAAGAGAATGGAACACGGCTTGATGTCGCTTTCATATAAAGAGAAAGTATTCGTCCCATCGTTTATTGCCTTGTTCCTCTAAATAGCAGTAGTCACCATCTTTCTTTTCTTCTCATTATTTATTTATTATATATGCCTGTAACAGAGTTGTACTCCAATTGTAACACGTAATACGTAGTTACAATTGCATAATTAATTACTTAAATTAAATAATGTTCTGATGATTACATACTGTTGAAATTTATTGTGATGGCTCTGAATGAGTTTGCATAGTTAGGCTAGTTTACAAAGAAAATAGAATTATGCTGCTTTTGTAAATAACGTTTTACTTATATTTGCTGATATTATTTAGCAAGCAAATATTAAACTGTTGTTCAGGCTCATCATCGGCAGCAAGAGGAACTGTTAGACAGTTAAGCAACACTGGGCGTGGTCAAGATTTGGATGGGTCGCCACGCGCTGTTGGTGGGGGGGGGGGGGTAAGGGAATGGAGGAGCGGAAAGGAACAGGCCACTCTACCGCACGTAAACTCCGACTCAGGCACACCTCTGCGGAGGTTCCGACCTGCTTTCGGGGAGAATACATCTTTACCTTATCTTGCATAAATATCGAACAAGGCAGGGTAGATGTTTTCTCCTTGAGGAACCCCGTTATCCCGGTTTAGTATTCCTTTGGCATTATACACGTTAGCTCTCCTCTTACTTCCAGATCTACAAACGCGCTTTCGCTCTTCATACTTAAATAGATTTGAAGGAAATTACGTGTCTTCGCTGGTAAATATATACATATTCGGCGTTTCAAATGTATTTATTTATTTATTTATTTATTTATTTATTTATTTATTTATTTATTTAAATAAGAGCTTCACGCCCTGTACTGCGCAGCCTACTCACACGGCGTTTAACATTAAAACAGTGGTTTTAACATGCTTACTTGTCAGTCTCTTAAAGGGATTGCACGATTCTTGTCCTCATTCCCTTCAGCGACGACTAAGCGCTGTCTTGATAACTCCACAAGTGATAAGATAAGCTTCGAGGAACAAGAGGAATGTTGCCAGAGTGGAGATCAAATGCACAGCATTGCGGGATTACCGCGCGCTTCATTGGGAGAAGTGCTTTTATTTTTATTTTATTTTTTCTTCCTTTTCGCTGCCTCGTCCACATTTCTACGGTTCCCGCCAATTCAGATGGCGTGGATGAAGGTAGTCTCGTCTGCGAGGATATAAAATGAAATAAAAATAATAAACGCGCCCGATTTTTAACCGGAAGTGGCTCCACCTGTCGAGATATTTAACATTTTGACTTGTTCGTGGTTTGCCTACCTGTCGCTTTCAACGCTACTGGAGTTGGTGCCCTGCGGACTAGCGAGAGGGGAACGGTACTCCAGGGGCAGTTTAGCGGATTTAACAATGAGCACATCAACCCCATTACCAACGAATAAATTTCCCAGCTCTGCATCACTGCTTGTAATTTACATTTTGAAGCTATTTTTTCGAATCGCCCTTCACGATTAATTTGATAAAGGCAATGACATAGCAGGCATTCATCCAAATGAAGCAAACGGCATAGTCCTATTGGAACACCGAATTTCGTAAGGTAAGCAACATTGGTTGTGGTCGGTACTTGGATAGTAACCACGTGCTGTTTGGTCTGAGGTGGAACGGGAAGGAGCTGTCCACCTAGAGTGACCAAATGTTGAAGGAAGGAATGAGGGACAAAAGAGTCAAAAAAGGGGGAAATTCCTCAATTTTGGGGGACAGCTACCTTTTTAAGTATGATTTTAAAACGAAAATAACGTAACACCCACGTGGGTGGGGGACGCAGATGAATTATAAACCCACGGTATCATCTGCCTGTCGTAAGAGGCGACTAAAGGGGCGACCAAGGGATGATGGAGTTGGAACCATGGGATTACTTGTGATTAGTACCATTAAGTGAGGAACACCATGGCGTCCGTAGGTAAGGAGCT
This sequence comes from Anabrus simplex, assembly GCF_040414725.1. NCBI lineage: Eukaryota > Metazoa > Arthropoda > Insecta > Orthoptera > Tettigoniidae > Anabrus > Anabrus simplex. The sequence goes on along the minus strand of NC_090275.1, from coordinate 80,764,984 downwards.
GCCGTGCGCCGCGCTGGATTGCGTTGTTTCTCTTGTATTCAGAACTGGTCTGCCTGCGTTACCTATGTATAGTACCGCATTATGAGAAGCACCATGGGTCTGCATTGTCTGTGAGTAGTGTCTTTATGTGTGTTACCTGTGGGTGGTACCATAATCTGTTATACACCGTGGGTCTACATTGCCTATGATTAGTACAACTATGTGAGCAGTACTATGAGCCTACGGTACCTGTGATTAGTACACTACAGGAGGAATACCATGGTTCTTTTTTACCAGTATAATAATTTTGTGTGGCTATTTCTAGCCGGGTGCAACCCTTGTAAAGCACCTTAATTAAGGCCACGGTCGCTTCCTTCCCACTCCTAGACCTTTCCTGTCCCATCGTTGCCATAACACATAATTGTGTCGGTGCGACGTAAAGCCAGTCGTAGAAAAGTAATATTTATGATCATTTAATTTTCCCATTAAAAACCATACCTCATGGCGCAACAGGCCCGAAGGGCGTTGGCCTACCAAACGACCGCTGCTAAACCCGGAGGCTTGCTGCAGATTGAGGTGTCGTGTGGTCAGCACGACGAATTATCTCGGCCGTTATTCTTGGCTTTCTTGACCGGATAATTTTCCCATACGGGGATTTAATAATTTTTGTATACTCTACTCCAATCGACATTTCGTTGAATGATGTGAGGAGAGCTTTATAGCGACAGTACCTATTTACACGCGGACAGTAATTCAGTTGTAACTATATATTTTAAGTGCCTTGCAGCGTGTGAACTGCGACTATAGTGGTAAATGGTAAGTAAATTATTAAGTAACAATTTTGTCAATTGGTATAGAATCCCGTATATTTTACCCTTTTAGGTAGACCTCCCACAAGCTGCGCGCGCGCCCATCCGAGTAGTTGCTACTTACCACGTGCGAGCAGGCGCAATTGAGTTAAGTTCATAGATTGTGGGTGAAGCTACGGAGTTCATCATCGTTGCGAGTTCCGTTTTTCTTCTACCCTTCGTTCTAATTGCCGAGAACAATGGGTACATGGACATTAAAATTCGTTAGTGAGTACATTCAGCACGAGTGCCTTTGTAATACTGAAGTGTTGTATGCAAGATAATATCTGTCTTTTGTATCAAAGGTTCATCTTTATGCAGAAACTCATTAAATGCTAGTTGTGACATTCGCAAGGTTAACGAATATTCCTGTCGATCCTCCTCGGCTGATTCTTGAGAGGTGTACTTGCTCCGAGAGTTATTCCTTCCATTTATCCAATTTTTTCACTCCCATTCTCTCTTTCTCCTAACTTTCATCACATAATCCTCTATAATGCCATCTAACACGCATCGAAAAATGCCATTAACAAGTTTTGCACATTGTTGATTGCCGTCCATCTTTTCTCTGGTGTAGTTGAGGCAAGAACGACTGATTCACCTGACTTCGAGTGACAAATTGCCATTTACCACTGTACTAAACGCTGTCTTACGTTTAAACTAGCCTACGTGAGTTAAGTAGTTACCAACCAGGTACTAGAGTACTAAACACTCTTACGTGTAAACCGGCCATAAGCTGCCCGCATTTCAGACAAGCCAGCCGAGGAACTGCTCTACATGATTACTAAGTAACAGCTGCTCTGCGATAGCTAATATTGTTTCATAAATGCGCTGCAAGTGGCTTGTTACTTAGAAGATATACCAACGTACAGTGCCACTTACTGAAAACAGCTATGACTTCGCATTTGCCGGGTATTTTCAAAGTTCGGTTATTTTATCATGGATATGATTTTGGGCTGAGGGTCAATCTGGTAGTAAAATTAAATGTCGTATGGCTTTTAGTGCCGGGATATCCCAGGACGGGTTCGGCTCACCAGGTGCAGGTCTTTCTATTTGACGGCCGTAGTCGACCTGCGCGTCGTGATGGGGATGAAATGATGATGAAGACAACACATACACCCAGCCCCCGTGCCATTGGAAGTAACCAATTAAGGTTAAAATCCCCGACCCGGCCGGGAGTCGAACCCGGGATCCTCTGAACCGAAGGCCAGTACGCCATTACGAGCCGGACAATCTGGTAGTGAGGCTACTATACTAAAGCCCAACAGAGTTGGAGTCTGACGTGTAGCGCCACCGGCGAGATAAAGTTGACTAACGCTGCCCGAAAATGGTCTGTTGCTATGGGAACGATAACAGCGATGCCATATTTAAGTAACCTATTACCACGTGGGTTGGCTTGCTCTGTCGGTTTTGTGATACTATTGGGTGTGGTGCTGTGTTAGTTATTGCTGCTTGTTTGTTTTCTGAATATTGTTTTCGTTCTTCTCTTTTGTATTTAACATGTGCATTTGTTGAGGTTATTATCAGAAACTCATGATTTTGTTAGTGATTATGAAATATCATATTTACCGGCAATGACGTGTTCTGTCTTAAATGTTGGGATTATTAGCACGGGCTTAGGAACGGGTCAACCGGGCGAGTTGTCTTAGGAGCGCGCATCTGTGAGCTCGCATCCGGGAGATAGTGGGTTCAAACCCCACTGTCGGAAGCCCTGGAGATGGTTTTCCGTGGTTTCCCCATTTTCACACCAGGCAAATGCTTGGGCTGTACTTCAATTAAGGCCACGGCCGCTTCCTTCCCATTGCTAGGCCTTTCCTGTTCCATCCTCGCCATAAGATCTATTTATGTCGTTGACTTAATATTAATGACTAAATATGTTTAACGCTGCTTAAGAGCAAGATATGGACAAATGCCCTTAATGTTAACATTGATCCTTTCACGATCCGTACTTAATAGACATGATAGGGGTGTTTGGGCTAATGCCGTGTCATTATTACCCTCATTATTGGAGAAGTCTTCCTCGTCAACAGGCGAGATTTTCTTCTCAAGGCGCGGAGCAAAATTCTTTGGGAAACGTAAAGAGATTCTGTTTGACACGGCATAAGCCCTGAAGCCCATATCATGTCTAAAATGTCCTTAACTGTACCAGATAAAATAAAAGCACTGATGGCAGTGATGAAAGCCGGTCATTCTTTTTTAAGTTCTGCAAGGAATAGCTTTCAAACATGCTTATGAGAACACTATTCAACTGATTTATTAACCAAATATTAACTCCAAATGGAGCAAAATCGATAGTTATATACAAACAAATAAAAATAAAACAGGACACGGTAGTTCAATAAGCTACTTGAGCAATCCAGAAACGTACATAATTGTAGAACGCTATCTACCCAACACTTTAGTAAAGTTGGTTACTGATTGCACGGCCAACTGGATCCCTCGCTGCGCTAGCGAGCTAGAGCGACGCATCAAGTAGGCCGTGCTGATTGTGTTGCACACGTCTGTTAGATGACCTTTCCAGTCACATTTCGATTGAAACGGGTTTAAAATATTTTTTTTGTTAATATTCCACGCCTATCCAGGGCGTCACGGCACAAACTTTGGGAGCTATTGCATTTCGCCGTTCAAATGATTCGCCCTGGAACTGGAAAATTTCACAATTCACACACCTTCGTTTCTTGTAAAGGATGTTCACGACACATTGGTATAACATTGTGGAAACTAGGAAGTTAGTTGTAATACTTTAGAAGTTACTCAGAAGAGGGCTTTCCGCTTCGTACTTGGCTACTCCACTGCTTCGGGATTCAAACATTCTACCTCTTCCAGTTTACAGTAATATAGAGCTTTAATCTGTATTAATCCATTAATGCCCACTCAATGGTTAAACATACTCTAGAAACCTGTCTTTAAAATCTGCCCTTTTAATATGTAAGAACCGGGCGCTTAGGAGCGCGCAGCTGTGAGCTCGCATCCGGGAGATAGGGGGTTCGAACCCCACTGTTGGCAGCCCTGAAGATTGTTCTCCGTGGTTTCCCATTTTCACACCAGGCAGGGGCTGTACCTTAATTAAGGCCACGGCCGCTTCCTTCCCATTCCTAGGCCTTTTCTGTCCCATTGTCGCCATAAGACCTATATGTGTCGTTGCAACGTAAAGCAACTAGCAAAAATATATGCAAGGGGAGTCCAAATTATATTACTTAACTTGGTAGAGTTATTAGTGTTATTTCATGTCAATATTTCTTGTTTGATTTTTCCGACAGAATCTCTGTATATGATGCTCAGCACTGTCACTAAAAGTTATCGCTAAATAGAAGACTAACTTCGCAATAGACTGTTGTGCCTGTCAGCGTTCAGTCTGCAAGCCTCTGTGAATTTATTAACCGCCACCATAATTATCTGTTTGTAACTAGTGGCCTCGTTTAGTTCTATACCTCTCATCTTTAAATTGTTGGAACTGAGTATAACCATCGTCATCTTGGTCCCCCTTTACTTCTCTTACGCTCCATAACCGAGTTCATTATTTTCCTAGGTAACCTATCCTCCTCCATTCGCCTCACATGACCCCACCACCAAAGCCGATTTATGCGCACATCTTCATTCATCCAATTCATTCCCAATTAGGTTTTATCTCCACATTCCCAGTATCCTCCTGCCACTGCTCCCACATTTTTGCACAAGCAATCATTCTCGCTACTTCCATGTCTGTTACTTCTAACATATGAAGAAGATATCCTGAGTCCACCCAGCGTTCACTCCCGTACAGTAAAGTTGGTCTGAAAATGGACCGATGTAAAGCTAGTTTCGCCCGCTAGCTGACTTCCTTCTTACAGAATACTGTTGATCACTCCATTGGTTTCTTCGCAATAACTTTATATACTCTATGCTTAAAAAATGTTGTCATTCAGAGATTTCACCGTTTTGAAATCATATTGTAAAACAATTCACTTAAAACAAGGGATTGTTATAGGTGGGATAGCCAAGACATAAAATCCCGTGCGAGTGTCGTAAGAAGTGACTAAAAGGATCCCCAGGGACTCTCAACTTGAGAGCGTGGGTTGGCGATCACTGGGCCCCTTAGCTGAGACCTGACATTGCTTCCAGTTACTTGTACCAGGCTCCTAACTTCTTCTATTCCATCCGATTTCCCTTGGTCAACTCTTGTTCTTTTACGACCCCGAAACTGTTACAGCTTTCGACGGATAGGGAGTCATTTTCACGCCCTTCGTGGCCCTTGTCTTTCTTTGGCCGAAACATTCATTTTTCGAAGTGTCGGATACCATCCATTTTTTCTCTCTGATTAGTGTTATATACAGGATGGTTGCCTAGTTTTACTTCCTCTTGAAACAAAAAAATATTACCACCACCGTCCGGCTCCATGGCTAAATGGTTAGCGTGCTGGCCTTTGGTCCCAGGGGTCCCGGGTTCGATTCTCGACAGGGTCGGGAATTTTAACCTTAATTGGTTACTTTCGCTGGCACGGGGGCTGGATGTATGTGCCGTCTTCATCATCATTATTTCATCCTCATCACGACGCGCAGGTCGCCTACGGGAGTCAAATCAAAAGACCTCCAACTGGCGAGCCGAGCTTGTCCTCGGACACTCCCGGCACTAAAAGCCATACGCCATGCCATTTTTTTACCACCATCACCACCACCACTAAGACAAAAATATATGACAAATTGGAATAGATGTGGGATAGAAATATTGGTATGCATCAACGTCCCGTCAGTTGGTGTAGATTTGACATAAATGTGTCTTATGTAACGTTACGCGGCAAAGTGTGTGAAGGAAGTGTAAAGATAGCAACTGTGCTGGCAGTGATATGAAATAAAATGGCGCATGGCTTTTAAAAGTGCCGGGAGTGTCCGAGGATATGTTCGGCTCGCCAGGTGTAGGTCTTTTGATTTGACGTCCGTAAGCGACTGCGCGTCGTGATGAGGATGAAATGATGATAAAGACAACACATACACCCAGTCCCCGTGCCAAAGAAATTAGCCAATCATGGTTAAAATTCCTGACCCTGCCTGGAATCGAACCCGGAACCCTTGTGACCGAAGGCCAGCACACTAACCATTTAGTCATGGAGCCAGACCAGGCAGTGATGTAAGCTATGGATTGATGATCGCACAGTGTTTCCTAGCAACCATGCTGGCTGTGTCTTATGGCTGGTTGGGCATGACCGGGAGATATATTAAGATCATTCGATTTTCACAAGGGGATTTTTTTTTTTTTTTAAAGAGATACCGTGTCGTCAGGACTTGGTTATGCTGGAGTTCTTCTTTCTTTAATTTGCTATTCCAGTGGTTTACCCAGAAGCTCTGCTTTAGATTTTCGGCCAGTACAGGGATTTTAGTTCTCAGTTGTGCGGCTCCATGGCTAAATGGTTAGCGTGCTGGCCTTTGGCCACAGGGGTACCGGGTTCGATTCCCGGCAGGGTCGGGAATTTTAACCTTCATTGGTTAATTTCGCTGGTACGGGGACTGGGTGTATCTCTCGTCTTCATCATCATTTCATCCTCATCACGCCTAGCAGGTCGCCTACGGGAGTCAAATCAAAAGACCTGCATCCGGCGAGCCGAACCTGTCCTTGGACACTCCCGGCACTAAAAGCCATGCGCCATTTCATTTCAATTCTCAATTGAGGGCTGGTACAATGTTCATTGAGCCCCGTGAAAACACCTGAGAAACTGTTTGATACGAGAGACTGTGGATCCGGTCGCGGAAACAAAGCGGTACGGCTGAGAATGTTTCGCTGGCTGTGACAGTCTTCTATGGGCAGAAGTCATCTTGGCAATCCAAGAACCGTAATGGGCTGTTGCGCCACGGTTTTGTTTCAGAGTTCTTTCACCAGTTAGTAGGTAGCGAGATAAAGTTTTCTTCGTAAAACACACAGTAATGCCATCCGCGATTCGAGCCCGCTATCCTGGGAGCGTTCTGACAACGACCACTCAGTCAACTACGAGACAATTGCTTTAAAAAAAATCTCTCTTCCTCGTGTGTAGTTGGTTAGCAGTACTCATGATTTTAATTCTTCTCCGTCGATAGTTAAAGCTGTGTTTAATACAGAAATATGTAAAGTAAATAATTGTAATTCGAAATGAAAGGAATAACATGGAAGATACATATAGAAAGATTACTATTGAAGCTCCATTTAACGTATGCAAACCACATTTGGTCATGAGTACGCACACTCAAAGGCTATTAACTTGTGTTGGCAGCACATCAGTAAAACATGACATTTAATTTGCCACGGTATTTATCTCAGATTGAATTTCCCTACCCCTCCCTGCCCTCCTGCCGGTGAGTGCGAGAGAGCTAGAAGGAAAGAAAGAGCCAATAATCCATAAAGCCGACCTTCCTTTTCCCTCAAATAAAACTCTCCGCGTATCAAAGGAAATATATTTCCACGTTAGTACAAAGTATGTGTGTATATATATATTTATCTATTTCGTAGGTGTGTGTGTCTCTCTCTCTCATGTCACCCTCTCAAAGGCACTCATGTCAAGAGTTTAGTAAATCATGCAGCGTGTGTGTTTAATGTCCCATTCACTTACAACGTAAATTCAATATTGGCTGACACTCAGGTCGTTATTTTATATCCGGACAAGTTATGAAATGTCCGGATGTGTGACCAGTCTTCGCCTTTTGTTCTTGGGACCTCGGGTTCGATTCTCTGCAGGTCGAACGATTTTAATCGAAAACAGTTAACTTCCTTGGCTTGGAGACTGGGTGTTTAATGTTGTCCCAACATTCCTGCTGAACACATAACACTATCCGCCACCACATTAAATCGCAGTTTTCCATACATGGCAGATTGACCTTTTATAATAAGTTATTTGTTTTAGGACAAGTACTTAGAGAGTGTCACAACGAAAACTGTGCCCTGTTACTCAGCTCTTTCCTAGCATACCCGCTGAGTCGGCAAGTCTTCATTCACTTACACTGGCAGGGGAAATGCCATCTATTTTGGTGGTATTTGTTCCAGTAAATTCCAGAAAAACCCTGTGTAAAATCACTGTGAAAAATTCGCGTGTAATTCATATTTTCGAACTGTTTATTGGATAATTTGAAGGCACAATTTCAGTAATACAGCAGATTTTACTGGATTCCACGTCAGTAAATTTTAGGTGGTAGTGGTGGTGATTATTGTTTTAAGGGAATAAAACTGGACAACCATCCTCTATTAACACTAATCGGAAGAGGTCGGACACTTCGAAGATTGAAGGTATTAGCGAAAGAAATACAAGGGCCACGAAGGGCGTGAAAAGAAAAGACTCGTTGCGCCTCGAAACATAATACCGTCGGGTCGGAAAAGTACAAGAGTTGACGAAGGGAGGTCGGATAGAATACATCAAATAATGCACACTATGTAGAATGTAATTGTATATTTGAATATTGTAATTTTAAGTGGTGATGGGGGCACTTTTGTGTATGTGGGGCTATACCCTTTCTCCATCCACCATCCATAAATTGTACCTATAATTAATGGAAAATTAATAATAATAATAATAATAATAATAATAATAATAATAATAAATACAGTAGAGACAGTACGCGATACTTCCGGATTTAGCCTTGTTAAAATGGGAGACAATTCGCAAGTGGCGCTCCTAGTGGCGTGACGTGGAAATTCGTGCTAAATTCAAATATAAATGGAAAAGCATATGCGGAAATGGATAAATTACGTCTAGAAAGAGTGTGTTATTAAGATACTAACCTCAAAGTCGGTAAATCAATTTTGGATAAACAAATGAACAGGTTATTATTTAAATACTGAAATTAGACATATAATTAAGATGTGAAAGGGCTTGGTCTTTCATTTATGCATTACGTTTTTTAGCTTTAGCCTGAAAGTTAACGGCGAGATTTGTCTTTTTTCTTATTAAAAAATTGTATCATCACATTAAGACCCTCGTCAATAAAAATTTCGGCACATTCCTTGCACACATGATTCAATGAATTAACATTTAAGAGCTGGACAGTTTTCCTTTTAACTTGAAGCCTACTAACAGAAAGAAAATCTATAAGTTTAGCCTGGCAATTCAAAATTTCCCTATAAGCAATACTTGCCATTACATTAGGATAAAACATATTTGCATCATAATTTTGTTTCAACAAAGTATGGACATTTCTTAAGTCACCCATATTTTCTTTAGTGCTTGACAACGCATTACGGCATTCCAAATGGGGTAACTTGGAACACAAGCAGCCACACACATATGCACATGCACTTTACTGACTTAAATCAAAACCCTCAGATCGCACCTACAATAACTCATCGGTATTGAAGGTTAACTGGTGCACTATACAATAAAATACATACATACATACATTACATTATCATTATAGACTGTTATGCCTTTCAGCGTTCAGCCTGCAAGCCTCTGAGAATTTACTAAACGTCGCCACAATCCTCGTTTTGCAACTAGTGTTGTGGCCTCATTTAGTTCTATACCTCTTATCTTTAAATCGTTAGAAACAGAGTCTAACCATCGTCGTCTTGGTCTCCCTCTACTTCTCTTACCCTCCATAACAGAGTCCATTATTCTCCTAGGTAACCTATCCTCCTCCATTCGCCTCACATGACCCCACCACCGAAGCCGGTTTATGCGTACAGCTTCATCCATCGAGTTCATTCCTAAATTAGCCTTTATCTCCTCATTCCGAGTTCCCTCCTGCCATTGTTCCCACCTGTTTGTACCAGCAATCATTCTTGCTACTTTCATGTCTGTTACTTCTAACTTATGAATAAGATATCCTGAGTCCACCCAGCTTTCGCTCCCATAAAGCAAAGTTGGTCTGAAAACAGACCGATGTAAAGATAGTTTCGTCTGGGAGCTGACTTCCTTCTTACAGAATACTGTTGATCGCAACTGCGAGCTCACTGCATTAGCTTTACTACACTTTGATTCAATCTCACTTACTATATTACCATCCTGGGAAAACACACAACCTAAATACTTGAAATTATCGACCTGTTCTAGCTTTGTATCACTAATCTGACATTCAATTCTGTTGGATTTCTTACCTACTGACATCAATTTAGTCTTCGAGAGGCTAATTTTCATACCATACTCATTGCACCTATTTTCAAGTTCCAAGATGTTAGACTGCAGGCTTTCGGCACAGTCTGCCATTAAGACCAAGACGTCAGCATAGGCCAGGCTGCTTACTACATTTCCACCTAACTGAATCCCTCCCTGCCATTTTATACCTTTCAGCATATGATCCATGTAAACTACAAACAGCAAAGGTGAAGTATTACAGCCTTGTCTAACTCCTGTAAGTACCCTGAACCAAGAACTCATTCTGCCATCAATTCTCACTGAAGCCCAATTGTCAACATAAATGCCTTTGATTGATTTTAATAATCTACCTTTAATTCCATAGTCCCCCAGTATAGCGAACATCTTTTCCCTCGGTACCCTGTCATATGCTTTCTCTAGATCTACGAAACATAAACACAACTGCCTATTCCTCTCGTAGCATTTTTCAATTACCTGGCGCATACTGAAAATCTGATCCTGACAGCCTCTCTGTGGTCTGAAACCACACTGGTTTTCATCCAACTTCCTCTCAACGACTGATCGCACCCTCCATTCCAAGATGCCTGTGAATACTTTGCCTGGTATACTAATCAATGAGATACCTCGATAGTTGTTGCAATCCTTCCTGTTCCCTTATAGATAGGTGCAATTACTGCTTTTGTCCAATCTGAAGGTACCTTACCAGCACTCCACGCTAATTTGACTACTCTATGAAGCCATTTCATCCCTGCCTTCCCACTATACTTCACCATTTTAGGTCTAATTTCATCTATTCCTGCTGCCTTATGACAATGGAGTTTATTTACTATCCTCTCCACTTCCTCAAGCATAATTTCACCAACATCATTTTCCTCCTCCCCAAGAGCTTGACTGTTTGCAACACCACCATGATGATTTCCTTTTACATTGAGAAGATGTTCAAAATATTCCCTCCACCTCTCCAGTGATTCCCTGGGATCTGTTATGAGTTCACCTGAATTACTCAAAACACTGTTCATTTCCTTCTTCCCTCCCTTCCTAAGATTCTTTATTACTGTCCAGAAAGGTTTCCCTGCTGCTTGACCTAGCCTTTCCAGGTTATTACCAAAATCTTCCCATGACTTCTTTTTGGATTCAACAACTATTTGTTTCGCTCTGTTTCTTTCATCTACGTACAAATCCCTGTCTGCCTCGGCCCTTGTTTGGAGCCATTTCTGATAAGCCTTCTTTTTACGTTTACAGGCTGCTCTCACTTCATCATTCCACCAAGATGTTCGCCTTTTCCCATCTTTTCATAAGTTGTTCCTAGGCATTCCCTTGCTGTTTCTACTACAGCATCCCTGTATGCCACCCATTCACTTTCTATATCCTGAACCTGCTTACTGTCTACTGTTCGAAACTTCTCACTAATCATATCCATGTACGTCTGTCTAATTTCCTCGTCCTGGAGATTTTCTACCCTTATTCGTTTGCAGACAGATTTCACTTTCTCTACCCTAGGCCTAGAGATACTTAGTTCACTACAGATCAGATAATGGTCTGTATCATCGAAAAATCCTCGAAAAACTCGTACATTCCTAAAAGATTTCCTGAATTCAAAGTCTGTTAAGATATAGTCTATTATGGATCTGGTACCCCTAGCCTCCCATGTGTAGCGGTGAATAGTCTTATGCTTGAAGAATGTATTCGTAACAGCTAAACCCATACTAGCACAGAAGTCCAGCAAACGCTTCCCATTCCCATTAGCTTCCATATCTTCCCCACATTTACCAATCACCCTTTCGTATCCTTCAGTTCTATTCCCAACTCTCGCATTGAAATCGCCCATTAGCACTATTCTATCCTTGCTGTTGACCCTGACCACGATGTCACTCAATGCTTCATAAAACTTGTCAACTTCATCCTCATCTGCACCCTCACATGGTGAATACACGGACACAATTCTTGTCCTAATTCCTCCCACAGACAAATCTACCCACATCATTCGCTCACTTACGTGCCTAACAGAAACTATGTTGCGTGCAATGGTATTCCTGATAAAGAGCCCTACCCCAGACTCTGCCCTTCCCTTTCTAACACCTGTCAAGTACACTTTATAATCTCCTATCTCTTCCTCCTTATCTCCCCTTACCCGAATATCACTTACTCCTAGCACATCCAGATGCATCCTCTTTGCTGACTCTGCAAGTTCTACCTTCTTTCTTCCATAAGCCCCATTAATATTGATAGCTCCCCATCGAATTCCATTTCGTTCGCCAAGTTGTTTCCAAGGAGTCCCTCGCCTGTCAAATGGGAGTGGGACTCCATTACTCCCATAGGTCCGAGGCTTGCTTAAAGTGTTCTGAGCTCGGTAAATTCATGAAGCAGGATGCTGCCCTACTTGCACATAGTCCAAGTGAGGATCTCTCCTCTAACGGGTTATGGACCACCGGTGAATTGTGTAGTCCTAGCCGCCTGAGCACAAGGAGGGCCACGACTCAGAATATGTCCGAGATGCCCACTCCCATTCCATAGCAACTGGTATCCCGACTCTCAGGACCACTTACTAGGCCACTCAGCCGTTGCCCATGGTTCACGAACTAGGACGTGACTACAGTAACCCACAAACATGAACCACTACAATAAAATAAGCTTATTATATTTTAAGACAGTTAAAATATGGGTCGCGAAGGTCAGAAGTTTAGGGAGTACTATAAAAATCTCGTGTCGCTTGAAGAATATTTATGCAAACACAATATTTACTTACATGTTCTTGTCACGAGGGAAACGGAAAAAGACCGCGAATCCTTCTGCACTTCATAGTTACTGTAGCCAAACACAGCACATATCTTTCCATTCATGTTGAGAGGAGATATAAAGGAATAACACACGCTACTATTTACCTATATCAACTTACTGCAAACGCATACATATCGCCAAATACACGTGCTCTTATGACAGAATCATTAACTGCAGGTCACTTCGCTATACAGAGCTCTAATCGCTGCCCCTCGATATATCTCGCAGAGTGTCACGTATTGTCTCTGCTGTATTTGGATACATTAAAGTGAGGAGCCTGGCACAAGTAAATAGAAGTAGAGCCATAACTCACCTAGGGTCTCTTACGACAGGCAGAGGTTAATGTGGATGCTATTCTATTCTGCCGTCATCGAAAGAACCGAAACTGACGTAAACAAAGAACATAATTTATCCGTGCGCGGTCTTTACGTTGCTTGGAGAATGAACGGACTATTTCCGAGCACATGGTTAGAGCCATGCGGGGTTGTCTAGGAACTGTCATTCCCTCACCTGATTGCCGCGATTACATCAGACTGTTGTTGAATGCCACTGATGTTAACATGATATGCATACGAAGCTAAATATATTCACTGGAGTAAACTACAAGCGAATGCATCACCTCTGCATATTTAACACCTCAGAAAGAAAAAAAAATATACGGAAGGTTGATGGATTTGAGGTTATGCCCATTACATAAATACGTAATAAATAGTTCGCAGCAGCACATATAAGATAAAATTGAAACTTTTGATATTTAATATTTCAATTAAATTGCATTCTAGAAGGGAAATATAGTTTTGAAAAGGCAATGTGAAAGACAAGTTAAAAAAAACACCTTACCTAATTAGAATATGACAGAAGACGAACTCCTTCCAAGTCGGATTCCTCTCTCTCTCTCTCTCTCTGTCTCTCTTTCTCTCTCACACCGTTGGTCGTATCATGGGCACTCATTCTCGATTTTTTTAGATTTTTTACTTTTTGGCAATAAAATGCCAAATTAATTAATAACTACCTGTGATGCAATTTTGATTTATTGCTGGATTGCTTCTAACACAGTATATTTTAAATTAGTTGGGATGAAATATGGCTTGAAAATTTATTCCGCAAATAGCCAAGCATATTCTGAGTTTTGTTTTTTTCTAGACAAGGGTGAGGGAAATCATGGTAGTAGTATAATTGGACAGTTCTGCCGCACCTCCGCCGCCGCACGCCTCCGCCCGCCTCCTCCTCCTCCGCCGCCCGCGGGAAATTTGACTTTTGGCGGGAAATTTGAATTTTGGCGCGAGATTTGAATTTGTAAACAAAGCCACGTGCTTTTTGACAGCTGTCATCGACAACAACGCATCGCTAACCTCACTGCTGCCATCTTGACGGGCCTAAACCTCACTAGTGCCAACTTAACCTAACTAGCGTGAGGTAAACAAAGCCACGTGTTTTTTGACAGCCACGTGCTTTTTGACAGACAACGCATCGCTAACCTCAGTACTGCCATCTTGACGGGCCTAAACCTCAGTAGTGCCAACTTAACCTAACTAGCGCGAGGTAAACAAAGCCACGTGCTTTTTGACAGCCACGTGCTTTTTGACAGATTTGTAAACAAAGCCACGTGCTTTTTGACAGCTGTCATCGACAACAACGCATCGCAAACCTCAGTACTACCATCTTGACGGGCCTAAACCTCAGTAGTGCCAACTTAACCTAACTAGCATGAGGTAAACAAAGCCACGTGTTTTTTGACAGCCACGTGCTTTTTGACAGATTTGTAAACAAAGCCACGTGCTTTTTGACAGCTGTCATCGACAACGCATCGCTAACCTCAGTACTGCCATCTTGACGGGCCTAAACCTCAGTAGTACCAACTTACCCTAACTAGCGCGAGATAAACAAAGCCACGTGTTTTTTGACAGCTGTCATCCGCCATCTTTAAACCACAGAGCACTGTGCTGCCCTCTTTATCGTAGTAGATGTAAAATTCGTCACCTGTCATCGGCAGTGCTGCCATCTTGACGGGTCTAAACCTTAGTGCTACCAACTTAACCTAACTAGCGCGTGGTAAACAAATCCACGTGATTTTTTGACAGCTGTCATCCGCCATCTTTAATCTATAGAGCACAGTGCTGCCCTCTTTAGCTACTTACCTTTGAAATGTGCTGGCGGATAATTTGAAAAATGCTTTTTGACACCAGCCATCTTTGTGCACCGTGCTGCCCTCTTTAGCTAGATACCTGTGGTGGCAGACAATTCCACGTGACAGCAGCCATCTTTAATCAAGAGAGCACCGTGCTGCCCTCTATGTGGTGGCGGCAATTTGAAAAATTCTACATTCTCTTGTTTGGAAACAAACCCATGCGCTTTTTTTGACAGCTGTCATCCGCCATCTTTAATCTATAGAGCACAGTGCTGCCCTCTTTAGTTTGAAATGTGGTGGCGGCAAATTCCACGTGCTCTTGTTTGGAAACAAAGCCATGTGCTTTCTTGACAGCTGACATCCGCCATCTTTAATCTATAGAGCACAGTGCTGCCCTCTTTATCGTAGTAGATGTAAATTCGTCACAGCTGTCATCCGCAGTGCTGCCATCTTAATGGGTCTAAACCTTAGTGCTACCAACTTAACCTCACTAGCGTGAGATAAACAAATCCACGTGCTTTTTTGACAGCTGTCATCCACCATCTTTAATCCATAGAGCACAGTGGTACCCTCTTTAGCTACTTACCTTTGAAATGTGGTGGTGGATAATTTGAAAAATGCTTTTTGATAGCAGCCATCTTTGAGCACCGTGCTGCCCTCTTTAGCTAGATACCTGTGGTGGCAGGCAATTCCACGTGACAGCAGCCATCTTTAATCATGAGAGCACCGTGCTGCCCTCTATGTGGTGGCGGCAATTTGAAAAATTCTACATGCTCTTGTTTGGAAACAAACTCACGTGCTTTTTTCTGACAGCTGCCATCCGCCATCTTGCATCACAAACCTCAGTGCTGCGCTCTTTAGCTAGATACCTTTGAAATGTGGTGGCGGCAATTTGAAAAAAATCTATGTGCTCTTGTTTAGTAAACAAAGCCACGTGCTTTTTATGACAGCTGTCATCCACCACCTTTAATCAATAGAGCACTGTGCTGCGGGCAATTTCATCACCTGTCATCCGCCATCTTTAATCTACAGAGCACCGTGCTGCTCTCTGTAGTAGCGGGCAATTTGAAAAGTTCTGTTAGCTATCATCCGCCATCTTTAATCAAGAGAGCACCGTGCTGCCATCTATGTGGTGGCGGCAAATTCCACGTGCTCTTGTTTAGTAAACAAACTCACGTGCTTTTTTGTCAGCTGTCATCCGCCATCTTTAATCTATAGAGCTCAGTGCTACACTCTTTAGTTGAAATATGGTGGCGGATAATTTAAAAAGAAAAATTCTACATCACCCATCTCTCGACGCTAATTGCACAAGATGGTGGCTATACATGACTCCTTAAAGGTGCTTATGCAAGATGGCCGCTATACATAGACACCCTTGGGATGCTTGCGCAAGATGGCGGTTATACATGGCTCCTTATGAGACGCCCTAGAGATGCTTGCGCAAGATGGCGGTTGCTCTTATGAGGCGGCTTAAGGGTCCTTGCACAAGATGACTAGAGACGCCTAAGGATGCTTGCGCAAAATGGTGGACGCAAGATGGCGGCTATACACGACTCCTTATGAGACGCCTTAAGGGTGCTTGCGCAAGATAGCTGCTGCTCTTAGCTTAGAGGCTAACGTGTCGTGCTAGTTTGATTCATTAAATTTAGGGCTTAAATGCAAAATGTTAAATATCTAGAAAACGGTGCATCGTAGAGCAAAACGGACAAAATTTTTCTGACCAATACCTCGGTTCGCAGTACGAGGAACATGATAGCATAAGTCTAATGATGAGATCGACGGTTCGGTTCCTACTTAGGCCCTTTGGCATTCACTCTGTTTTAGCTTGTATTGAAGCAAGTCTTCGTAACATGATCAGGTCTAGCTATGGTAGAGAGTATAACGTGCCGTGCAGGTTCGATTCATTAAATTTAGGGCTTAAATGCAAAATGTTAAATATCTCGAAAACGGATAAAATTTTTCTACCTGATACCTAGGTTTGCAGTATCAGGAACAAGAAGAAACATAGTCTAATGATGAGATTGACGGTTCGATCCCTACTTAGGCTCTTTGGCATTGGCAGCTATCTAATTCTACAAGATGGCGGCTATACATAGCTTCTTATGAGACAGCTTAAGAGCGCTTGCACAAGATGGCTGCTGCTCTTATGAGACGTCCTAGGGGTGCTTGCGCAAGGTAGCAGCGACAAGACGGTGACTATACACAGCTGCTTATGATACGGCCTAGAGGTGCTCATACAAGATGGTGGCTGCTCTGATGAAGAAAGCTAGCTTTGCATCGCGCAGGTATTTTTACAGCACTAAACCTCATACCTTTGAAATTTGGTGGCGGGGAATTTGAAAAATTCGACGTGCTTTTTCTTCACAGCAGCTATCTTTAGACAATAGCGACTATACATAAGCTGTTAAGGCCTCCTCTTATGTCAAGGCATAGCTCTATCGAACAAGTTTAAACCTGCATCGGAATAGCTAGAGTAAGCACGTGCTGCAGTGATGACGTCATTATGCATGTTTAGACTTGCAAATCACTAAAGAAACATAACAAGACTAGAATCGAACACTGCACTCTATACCGTGATCATGTGATCGGAGCATTGATTGAAGTGTTTAGAACACTCAATAAGTGATCAAGACTATAATAGAACACTGTACTCGATACAACATGTGTTTAGAACATGTCAGGGGATACCTTTGTTCTAAGAAGATTAGATTACCGCACATTCCTTGTAGGGCTAATAGGCTAAAGGGCTAATGGGCTAATGGGCTAAAGGGCTAAAGGGCTAAAGGTGCAACAACCTCATCGATCGCTATCAGCAAGAACGCTTGTACTTTGTTAAGTGTAGAAAATTAATCTTTATTGGTAAATGGTTTCATGTTCAGAACAAGGAATGGAAGGCAAAAGGGCTAATGGGCAAAAGGGCTAAAGGGCTAAAGGGCTAATGAGCTAAAGGGCTAAAGGGCTAATGGGCTAATGGGCTAAAGGGCTAAAGGAGCAACAACCTCATCGATCGCTATCAGCAAGAACGCTTGTACTTTGTTAAGTGTAGAAAATTAATCTTTATTTGTAAATGGTTTCATGTTCAGAACAAGGAATGGAACCTAGGGGTTACGTCTTACGTAATACAATCCCCGAGGTGCGATGAGTTACGTTTTTCGAACTAGTGTTTGGAACACTGAACTTTTCAAGATGATAGCAGAGAATTTAGCAATGTTCTGTTGTTGGATTTTAAATTCCGCGCTACAACATGCATAAGGTGGTAGCCTTGAGGTTTACCGCCGTAAAGATGGCAAGAGTGAGGTTAACAATGTTCTGTTGTTGGATTTTAAATTCCGCGCTATAACATGCATAAGGTGGCAGCCTTGAGGTTTACCGCCGTAAAGATGGCAGCAGTGAGGTTAGCGACGCTCTATTGTCCTTCAAAGTGAGGTTAGGGTTCGTCAAGAAGACAGCTGTCAAAAAAGCACGTGGCTATGTTTACCAAGCAAGAGCACGTGGCTGTGACGTCACGGTCACGTAATCAATCCCCATCTCTACGTCGTTAAGAGCAGCATTAGGATTAGCTATGCTTAAAGTCTTGGGAACAGAGCAGCAGTATGAATTGCCATGTTTCAAAGCGTGTACACATCGCCTATCGATTTTACATGCATCGACCATCGTACTAAACTTCATCCGCTAGATCGTGCTGCTATCTTAGCATAACCTATACCCATAAAATTAAAGTACAATGAATAGTCATGTTTCAAAGCGTGTACACATCGCCTATCGATTTTACACGCATCGACCATCGTACTAAACTTCATCCGCTAGATCGTGCTGCTATCTTAGCATAACCTATACCCATAAAATTAAAGTACAATGAATAGTCATGTTTCAAAGCGTGTACACATCACCTATCGATTTTACATGCATCGACCATCGAACTAAACTTCATCCGCTAGATCGTGCTGCTCTCTTAGCATAACCTATACCCATAAAATTAAAGTACAATGAATAGCCATGTTTCAAAGCGTGTACACATTACCTATCGTTTTTGCATGCATCGACTCTCGTACTAAACTTCTTCCGCTAGATTGTGCTGCTATCTTAGCATAACCTATACGCATGACCTTAAAGTACAATGAATAGCCATGTTTCAAAGCGTGTACACATTAACTATCGACTTTGCATGCATCAAATATCGTACTAAACTTCTTCCGCTAGGTTGTGCTGCTATCTTAGCATAACTTATACACATGAATTTAAAGTACAAAGAATAGCCATGTGTCAAAGCGTGTACACATTAACTATCGACTTTGCATGCATCAAATATCGTACTAAATTTCTTCCGCTAGATTGTGCTGCTATCTTAGCATAACCTATACGCATGACCTTAAAGTACAATGAATAGCCATGTTTCAAAGCGTGTACACATTAACTATCGACTTTGCATGCATCAAATATCGTACTAAACTTCTTCCGCTAGGTTGTGCTGCTATCTTAGCATAACTTATACACATGAAATTAAAGTACAAAGAATAGCCATGTGTCAAAGCGTGTACACATTACTTATTGATTTTGCATTCATCGAATCTCGTACTAAATTTATTCCGCTAGATTGTGCTGCTATCTTAGCATAACCTATACCAATCAACTTAAAGTACAATGAATAGTCATGTTTCAAAGCGTGTACACATCAACTATCGAATTTGCATGTATCGACTCTCGTACTAAACTTCAGCAGGTAGATTGTGCTGCTATCTTAGCATAACTAAGACACATGAACTTAAAGTACAAAGAATAGCTATGTCTCAAAGCGTGTACACATTACTTATTGACTTTACATTCATCGAATCTCGTACTGAACTTCTTCCGCCAGATTGTGCTGGTATCTTAGCATAACCTATACGCATGGTCTTAAGGTACAAAGAATACCCATGTTTCAAAGCGTGTACACATTACCTATCGATTTTGCATGCATTGACTCTCGTACTAAACTCCTTCCGCTAGATTATGCTGCTATCTTAGCATAACCTATACGCATAACCTTAAGGTAAAAAGAATAGCCATGTTTCAAAGTGTGTACACATCACCTATCGATTTTGCATGCAACAAATATCGTACTAAATTTCTTCCGCTAGATTGTGCTGCTATCTTAGCATAACTTATAAACATGAACTTAAAGTACGAAGAATAGCCATGTTTCAAAGTGTGTACACATTACTTATTGATTTTGCATGCATCAAATATCGTACTAAATTTCTTCCGCTAGATTGTGCTGCTATCATAGCATAACCTATACCCATGAACTTAAAGTACAATGAATAGTCATGTTTCAAGGCGTGTACGCATCAACTATCGATTTTGCATGTATCGACTCTCGTACAAAACTTCTTCAGGTAGATTGTGCTGCTATCTTAGCATAAATAAGACGCATGAACTTAAAGTGCAAAGAATAGCTATGTTTCAAAGCGAGTACACATCACGTATCGATTTTGCATGTATCGACTCTCGTACTAAACTTCTTACGCTAGACTGTGCTGCTATCTTAGTCTAACCTATACGCATGAACTTAAAGTACGAAGAATAACCATGTTTTAAAGCGTGTACACGTCACCTATCGATTTTGCATGCATCAAATATCGTACTAAACTTCTTGCACTAGATTGTGCTGCTATCTTAGCATAACCTGTACGCATGAACTTAGAGTACAAAGAATAGCCTTGTTTCAAAGCGTGTACACATTACCTAATGATTTTGCATGAAACGACTATCATACTAAACTTTTACTACTAGATTGTGCTAAAATCGTGTAAGTGTGCATGACTCGACTATCGTACTAGACTTCTTCCGCTAGAGCATGTAGCAATCGCTTTTGTGTATCCCTAACCCATGTGCACGAAATTAAAACATAAAGAAGAGCTATGTTCTAAAGCGTGTACACATCACCTATCGATAATGTATGCATCGACTGTCGTACTAAACTTCTCCTGCCAGAGCGTACGACTATCGCTTGTGTGTGCACGAACTTAAAGCATAAAGGATAGCAATGTATAAAAATCTTGTAAACAAAGCAGCAGCATTACGTATAGTCAAGTTTAAAAGCGTGCACACATCATGTATCCATGATGCGCACAGTACTAAACTTATTCCATTAGAATGTACAAAGTTCGCATGTGTTTGTGCTGCTATCTTAGCATAGCCTATGTGAATGAACTTAAAGCATAAAGAATAGTTATGTGTAAAAAATCTTGTGAACATAGAGGAGTGTTAACTACGTAGGTGTAGACATTGAACTTTACATGCTGAGGCAACATACTACGTGACCGTGACGTCACGATCACGTGCTCTTGCTTGGTAAACATAGCCACGTGCTTTTTTGACAGCTGTCTTCTTGACGAACCCTAACCTCACTTTGAAGGACAATAGAGCGTCGCTAACCTCACTGCTGCCATCTTTACGGCGGTAAACCTCAAGGCTGCCACCTTATGCATGTTATAGCGCGGAATTTAAAATCCAACAACAGAACATTGTTAACCTCACTCTTGCCATCTTTACGGCGGTAAACCTCAAGGCTACCACCTTATGCATGTTGTAGCGCGGAATTTAAAATCCAACAACAGAACATTGCTAAATTCTCTGCTATCATCTTGAAAAGTTCAGTGTTCCAAACACTAGTTCGAAAAACGTAACTCATCGCACCTCGGGGATTGTATTACGTAAGACGTAACCCCTAGGTTCCATTCCTTGTTCTGAACATGAAACCATTTACAAATAAAGATTAATTTTCTACACTTAACAAAGTACAAGCGTTCTTGCTGATAGCGATCGATGAGGTTGTTGCTCCTTTAGCCCTTTAGCCCATTAGCCCTTTAGCCCTTTAGCTCATTAGCCCTTTAGCCCTTTAGCCCTTTTGCCCATTAGCCCTTTTGCCTTCCATTCCTTGTTCTGAACATGAAACCATTTACCAATAAAGATTAATTTTCTACACTTAACAAAGTACAAGCGTTCTTGCTGATAGCGATCGATGAGGTTGTTGCACCTTTAGCCCTTTAGCCCTTTAGCCCATTAGCCCATTAGCCCTTTAGCCTATTAGCCCTACAAGGAATGTGCGGTAATCTAATCTTCTTAGAACAAAGGTGTCCCCTGACATGTTCTAAACACATGTTGTATCGAGTACAGTGTTCTATTATAGTCTTGATCACTTATTGAGTGTTCTAAACACTTCAATCAATGCTCCGATCACATGATCACGGTATAGAGTGCAGTGTTCGATTCTAGTCTTGTTATGTTTCTTTAGTGATTTGCAAGTCTAAACATGCATAATGACGTCATCACTGCAGCACGTGCTTACTCTAGCTATTCCGATGCAGGTTTAAACTTGTTCGATAGAGCTATGCCTTGACATAAGAGGAGGCCTTAACAGCTTATGTATAGTCGCTATTGTCTAAAGATAGCTGCTGTGAAGAAAAAGCACGTCGAATTTTTCAAATTCCCCGCCACCAAATTTCAAAGGTATGAGGTTTAGTGCTGTAAAAATACCTGCGCGATGCAAAGCTAGCTTTCTTCATCAGAGCAGCCACCATCTTGTATGAGCACCTCTAGGCCGTATCATAAGCAGCTGTGTATAGTCACCGTCTTGTCGCTGCTACCTTGCGCAAGCACCCCTAGGACGTCTCATAAGAGCAGCAGCCATCTTGTGCAAGCGCTCTTAAGCTGTCTCATAAGAAGCTATGTATAGCCGCCATCTTGTAGAATTAGATAGCTGCCAATGCCAAAGGGCCTAAGTAGGGATCGAACCGTCGATCTCATCATTAGACTATGTTTCTTCTTGTTCCTGATACTGCAAACCTAGGTATCAGGTAGAAAAATTTTATCCGTTTTCGAGATATTTAACATTTTGCATTTAAGCCCTAAATTTAATGAATCGAACCTGCACGGCACGTTATACTCTCTACCATAGCTAGACCTGATCATGTTACGAAGACTTGCTTCAATACAAGCTAAAACAGAGTGAATGCCAAAGGGCCTAAGTAGGAACCGAACCGTCGATCTCATCATTAGACTTATGCTATCATGTTCCTCGTACTGCGAACCGAGGTATTGGTCAGAAAAATTTTGTCCGTTTTGCTCTACGATGCACCGTTTTCTAGATATTTAACATTTTGCATTTAAGCCCTAAATTTAATGAATCGAACTAGCACGACACGTTAGCCTCTAAGCTAAGAGCAGCAGCTATCTTGCGCAAGCACCCTTAAGGCGTCTCATAAGGAGTCGTGTATAGCCGCCATCTTGCGTCCACCATTTTGCGCAAGCATCCTTAGGCGTCTCTAGTCATCTTGTGCAAGGACCCTTAAGGCGCCTCATAAGAGCAACCGCCATCTTGCGCAAGCATCTCTAGGGCGTCTCATAAGGAGCCATGTATAACCGCCATCTTGCGCAAGCATCCCAAGGGTGTCTATGTATAGCGGCCATCTTGCATAAGCACCTTTAAGGAGTCATGTATAGCCACCATCTTGTGCAATTAGCGTCGAGAGATGGGTGATGTAGAATTTTTCTTTTTAAATTATCCGCCACCATATTTCAACTAAAGAGTGTAGCACTGAGCTCTATAGATTAAAGATGGCGGATGACAGCTGACAAAAAAGCACGTGAGTTTGTTTACTAAACAAGAGCACGTGGAATTTGCCGCCACCACATAGATGGCAGCACGGTGCTCTCTTGATTAAAGATGGCGGATGATAGCTAACAGAACTTTTCAAATTGCCCGCTACTACAGAGAGCAGCACGGTGCTCTGTAGATTAAAGATGGCGATGACAGGTGATGAAATTGCCCGCAGCACAGTGCTCTATTGATTAAAGGTGGTGGATGACAGCTGTCATAAAAAGCACGTGGCTTTGTTTACTAAACAAGAGCACATAGATTTTTTTCAAATTGCCGCCACCACATTTCAAAGGTATCTAGCTAAAGAGCGCAGCACTGAGGTTTGTGATGCAAGATGGCGGATGACAGCTGTCAGAAAAAAGCACGTGAGTTTGTTTCCAAACAAGAGCATGTAGAATTTTTCAAATTGCCGCCACCACATAGAGGGCAGCACGGTGCTCTCATGATTAAAGATGGCTGCTGTCACGTGGAATTGCCTGCCACCACAGGTATCTAGCTAAAGAGGGCAGCACGGTGCTCAAAGATGGCTGCTATCAAAAAGCATTTTTCAAATTATCCACCACCACATTTCAAAGGTAAGTAGCTAAAGAGGGTACCACTGTGCTCTATGGATTAAAGATGGTGGATGACAGCTGTCAAAAAAGCACGTGGATTTGTTTATCTCACGCTAGTGAGGTTAAGTTGGTAGCACTAAGGTTTAGACCCATTAAGATGGCAGCACTGCGGATGACAGCTGTGACGAATTTACATCTACTACGATAAAGAGGGCAGCACTGTGCTCTATAGATTAAAGATGGCGGATGTCAGCTGTCAAGAAAGCACATGGCTTTGTTTCCAAACAAGAGCACGTGGAATTTGCCGCCACCACATTTCAAACTAAAGAGGGCAGCACTGTGCTCTATAGATTAAAGATGGCGGATGACAGCTGTCAAAAAAAGCGCATGGGTTTGTTTCCAAACAAGAGAATGTAGAATTTTTCAAATTGCCGCCACCACATAGAGGGCAGCACGGTGCTCTCTTGATTAAAGATGGCTGCTGTCACGTGGAATTGTCTGCCACCACAGGTATCTAGCTAAAGAGGGCAGCACGGTGCACAAAGATGGCTGGTGTCAAAAAGCATTTTTCAAATTATCCGCCAGCACATTTCAAAGGTAAGTAGCTAAAGAGGGCAGCACTGTGCTCTATAGATTAAAGATGGCGGATGACAGCTGTCAAAAAATCACGTGGATTTGTTTACCACGCGCTAGTTAGGTTAAGTTGGTAGCACTAAGGTTTAGACCCGTCAAGATGGCAGCACTGCCGATGACAGGTGACGAATTTTACATCTACTACGATAAAGAGGGCAGCACAGTGCTCTGTGGTTTAAAGATGGCGGATGACAGCTGTCAAAAAAACACGTGGCTTTGTTTATCTCGCGCTAGTTAGGGTAAGTTGGTACTACTGAGGTTTAGGCCCGTCAAGATGGCAGTACTGAGGTTAGCGATGCGTTGTTGTCGATGACAGCTGTCAAAAAGCACGTGGCTTTGTTTACAAATCTGTCAAAAAGCACGTGGCTGTCAAGAAACACGTGGCTTTGTTTACCTCATGCTAGTTAGGTTAAGTTGGCACTACTGAGGTTTAGGCCCGTCAAGATGGTAGTACTGAGGTTTGCGATGCGTTGTTGTCGATGACAGCTGTCAAAAAGCACGTGGCTTTGTTTACAAATCTGTCAAAAAGCACGTGGCTGTCAAAAAGCGCGTGGCTTTGTTTACCTCGCGCTAGTTAGGTTAAGTTGGCACTACTGAGGTTTAGGCCCGTCAAGATGGCAGTACTGAGGTTAGCGATGCGTTGTTGTCTGTCAAAAAGCACGTGGCTGTCAAAAAACACGTGGCTTTGTTTACCTCACGCTAGTTAGGTTAAGTTGGCACTAGTGAGGTTTAGGCCCGTCAAGATGGCAGCAGTGAGGTTAGCGATGCGTTGTTGTCGATGACAGCTGTCAAAAAGC
This sequence comes from Anabrus simplex, assembly GCF_040414725.1. Classification (NCBI taxonomy): domain Eukaryota; kingdom Metazoa; phylum Arthropoda; class Insecta; order Orthoptera; family Tettigoniidae; genus Anabrus; species Anabrus simplex. The sequence goes on along the minus strand of NC_090275.1, from coordinate 80,739,604 downwards.
ACGTGGCTTTGTTTACAAATTCAAATCTCCCGCCAAAATTCAAATTTCCCGCCAAAATTCAAATTTCCCGCGGGCGGCGGCGGCGGCGGAGGCGGCGGCGGAGGTGCGGCAGAACTGTCCAATTATACTACTCATGGTATAACTTGTTTGATATAACTTCTGATTGGAAGCACCTAGCACATACAGAACTTGTCTTTCCTACAGAGCGGATTCCAAGGTACGCTGCTGTGTGAACCGTAGTATGCTAGCTGCTTCCGTTCAAATGTTGTGTCAAACAACGTATACCATGATTTCCCTCACCCTTGTGTAGAAAAAATAAAAACTTAGAAAATGCTTCGATCTAGAAAGCCAAGAATAACAGCCGAAAGGATCCGTCGTGCTGACCACACGACACCTCGTAACCTGCAGGCGTTCGGGCTGAGCAGCAGTTGCTTGGTAGGCCATGGCCCTTTGAGGCTGTTGCGCCATGGAGTTTTGTTTGGTAGAAAATACTTGGCCATCTGCGAAATAACTTTTCAAGGCATATTTCTTCCCTACTAATTTAAAATATTGTGTTAGAAACAATCCAACGATAAATCAAAATTGCATCACAATTAGTTATTCATTAATTTTGAATTTTACTGTCAAAAAAGTCAATATTTTTCGCTTGCTTAAAAATCTATAAATTTTCTAGAAGGAATACCCATCGTTGTAGAAACGCCTTGTTTAGGGGAAACAAATACTCGTATCCCATTGTTAGTTAACAGCTAAAAACATTGTGATTTAATCTAAACTTTCTGGTAAAACTGTAAGTGTGGTAGAAGCTGCATAAGCATGAAAAATCAGCAGTTGCTGCACATGCGCATGACACAGAACGTGAAGTATAAAATATTCAACATTCTCTCACCATTTTACACACACATCCAGATGGGACACAATTAAATATTTTAGAAACTAGAAATTTATAGACGTACATTGCTAGATCATCAACACATGCTCAGTGATAAAATTGAAAATGAATATTTAACAACTCTATTAAACTTCAGCAACTACTGTATATTTCATAGACGGCATAACATATAACTGACCCAGCATAGATGTTATAAATTCATAATGGACAGAACCTCTACTCTTTAATGAAATTATTTAATACTCTTTGAAAACGATTGTGTATCGGGTAGAGCAACAATGGAATGCCTTCGGTAGTGTTCGCATGTTCAAGCACGGCCGACTGGATCCCTCGCTGCGGTCCAGCTAGAACGACGCATCAAGTCGGCCGTGGTTCATGAAACGTCATATTCCTCTCCCTTCTTCCGCTGTGGCTATTTGTGGGAATTAAACACGAAAATTGGACGTTTCTGAGCATATTTAGCCTTGTTTTATAGGGCATATAAATGCATATTTAATTTTTTTATTGTTTTGGGCATATTACAGTAGTGTTAGTTGTTTTAAGGATATAGTTTGGTTATATTATCCACGAAGAAATGAACTGTCATTGAATGCAATGTCCGATGTTGTGCTTGTGTAAATGTGTTCGTGTCAATGTAACGAAACTTGAAGGTCGGGTTTATAGTAAGACTTACAGTGCAGCTATTTACGTCCACTGAATTGCCACCCTTGTTAAGAGAGAGAGAGAGAAGGAAATACCACAAGGGCTCATCTTCCTACATATCTTAGCAGTTTAGGCAGTGTCTAAATAATCTTTCGTCATCTTTCTTAAAATATTCAATAGAGAAAATTTTCAAGGCTTCATAGTTACATTAACAGTAATAGAGATCACATAAGTTTACCCAGTGAGAGTGTTAAATTAAAGAGCTGCGGTAGGATGTATCTTTCCCATAAAATGTTCACAAATTTCATTGCACCTTTTCTCATGAACCAATTAAGGTAGAATTTTAAACAAAATTAGGTGTCCCTATGATGGTTCTTTAATACTTTATCAGAACTGTTCTCAACGTGGGGAGGCGTTGTAGATTTTCAGCGGAGCGATGAAGATCACACTCGAATTTGCTAAACAATAAAAAGTTGTGACAAAGAAGATAATCTACTACAAAAATGTATCCTCATCATCGCTAAATCGTACATGTTTTCACTGAAATTATTATACTTCACGAGCTTCTTGATGACACACAAAATCTTCCATCAAATTTGAGAAGCGAATTAAAGAGTTTGATTTCAGAACATTTGTCATTCTTGAAAACCGGATTTGTACGCTACTTTCCAGACATTTCTTCAGGTAGATGGCAATTTCAGTTGATACGAAATTTGTTCAAATAAGAATTGGATTTGATTCCTGATTCCCTTCAGAAGCAGGCAATCGACCTAAAATGTGATTCCGAAGTAAAAGCATAGGGCCGATTGCAAGAACAGTGTTTAGACGATGTCTTCGGTTAAACAATGCTTAAGTATGGCTGCCGCATTGCAGAGACGTTATTTATCACTTGGACACTGTCTAAAACCGATGTTCAACCGGTCATGTTTAAACACTGCCGAGAACACTGTTTAACCTCAAATGAGAGGAGTGAATCGCAATCAGAGGTTATGTACATTGAAACATGTAATTTGTATTATCATGTTGAGACGATTCCCGGAAGAAAGATTAGTCCGACGGCCTCTCTGTGGGTCGCCCGCTGCGAAATCGCAGCAATTAATTAGAAATGTACGGGGAGGTAGAGCTTAAAATACGATTTCGCTTGTTTCTTGAGACTGACAAAGGGACAGTGCGGTAAATGTCAACTTGAATACAATTCTTGGCAACCGATAAATTTTATTATGCATGGGGTGATTTCCATGGAATTATAGGTCACTTTGACTACATACATGTCAGAATTATGTGTCCCGATCGTCTGAGGGCTGTCACATACATCAACCGGGAGGGATTCACTTATATTTACTGCCAAGTAAGCACACATAATAGTGAAAACTAAAAAGCAGGTTATATGTGGTTTTTATATATATTCGTCGCGCTAATTCAGAAGTTTTCGGCAACTATGAGGTAGGAAAAGGCTAGTGATGGTGATGGTGGTCATTATTGTTTAAAGAGGAGGACTAGGGAAGAAGAGCCGTGGCCATCGTAACAGTTCTAGTATTTGCCTGGTACAAAAATAGAGAAACTAAGATCTCCAGAATGCAAGCTGCATCTATGTGGCCCGTACAACACATTCGGTTACACACTATTATTTCTTCTTCCCTTCGTCGAAGCTATTTACGAGTAGATTACACTCACCATAACAACGCTATAATCAAAGCTACACTTCCCCGTACGGTGGCGTGTCGCCTTAGTGTCGATAATATTATGAGATTTAATTTCCACCGAAAGCGATATTTTTATCTGCGGGCAAGTCATGCTCATGCCCAGCCATATTTGAGTAATGTGTAGGAAGACAAACAGCTGACTAGCGTTCGGCGTGCGCACCGACGAATTTCATTGGTTGCGACAAACAAAGAGTTACATGAAAGATACTTATGTCTCCATTTTTTTAACCAATAATGAAACTTTAAACGATGTTTAGTTAAACACCAGCTGAACATTGTTTATGCAATGGAAGAGCGTGATCAATTTACAGACGTTGTTTCGGTAGACGTTATCTAAGGCTTAAAGCTAGTCATCGTTTCTGCAATCGGACCATAGTGTCTACGTTTGACTGTTGAAGAATTTCGGTTAAGTTATTTTTCAATATACCCACAATTTGGTATGGAATCTGCAAGGTTGTTGGTGCAATTGCCATCGACATATCTATGTGAATCTGGGTTTTCTACGCTGGCTTATTTACATCAAATCAAAATACCGAGCACGGCTAGGTGTTGAAAGTGATCTGAGGTGTGCACTATCAAAGTTGGAACCAAACATTAAAAACCTTGTGAAAGAAAAACAGAGCCAGCCCTCTCATTAATCATTAATTCTATTCCTACAAAATCAAATCAAATGATATAGTTTGAAATGTTAATTCCAGTGAGTGTAGAATCTTCCGTAATATATTTACTGTAATTTGTTTTATTCTCTTCTTGTATTATTATTTGTGTTATTCATGACTGTCTTTGTAAAATGATTACATTATAATATATAATATCATGTACTAAGCGATTATAATTAATAATAATAAAATCTTTATAAAATATTTTTGAAATATTAACCCTAACAGAAAAGTAGAACTTGTGTAAATCATTAATTCATGAGGGGGGCGTGAAATAATTTACGGATACAAAGGGGGTGCTGGCCCACAAACGTTGAGAACCACTGCTTTAACACATGAAAAAAATGAAATGGCGTATGGCTTTTAGTGCCGGGAGTGTCCGAGGACATGTTCGGCTCGCCAGGTGCAGGTCTTTTGATTTGACACCCGTAGGCGACCTGCGCGTCGTGATGAGGATGAAATGATGATGAAGACGACACATACAACCACTCCCCGTCCCGGTGAAATTAACCGGCGATGGTTAAAATTCCCGACCCTGCTGGGAATCGAACCCGGGACCTCTGTGACCAAAGGCCAGCGCGCTAACCATTTAGCCATGGAGGCGGACTTAACACATGAATTTCCAAAACTATAAATTCGTTTGACAGAAAACTTTTTTTTTAGAAGAACTTATTTTTTGAACTTGATAAGGTCCTCTCCAGTCCATAATTCACTAAGTACGATGTATAATAAAATATCCCTGTGGTAGACTACTCACAGACATATACTTTCAAAAGTTTCTGTAAGTTCATGCAAATAATTTTCAAGAAAAGGTACACAAGTCTTTAAAAAAAAAAACTTTCGGGAAACTGCTGTCAATGTCCCAGTGCATTCTAACACCACAACGTGGGTCGTATGAATCCTACTGGTAGGTTTCTTCAGCCTTCTCTTTCCTCTTCCCTTTTCTTCCACTTCCTTTAATGCTTTCTCTGAAGCCCTAACTCTTTCTTTGTCAAGCTTGTGCATAACGTTTACGTTGTGATATTCGACGGTGTCAAGATAGCTACGCCCGCGCCACTTCCTTTTAAATAATTTATTATGCGAATTTCTAGGTAAGAAGGCTGTATGTGTTATATACCAAATTGAAGAGAACAGCTCAAAGGTCAAGATTCAGCTCCCAAAAAATAAAAATTATGGTGATATGTACCCTGCTATAGCCCCTTAATTGCGGTAAGGAGTTGAGTGGGGAGTGCTTCTGTACCGAAGGAAAAATTCTCTTCTGCAAAATGTGCGAGGTTGAAGTAATTGGTATAAAGCGTTTTATGTCTAATAGGTTAGTGACCCTGCTAGACACAAAAATGCTTAGATCAATTGGGAATAAGATGAGTGTATTTTTTTTTCTTCTATATTTTACCTCAAATGTTTTGTGACTACGGCAACCGCCGGATCATTCTTAATTCCGATAACTAATCCGATTTTCATCGGTTTGCAGGGACAGCTATGTGGTCTCTGGCAGCATTGTGTAAGAGTGCAATTTTAATTAAAATATATTCCGTACTGACCCCAGTTTAATTATTGATAATGAATTCATGACAGGACAAGTGGAATTAAGTTACAAGAACTAGGAAGGAAATTAACTGAAGTAATGCAGTAAGGTTTGTACACTACTATATAATGAATTGCATCTTTAATGTAAAAGAAATCTTGGCAAAAATTATTCTTTGGAAGTATTCGTACTTATGTTTGGTCATATTTTGCTATATTTGTTTGCATGTTCGAGCGATATTTAGGTCTTGAACATCCAAACCACCGAGCTCGATAGCTGCAGTCGCTTGACTGCGGCCACTATCCAGTATTCGGGAGAAACTGGGTTCGAACCCCACTGTCGGCAGCCCTGAAGATGGTTTTCCGTGGTTTCCCATTTTCAAACGTCTTCCCTCCCATTCCTAGCCTTTTCCGGTCCTATCGTCGTCATAAGACTTGTCTGTATCGGTGCGACGTAAAGCGACTTGTAAAAAACAAAACAGAAACATCTAAGCCCTATTCATTTTGCCACATGACGATGGAGCCTAGATTCTGAAACGCGTTGTGAAGTACAAGGTTCAATAAAAATTGTGACTAGTGACGGATATATTGTTTATAAAGCTTTCACAGTCACGGACGGACAAGGCCTAAATAAAACAGGGTAATGCTTAATAATCTAATTTATGCCTTCTGTGTACCTGAACCGAGATATAAACCAAGTACGAGGCAAAAACGTGAAGTGTACAAACATAACCTATATACAGTATATAAGTTTTGTCTATACATTGCTCAGACTGTAAAGAGAACGGTGTTTATGTATCGGGCGTACCCGTAGTAACAAGGAAATGCACTTGTTCAATTTTCGTCATCTCTGTCTGCCTACCGGTCGAGTTGGCCGTGTGGTTAGGGGTGCGCAGCTGTGAGATGAGGTGGTGGTGATTATTGTTTTAAGAGAAAGTACAACTGGGCAACCATCTTCACATAGCTGTGAGCTCGCATCCGGGAGATAGTAGGTTCGAACCCCATTGTCGGCAGCCCTGAAAATGGTTTTCCGTGGTTTCCCATTTTCACACCAGGAAAATGCTGGGGTTGTACCTTAATTGAGGCCACGACCGCTTCCTTCCCATTCATAGGCCGTTCCTGTCCCATCGTCGCCATAAGACCTATCTGTGTCGGTGCGACGTGAAGCATCTAGCAAACTCTTGTAGATGCTTCATCAGAGCAACAATACAAGGTTTTGGGTATCGAAGTCCTGATGCATAATCAGTTCCATTGTCCGGCTCCATGGCTAAATGGTTAGCGTGCTGGTCTGTGGTCACAGGGGTCCGGGTTCGATTCCCGGCAGGTTTGGGAATTTTAACCATTATTGGTTAATTTTGCTGGCACAGGGGCTGATGTATGTGACGTCTGCATCATCATTTCATCCTCATCACAACGCGCAGGTCGCCTACAGGAGTCAAATCAAAAGACCTGCATTTGGCGAGACAAACGTGTCCTCGGACACTCCCGACACTAAAAGTCATACGACATTTCATTTCATCAGTTCCATTTATTGGTGTCGAAGCTCTAGGTAGGGAGATGATGTTAGACAGAAACGTCACACTCCATTAGAATTAGAATTTGATTTTCTGTTTCTAGATTGATTAGGACATTATCATTTGGGTATTTGAGTTTGTTCAAAATGTCTAAACATGTAGGCATTTTTGTGATTGTCCGACACAATTCTTATAACTATCCTCCACGACTTTAATCACTTTCTGAAAGAGGCGCGGGTAATCCGAGGATATCAAACTACTTCCTTCATTAGGACCTTGCCTCGATAACTTATAGCCGACAGCCACTCTCCTCTTAACCCCGCTAGACGGTATTTTATGGAATCGTATCTCTTCGGGCTGCGAACCAGAGATTTGCAAAATGGTACACAACAGTCGAATATTTCGAGGTAAAAATCTGAAGTTTCAATTCAACAAAAACAAAAACCGACTTGCACAAATGAAAGAAAATAAGTACACTTTAAAAGAATTCGTTTCATAGATCTATACAAAATATCACTTGTACATACGGAAGTGGACAGGCACGTTTACTCATTGTACGAAATAATTCAGCTTTTCCTACACATACATGCATCAGTAACACATTGCAACACCCACACTGACCGCAAGGATTGTGCGTCTACTACTGCACTCTTACGCCGACTTGAAGAAATATAGGTATTCGCGCCTTCCTGTGTTAACTAGCGACATAGAGCAGGCAGTATACGAGGATCGAGACGGCGGTGGATTTGTCTCTTCTGCTGCTACTCATCTCCGGTAGATCGGATTACTGCTGCGTTTCGAGTAAAACAGCATGTCTGAATATTGGCAGAAAGTTGATGGGGAGTAAGATGAACGACGGATAGTTATATAATTGTAACGCGGGAGTGTTTTCATGTCGCTGTACTCTGCAGCTGCAGTTGGCTTAACGAGGGACGCCACAGTGCAGTGAACGCTCCTCCCAGCATTGAGTAGTGGGTATGGGAGTCACGTCCAAGCCACCCGCCCATCGTCACGGTTAAGATGAGCCGCTTCTGTTGATGTGGCCAGCTGCTTAACATCCCTATTACTGCATTCTCTAAGGCTGGAGCTGAATCCTACAAATAATCTCCGCTCCCGCATTGGTTCAGAGGTTATCTACACTCCCGTATCCCGTAAAGAAGTGGAATCAGAGATAAGGCTTTTTGCAAGTGATGTTATTCTGTACAGAGTAATAAATAAGTTACAACATTGTGAGCAACTGCAAAATGACCTCGATAATGTTGTGAGATGGACAGTAGGCAATGGTATGATGATAAACGGGGAAAAAAGTCAGGTTGTGAGTTTCAGAAACAGGAAAAGTCCTCTCAGTTTTAATTACTGCGTTGATGGGGTGAAAGTTCCCTTTGGGGATCATTGTAAATACCTAGGTATTAATATAAGGAAAGATCTTCATTGGGGTAATCACATAAATGGGATTGTAAATAAAGGGTACAGATCTCTGCACAGGGTTATGAGGGTGTTTAGGGTTTGTAGTAAGGATGTAAAGGAAAGAGCATATTTGTCCCTGGCGAGACCCTAACTAGAGTATGGTTCCAGTGTATGGGACCCTCACCAGGATTACTTGATTCAGGAATTGGAAAAAAATCCAAAGGAAAGCAGCTCGATTTGTTCTGGGCGGTTTCCGACCAAAGAATAGCGTTACAAAAAGTTGCAAAGTTTGGGCTGGGAAGACTTGGTAGAAAGGAGACGAGCTGCTCGACTAAGTGGTATGTTCCGAGCTGTCAGTGGAGAGATGGCATGGGAGGACATCAGTAGACGAATAAGTTTGAGTGGTGTCTTTAAAAGTAGGAAAGATCACAATATGAAGATAAAGTTGGATTTCAAGAGGACGAATTGGGGCAAATATTCGTTTATAAGAATGGGAGTTAGGGATTGGAATAACTTACCAAGGAAGATGTTCAATAAATTTCCAATTTCTTTTCAGTCATTTAAGAAAAGGCTAGGACAACAACAGATAGGGAATCTGCCACCTGGGCGACTGCCCTAAATGCAGATCAGTAGTGATTGATTCCCTGGACTCTCGGGATATTTAAAACCTGATTTTGGCAGAAAATATGAAGAAAGTGCTTAATGGTATTGATACACTTTTGGGGAAAAAGCACAGTATGAAAATAATGTACTACTCAGAGCTCACTTAATTGCTAGGGTGAGGTATGTGACTACCGGAAACGGAACGTTAGCCAATCTGACTGATGCGCAGCGGTACTTAGTGTTCCTAAAATTATAGTGTCATAACTAAAGCCCGGATTATGTGTAGAATAAAAATAAGAAATATGTACATAAATATGTAACTAAGATTGACAAAATGTGTAGTTAAATATGTAATCATTTAAAAAATATGTAACTTAATATCTAAGGTTTATTTGATGTATTCTTGTACACAGAAAAGGATACAAAACCGAAAAATGTTAAAAGTGCAGACGTTATTCAACCTCTAATTTTCATTTGGAAACGCAATTAATAACTAATTATTTTCTAAATTTTCTGCGGTCACATGAACTCACTGGCGCGTATTTCAAACAGGGAATGATACTGGAAGATACGTTTCGCATTTACAGGGAGTTGCACCTAAAACGTTTGCCATACTTTTACTTTGTGTCTTCCTTCGTAGTAGCACCGACATGTCATTGACCCACACTTCACACTATACTGTTACTTCTTAAGGGATGTACAAACCATCAACATAGCTAAGGGATGACTTCTTTGACAGAATACTTCACTTTATTAATATTTTTCAGATGTTACAAATGTATAAACTTTTAAAACTATTTTCAAGTGTTTAATTAAAACACTTAAATCGATTTACAATTAGTGAAAAAAAAAGAATTGTGCTTTCTTTCAGATGCGCAATATCCTTCAAAATATTTAAAATATATAATACTTATCAAAATATTTATTATGCATCGAAATATGTAAAAATATGTAACTTTAAACTCCTGGAATAATGCTCCTTTTAGTGTGATTCGCCGACATTTTAGCTTTTTCTTGTAGCTACATATATCAATATCAGTATTCTTTTCTTTCATTGGCTGTTCGTTTCAGTTCCATGTAATTGGCACAACCTAACCTCTTCTTGATGTTGTCCAAATACCTCATCTTAGGTCTTCCTCTGCCTTTCTTTCCCAGCACTTTCCCTTCAAGTATGTTAGTGATGAAAGTATTGTGTCTAATGACATGTCCAATAAATTTTAATTTTCTATTTTCCATTTCGTTTAAAAATCTTCTCTCTTCTTTAACTTCCCTTAAGACTTCCAGGTTGGTTTTTCTTTCCGTCCAGCTCGTTCTGGTCATTTTCCGCCATATCCACATTTCAGCAGCTTCAAGTCGATTTTTTCCTAATTTACCCAGAGTCCAACTCTCACTTCCATATTGAAGTGTACTCCATACAAATGATTTTGCAAAGGATTTTCTGACATCTGTATTCATGTGTGTGCTGGTTAAAATGTTTTTCTTGCTCATAAATGCCTGTTTTGTCAATGCTATTCTTCTCTTTACTTCCAGTAAGCATCTATTATCCTCTGTTATCATATTACCAAGATAACAGAATTGTTTGACCTGATCAATTCTGACGTCATCAATCTTGATATTGGTTTTAATATGTAATTACATACGAGGGTCGAGTCATAAATCATGGCAATTTTTTTTCTCGCGAACAGGATACAACACGGAAAATCTAAGGTATGCATTTGGAAATATAGGACATGTACTTATGCATAGTGCATGATGACACATTCTGACTTCAGGAGATTCTCGTACGAAAGTGATAGAACACAGGCCATTGGTAAACATTGTTTTATTATGGTATAGACAGCACATACACCAGACTACGTACAAAGCGCAGGTAATAATAATGGCGTATGGCCTCCGGAGAGGCCTGGTGCAGGTCTTTTTCTAGTAGACGGCCTATTAGGCGACCTGCATATCTGTGGAGATGAGGGCCCTCCCTAGGATGATTTCTAATGTTGAATACGCCACACACACCCAGCCCTCGAGCCATTGGAATTAACCAATTAAGGTTAAAATCACCGATCCGGCCTGGAATCGAACCCGTGACCCTCTGAACCGAAGGCGAGTACGCTGACCATTCAGCCAACGAGTCGGACAAAGCGCAGGTCTCCACTGGTTACAGACCTTCGAAATAATCACCCAAGGTTTCCACTGATCGATCACCATTATCCGAATATCGTTGTCCGTGGACACTGGACGGCCTGGGCGAGGCAAATCGGCAGTTGATACTCTACCCCGTTTGAACGTCTCCACCCACCTCGCCACTGTTCTATAGGGCATGGCATGCACACCTAATGCTTCCCGCAGTTCTGCATGGCGTTGGCGTACATTTCTGGCGCGGAGAACTGCTATTTTATTATACGATCGTTGCTCCTGCTTGTTGACTTACATTTTGTGACGCTCTCATTCACACACTGAACTTGGGGACATGCTTAGACCTGCACTGTTGTTTACATACACCATTTAGTGGCATCATACGCAAGTACATACCGTACGTTTCCAAATGCATATCTTAGATTTTCCGTGTTGTCCCCTGTTCGCGAGAAAAAAAAAAGTTGCCATGACTTATGACTCGACCTATGTATAATCCGGGCTCTAGTCATAACATTCAGAGCGCATAAAACACTCGTTTGAAAACTGGAACAGAGTCACTCATGTTTTCGCTTAAAGGACAATTGCTCTGCACCACGTAGCTGAGTCCGTAGTGTATTATTATATATATACTGTGTATGTTTCACAAAACTCAAGCTCTTAAACCAGAGGGAATTAAAAGTTGCGGTTTGTACCAAAATCTTCCAAATCGTCTCAGTAATATAGAAAAAATGTTGCATTTCTTGAAAATTCAACAGAAATATATTTATTTAAAATAACTAACGATGGCAGAAGTAAGGATGACATAAAATGCAGACTAGCACAAGCAAGGAAGAGCTTTCTTAAGAAAATAAATTTGCTCACTTCAAACATTGATATCAGAATTAGAAAGATATTTCTGAAGACTTTTGTGTGGAGCGTGGCATTGTATGGAAGTGAAACATGGACGATAACTAGCTCAGAAAGAAAGAGAATAGAAGCTTTTGAAATGTGGTGTTACAGAAGAATGCTGAAGGTGAGATGGATAGATCGAATCACGAATGAAGAGATACTGAATCGAATTGGTGAGAGGAGATCGATTTGGCAAAATTTGACGAGAAGAAGAGATAGAATGATAGGACACATCTTGAGACACCCAGGACTTGTTCAGTTGGTTTTTGAAGGAAGTGTAGGTGGTAAGAACGGTAGGGGTAGACCAAGGTATGAATATGACAAGCAGATTAGAGCAGATATAGGATGCAATAGTTACGTAGAAATGAAAAGGTTAGCACAGGATAGGGTGGCATGGACGGCTGCATCAAACCAGTCTATCGACTGATGACTCAAACAACACACATTTATTTTCAAGATCATATCATTAAATGATCACTCCAGTAATTGCAGGCGAAGGCTTACCCTAACCCGGAATACCCTTAGCACGTTGCTAAGCGACCAACACTCTGATTAATGATTACTACCTGTCAAGCCAGAGAGTATACACTTCTTCTGATGATGCAAGAATACTATTCTCTGCTAGATACTCTTGGATTCTCTGACCTTCCACAGCTTCTAAATATACTCAACAGGTGACAACATACATGCTGCTAATAGAACAAACACATCGACGCACGCATAGACGGGAAGGTATCAAGTCCACTAGCCTCCTGTATGACCATTGCCAGTAATAAAGCGCAAGGAGAACCTCTAAGTCCGCCTCTGTGGTGTAGTGGTTAGCGTGATTAGCTGCCACCCCCGGAGGCCCGGGTTCGATTCCCGGCTCTGCCACGAAATTTGAAAAGTGGTATGAGGGCTGGAACGGGGTCCACTTAGCCTCGGGAGGTCAACTGAGTAGAGGTGGGTTCGATTCCCACCTCAGCCATCCTGGAAGTGGTTTTCCGTGGTTTCCCACTTCTCCAGGCGAATGCCGGGATGGTACCTAACATAAGGCCACGGCCGCTTCCTTCCCTCTTCCTTGCCTATCCCTTCCAATCTTCCCATCCCTCCACAAGGCCCCTGTTCAGCATAGCAGGTGAGGCCGCCTGGGCGAGGTAGTGGTCATTATCCCCAGTTGTATCCCCGACCAAGAGTCTGAAGCTCCAGGACACTGCCCTTGAGGCGGTAGAGGTGGGATCCCTCGCTAAGTCCGAGGGAAAAAGCCGACCCTGGAAGGTAAACAGATGATGATGATGATGATGATGATGATGATGATGATGATGATGAGAACCTGTAAACAAAAGCAGGTGTCTGCTTACCCGAACCAGTAGTCAGCCACGGCCAATGCTGTATGTTGCACTATCTCCGACATCGTCGTTTGAAAATGGTAAGATCCAGATACGCCCGAATGGTGAATACTGTATGGAAAGAAGTGTCATAAACTAGGTACATTACGAATGAATCATTTATTATGTATCGATTCAAAATGTTCATAAAACAATTGAAAAAGGCAGACAAAACAATATGATTGCGACAGGAATATAAAGACGAGTTATCTGACTTGTTTATGAGGAATGCTGTGGAGCAGGAAGGGTCAAGTAATTATTATTATTATTATTATTATTATTATTATTATTATTATTATTATTTCTTCCCTTCTCCGTTAGGGTCTTCTAGGGACCGCGTGACAATTTCAATGCTTCATCCTGTGTTTGTTCTTCTTCTCCTTCTTGTTCTTCTTCTTCCAATACTCCATCTGTTCACTATGTCTCCTTTTTCTCTCCTCGAACCATTCTGAGCCTGATTTCTTTCACTCCCGATCTTCGAATCCTTCCATTATTAACACTTTCTTTTTTTTAAATCAATCAATCAATCAATCAATCAATCTCTCTCTCTCTCTCTCTCTCTCTTGCTTCTTCTTCCCTTATGTTGTTTCTTTCCAAATCTTTATTTTTAAAATTTTATTTATTCGGGGCGTCGACTTAAAAAGATCTTTTGCCCCTACTTTGCACCATATGCTGTGAACCTGCGTATATTTGGAAATGGAGGAAGTGTTGAATGGGCGACACAAACACTCAGTCCCCAGGCCAGGGATATCAATCCTTTTACAATTAAAATCTCCTGACCCGGCCGGGAATCGAACTCGGGGTCGCCGGGTGAAGGCGGACACGCTGCCCCCTACACCGCGGGGCCAGACATTTCCAAATCTTTCTTTTCTTTATGAATCCAGGCTGTTGTTAACTTCTTGCACCAAAGATATCTGAAGATCTGTTTGGTTAACCTGTTGTCATCCATTCTGTATAAATGTCCAAAAAATATCAATCGCATTGTATCCGTTATGTTTTCTATGTTCCGGTATATTTCGTCATTACTTCTTGATTTCCAGAGTTCTGTAGTTCTCTCTTTTTTTTGTTTTTTTTGTTTTGTTTTTTGTTTTACGTCGCACCGACACAGATAGGTCTTATTGCGACGATGGGAGAGGAAAGGCCTAGGAGTGGGAAGGAAGCGGCCGTGGCCTTAATTAAGGTACAGCCCCAGCATTTGCCTGGTGTGAAAATGGGAAACCACGGAAAACCATCTTGAGGGCTGCCGACAGTGGGGTTCGAACCCACTATCTCCCGTATGCGAGCTCACAGTTGCGCGCCCCTGTGTAGGTAACTGCGTGTTATTGTGGTGGAGGATAGTGTTATGTGTGGTGTGTGAGTTGCAGGGATGTTGGGGACAGCACAAATACCCAGCCCCCGAGCCATTGGAATTAACCAATGAAGGTTAAAATCCCCGAGCCGGCCGGGAATCGAACCCAGGACCCTTTGAACCGAAGGCCAGTACGCTGACCATTCAGCCAACGAGTCGGACACCGCCAAGGGTGGCAGAAAATTACACAACTTGCAATGTGATGGGTTCACGATATTCGGGAATGAGTGAAACGGCTGATGATGATGAGTAGTAAGGCAGGTACTATAGTAGCGGCGCCTAGTCTGTGTGGAGAGAAAAGGATTCTCCTCCGCTTTCTTTTTTTTTTTCGGGAAAAATTCGCTCCGTCTTCTGGACGTTGATGCCATACGATCAACTAAATTTGTCCTGGTCGTTAATATTGGGGATACCGAAGTGCCTTAGATCCTTTTCACATTGCTGGAACCACCTCGGCCTTGTTGTTTTCGGTTTTATGAAACGCCGTAATCTTTTTGTTAACCGGTCATCAGTCCATAGAATAGCAGTCGTCTTTTCTAAATCGATTATGTGATTGGTTCTGCCGGAAGGAACTGTCCGATCCACACTTGTTTGAACAACCAGGTATCATGGAATGTCGTCAAAAGGACAGATCAGTTATTTTTTCATCAACATTATTCTCACCTCTTGAGTTCCTACCTAACACTTGTGAATTATGTTGTAAATTCATGCACACAAATCATGAACTGTTTCCTCTTTTCAGTGGATCAGTACATGTAGCTCCTCCAGTATATTTTCCCCTACTTCCTTGGTGTCGGGAACTTACCTTCACCCTTCAATGCCCAGCTCCATAATGCCTCTTATCTCTCATTCTGGCCCGCCTTCTTGGTCTCCTATACTCCACTTTTAGATCATCGGGTCGAGTGAGTTGGCCGTCCGGTTAGGATCGCGTAGCCGTGAGTTTGCATTCAGGATATGGTGGGTTCGAATCCGACAGTCGGCAGCCCTGGAAATGATATTTACGCGGTGTCCCATTTTTACACCAGGCTGTACCGTAATTAAGTCCATGGCCGCTTTCTTCCTTCACTTATCATTTTCTTATCCCATCGTCGGGGCGACGTAAATTAACTTGAAAAAATCTACCGCCTCCACCAACAGCGGATTGCGTAGTTCTAAATCCCCTTACAACAATAATCAGCGCAGCCACTAGTCAACTTCCTTTCTCCCTTGACCTTAATGGTAGTACTTTTGCATACCCTATATATGTTAAGACCGATAGGAAGTAAGTTCAATAAATGGCTTTCGTCCTTTTTTCAGTGTTATATAAAGGATTGTTGACCAATTGTACTTCCTCTAATAAACGTCCCCCATCCCCTTTCTCTATCATTTCTTTATCAATTACTACGGCAAGTTGTTTCGAGTTGAACCTCGTATTTCTTTCATTATTTCTTCCCATTTTTAATATATTTTTATTTGGCCTTATTCTTTTTTAACGTTTTAAATTATTTTAAAACCTTTATATCCACTTTGATTTTGACGAAATTAACTCCTACACTGTTTCCGTAAGACTTCATTCACGTCACCTTTTACCCTTCGGCCGGAAAACAAATGCCTACAAGACCTGCCTAGCAACGACTTTACATAAGTGCATACTTGATCTGCTTATGAACTTCAAATATATTTGTTTTCGGCGCAAGATAGTGATGTTCTGTTTACTCTCTTGACTGTGATTATTGTGTTTTGAACATTAACTGAATTGCCACGATGTGATACAATGTTAATATTTTGCCTATGTTTAATATGTTAGTTATTGTTAAGATCTTCGCTAATTGGCTGATGATGACACTCTAAATGTGTTGAAACCGGTCCCATTAAACAGGTTGTAACTACTTTTTACTACGGAGTATTGAAAGGTGGATCCTTCCCTATAATATTGTACATCTTATTTTCTCTATTCAATACGGAACAATCATGAAGGTTTTAACTTTAAATGATATCTACTTGTTTTACGTATATCGGATCTGGAACCACTGCATTAAAAATTCCTCCAGCTTAAATTGCTAATCTCTCTCTCTCTCTCTCTCTCTCTCTCTCTCTGCCGTTCTCGAACGCACCGTTGTCTTTATATTGTTTCCAAGGCAACACGTTCGATCCCGGCAAAATAATAAACCAATATCTTAAAAATCGAATCTTTTTCACTAACGTTGACAGAAATAATGGACTAACAAGGTTCCGTTGTCGGCCCGATTCTCTTTCTGATGTACAGTCAGTAATAGTTTTCTTCATACAGCTGGAATGTGAATACAAATTGGCTGTTTTGCGGAATAAATAATATTCGTTTGCACTTTTCTGCTGGGAACATGATAAAATATGAGGTTTATTTTTAATACACGAACTCAAATTTTACATATAACCTTCAGGAAATATGAACAATCTCAGAAAACTGAAAACTGATCTTCCTCTCCAACTCTTTTATTCGTACACTTGCAAGTTAATCCCACTTCTCAGCACCAAGCTGTTCTTTTATACCTCAGCCCTACCAGAAGCTTACTTGTTTACTCTCCATTGATTATATATATTTTAAAGAGAGTCTCGGTGCCAAATTTGAAAATGTCTAACAAGCCCAGTGCATGTGGAAAGAGCTTGTAGCCAAAAAGGTGGATGAAGTACGAAGGTGATCTCCGTAGTTCTTAGACATTTGGTCGGGGATAAAACTTGGGAGGGGGACCAGTACTTCGCTCAGGCGGCCTCACCTTTTATGCTGAACAAGGGCCTTGTGGAGGAGGGTAAGACTGGAAGGGATAGAGAAGAAAGCGGCCGTAACCGTAAGTTAGGTACTATCCCGGTGTTTGCCTGGAGAAGAAATAGAAAACCACGGAAAACCACTTCGAGGATGGCTGAGGAGGGAATCGTTCCCTCCTCTATTCAGTTAACCTCCCGAGGCTAAGTGGACCCCGTTCCAGCCCTCGTACCACTTTTCAAATTACGTTGCAGAGCCGGGAATCGAACCCGCGCCTGCGGGGGTGGCAGCTAATCACACTAACCACTACACCACAGAGGTGGGCTACTGTTTTTAAATGTATAATTTAAGTACGTTACGTTGTCGGAATTGAGAACGAATACCAATGTAGTTTTGATGTGTAAACCATTATGCATTTAATGAGCGGATGATGTCTTTTTACTGTTGCACGAAATGTTAACATTGCGCAGATTGCATGTCTGAGTTGTGGTGCACGGCATTTAAGTGCTATTGTTCGTAGTTCCATTCAGCTGACGTGACACACGACAACGCAGCTCAGCTGTCCCTAGTTCCCGCCAAATGTGTCACTTTCGTACTTTCTAAATTAGCAGTATAATTACTTACGTAACCACGAAATGACATTCACTTTTACTTCAAGAATAGTATTTTGCTACAGTACCCGCAGTGCTTCGCAGCATTTGTTATGAATTGGTGATATAACGTGTCTTGACATGAAGTTGTTCCATGCACTGCCCGGATACTTTTTTTGAATGTTTACTTTTCGAATTAATTACCTGTTAATTATGTGTCAAGTGAATATCTGTACATTTCTTTATTGTGATGTTTGGTATTCTACGACCTGTTTTGTAGCTTTCGGAATCTCATCCAAACCAGAAGCAGCCTTTGGATAGGACATCTATTCATATACAATGGTGTAATTAAAATTCTATTACAGGAATAAAAAGATAGAAATATTTGGACCAATACTATTTTTTTAAATATTAAGCTGAGGGGTTAACGAACTCTACAGGACAACATTCAGACTTCTCTGAAAATCAATGGCAAATGAAGAGATATTTTGTTGTTTGTTTCCGAATTTGGCCTACCATGGACCGTGCAGAACTCAGGACTTCTTGGCCTCTTCCCACAGCCTCTTTATTCTTTCGCTTCCCGTATTCCTCTCTCCTTCATAAATGATCCGTTCGGGGCACAGTTTTAGTGGTTTCGCTTCAAATGCTTCTAGCCTGTCGACTTTTCTTCTGAACACTCTTCTTTTGTGGATCATCTCTGATGTAATACAAACTTCTTCCACAACCCTCTTGACCTCTTCTATCCACCAGGAGGTGGCCTCTCATCCCGTGATGTATCTGAAGATCTGTTTGGTCATTCGTTTGCCATACATTCTTATATTTCATCATTTGTTCCGCCTTGTGTACGTGATTTTTTCAGTGTACTCGTAGAGCTCCTCATTTTTCCTTTTCTTCCTCGTCCCGTTAGTACTTCTTCTGCGGTTCCAGAAATTTCTTCAGAACCTTCCTTTCCTTCTTCACGAGTTCCTGCAGCTCCCCTTTTTTATTTAAAATAATACAATGTGAAGCGTAGAATCCTTCCGATTATTATTATTATTCTTATTCTTATTATTATTATTATTATTATTATTATTATTATTATTATTATTATTATTTGCTAGTTGTTTAACGTCGCACCGACACAGATAGGTCTTATGGCGACGATGGGACAGGGAAGGGCTAGGAGTGGGAAGGAAGCGGCCGTGCCTGGTGTGAAAATGGGAAACCACGGAAAACCATTTTCAGGGCTGCCGACAGTGGGATTCAAACCTACTATCTCCCGAATACTGGATACTGGCCGCACTTAAGCGACTGCAGCTATCGAGCTCGGTTATTATTATTATTATTATTATTATTATTATTATTATTATTATTATAGCCTTTTTGAGGGTATGATAAATCAACTTTGGTTACTTTTCTTTGCATTTAACTTTCTTCGTTTCCAAACTCCCTTCATTTTCTGAGAATGCTGTTCCTTTTCCTCTTGAGTCCATTTCTTTCCAGTTGTTAATTTCTTTCTCTCCTGAAATCCTGCGTTTCGTGTTACTTCTCTGAAACGTGTTCTGTTTTCTGTCGTATCTATTTTAATTCCAGTGTTTTTCGTATCCTTTTCAATTTCAATGAACCATGTTGGCTTGGATTTGTAACTGTTCAATAAGTTGAAGATTTGTTTAGTTAGTCTATTGTTATTCAATCTATAAATGTGTCCAAAAAACTGGAGTCTTCCTTTCCTCATTACAGTTGTCAGTTTTTCCATTTTTAAACTTCTAAATTCGGCTTTGTTTTTTCTTAAGGTCCCGGTATTTTTCTCATAATTCTTCTTTCAACGTTTTCTAATTTTTCAAGATCCCCAATTCTTGTAAGTTTAAAATTTCTTTCCGTGACATTGTTTGTTAATAATTTCAAGTTCCAGGATCGAGATATCTTACTGTATATATTTTTTGTCACGTGAAACATCCTTTCCATTTTGTTTACTCTCATATTTATAGCTACCTTTTCTTTTGTGTTGTTTGTTATCCATTCTCGCAGGTATTTAAAGCAATCTGTCCGAGATATTATGTTATTGTTAATTGTGATAGTTTGAGGGGTATTAATGATGTTTGTTATTATTATTATTATTATTATTATTATTATATGCCTTTTCTGGCAGGACCTAGTGTTTACAGTGCACTAAGTCTTCTGGTATGGGCTAGAGCAATTTTGTTACTTTCATTGATCTGTCTCTGTCTTATCCTTGGCTTTGACAAAATGAGAGTGACTGAGGTATGAGCGATGCTAGTAATGCCATTCCTTATGCAGCCAGTCCCTGCTATGAATGGTGTGAAAATATTGATCATAGGGTCGGTTGGTGCATGCATTTCAGTGGGCTTGGCAGACTGATATGTAATAGCAACTTCTGGCTCGGTGAGGAAAGCAACGGGAAACTACCTCACTCCTCATTTCCCTAGTACGCCTCTTCAGTGATGCCTAGGCCATCTATGACAGCTCATGGCGGAACTGTTGAGGATCCAACCAGCCTTGGGGCTGATGACTAAACATACATACATTATTATTATTATTATTATTATTATTATTATTATACAATTTTCTTTACGTCGCACTGACACAGATAGGTTTTATGGCGACGATGGGACAGGAAAGGGCTAGGAGTGGAAAAGAAGCGGCCGTAGCCTTAATTAAGGTACAGCTACGGCATTTGCCTGGGGTGAAAATAGGGAAAACACGGAAAACCATCTTCAGAGCTGCTGACAGTGAGGTTCGAACCCCCTATCTCGCGAATGCAAACTGAGAGCTACGTGACCGAAACTACGGGGCAACTTGCTCGGTATTATTAGTATTATCCTTGCTATATTTTTTTTTACTTTTATGGTGGAGCATTTTTATGTTTACCAAGCCCTCTCTACTCGCAGTAAATGGGATATAAGTTGCCAGCAGAGGTGATTGAACTTGTTCAGCTGTGATTAAGACAAGAGTGATGGTAATGTTCCACCGTATTTCTATTAGCTCGCAACACAGAGCAATGACGGAGATATGTGCTGTTCTCAGCTGCCCATTTACCATCCCTGGATCTTCTGGAATTCCAATCGCGCCAGAAGACTCTAAATGTTGAGTCTTGTCGGTTGTTAAATATATACTTCGGCTGAGGCAGGGGTCGTCAGAATGACTAGAAAGACTCGCTACTCCAAAGCTGACAGAGAAAAGGTCATTGTTGCCAAACTAAAAAGACCAAAATCCTGTTGATTAAGGCAGGTAATCAAAGGCGTTTATGTTCACAATAGGGCCGCTGTGAGAGTTGATGCTGGAAAGAGCTTTTGGTTCAGAGTAGTTTACAAGTGTTTTCTTTTAAACAAGGTGAGAAACGTTATTTTCCAGGAGTATAAGTTACATCGAGCCGGCCCCGTGGTGTAGGGGTAGCGTGCCTGCCTCTTACCCGGAGGCCCCGGGTTCGATTCCCGGCCAGGTCAGGGATTTTTACCTGGACCTGAGGGCTGGTTCGAAGTCCACTCAGCCTACGTGATTAGAATTGAGGAGCTATCTCACGCTGAGATAGCGGCCCCGGTCTAGGAAGCCAAGAATAACGGCCGAGAGGATTCGTCGTGCTGACCACACGACACCTCGTAATCTGGAGGCCTTCGAGCTGAGCAGCGGTCGCTTGGTAGGCCAATGCCCTTCAAGGGCTGTAGTGCCATGGTGTTTGGTTTGGTTTTATAAGTTACATCGAAAGCATGTGTTCAGGAACAAAACGCGTGTATTGGCCAGTGTTGTCAAGTCTGCTGATATTGCAGTAGATCTCGTTTCTTTTTTTCTCTTTTTTACCGACCCATAGTCTGCTAATCTACTGCTGAAAACCGAAAAAGGAGGGGAAGCTACCTTTTTTTCCTTCAGCTCTCGTAGCATATTTTCAAAAAAGCAGTGGAGACGGGAATCGAACAATACAGTTTCTTCCTTTCCCCAACTGGTAAAACAGAATGAAATCCAGAAGATCGACCCCGCTGTGGGTGGGTCGGTAGAATACATACCTGTCGTAAAAAGCGACAAAAAGAGGGTCCAGGGTCTTTCGTCTTGGAAGCATAGGTCGGCGATCACGGTTCCCCTAGCTGAGTCTGGCATCCTCAGTTTCACCTTTCCCATCTAACCTCCTTTGGTCAACTCTTGTTCTTTTCTAATCCCGACGGTATCGGATTTCCGAGGCCTAGGGAGATTTTCCCTTTCTCGCCCTTCGTGGCCATTGCCTTTCTATGGCCGATACGTTCACTTTTTAAAAGTGTCGGACCCCTTCCATTTTTCCCTCTGCTTAGTGTTACTAGAGCAAAGTGGCCCAGTTCTACTTCCTCTTAAAACAGTGCTGCAGTGGAGTGAAGTTTTTCGTCAGTCGCGTCTTAAAAGAACAAAGAAATTATGTGGAATGTTACACATTGAGAGACTTGTAGCGAAATCCCAATGCTATTCATTTAACGTGGCGAATTCGGTACTGAAAAGGCTAACAGTGATATGGCAGCGAAGGAGAAAAAGTTGCATGGGGAAAGTCGTGATTAGGCCTAATAGCTGTTTTTTTTTATTCATTGAGAACCTGTCTGGTCATTTTACATTTTCAGTTACTGTTTTATTACCAGTTAAATAGTTTGAAATTAATAAATACTCGTATTTCGTAAATATGAAGTTTTCGCGTAAATATGAAGTTTTCGCTTTCATCAGTTGGAAGTTCTACTGCAATCTACTGAATTTCATAGCGCAATCTCCTCCATTTATAACTAACATCCAGCGAATACTTCGCACCTCACGCGACTTATGTCCTTCGTCCATTTTGCAGTGTGCTTATTGAGATATTATCTTTATAACGCGGTAGGTAAGCAGTTATTTATTTTGTCTGTTTGAAAGTACTCTTGATTGTAAGCCCAATAACGCACCGAGTAAGTGGCCGTACGGTTAGAGTCGCGCAGCTGTGAGATTGCATTCGAGAGATAGTTGGGTTCGAACACCACTGTTGGCAGCTCTCAATATGGTTTTCCGCGGTTTCCCATTTTCAACCAGGCAAATGCTGGGGCAGTTCCTTAATTGGGGCCATGGCCGCTTCTTCCCCACTCATAGCTCTTTCCTATTCCACCGTCGTTATAACGCCTATCCGTGTCGGTGCGCAGTAAAGCAACTTGTAAGAAAAACAAACAAAAAAAACAAAAAAAGAATACACCTTTCTTAACACAACAGTACTTTTAAGTAAAAATAAATACACATTAAAATCTAAGAAGAACTGAATAGAAATACCAACAAAATAATTATCTGAAACTTTGTGTGTTGTAAATATACAGGTAATGTGTGATCAGTAAAGTAGCATCTGAACGTATATATTGACAAAAAAAGAAAAAAAAACGGTAAACCAAACTCCGTGGCGCAGCAGCCCCGAAGGCCTGCAGATTACGAGGTGCCGCATGGTCAGCACGACGAATCCTCTCTTCCGGTATTCTTGGCTTCCTAGACCGGGGTCGCCATCTCACCGTCAGATAGCCCCTCAGTTGTAATCAGGTAGGCTGAGTGGGCCTCGAATCAGCTCTCAGATCGAGGCAAAAATCCCTGACCTGGTAGGGAATCGAAGCCAGGGCCTCGGGGTAAAACGCAGGTACGCTACCCCTACACCGCCGGGCCGGCATACAAATTGCAAGAACAAACCTTAAATTATTTATTCATTTTAGTGTATGATCCTGAAAATAAATCTCCTTCCCCAGCAAATGTAACAATATAGGACCTAGTATTTTAACAAGTGGTGAATCCAAGTGATGAGGTGTTGTGGATATTTGAACGTGAAATAATTTGTACTTCCCAGCTCCAACTTGTGAAACGCGAAAGGAGATTAAATTCAATAGTCCTGGGTGATCAAATTTATTTCTCTTAATTTTGTTGAATGTTTGCCTTGTGTTATGTAGCGTTGTGAGGTTAAAAACATGCTTCTTAAACACCACTTTGATGTGTCAAAAGGGCAGATTATGTTATTTATTTTATAATACAAATAAGTTGGGTGGAAAACCTGTTACGATGGCTACCCTGCTCTCAACACTCGGTCAGCAAAGGAGACGATGGAGCGGTGTTTTGGCAAGGATCTCGATGCTAGTGGGTTGTTGAGAAACGCGCTGTGGTTATGTTCAGACTCCGGAGTGAATTGTCACTGGCGAAGCCAAGCTATTTCCAGTTCCACAGTTGGCACGCGTTACTCGCGATACTCGCGATGTTAGGCCGCTGCACATTGCTAGACACTGTGTCAGGCTGCGCGGCTTTGAAGCGTTCAGAATACAAGTGATGTAAGTCCAGATAAACTTTTTTTTAATATTGCAAGTTAAAGATGTATAGGAATAAAACACTCAGCATATATTTTTCAATTCTAAATTTGGTCCATTTCCAAGGAGAAAATAGTACTTCACTCGTTTCATTTGAATTTCAGTACACAGAAGAAATATTTGATATTATAATTTTTTTGAAATAGAAATGTTGAACTCAACAACAACAACAACAACGAGAGGAGTGGGAGGAGTAGAACGAAGGGAGGAAGGATCAAGAGGGTGAAGAAGATAATTTACTTGTCATTCAATCAATCAATCAATCAATCAATCAATCAATCAATCAATCAATCAATCAATCAATCAGTAACTGCTGATCTGCATTTAGGGCAGTCGCCCAGAAGGCAGATCCCCTACCTGTTGTTTCCCTAGCCTTTTATTAAATGATTGCAAAGAAATTGGAAATTTATTGAATATCTCTCTTGATAAGTCATTCCAATCCCTAACTCCCCTTCCTATAAACGAATATTTGCCCCAATTTGTCTTCTTGAATTCCAACTTTATCTTCATATTGTGATCTTCCCTACTTTTAAAGACACCACCCCGACTTATTCGTCTACTAATTTCATTCCACGCCATCTCTCCACTGACAGCACGGGACATATCACTTAGTCGAGCAGTTCGTCTCCTTTCTCCCAAGTCTTCCCAGCCCTAACATTACACCATTTTTATAACTCTACTCTTTTGTAACAAATCGAGCTGCTTTTCTTTGGGTTCTTTCCAGTTCTTGAATCAAGTAATCGTGTTGAGGGTCCCATACACTTGAACCATACTCTAGTTAGGGTCTTCAGACCCACTTATACATCCTTACTACAACCGTACATACCGCTAAATACCTTCATAACAATGTGAATTGATCTGTACCCTTTATTTATAATCCCATTTATGTGATTGCCCGATTGGAGATCTTTGGGAGAAGGAATACAAGAGAAGGGGTCGGAGAAACATGGCATTGAAAAGCAGATGAGGAGAGTGGGACCGAGCATGTGGCTGTGTTGTTTGATCGCGTAGCTAACACATAGCACGTAGCATTCTGGAGATAGTGGGTTCGAACCCCACTGTCGGCTGGCCTGAAAATGTTTTTTTTTTTGTGGCTCCCCATTTTCACACCAGACAAATACTAGGGCTGTACCTTAATTAGGGCCACGGGCGCTTCTTTCCCACTCCTAGCCGTTTCTTATCCCATCATCACCATAAGACCTATCTGTGTCGGTGCGAGTTAAAGCAGTTTGTTGTGTTCAGCGGACGTCAGAATTGTGCCCGGTGTATAACTTTAGGTTTTTCTCTGTGATTGTGTTCTGAATAAATTGAGTGAAGGGAATGCTATGAAATTGTTCTTGGGTTGTATGTTATCCCATGTTAAAATGTGTGACTTCACGTTTAGTGCAATATAACTTTGCTCACTTCAAACATTGATATAGGAATTAGAACGACATTTTTGTAGACTTTCGTCCGGAGCGTGGCATTGTATGGAAGTGAAACGTGGAAGATAAATAGCCCAGAAAGAATGAGAAAAGAAGCTTTTGAAATGTGTTTTTACACGAGGATGCTAAACGTGAGTTGTGTAGATCGAATCACGAATGAAGAGATACTGAATCGAACTGAGAACGATCTGGCGAAATCAGACGAGAAGAAGGGATAGAATGTTAGGACACATCTTATGACACCCAGGACTTGTTCCGTTAGTTTTTGAGAGAAGTGTTTGCGGCAGAGTCCGCCTCCGTGGTGTAGTGGTTAGTGAGATTAGCTGCCACCCCCGGAGGCCCGGCTTCGATTCCCGGCTCTGCCACGAAATTTGAAATGCGATACGAGGGCAGGAACGGGGTCCACTCAGCCTCCGGAGGTCAACTGAGTAGGAGTGGGTTCGAGTCCCACCTCTTTACCGGGCGAGTTGGCCGTGCGCGTAGAGGCGCGCGGCTGTGAGCTTGCATCCGGGAGATATTAGGTTCGAATCCCACTATCGGCAGCCCTGAAAATGGTTTTCCGTGGTTTCCCATTTTCACACCAGGCAAATGCTGGGGCTGTACCTTAATTAAGGCCACGGCCGCTTCCTTCCAACTCCTAGGCCTTTCCTATCCCATCGTCGCCATAAGACCTATCTGTGTCGGTGCGACGTAAAGCCCATTAGAAAAATAGATTCCCACCTCAGCCAATCTGGAAGTGGTTTTCCGTGGTTTCCCACTTCTCCTCCAGGCAAATGCCGGAATGGTACCTAACTTCATGCCACGGCCGATTCCTTTCCTCTTCATTGTCTATCCGTTCTAATCTTCCCCTGTTCAGATAGCACTTGAGGCTGTCTGGTCGAGGTACTGGTCATCCTCCCCAGTTGTATCCCCGACCTAGAGTCTGCAGCTCCAGGACACTGCCCATGAGGCGGTAGAGGTAGGATCCCTCGCTGAATCCGAGGGAAAAATCTACCCTGGAGGGTAAACAGGAGAAGAAGAAGTAGGCGGCAGAAACGGCAGGGGTGGACCAAGGTATGAATATGACAAACAGATTAGAGCAGATGTGTAGAAATGAAAAGGTTAGCACAGGTTAGGATGGCATGAAGTGCTACATCAAACCAGTGCATGGCTGATGACCCAAACAACAACACCAACAACAACAACAACAACAACAACAAGATTCGAATGTGTTTGGCATGATTTTTTAGACTTTCTTGTCGAAGGGGGAAGGGCAGAGTGCCATTTTGACCCACCCCGCTATTTCTCCTCCTAGATGTGAAGTCCCCTTAAAATGTGGAGTTTTGTAGTCTTCGGAGGCTGCTAAGGCGTTATAGGCCTATCTGGAGAAGGTGGTAGATTTGTTTATACCAAGAAACGAGATCAGAAAGCGGACGTTCTTTGAGGGAACCACATTTCACAATGGAGACTGTTCAGGCGGTACCTACACCTGGTGGTAGAGCTTTTCACATTTAGTACCATGAAGTGAATTATGTACATTACATGTATTAAGAAAATGTATTTATGAAGCAAGTTCTAATTGTTTTACTTGTGACCGGGCAAGCTGGCCGTGCGGTTATGGGCGCGCAGCTGTGAGCTTGAATCCTGGGGATAGTAGATTCGAATCCCACTATCGCCAGCCCCGAAGATGGCTTTTCCTTGTTTTCCCATTTTCACACCAGGCAAATGCTGGGGCTGTACCTTAATGAAGGCCACGGCCGCTTCCTTTCCTCTTCCATCGTCGCCGTATGACCTATCTGTGTCGTTGCGACGTAAAACAAAGTGTACAAAATTGTTTTACTTGAGATTATTTTTGATAGCTTCGTCCATAAAACATTCCTTCAAAATATTTATTTATGAATCAAGTTCTTTTTTTTTTTGTGTGTTTTTGTTTAGATCATCTCAATTTGTAAATAAATTAATGTAGTAAGTATGAAGGAACATAAAGAAAAGTTTAGTTAAACGACTGATAGGGAATGAGCCACCTGGTCGACAACCCTACATTTTCTCAAAGGATATTTGTAATTCTATTTTAGAGCGATTTTTTGGAGGCGGGTGATCTAGGCGCGAACTCCTTCCAAGTCAAGGACTACGCTAAATCATCCACAAATCCCAGGCTGTTCGTTCTTATTGAGAGTTTCGCTCCATTTTTGATTGTAGGTGGGTTTTCCTTTTGCCAAAGTTTCATGATGTATTTTCCTGTTTACTTGTGAATATTATTGAAAACTCTGTAGATAAGACTCGTTCAAAAATGTATTTGAGAAACAAGCTCTATTATTGTTCTCTTTGTTTGTGAATATTGTTATTATATAGGGCATGTTTGCATTAATAGCTTTTCCTCATTTCACATGCCTGTGTTTATGTAGCCCACCCAATAATTACCCGAAGTCGGGCGCGCCTGACCGCAACAGTAGTGCAATCATTTCTTTTACGCACTTTGAGTCTGTGTTGGGGAAAGTTTTGAGGAAGAACGCTTCAGGCAGCTTGCGACCTCTGGTCTTAATATTCTCAGTGAGTTAGCGAGCCTGGGACAAGCTGTAATGAACTGCGTGTTGGTGGGACCTGGCCGCATGGTAAATGGACTGCGTGTTGGCGGGACCCAATGACGGAGTAGCGCGCGATACCAGTAACATGGCGGCCCCGACCTCCAAACTGCGAGATGGCAGCCATCTTGTCGGCCGACTTGCGTTTAACCTACTTACTGCTAGGCTCGCTCAATTTAACGGCTGTGTTGGTGAAGGGAGATTTCGACTGACAATTCTTCATGAATAACCGGTTAGAATTGAATATGAAGTTGTAAGGCTGGGGCAACGCGAAAGTTCAAATGTCTTCTTCATATTATGATGATCCGCTTTTGCTTTTTTCATGAAGTAGACCTACAAATTTGCTTTCACAAATACACGGTTTGTTGGACTTGATTTATAACTAGCTTAACCGCTGATGCAGTCAGATTTTGATATTGAGGTTCGCTCCACGCCTAAAACAATAGCACTTTGAAATCTTTAAATTGGACAGTTCTAATGAGAGCAGTAGAATTTTGGCACATCATTTAACAGTTTCAACACCGAGCTCAATAGCTGCAGTCGCTTAAGTGCGGCTAGTATCCAGTAATGGGGAGATAGTGGGTTCGAACCCCATTGTCGGCGGCCCTGAAGATGGTTTTCCGTGGTTTCCCATTTTCACACCAGGCTGTACCTTCATTAAGGCCACGGCCGCTTCTTTCCCACTCCTGGCCCTTTCCTCTCCCATCGTCGCAATTTGAAAAAAAAAAACAAACAAGTTTCAGCTATTTACCGAACCAGTTGCTCATTCGGTCAGGATCGCGCAGCTGTGAGCTTGCATTTAGGGGACAGTAGGTTCGAACCCCACTGTCGGCAGCCTTGAAAATGGTTTTCAGTGGTTTCCGAGGTAAATGTGACAGCTGTTCTCCACCTAAGGCCACGGTCGCTTCGTTTCCACTCCTAGACCTTTTCTATCCCATCGTCGCCAGCAGACCTATTTGTGTCGATGCGACAAAAATAAATTGTAAAAAAAGTATTAAAAATAATAAATAAATAAAAAAAGACGGTTTGAGTACAGAATTTCATCACTTTGGTGTCTCTAAACTTGATGAAATGAAATGACGTATGGCTTTTAGTGCCGGGAGATCCCAGGACGGGTTCGGCTCGCCAGGTGCAGGTCTTTTGATTTGACTCCCGTAGGCGACCTGCGCGTCGTGATGAGGATGAAATGAGGATGAAGACAAGACATACACCCAGCCCCCCTGCCAGGGAAATTAACCAGTGATGGTTAAAATTCCTGACCCTGCCGGGAATCGAACCCGGGACCCCTGTGACCAAAGGCCAGCTCGCTAACCATTTAGCCATGGAGCCGGACTCTATAAAGTTGTTTAGCATTGTTACGCCGGCCTGGTTGGTGGCTATGGTCGATAAGGCGACAAATCTGTATAGTCTGGCACCGTGGCCATCAGAATGTTAGCCGGCAGGGTAGAAGTGGTGGTATACAATTTATGATCAAATTGCGGGCCAAAAGCCTGGATTCAATTCCAAACCTCTCCCGCAATGTTCATATGGAGTGTCAATCAATCAATCAATGATCTGAATTTAGGGCTGTCGCCCAGGTGGCAAATTCCCTGTCTGCCTTTTCTTAAACGTTTTCAAAGAAGTTGGAAAGTTATTGAGTATTTCCCTTGGTAAATTATTCGAATCCCCCACTCGTTCTATAAATGAATATTTGCCCCAATTTGTCCTCTTGAATTCCTACTTTATATTCATACTATGATCTTTCCTACTTTTGAAAGTTCCACTCACCCCTTAAGGGTGGTGGACGCAGACGAAGAATACACCCACGGTATCCCCTGCCTGTCGTAAGAGGCGACTAAAAGGGGCTACCAAGGGATGATTGTATTATAACCATGAAACTACTTGTGATTAGTACAACCACACTGGAAACACCATGGGTCGCTTTTACTTGCGCGTAGTACCACTGTGTTAGGTACAAAATAGATTTGTGATTAGTAGCACTTTAGGAGCGACACCATGGTTCTGGCTTGCCCATGATTAGTACCCACTATATGAGGAACACCATGGGATAGTGCGAGTCCCTGTGGTTAATACAAGTATGTGATGAACACCATAGGTTTGCGTTGCCTGTAAATAGCGCCGCAGTGTGCGAAATACCATAGGTCTGTATTATATGTGCAAATTTTATTACTTGTTTGTAGTACCATAATGTGTGGAATACCGCGAGTCTACGCTACTTTTGATTAGTACCGCAACATGACAAATACCATGGTTCTACTTTCCTAGCGATAAGTAGGCCTACCATTATGAGAGGCCGATGACTTGGATTTTGAACTCCTTTAGACTACAAGCATCATCGACTCCGTATATGCTATAGAAGCAGTCCCTTGGTCAGTAATACTATTGTTTTACGTCAGTTTCTGTGAGGCACTGCGGGTCCAATCCACTGCTTGTTTTAAATTCATATCCATCCATTCATTCTTCGTCCTCACGTTTTGAATTCTGGTCAGTAGAGGATTTTGGACTTTTAATTTGTCATTGCATTTCGTCTCATTTCGTACCATTAGGGGCCGATGACCTAGATGTTAGGCCCATTTAAACAACAAGCATCATCATCATCATCATCATCAAAAGTTCCACTCAAGCTTATTCATCTTAATAATGTCATTCCATACCATCTCTCCACTGACAGTTCGGAATATAGCATGTTATAGAGTATCTTGTCTCCTTACTCCTAAGTCTTCCCAGCCCAAAGTTTGCAACTTTTTCGTAACACTACTCCTATGTCGGAAATCACCCAGAACAAATCGAGCAGCTTTACTTTTAATCTTTTCTAGTTCTCGTATCAAGTAGTCCTGGTGAGGCTCCCATACTCTGGAACCATTCTGTTATTGGGGTCTTACTACAGACGTATAACTTAAGCCCTCTCCTTTTCGTCCGCACTACAACCCATTAATACCCTCATTATCATGTGAAGAAATATGTAACCTTTCTTAATAATAATAATAATAATAATAATAATAATAATAATAATAATAATAATAATAATAATGCCGGGCTGAGTGGCTCAGACGGTTAAGGCGCTGGCCTTCTAACCCCAACTTGGCAGGTTCGATCCTGGCTCAGTCCGGTGGTATTTGAAGGTGCTCAAATACGACAGCCCCGTGTCGGTAGATTTACTGGCACGTAAAATAACTCCTGCGGGACTAAATTCCGGCACCTCGGCGTCTCCGAAGACCGTAAAAGTAGTTAGTGGGACGTAAAGCAAATAGCATTATTTTTAATAATAATAATAATAATAATAATAATAATAATAATAATAATGTTATTGGCTTTGCGTCCCACTAACTACTTTTACGGCTTTCGGAGACGCCGAGGTGCCGGAATTTACTCCCGCGGGAGTTGTTTGTACATACATCTACCGATCCGAGGCTGACGTATTTGAGCACTTTCAAATACCACCGGACTGGGCCAGGATCGAACCTGCCAAGTTAGGGTCAGAAGGCGAGCGCCTGAACCGTCTGAGGCACTCAGCCCGATGGAACCTTTCTTAACAACGTAGTTAGTGTGATTATCCCAGTGACGAGAGTGAAGTGGGGGCGTATGACGCTGCTGATGGAGATTCGTCCGTCGGATGGTGACGCCAAGCCTTGGTGTTATTCGATAGGAGTAGGCTACGTGCCGACACTGGGTTTCATCCTGTGCCTTCCTCATTATCATCATTCCACAGCCAGAAATGCAGGTCTCGCATAGGTTTCAGTTACAAAGACAAAGACTTGGACCAGGTGAGCCGAATATATCCTCGAACACTACCTGCATTAAATGTCAAGCGATAAATAATAAATTATTCTTCTTCCTTCTCCGTTAGCGTCTTCTAGGGATGCTTCTTCCTTTGTTTTTCCTTCTTCTTCCTCCAATACTATCATCTTCTCACTACGTCTCAATTTACTATCCTTGGACCATTTTGATGCTGTTTTCTTTCCCTCCCGATCTTGGAATCCTTCCATTTTTAATACTATATTTCCAAAAATCTCCCTCTATCTCTACCTCTGTTGCTTCTTCTTCTTCTCTTATACGTTTCTTTCCAAATCCTCCTTGACTCCATGAATCCAGGTTGTTGTTGTCGTCGTCTTCTTGTTCCAAAGATTTTTTGAAGATCTGTTTGGTTAACCTGTTGCCATCCATTCTGTATAAAATAAGGTCTACAAAATATCAGTCGCCCTTTCCGCATTGTATCTATTATGTTTCCTATGTTGCGGTAGGCCTATATTTCATCATTACCTCTTGATTTCCAGAGTTCTGTAGTTCTTAGTGGGACGAGTATATTCCGTATAATTCTTCTTTTCAGTAGGCTACATCTAATTTCTTCTTATTCTTCTTATTCTACTTCTAAATCTGTTTACCCTCCAGGGTCGGTTTTTCCCTCGGACTTAGCGACGGATCCCACCTCTACCGCCACAAGGGCAGTGTTCTGGAGCTTCAGACTTTGGGTTGGGGGATGAAACTGGGGAGAATGACCAGTACCTCGCCCAGGCGCCTCACCTGCTATACTGAACAGGGGCCTTGTGGAGGGATGGGAAGATTGGAAGGGACAGGCAAGGAAGAGGGAAGGAAGCGGCCGTGGCCTTAAGTTAGGTACCATCCCGGTATTTGCCTGGAGGAGAAGTGGGAAATCACGGAAAACCATTTCGAGGATGGCTGAGGTGGGAATCGACCCCACCTCTACTCAGTTGACCTCCCGAGGCTGAGTGGGCCCCGATCCAGCCCTCGTACCACTTTTCAAATTTCGTGGCAGAGTCGGGAATCGAACCCGGACCTCCGGGGTGGCAGCTAAGCACGCTAACCACTACACCACAGAGGCAGACTACATCTAATTTATTCAGCTTGTAATTCAGTAGTAGACATTCACTCGCGTATAGGCATTTCAATTTGAATACTGTGTTATTGTGTTTTAAGATTAACACTTTTTGTTGTAGATATTCCTAGTTTTATCGTATGCTCTTTCCATCTTGTGTATCTGATTTTCTATAGCGGGTTTTTCCAAACCGTTTTCTCGAATTGTTTGTTCCAAATATCATAATTTTTTCACCTTCCTCATTCGACCCGCTTCTGGTAGGATTAGAAATTCTGCAGCATTTTTAATATTATTATTATTATTATTAGACTATTAGTCTTTCTTTCTCCGTTAGGGTCTTCTAGGAACCACAAGACAATTCCAATGCTTCATCCTTCGTTGTTCCTTTTTCCTCCTCCAAAACTCCTTCATCTGCTCACTGTGTCTCCTTTCCCTCTCCGCAGACCATTTTCAGCCTGTTTTCTTTCCCTCGCGACCTTGGAATCCTTCTATTTTGAACACTTTCTTTCTAAAAGAATCTCTCTCACTCTCACTCTCTCACTCTCTCTGTTGCTTCTTCTTCCCTTATGTTGTTTCTTTTCAAATCTTTCTTGACTTCATGAATCCAGATTGTTGACTTCTTGTTATCCTGTTGTCATCCATTCGGTATAAATGTCCACAAACTATCAATCGTCTCTTCCGCTTTTTATCTGTTATATTTTCTATGTTCCAAATCTATTTCATCATTACTTCCTGATTTCCATAGTTTTGAAGTTCTTAGCGGGCCGAGTGTTTTCCGTAGGTGTTGTATTTTGAGGTTTTTAGATAAACACTTTTTGTTGTAGATATTCCTAGTTATACCGTATGCTCTTTCCATCTTGTGTATTCTTTCTTCTAGTATAATTTATTATTATTATGAATGTAATTGCCTTCTCCTTGACTGAATCGCCAGCGTAGTGATATTCGGTTTAGGGCGTCACAGGTTCGATTTCCGGGTGGGTCGAGGATTTTAGTCTTTTGTGGTTAAATCCCCTGGCTTGGAGACTACTCTAGTTCTGTGTCGTCATACACATATCTTTATTTACACACACAAAACTAGACTACCAATCACCGCAGAGACAGTATTTGAGGGCATCACTCAAAATAGAGTTGGCGGCAGGTAGGTCCTCCGACTGTATAACTGGGCTAGTCACACGTTCGACCCATGGTTTGGAAAAGCGGAAGAGATTAATGCTGATGATTATGGGGATTATTATTATTTTTTTATTATTATTATTCTTGGTTGTTGTAATAGTTGTTAGCTTTTCGCAATTGCAACAGAAATGTCACCTAATAGAGATGAGTAACAGCAGAAACCGAACAAGTGGTTTGTGTCACGAAGCTATCAGTTGCATTCGGGGGATGGTGAGTTCGAACCCCACTGTCGGCAGCCCTGAAGAGAAGTTCTCCATGGTTTCCCATTTTAACTTCATGTAAATGCCGGGCTGTACCTTAACTAAGGCCACGATCCCGTCCTTCCCTAGCCCTTTTATGACAGGCTAGCCCTTACCTATCCCATCGTCGCCATAAGACCTGTCTGTGTCGGTGCGACATAAAGCGAATTGAAAAAAAAAATCTTGGTTAGATGGCGGGTTCGACGGCTAGTAATTAGTCTATATAAGGGAGAAGATTTCATTAAAATGAACACAGTGGTGAAGAGAAGCAATCCATTAAAAAAAGGAGTTAATATACAAATCGTCATGAGTGCTGGAGCAGGAAAAAGTATAACAAAAGCATGAACAGCGGAGTAATCCATTAAAGAACGGTTTATTTAGCCTGATTTACGTGCAGTACCCTAGAGATATTACCTGAACGGAACACTAAATTACTTAGGTTCATCCGTCCATTAGAAATAATTAGCAATATACTTAGTTTCTTCGAGTCGAGAATTACCCCAGCCAGTCCTGTGTTATAAAGATCAGCATCTTGGTTGTGTTGCAAATAGGTCTTTCTAAATAATACCACACAGCGTGATTGTACCATTATTCCTCTGTACTGAGAATGAAAGTTAAAAAAATTGGATGTTTATACAGGCTGCTCATCAAAATGTCTAACAAACGTTGGAGGATGATTCCTGGAACAACAACAACAACAACAACAACAACAACCCTCAGAACGTATATGAATCTTTTTCGTCCTTTTTGACCTGCACATGTCACATATTTCGAGAAAGGGAGTTATGGTCAGGAACCCACTTATTAAGTATGGAGCTGTCATTTCCAGACGAAAGTACACATGTAAATTCCTCCTGTAGAATAACATCTACGGTATTCCCTGCCTGTCATAAAAGGTAAGGGTGTATTCTGCCCGAAGGCAGGTCCGAACCTCCGCAGAGGTGTGCCTGAGCCGGAGTTGGCGTACGGTAGGGTGGCCAGTTCCTTTCCACTCCTCCATTTCCTTACCCCCCACCCACCCACCAATAGCGCGTGGTAACCCATCCAAATTTTGACCACGCCCAATGTTGCTTAACTTCGGAGATCTCACGGGATCCGGTGTCTCAACATGGCTACGGCCGTTGGCTGCCTGTCATATGAGGTGACTAAAAGTGGTGTCGGGATCTATTAACCTGGGAGCATGGATTTGCGACCACGGAGCTGGCAATGCTTCATCTTACTTGTGCCAGGTCCCTCACTTTCATATATCCTATCTGACCTCGCATGGTCAACTCTTTTTCTATTCCGAACCCGACGCTCTTAGGTTCGGAGGGCTAGGGAATCTTTCATTTCCACGTCCTCCGTGGCCCATCTCTTTCTTTGGCCTATACCTTCATATGTCGAAATTTGGGAGCCCTTCCATTTTTTCCTCTGGTAAGTGTTAATAGAGGATTTTATTTATTTTTATTTATTTATTGTCTTGTTTTATATGGCGGGACTCATGCTATGAAGCCTGCTATTCTGTCCGACCAGTTGTACCTACTTCCTCTTAAAACAATAATCACCACCACCACACATGCCAATGTATTTCTGAGATGTCTGGCTATACCCGCTGAGTGTGGTTTAATGCTTCGTAGATGGCAGGCCTATGGTGGTGCACATTTTCAAACTTCGAACCAGTAATTCAAATATCGTAAGTTTTCCTATACAGTCTGCATATCCAGAAGGACGAGTGCCGATTGATCAAAACAAATTGCACGGTATGCGGCCTACATTCTATCAGAACACACTGTTTTTTACTTTGAGATTCGCAACTGGGTTCCTACTACAGAAGAGAAGACAGTGAAATAATTGTAGGTAAGATAATGTAAATTAGTGGAATAGAATAAATTACTTAGTGAAAAGTTAAAAGTAATTTCTCATTATTTGGAAAAATAGCACTGCATGGTAGGAGAATCCTTAATTTAAGTCAAATGATTGAAAACCAGTATATTGTTTTCATGAAAGACGTCAAGATTAGATCTAATTTTATCTAACCCTTAGTTACGGGGCTTTGTTTCTTACTCCTTTATATAACAATGTTTTTACGTCCCACCAACTACTTTATTGACTGTTTTCTGAGATGCCGGAATTTTGTCCCGCGGAAATTCTTCTACGTGGCAGTAAATCGACCGACACGAGGCTGACGTATTTGAACACCTTGAAATACCAGATCGAGTTTTGCAGTAGGCCTACATTCGATGTCACTAGTCCCCGCCAATAACAGTTTATTGTTGACTGTGCTTTTATTCTGTGGGAGTTGGTAAACAGAATATAATTCTCATCATTCCTGGGAATGACGCTACTTCAGCAATGGTGAAGGCTGTATGCTACTCGTTATCCATATAAATAAAGTTGTAGGGGTCCGCTGTCTGTAATTTCGTTTACTTAGCCAAGTTGTTAGATGTGTATCCGTCTTGGATCAACACAAGACCGTATCAGCCGTATCAGTGGTTTTTAGCTTTCGTGTTTATTTGTTTGTTTGTTTGTTTGTTTGTTTGTTTGTTTGTTTCCTTGTTCGTTTCTTCCACCATCACGGCGAAACGGCTGCATAGATGTCGATCAGACTTCATATTTAGAGTAGGCTATACTCATCTAGGAGCAGGTTTAGATGTGCATATGGTTTGAAAATCCCTTAATAGACTGGGGTTTACCTAGGACGACCAGAACAGGATTTTTTCAATTTTCTCTTGAACTATTGATTTTCTATAAAATCCGTAGACTATATGTGAAACGTCCCTTCATTATAAACAACTTTCTTTGTGTACATAATTTCGCTTACTCTTCAAATGACGGAGAAAATTACTAGGCCTATTTTCTGCGGGTTTGATACTCTGCAGTGAGTGACAGACAACGAACCTCGCGGTTACCGTGGCAACGTCTCCGGCTGCGGGGAAGTAGCGTAATGCCATTTTCGTCATTATTCCTGTAAACTAGTGGTTCTTTTGGGTGAAGGCGAGAGAGACGTCAAGGTGCCATTCTGCGGGATATTTGCGGAATACCGTTGGAGGTTACAATCGTCTCGTCTTCGAATAGCTCTGAGGGTGGCTGTTAATATTTCAGCTGGGGGCGCGCGGCTGTGAGCTCGCATCTGGGAGATAGTGGGTTCGAACCCCACTGTCGGCAGCCTTGAAAATGGTTTTCCGTGGTTTCCCATTTTCACACCAGATAAATGCTGGTGCTGTACCTTAATTAAGGCCACGGCCGCTTCCTTCCCACCCCTAGTCCTTTCCTATCCCTTCGTCGCCATAATACCTATCTGTGTCGGTGCAACGTAAAACAAATAGTAAAAAAAATTTAAAAAATCACCAGTACCGTACCGCGAAGTGTAGCCCATTCGTTCAAACCGTAAGGTGTTTTATGGCATGTGCTAAAATTGTTACTGTATTTCTCTTCTACTTCCGTTTTCTGCTTGAAATTCTTGCCTCTCCCTTGCCTCTCCAGGCTTAAATAATAACAACATAAGTCGTATTCTGATGTAAGAATCCCTGCGTCTCTGTTACCGCTTTCTTTGATCCGTAACTTATATCATTACAGTTTAGTGTGGGACATTTCATTATTTTGTTCAATACATCCACTTGGTATTTACATATCTCCTAACCGGCTGTCCTAATTAATGTCCACTTTCTTAACTGTATTATTTTCTTCCTTAATTTATCCGTTTGTATGCGAGTGCTAATCCCGAAAACTGGACTTTCTTTCCTTTGAGGAAAAATTCCAAGATGTTCAATTTTGTAACCTTTTGGCCCAGAAAAATATCGAAATATGGAGGCAATATTAATGACGGTGCAGAGCTTCGTCTATCGTGGCTCAATTTGGAGAGATCTACAATTCTGCTCCTGTGACTTCTTGTCATATCTCTATCCCTTATACGTTAGATAGAGCTGCATTTCTCGATTATAATCAAATCTTCCCAGCTCGATTGTGACAAGCATTAGGCAAAGTACCTTGTCTATATAATGAAAACTGCCCATCTCCATTGTGAATGGCAGTAGACAAGTGAGCCTGCGGTTAAAGTAGAAACTCCTGAACTCGATTTTGAATGGCAGTAAGAAACGTGGCCTGCCGTTATGATCAAAATTTCCCAACGCCCACGTTACTTCGGAAACAACGTACGGGGACCTCCCCGTGGTGATTCTCGGGTGACGCTAAGAGACATGCTATTTAATACAATCTTACTTACTGCGTGTATAGTAGTTTTGTGGAAATCCGCATACAATATAGAATACCGTAGCGATGCACGGGTACATTTGCTAGTTAGGTTATGAAAGTAAATATGCTTGCGGGGAGGGGTCCGTGCACATGGCAGTGAACACATATCTTCTCTAAAAGGAATTCCACGTACGATTTGCATGATTTCTACTTCTTTACCGTGTTTTTAACCCGAAAACCGCCAAAAGTAGTTAGTGGGGTATACTAATAACATTATTAATTAGCAGCAGCCACTGCAATTGTCCGTTTAAGCGTCTGTCTACCCGTTCGTTCCGAACTACGTTGGTTGCTTCCTTCGCGGGTTGCGTATCAAGTGGTTCGGCGCTGTGTTGCCAAGTCTCAGAACGAGAATGACGCTAGGCGTATCCTCGAAAATCACCACAAGTCGCTAAAGTTCCATTCAATTTTAAAAAAAATCGCATTCCGTTTTGTTCTTTAAGATTATACCAAACCATTTAAAATACTTTTTAATTCACTATAATAGTTACTAAAGCTGTAAATTCTCTATTTAACTGAGGAGCAAGCACCTCTCCAAAAGTTCTGCGCATTTTGTTCGACGCAGTCTTAAATCGCTGACTGCCTGAGAATCAGAGAATAAAAGTGGTCTTTCGTTAGAAATGGACAATGCTTAATCACGAAAGGTGATAACATTCCTTTGGTAACCTCTGATGGATCTTCAGTGGAAGCCTTAGGAGTAAGCTTCTGTTGTGTTAGATTAGTCGACTTAGCGTAGGTACGGTACTGCACGACAGTATTGGCAAAAATGCTTGTGTTTGGGTGCGATTCCCTTCCTTTTCGGGAACTATTAAACAACTTTGAACATCGCCAACTCAGAAATAAACCACATTTTCCTTTGCGAAAATCAAATGATCCTAAATATGTTCCCCGGTCCTGGCCATTCATCAACGGCTGCTAATTTCAGATGGCAACCAGCCATAAGACAGAGTCTGCCCATCCAGCCATACCGTACATCACTGCCTGCATGGTTGCTAGGTAACATTGCCTATCCAGCCATACCGTACATCACTGCCTGCACGGTTGCTAGGGTCTGCCCGTCCATCCATACCGTACGTCACTGCCTGCACGGTTGCTAGGGTCTGCCTGTCCATCCATACCGTACATCACTCCCTGCACTGTTGCTAGGTAACATTGTCTGCCCATCCAGCCATACCGTACATCACTGCCTGCATGGTTGCTAAGTAACATTGTCTGCCCGTCCATCCATACCTTATATCACAGCCTGCACGGTTGCTATGGTTACACTTCCGTCACACATTTTGTCGCGTTATGTTACACAAATGTTCGGATTTATGTCAAAAACTGCAGATCACAATACAGTATTTTCGGGCACTGACTGGCTGCAGTTGGCTGTTAAGATACATACAAGAAAATACATTATTGGCTTAAACTCCTTAAACCAAGGTCTTGAGTTCCTGAATACCAATGTCATCACTGCTATTCTTCTTCTTCTTCCTTTTCTTCTCAGTTTTGTAATGGGCGATGTACCGTCATTTTGTGTCGAGGGCAGTGCTAGATACTAAAAGCGAATACAATCAAAATTTTATTGATCTTTCAGGTAGACAAAACACTTGATAAACTGGTTTCCTGAAACTCAAAATTACAAATTTCAAGATTACTTTGTATGAATGGGTAGAAGTCTCTAGTTCAGTCGCTGAAACGATCACAAGGCGATAGATTTAGTGACAAAATTGCCAAGTTGGTAACACTCTTTCGGGGTTTTCTCATAGACCTACACCTTCTAAGGACTACGGTAATCACTGGGCAGTTTTAATAATGGATTTACTTTTAAAAATGTATTTATTTACCACAAATTCACTTTTTAAAATAATTATAATTTTGTTTTCTTTCTTTCCAGGTGAGTATTGGTGCTTTATTGTTGGTGATAAAGGACACGAACGCATTTAGTAACCTGTAAGTAAATCATTATTAACTTGAGGTCTAACCCAATGTGCCTCTTTTTTTTGTGCCTGATTAATCTCTTTAAGATTGTGTGGATTGGTTTGATGGTGGGTGTTCGTGGAACGATACAGAGCCGTTTTGTACTACAAAATGCCACGCATCCCTAATAATACCATAAAAGACATTCCATTCTCGGTTGTTAAGGGATGTGTTGCGATTTTACGAAATCACTTATAGCTTAAAACCTATGCTACTTGTACATGACAATGCGTTATTGTTCTTCATCTCTTCTACTATTTTCCTATCTTTTATCAGCAGTTGTATAACCATATTCTGTGTCTTGGTTATGCTTTGTCCCTGTGGTGACCTTGATATTTTCAGTGAGGTAATAACCCAAAAAAGGAAGCCATTCAATTTAGAACACTACGAAATACCTCTAAAAATGAACAATTATAAGTGGAATGGCATGTTTCATTCTACCATCCTCAGGTTCTAATAAATCGCCAGGGCGAGTGGCTCAGACGGTTGAGCAGCTAGCCTTCTGATCCCAACTTGGCAGGTTCGATCCTGGTTCACTCTGGTGGTACTTCAAGTTACTCAAATACGTGAGCCTCGTGTCGGTAGATTTACTGGCGCGTAAAAGAACTACGGGACTAAATTCCGGCACCTCGGAGCCTCCGAAAGCCATAAAAATAGTTGTTGGAACGTAAACACAAATACAATTATTATTGTAATAAATCCTTCCGTGGCTCAGGTGGCAGCGCGTTGACCTCTCACCGCTGAGTTCCGTGGTTCAAATCTCGGTCACTCCATGTGAGATTTGTGCTGGACAAAACGGTGGTAAGACAGGTTTTTCTCCGGGTACTCCGGTTTTCCCTGTCATATTTCATTCCGGCAACCCTCTCCATTATAATTTCATTTCATCTGTCAGTCATTAATCATTGTCCCAAAGGAGTGCGACAGGCCTCGGCAGCAGGCACAATAATTCCTATCCTCGCCGCTAGATGGGGCTTCATTCATTCCATCCCTAACCCGCTCATGACTGGAAAACAGGTTGTAGGTTTTCATTCTAATAAATCATGTTTATGCCATTGCTGGCAAGATGTAGTGTTTACAGTGCTCTATGTCTTCTTGTATGGGCTATATCAATTTTGTTAATTTCATTGACCTGTCTCAGTCTCTTCCTTGGCTTTGACAATATGAAAGTGACTGAGGTATGAGTGATGCTAGTAATACCATTGCTTATGCAGCCAGTCCCTGTTATGAATGGTGTGAAAATATCGCTCATAGGGTCGGTTGTTGCATGCATTTCAGTGGGCTTGGCAGACTGATAAGTAACAGCAACGGTTGGGTCGGTGAGGAAAGCAACGGAAAACTACCTCACTTCTCATTTCCCTAGTACACCTCTTCAGTGACGCCTAGGCTATTTATGACAGCTATTGGCGGAGCTGCAGAGGATCAAACCAGCCTTCGGGCTGAATACCCAACATACATACAAATCATTTTTAACCATGCGTATGCCGGTATTATGTTATATACAAAATGATTACGTTGTGCAGACTTGTCAGTGAGTACTGGTGATGGTGATGATTACTGTTTTAAGAGGAAAGACATCTAGGCAATCATCCTTCATCCTCTATTAACATTAATCAGAGGGAAAACATGGAAGGGGTCCGACACTTCGAAAAATGGAGGTGTCGGCCAAAGTAAGACAGGGGCCATGAAGGGCATGAAAGTAAAAGACTTGCTAGGCCTCGCAAACCTAATACTGTCGGGGTCGGAAAAGGATAAGAGTTGACCAAGGAAGGTCAGATATAATAGATGGAAATGGGAAGCCTGGTACAAGTAAGCGGAAGCAATGCCAGGACTTGGCTAAGGGTCCCATGGTCGCCAACACACGCTCCCAAGTTAGCAGCCCCTGGGTGTTATTCTACCGCCCCCACCCATGTCAGTGATGGTAATTTATTGATATTATGAAACAAATTAGATAAATTATGAAAATAGAAGCCTCTGTCGTTGGAGAATCGTTTCATAGCCGTATAGAATCTTCAGCCTTCGTGTGATTGTAACAGGCTCGTGATGAGTCGTTTAAAGGGGCGAAAACCCCGAGTTTATTAGCCTCTCTTTAATATTTGTCACAGAAAACAGGAACAAGAGCGTTGTCCCCTCGAGGAATTACTTTACCAATTACCGGGCGAGCTGGCCGTGCGGTCGGGGCATGCAGCTGTGAGCTCGCATCCGGGAGATAGTGGGTTCGAACCCCACTTCCGGCAGCCCTGGAGATGGTTTTCCGTGGTATCCCATTTTCACACCAGGCAAATGCTGGGGCTGTATCTTAATTAAGGCCAGGTCTGCTTCCTTCCCACTCCTAGGCCTTTCCTATCCCATCGTCGCCATTAACACCTACCGTGTCGGTGCGACGTAAAGCAGATTTTGAAAAAAGAATTATCAGTTCAGTAAAGGCAAGGCGGAGAATGTGAAAGACACTACGCTTCCTCGCGAGGCCAGAAATTGCTGTTACATATAAGTCTCTCAGGTCCACTGAAATGCAAGCACCATCTGACCCTCGGGCAATGTTTACACCATTCAGAACAGGGAATGGCTGCGTAAGGAATGGCATTACTACAATCTACAGCTCACTCATTCTCTACCCAACATGCACAAAAACGGCGGAGGAAGTATCTAGTTCGGATGTGGGCTGGCACGTGAACAACACTGTGTTTCATTCCTGCGAGCAACACCTCCATCACCTAGAACACAGAACAAGCGACATTTCACTTACCAGTGCGCCCGCTACCGCCCATGTCCGTGTGTTCTATATTGCCATGGGCTACCAAGCGACCACTGCTCTGCCCGAAGGCCTGCAGATTACGAGGTGTCGTGTGGATTTGTAATCATGCAGGCTGAGTGAACCTCGATCCAGCCCTCAGATCCCTGGCCGAGAATCGAATCCGGGGGATCCGGGTAAGAGGCAGGCACGCTATCCCTACACGCGTGGTCGGCCTAAAAGAAAGACACGAAGTATTTTAATATAGCAAAAGAAAGTCGTGACCGATTGCAGGAACATTTATCCTTATATTGTTGGTTATCTGTTCCGTATCTGTGTTCTGCGTGTCTCCAGTACCCGCTGTTGTCCTGTTCTAGACATTTTTGATTTTATGAGTAAATCAGAATTATTCGT
Organism: Anabrus simplex; assembly: GCF_040414725.1. Classification (NCBI taxonomy): domain Eukaryota; kingdom Metazoa; phylum Arthropoda; class Insecta; order Orthoptera; family Tettigoniidae; genus Anabrus; species Anabrus simplex. Next base: position 80,695,757 of record NC_090275.1, on the reverse strand, counting down.
CGCATATAATGTTTCTGCGTTTGTTGTGTCTCGTAAAAGTTACGGAAATATCCCAACCGCCTGGTACAGTGTGGATGAACTTGACAAAAATAGACAGTTAAGCGTTACAGAATAATAAACAGTGTTCTAAACATGTCACACTCATTGGAAATACAACACACTTTTGATCATGATTTTACACACAAACAATATGTTGATGGTTAGGCCTATATTTCTTTCTTTCTTAATCTGCTTATCCTCCAGGGTTGGTTTTTCCCTCGGACTCAGTGAGGGATCCCACCTATACCGCCTCAAGGGCAGTGTCCTGGAGCTTGAGACATTGGGTCGGGGATACAACTGGGGAGAATGATCAGTACCTCGCCCAGGCGGCCTCACCTGCTATGCTGACAGGGGCCTTGGGGAGGGGGGGGGGGAAGATTGGAAGGGATAGACAAGGAAGAGGGAAGGAAGCGGCCGTGGCCTTAAGTTAGGTACCATCCCGGCATTTGCCTGGAGGAGAAGTGGGAAACCACGGAAAACCACTTCCAGGATGGCTGAGGTGGGAATCGATCCCACCTCTACTCAGTTGACCTCCCGAGGCTGAGTTGACTCGGTTCCAGCCCTCGTACCACTTTTCAAATTTCGTGGCAGAGCCGGGAATCGAACCCGGGCCTCCGGAGGTGGCAGCTAATCACATTAACCACTACACCACAGAGGCGGCCGATGGTTATATTTTATTCTCTTAATTATTTCATTTTTAATGAAACTACCGCTATCCCAAATTTCATTTCAAATCTTTGCATTTTGCAAACAAAAATCATTTGATATCGAAATATATCGATATTTTATTTTGATAGGTGATAAGAATCGAGATTCTGAAAAGGAATCAGATAGGAGTGAGGCGAGGCGGCAGTTTGTTCCCTCCTTTTCAGTGTTTACATAGAGCAGGAGGTAAAGGAATTCAAAAGAGGAATTATTTGAAAACGAATCACAGTCCAAGGAGAAGAAATGAAGACACTGAGATTTTCCGATTATATTCTTTTATCTGAGTCTGCAGATGATCTGGAGAAATTGTTGAATGGCGTGAAGAAGTAGTACAAGATGAAAATAAATCCAAAACAAAAGTATTGGAGTGCAGTTGAATGAAGTCAGGTGATGCAGGAAATATTACATTGCGAAATGAAGTATTGAAGGAAGTAGATGAATATTGGTACTGGGGGAGTGGAATAACTAATAATGGTAGAAATAAGGAGGTCGTAAAATGCGGACTAGCACAAGCAAGGAAGGCCTTTCTTCTTCTTTAAGACGCCGTCTTCGAGCGGAGGTTGGCGATCCACGTAACTAGCTCTGATCTTGACAGCGCAGAATGGAATGCCATTTCTGAAGTACAGCAGTGCCATCTTCGAAGGTCTTTCAGCCATGAATTTCTTCTTTCTTAAGAAAAGAAATTTGCTCACTTCGAACATTGCTATAGGAATTAGGAAGATGTTTTTGAAGATTTTCGTCTGGAGCGTGGCATTGTATGGAAGTGAAACATGGACGATAACCAGCTCAGAAAGAAAGAGAACAGAAGCTTCTGAGTATTACAGAGGAATGCTGAAGGTGAGATGGGTAGATCAATTCACGAAAGAAGTACTGAGAGGAGAACAGTTTGGCTGAATTTGACGGGAAGAAGAGACAGAATGATAGGACACATCTTAAGAAACCCAGATTTTTTCAGTTCGTTTTTTGAGATAAGCATATTTGATGGAAAGGGCAAGGGTAGACCGAGGTATGAATATGACAAACAGATTATACTCCTCACGGCTTTAGTTCTAAATTGACGTTTCGCAAAACAAATTAGCATCGCCTTACCTCTGTTGCCAGCGCGCCACTGCCGCGAGAACAGCTGATGCAATACGACCGCGGTAAGCAACCCTCGTAAAATGTAATACCGTACTCAAAAACGTTAATGAATCGGGATTGGAAACAACTATACTTACTAGTAACTTCCGACATACTTACTAGCAACTTCCGACATACTTACTAGCAACTTCCGACATACATACTAGCAACTTCCGACATACTTTCTAGCAACTTCCGACATACTTACTAGCAACTTCCGACATACTTACTAGCAACTTCCGACACTAAGAAAAAGAATACATTATTAAGAATAAAAAAATGAAATGAAATGAAATGGCGTATGGCTTTTAGTCCCGGGAGTGTCCGAAGACATATTCGGCTCGCCAGATGCAGGTCTTTTGATTTGACACCAGTAGGCGACCTGCGTGTTGTGATGAGGATGAATTGATGATGAAGACGACACATTTTGTGTGGCCCCCGTGCCAGCGAAATTAACCAATGATGGTTAAAATTCCCGACCCTGCTGGGAACGGAACCCGGGACCCCTGTGACCAAAGGCCAGCACGCTAACCATTTAGCCATGGAGCCGGACAGGAAGGAGATTATGGACTACAAAGGGAATACTCCACTGATCTCAGAGTCACTTTCTTGCCACTTGTCTTTCCCGAACTACGTTGAGACATTCTAAACACGCACGAACTAAGTACAGTAACCAATACCAAAACTAAACCCCACGCACTTAACGCCCTTGAAAGGGCTTTGGCCTGCCCAGCGATCGCTGCTCAGCCTGAAGGCCTGTAGATTACGAGGGGCCGTGTGGTCAGCACAACGCATCCTCTCGGCCGTTGTTCTGGGCTTTCGAGACCGGGGCCGCCATCTCACCTTCACATAGCTCCTTAATTCTAATCACGTAGGCTGAGTGGACCTCGAACCTGCCCTTAGGTCGAAAGAAAAATCCCTGGCCTGGCCGGGAATCGACCCCAGGGCCTCCAGGCGAGAGGCAGGCACGCTACCCCTACACCACGGGGCCGGCACAGTAACCAATACATGGGCGCAAATAAAACTACAACTACTTTTATACCCTGAACTATTGAGCCTGTATTGTACTAACTTATGCTAGGCTAAACTCTGTAAAATACGCTATACGGTACTGTACTATACTAGAGAGATAAAGACTATTATGAAAAACACAAATTACTGAAGACAAAAAGATCTTGAAGCGTACCGAATACCATACACGCTGAGCGAGGTAAGTTAACCACATGGTGAATGTACATTTTAGAGTTGGCAACTAGGTCTCGAGATCGCACTCTGCCGATATAAGTCGATATGAATGGCAGCTAGGGATTGGTTGGCTGTCTATGTTTGAGCGCATAACCACCAGACAGAGCCAAAATCGACCAAAACGTCAATTTAGAAGCAAAGCAGTGCGGAGTAAAGAGCAGATGTAGGATGCAGTAGTTACTTAGAAATGAAAAGGTTAGCACAGGATAGGATGTCATGGAGGGCTGCATCAAACCAGTCTATGGCCTGATAATCTAAAGAATATCAGTATCGGTATAAAGTATCGATATCGAATTAAATAGCGATGTTTTAGTATAACGGAACGTCCCTACTGGATGTACAGCGAACATCGCGCACTCCTTTTGTATCACAGGTCATCAACCAGGTGGGTTTAGCCTCACTCTGCCTTACATGCTGTAAAGAGAACCAGCGAACCTAATCAGCTGAGACACTCATGCTAGTAATGCTTCTCTCTAACTTCTGCTACGAGATTTACAGGCTGATCCAATTACCATATTCCTGAAGAGTCCATCACATTCAATTTGTTTTCCCAAGTGAAGAACAGTAAGTAGCCGACGCCTTCCATTGTCAAATGGGTGAACAAACATCTCTGTCCCTCATTGAAATGGAAGAAGCTCTTGTTGGTAACTGAGGAACGTCACGTACGTCAAGCAGCCGACGTGACTTCAGAGTAAACTACTCTCTTTCTTTATTTTTCAATCAATTCGAGATTAAAACCTGAATGACATAAAGATGACTAAGAAAGATATCTAGTCCACTTTCACATCGAGTTGAAGGTGTCCTGTATGTCTATGTTCGTCGTCCAAGCGGAATGGTTTAACGTACCCCCATCAAAACATACATACATCTTCATTATAGACTGCTATGCATTTCATCTTCAGTCTGCAAGCCACTGAAAATTTACTAATCGCCGCCACAATCCTCCATTTGTTTGCTAGTTGCTTTACGTCGCACCGACACAGGTAGGTTTACGGCGACGATGGGAGAGGAAAGGGCTAGAAATGGAAAGGAAGCGGCCGTGGCCTTAATTAAGGTACAGCCCTAGCATTTGCCTGGTGTGAAAATGGGAGACCATGGAAAACCATCTTCAGGGCTGCCGGCAGTGGGGTTCGAACCTACGATATCCCGGATACTGGATACTGGCCGCACTTAAGCGACTGCAGCTACCCAGCTCGGTCTCTCCATTTGTAACACGTTTTGTGGCCTCATTTATTTCTATACCTCTTATCTTTAAATCCTTAGAAACTGAGTCTAAACATCGTCGTCTTGGTCTCCCTCTACTTCTCTTACCTTCCATAACTGAATCTGTTATCCTCCCAGGTAAACTATCCTCCTCAATTCGCCTTACATGACCCCACCACCGAAGCCGGTTTATGCGTACAGAGTCATCCATCGAGTTCATTACTAACTTAGCCTTTATCTCTTCATTCCGAACCTCCTGCCAATGTTCCGACCTGTTTGTACGAGCAGCAATCATTCTCGCTACTTTCATGTCTGTTACTTCTAACTTATGAATAAGATATCCTGAGTCCACTCAGCTTTCGCTCCCGCAAAGGAAAGTTGGTCTGAAAACAGACCGATGTAAAGATAGTTTCGTCCGGGAGCTTACTTCCTTCTTACAGAATACTGTTGATCGCAACTGCGGGCTCACTGCATTAGCTTTACTGCACCTTGATTCAGTCTCCCGTACTATACTACCATCTTGGGAGAATACATATCCTGAATACTTGACATTATCTACCTGCTCCTGCTTTTTATCCCCATCTGACATTCAGTTCTGTTGAATTTCTTACCTATTGACATCAATTTATTCTTGGAAAGGCTCATTTTCATACCATACTCATTGCACCTATTTTCAAGTTCCAAGACATGAAACTGCAGGCCTTCGGCACAATCTGCCATTAAGACCAAGTCGTCAGCATAGACCAGACTGCTTACTGTATTTTCACGTAGCAAAATATTTCCCTGGCACTTAATACCTTTCAGCAGACAATCCGTGTAAACTTTGAACAACAAAGGTGAAAGATTAATGCCTTGTCTAACCCCTGTAAATATCTGGAATGAAAAACATTCGAGTTCGAGTCTCGAGGACAGTCACATTTACAGCTATTGGTTTTTAAATAGTTCGATCACATTGAGCCTAATGATTTTCGTAGTTGTGTTGGTGGGGCCTTGCTGAGTGGCTCAGACGGTTGAGGCGCTGGCCTTCAGACCCCAACTTGGCAGGTTCGATCCTTGCTCAGTCCGGTGGTATTTAAAGGTGCTCAAATACGTCAGTCTCGTGTCGGTAGATTTACTGGCACGTAAAGTAAATCCTGCGGGACTACATTCCTGCTCCTCGGCGTCTCCGAAAACTGTAAAAGTAGTCAGTGGGGTGTAAAGCAAATAGCATTATTATTTAGTTTTGTTGCTTGTATCCTCAGGGGAAATATTTCGATATCAGCAACTGCATAGTCTCTAACGTTCATTATTCTTACTGGTGTTTGAAGGTGCAAACAATGAAGTAATCAGCGTCCTGTATCATTAGGGGAGCCGGGGGTATTGAAGATCATTGAGGAATGGCTATCACTCTCCTTTGCCGGATCTTATTGTTTCTAGTGGCTCTCTGATGGGTGCTACCGTCTCTATAATGGATCCGTAACAGTATTCTTATTCTAGCAAGGCCAGTAAACATGTGTCCTCGACCTGAGGTGGTGCAGCTCTTTACAGGTGCACTCCTCAATGTAACCACATACCAGCTCTCCTCCCATTCTTAAATCTCTGGTTGTACCGGGACTCGAACCCGGGCCTGCGTGGATGACAGCTAATAGTTCTAAGCTGTACCCTGAGGAGACAGACAGCAAGGCCTTTGTCACTCTGTTCTCCGTTGTGTGGTGTTAGCTTTTCTGTATCTATATTTTCCTTAAAATTTTCTGTTGCTGTCGTGACATCAAGTCACGGATTTCAGGGTGAGTCCTGTTTACAGTAAGTAAAAGTGTAACTCTACTGCTGGAAACCTTCAACCAGTGAGTATCAGAATTGAAACGATGTAGACTAGGCGTAGCAAAACTATTTCTCCACCGAGTAGAGTAGGTTAACAGCGGCTAGTTTTACTGTAGTCCTAATATTAAAAGAAACGTTTGCGCAGGGAGGCTCGGTGTACTGTCTACCTGGCTGGAGAGAAGGAAGGAGGGGTATGATTGTCATAGAAACGTGGGCGGACCCGCTGCGGTCGCCATGGAAACTAGCTTGCTGTCCACTGGGTGTTGCTTAGGATAGTCAGAACTTCCACTTCTCAGCAACAACATTTCAATAGCCCCTCCCTTCTGCGCTAGCTGACAGAATACTTATTTTAATAGTACAACTATAGCATTGCCGCTCTGTACTCGTGAGGCTACCGAAGCTAAAATAAAAAAAAGGCAAAATAATAACGTTTTTCGTACCATTCCTAAATGTACGGAAACATGTTAGCCTCTGTGTGACACTTCGATATATCAGCCCAGATAAAAGAAAGGCATTTTTCCTAACTTCTGGGCTCTACTCATCACATTCTCTGTTCAGAAATCGCCTGACCGTATGTTGACGATAATAGGGTGTGTGCCTTGCGCTTTTCTTTGACAGCTCTCTTCTGAGACGGGTGCCCAGAAGTGTAAAGAAGGTATGCATGAAGACCATATTTCAAAAATTTTAGCGAATGGTGATGAGCCTGGCTTTTTTGAGAACAGTGAAGAAAAGTTGCAGTGAAACAAGCTGTAGACTTTTATCACACCATTGCCAAGTTCTGGTAAAGGAGCCAACAGAAAACGATTGCTAATATTGTCGTTCCATGACATTTTGAGGATAAAATGAATGCCGAAGACGTAATTTTTTTAATTTCGTGTGGTTATTTCTAGCCGAGTGCAGCCGTTATAAGGCAGACCCTCCGATGAGGGTGGGCGGCATCTGCCATGTGTAGGTAACTGCGTGTTATTGTGGTGGAGGATAGTGTTAAGTGTGGTGTGTGAGTTGCAGGGATGTTGGGGACAGCACAAACACCCAGCCCTCGGGCCATTGGAATTAACCAGTGAAGGTTAAAATCGAACCCGGGACCCTCTGAACCGAAGGCCATTACGCTGATCATTCAGCCTACGAGTCGGACGCCGAAGACGTGATAAACACCCAGTCTCCAAGGCAGGGGAATTAAGAGTACGAGGGGGTTGCTTCTGAGAATCGAACCGGGCCCATCGGGCAAAAGGCAAGCATTCTATCCATTTCGTCACAAAGTCGGTCTTTAATTAGCTAAACCTTAGACTACCATCTCTACTGATCAGGTTTTGATTACTGACCGTAGCAGAGGCCACGGCTGCAGCTTGTGAAACAGCACTGACAACACAGCAGCAGGCTACGCTGTTGGCTGTTGGCTGCAGCTTGTGAAACAGCACTGACAACACAACAGCAGGCTACTCTGTTGGCTGTTGGCTGCAGCTTGTGAAACAGCACTGACAACACAACAGCAGGCTACTCTGTTGGCTGTTGGCTGCAGCTTGTGAAACAGCACTGACAACACAACAGCAGGCTACTCTGTTGGCTGTTGGCTGCAGCTTGTGGAACAGCACTGACAACACAACAGCAGGCTACTCTGTTGGCTGTTGGCTGCAGCTTGTGAAACAGCACTGACAACACAGCAGCAGGCTACTCTGTTGGCTGTTGGCTGTTGGCTGCAGCTCAGAAACGCTTAGGGCTTGACGTTCACTAAACCAACAATCACTGGGCGAGTTGGCCGTGCGCGTAGAGGCGCGCGGCTGTGAGCTTGCATCCGGGAGATAGTAGGTTCGAATCCCACTATCGGCAGCCCTGAAGATGGTTTTCCGTGGTTTCCCATTTTCACACCAGGCAAATGCTGGGGCTGTACCTTAATTAAGGCCACGGCCGCTTCCTTCCAACTCCTAGGCCTTTCCCATCCCATCGTCGCCATAAGACCTATCTGTGTCGGTGCGACGTAAAGCCCCTAGCAAAAAAAAAAAAAAAAAAAAAAAAAAACAATCGAAAAGGGGTAACCTAACTCTAGTGGTAGCCTACGTCTTGATCCCAGCATACGTAACTGAGCACAACACAATATGTTTATTTTCTATAGAGCTCGTTCCATTTAAAGGATGTGATAACGCCAAGGAAGTTAACACAAAAGCTCTTAACATTTACGAGCCTTGGAAGAGATGGAAGAGGTACAAAGTGATATTCGCACTGTGTAGCAGTGGAATCCCTTGGAACTCCTTATTCACTTTATGTGCACGAGTACGTTTATGATAAGTAAAGAAAGCTCAAATGACTAAATTCAAGATGCCAGCGCGTCTGCAGGAAATAGACGCTAAAGAATATTGTAAATTGTAGGGCAGAGACGGTAGGAGTCTACTTGTAGGGACACAAGTTTGCTACAGAGTTAGCCAAAATGTGTGTAACGACGAACCTCGGTCGCATTTAGGCCCGTATTCGCCATCGCGAGTAAAATCTTTGTTTAAAGCTAAGAAAACCGCGGTGAATATTACATTTGTATTCACCAAATATATTATCTGGGATAACGGGTATGATTTTCTTCTTATTAATCTGTTTGCCGTCCAAGGTTGGTTTCTCCCTCGGACTCAGCGAGGGATCCCACCTCTACCGCCTCAAGGGCAATGTCCTGGTGCGTGAGACATTGCGTCGGGGATACAACTGGGGAGAATGACCAGTACCTCGCCCAGGCGGCCCCAACTGCTATGCTGAACAGAGGCCTTGTGGGGGATGGGAAGATTGGAAGGGATAGACAAGGAAGAGGGAAGGAAGTGGCCGTGGCCTTAAGTTAGGTGCCATGCCCGCATTTCCCTGAAGGAGAATTGGGAAACCACGGAAAACCGCTTCCAGGATGGCTGAGGTGGGAATCTTTTTTTTTTTTTGCTTTACGTCGTACCGGCACAGATAGGTCTTATGGCGACGATGGGGCAGGAAAGGCCTAGGAATGGGAAGGAAGCGGCCGTGGCCTTAATTAAGGTACAGCCCCAGCATTTGCCTCGTGTGAAAATCGGAAACCACGGAAAACCGTCTTCAGGGCTGCCGACAGTGGGATTCGAACCCACTATCTCCCGGATGCAAGCTCACAGCTGCGCGCTCCTAACCGCACGGCTAACTCGCCCGGTGAGGTGGGAATCGAACCTACCTCTACTCATTTGACCTCCCGAGGCTGAGTGGACCCCGTTCCAGACCTCGTACCACTTTTTAAATTTCGTTTCAGAGCCTGGAATCGAACCCAGGCCTCCGGGGATGGTAGCTCATCACACTAACCACTACACCACAGAGGCGGACAACGGGTGTTATCTCGGTTTACACTTTTATCAGAGAAATGTTGGTCGGTAAAACAGGAAATCTAAGATAATAGTCTTTTCAAGATGACAGCTCGTAGACGGCTGGAATATTTAACTAAAACGGAAAATCACAGCGGCGAGGAATATAACCACTAGTATATTTTCAAATTTCACAGTTCCATTAGCGTTTCCAATGTACAAATATCCATCTTTAAAAGGAAAATAATAATCGATATGTTAGTATCAGCAGGGTATAGGACTTCTTCTGAAAAATGTCGCGAGGTCCTTGCTATGCGTGTAAAGAATGGGATGAATTTTATATCAAGTTGTGTCTACAACTTTCTTAATCTGTTTACCCTCCAGGGTTGGTTTTTTCCACGGACTCAGAGAGGGATCCCACCTCTACCGCCTCAAGGGCAGTGTCTTGGAGCATGTGACTTTAGGTCGGGGATAGAACTGGGTAGGAGGACCCATACCTCGCCCAGGCGACCTAAGATGCTATACTGAACAAGGGCCTGGTGATGGGATGGGAAGTTTGAAAGAGGGAAGGAAGCGGCCGTGACGTTAAGTTAGGTACCATCCTGACATTTGCCTGGAGGGGAATTGGGAAACCACAGAAAACCACTTCGAGAATGGCTGAGGAGGGAATCAAACCCCCCCTCTACCCAGTTGACCTCCCGAGGCTGAGTGGACCCCGTTCCAGCCCTCGTACCACTTTTCAAATTTCGTGGCAGAGCCTGGAATTGAACCCGGTCCTCTGAGGGGTGGCAGCTAATCACACTAACCGCTACATCACAGAAGCGAACCGTGTCAAATAACAGTGGGAGAAATGAATAAAATAATAATATGGTTGTAAAATATTTATGTAGTAATAATATGTATATGAATTCTGAACCTCATATTGTGTGTCCAAGAAATTAACACCTAATACACAGTTAGTTAAGTAACATAAATCTTAATAGTTCGCACAAAATGTCGGGAACTGCGACCTAAAATTGAAGACACTCCAATATGCATGTATGTGCACAATATAAGTTGGGTTCTGATAGTGTAAAAGTATGTGTAACTTAATGAAGTATTAAATCTCATGTCCGCCTCTGTGATGTAGTGGAGGCCCGCGTTCGATTCCCGGCTCTGCCAGGACATTTGAAAAGTGGTACGAGGACTGGAACGGGGTGCACTCGCCTTGGGAGATCAAATGAGTAGAGAGGGTTCGATTCCCTCTTTCTTGAATATCCCTTCCGATCTTCCCATCCTCCACCAGGCCCCTGTTCACCATAGCAGTTGAGGCCGCCTGAGTGAAGTACTGGTCCTCCTCCGCAGTTTTATGCCTGACCAAATGTCTCACGGTCCAGGACACTGCCCGTTAGGCGGTAGAGGTGGGATCTTTTGCTGAGTCCGGAGCAGACACCAACCCTGAAGTGTAAACTGACTAAATAAAAAATAAAAAATTAAAAACGAAATCTCAACTGAATGCATTAGCGTAGGTTTCCTCGGTGCAGAGGGTTTGGGTTCCATTCCTGGTCGAGGCTAGCATTTTAGCAAGTCTTCTTAGTTCGTGTGACTCGGAGACTGTGTTTGTGTGAATCGCTGCCTCGTCTTAACTCAGCACACTACGGAACACCACAGCAATATGTAATAATCCTTCCACGTAAGGTTGCCGTCAGGAAGGGCATTTCACTGAAAAACTGGACCAAGTCCAAATGTGCAACACAACTCACACCTTCGACTCTCGGGGTTTTTGGAGGAGCGGCAAAAGGAGATCAACGATTAAATTCGAGTTTAAATTTTTACATCCGCAGTACGTTCATGGTGGGATATTTGCATATATTGCAGGGAAAAACGCTATTAGAACTCTTGCCGTGAATTTATGGTAAACAGCGGTACCTGTCTTACCCGTCGTTGGCGTTCGTTCAGTTGCAGCAGTAATGGGTGGCAGCAAACCTCAACAAACAGCAGCAGTCAGTCAGGGTAATGTTGTTTTTGTTGTTTTAGTGAATAAGTACACTCCCCCTGCGGGTGGGGGCAGTAGAACAACATCAACTGTATCCCCTGCCTGTCCTAAAGGGCGACTGAAAGGCAAACCAGGGGCAGTCAACTTGTGAGGTGGCGATCACGGTTCCCCTAGCTGAGTCTGGCATTGCTTCTACTTACTCGTGTCAGGCTCCTCGCTTGAATCATTTTTATCCTTGATGGTTATGAATTTCATGTTTTTGGTCCGTATTGAACTGAGAATAATATATAAGTAATAATAATAATAACGTAAATGTTTCCACCTTTTCAATACAATATATTCACAAAATTACAAAATTATACGGTACTAGTTTCGATCCATCTAGGGGTCATCATCAGCCGTATTGGAGCAAAGATCATTTGTGGCGAAATCCTAAGACAATATTATTTTAAAGAATAACAAGTGAAATGAGATGTTATGGTAATAGTTAATAATACAAGGAATATACATACTAAGAGGTTTTTAACAAAGAATAAAGTATAAATGGGGTGTTGTAAAAATTATAATCATGGAAATCAGTAAGTTCTTGTATTGAAATGAAATATGGCTTAGGAAGAGGGCTTAAGGTGGGGCTGAAGGGTGCGGGAGAAAGTGTAATTGTCTTGGAAAAGTACCTTTGATTAAATTTAGGATTGAGTTTAGGTTGGCTGCATTATTGTTTCTGAGGAAAGTGATAAATAGATCGAAGAGTATGTTGGGTTTCTCTGAGATTTCATTGAGATTGTGACTGGCATTAAAGTATTGGTCTAGGTGTATGTAGTAATTTTCTCCCGCACCCTTCAGCCCCACCTAAGCCATATTTCATTTCAATACAAGAACTTACTGATTTCCATGATTATAATTTTTACAACACCCCATTTATACTTTATTCTTTGTTAAAAACCTCTTAGTATGTATATTCCTTGTATTATTAACTATTACCATAACATCTCATTTCACTTGTTATTCTTTAAAATAATATTGTCTTAGGATTTCGCCACAAATGATCTTTGCTCCAATACGGCTGATGATGACCCCTAGATGGGTCGAAACTAGTACCGTATAATTTTGTAATTTTGTGAATATATTGTATTGAAAAGGTGGAAACATTTACGTTATTATTATTATTACTTATATATAATTTTTATCCGACCTCCCTTGGACAACTCTTATTCTTTTCCTACCCCGATAGTATTAGGTTTTCGAGGCATAGGGAATCGTTCATTTTCCCGCTCTCCGTGGCTCTTGATTTTGTTTTGCCGTTACTTTTTTTTTTTTTGCACTGTGCCGGATTCTTTCGGTTAGTGCCAGTAGAGGATGGTTTCCCAGTTGTAGTCCCTCTTAAAATAACAATCATCACCACTACTTCTTAAGTCACTACCGAGCGAGTTGGCCATGCGGTCAGGGCACGCAACTGTGAGCTTGCATTCGAGAGATAGTGGGTTCGAATCCTATCCTCGGCAGTTCTGGAGATGGTTTTCTTTGGTTTCCCAGTTTTCACACCAGGCAAATGCTAGGACTACCTTAATAAAGCCACAGCTGCTACCTTCCCAGTCCTAGCTCTTTCCCGTCCTTCCTTCGCCGAAAATCTTCAGTGTGTTAGTGTGACGTTAAACTAGGAGCAGAATGAAATTTAGGACACCGGAGGTCTGAATTTCCAAATTCCTCTGTCATAATTATCTTTTCCCTCAAAATTTTCAGTGATCGTTTTTCTTTTTTCTTATTTTGACAGTCAAATCTATTATCTTACTGGGCATTGACCACACGCATTTGCAGCTTATTAAGGACAAGTGTGTTACGTACCAGTAGTATCAGAAAATTCATTAAGCAGAGGAATGGCATGCTTAAGAAGGGAGAGATCTAATTCCCCAGCTTCTTACCGCCAATATTCAGACGGGCTGTTATATTCGGTACGCAGCAGTAATCCCATGTATCGGAGGTGAGTGGCAGCGGAAGACACACAGCACGTCACAGCAAACAGTGGTCAATGAGATGTTATTGGTGATCAATTTTATGAGGTTTATATATTGTAGGCCTTCACATTTTGTTTTCTTCCGACTCTGTGGTATTACATCTTATAAAATTATTAATAGCGTGGACTGTAGTTCCTTATTCCCCGACTTTACATAGCGATTTTCATTAAAATCTGTTTACCCATTTTCTCGTGACTCGGCGCTGACATGGACTTAGCAACAAAAATCCAAATGCCAAAATCATAGCCGGTACGGTAAAAGTGTGTAAGACAAATAATTGGAAATTTAATACTATATAACTTTAGTTATATATTGTTTATCGATAGGACCACTAATGACAAATATTTGAGAATTAAATTGGAGGCCTTCCCCTAAACTACCATTTTATTCAGCGTGAATAAAATTATTTTTGACCTAGATTGTAGCGACTTATTCCCCGACTTAACATACCGATTTTCATTAAATTATCTTCAGCCGTTTTTTCGTGATGCGTTTACAAACATACATAAAGACAGACAAAAATTACGGAAAATTAAAAAGTGCATTTCCTTGTTACTGTGGACACGGCCGATACAGAAATACAATTATTTTTAAATTCTGAGCAGTGTAGAGACAAAACTCTTATCATATATATAGTCGCAACAATCACCAGTATTGTTAGTTGTTGTTGACCATGACGACCGAATAATATATCCCCGTCAGCAATACTCGCGTTGATGAACTTAGCAATAAGAATTTACATATCTCCATTATTATAACGGTAAAAATATACCAGATGTAAATAATGATTCAAAATTAGTTTTTCTATTCTTTTTTTATGTAACACTTTTAGATAGAATTCATATTTTATTTGTTTTTCGAACTTTCGTTAAACATGAAATAATAGCGAATATCTCTGATATTCGTCACACCCAATGAGAAAGTATGTACACTGACTGACAGAGCAAATGCAACACCAAGAAGGAGTGGTCAGAACTTTATGCCAATTGCAGGGTAGACTGACGTCACTGAGGTATGCTCATGATGTTAAATGCGCCGCTGTGCTGCGCACGTAGCGAACGATAAATGGGACACGGCGTTGGCGAATGGCCCACTTCGTACCGTGATTTCTCAGCCGACAGTCATTGTAGAACGTGTTGTCGTGTGCCACAGGACACGTGTATAGCTAAGAATGCCAGGCCGCCGTCAACGGAGGCATTTCCAGCAGACTAGACGACTTTACGAGGGGTATGGTGATCGGGCTGAGAAGGGCAGGTTGGTCGCTTCGTCAAATCGCAGCCGATACCCATAGGGATGTGTCCACGGTGCAGCGCCTGTGGCGAAGATGGATGGCGCAGGGACATGTGGCACGTGCGAGGGGTCCAGGCGCAGCCCGAGTGACGTCGGCACGCGAGGATCGGCGCATCCGCCGCCAAGCGGTGGCAGCCCCGCACGCCACGTCAACCGCCATTCTTCAGCATGTGCAAGACACCCTGGCTGTTCCAATATCGACCAGAACAATTTCCCGTCGATTGGTTGAAGGAGGCCTGCACTCCCGGCGGCCGCTCAGAAGACTACCATTGACTCCACAGCATAGACGTGCACGCCTGGCATGGTGCCGGGCTAGAGCGACTTGGATGAGGGAATGGCGGAACGTCGTGTTCTCCGATGAGTCACGCTTCTGTTCTGTCAGTGATAGTCACCGCAGACGAGTGTGGCGTCGGCGTGGAGAAAGGTCAAATCCGGCAGTAACTGTGGAGCGCCCTACCGCTAGACAACGCGGCATCATGGTTTGGGGCGCTATTGCGTATGATTCCACGTCACCTCTAGTGCGTATTCAAGGCACGTTAAATGCCCACCGCTACGTGCAGCATGTGCTGCGGCCGGTGGCACTCCCGTACCTTCAGGGGCTGCCCAATGCTCTGTTTCAGCAGGATAATGCCCGCCCACACACTGCTCGCATCTCCCAACAGGCTCTACGAGGTGTACAGATGCTTCCGTGGCCAGCGTACTCTCCGGATCTCTCACCAATCGAACACGTGTGGGATCTCATTGGACGCCGTTTGCAAACTCTGCCCCAGCCTCGTACGGACGACCAACTGTGGCAAATGGTTGACAGAGAATGGAGAACCATCCCTCAGGACACCATCCGCACTCTTATTGACTCTGTACCTCGACGTGTTTCTGCGTGCATCGCCGCTCGCGGTGGTCCTACATCCTACTGAGTCGATGCCGTGCGCATTGTGTAACCTGCATATCGGTTTGAAATAAACATCAATTATTGGTCCGTGCCGTCTCTGTTTTCTCCCCAACTTTCATCCCTTTCGAACCACTCCTTCTTGGTGTTGCATTTGCTCTCAGTCAGTGTATGTATGTATGTATGTATGTATGTATGTAAGTATGTAAGTATGTATGTGTGTTCATTCCTCATCCCGAAGGCTGGTTGTATGCTCAACAGTTCAACCATTAGTTCATAGATGGCTTAGACATGACTGAAGAGGCGTACTAGAGAAATGAGGAGTGAGCCACTGAGCCAGAATTTGCTATTACATATCATTCTGCCAAGCCCACTGAAATGCATGCACCAACTGACTGTATGAGCAACATTTTCACACCATTCACAACAGGAACTGTCTGCATATGGAATAGCTTAACTAGCATTTCTCATACCTCAGTCACTTTCATATTGTCAAAGCCAAGGATGAGACTGATACAGATCAGCGAGAGTAACAAAATTGCTCTAGCCTATACTAGAAGACACAGTGCACTGTAAACATTAGGTCTCGCTAGCAAAGGCATGGTATGAAAGTATAAAACATAAAAGATCGAACATTATACTTTGAGGAAGTTTTATTATGTACAGTCTTTCTCGTAAGTGTAGGTAATTCCAGTCACTTTGAAGGAGGCAAGTTTTGTGAAACCTGAACCATTGTGAGTGCCAGAAAATGAACTTTCTGTACAAGCAAGGAATTTCGGTCAGTTGCAATTTAATAAGTAGCTTTGACTAATTCTTTGACTATATGGACAATATCATGACAAGCGTCTGCCTCCGTAGCGGTATGGTTGGCACTATTAGATGCCGTTCTCGGGGGCCCGGGTTCGATTCCCATTACTGCCAGAAATTTAAGAATATCAGGAGGGCTGGAATGTGGTTAAAGTGATGAAATAAAATGGCGTATGGCTTTTAGTGACGGGTGTGTCCGAGGACATGTTCGGCTCGCCAGGTGCAGGTCTTTCCATTTGACTCCCGTAGGCGACCTGCGCGTCATGATGAGGATGAAGTGATGATGAAGACGACACATACACCCTGTCCCCGTATCAGATAAATTAACCAATGGTGGTTAAAATTCCCGACCCTGCTCGGAATCGAACCCGGGATCCCTGTGACCAAAAGCCAGTACGGTAACCATTTAGCCATGGAGCAGGACGGTTAAATGATACATGCAGCTCACCGCAATTGGGGGCGTGCCTGGAAAAAGGAGCTGCACCACCTCAGGATGAGGACACAAGTTTACATGATGACAAGCATAATAATTGGGCCTTGTATGATATTTAGTGGAAAATGGAAGGGGATGTGTTGTTACTCTAAGGCAGAAGGGCATTCCTCCAATCATGCATGATATTAAGGCAGTAATAGGTTAGAATGCAAACTAATTTGGCTTGTAGAAATTGTAGTCTAGCCCGCTCTAACGTAGTCTAGCGGGAGAAGCATAACTTCCAGGGGTTATAATACTCCGCGCCCCTAATGCTTATGCAAATCACTTTTCTGGTCTACATTATCTACTTGTTACTCCCTTGAGCAATTTTCATCCTAAGGCCCGTCAGCAACGCGAGTGAAATCTTTTATCTTTGTTTAAAGGGAAGAAAACAAAGATTACAGTTACATCTGTATTCGCCAACAATATTATCTCGGCTTCAAATTTTACCGGAGAAAGATTGGCCGGTAAAATAGGAGATCTAAGATAGGCAGGCCTAAGATGAATTCTTTATTGTAGCTTATATCTTGTATTGTACACGACTGGGTATGCTTATTTAATCATATTGTCGTATGTTTTGAGTGAAATATACAATGTGCTGGCTATCATTTTTCTTATTCTCTATTATGTTAATGCCTTCTACCACCAAGTTTAATAATAATTCATTCTCTTGGAACGTTATATTAGGCTTCTTTCTTCGTTTCTGTTCAATAACGGACATCATTTGTGAATCATCGGCATCACGTATTAATTTGTTTTCCGTGCGTCAGTATGAAAAAAGGTATGGTTTTAATTTAGATCGACACGAACACTTGGTTTTGGTAAACCGAGATAATAAATACTGAGGTGAATACAGAAGTGAGCGAGTGAGCGCTGTGTGAGATAATGACAATATCCTAGCTTCTGAAATCTAGGATAACAGTAAAAGGAACTAATGATAGTGAATACTGGTCTAACATATAATGCCTAGACATCCCAGGTGTATAAATGACCAAGGGGACTGTATACGTGATGATAAGGGCTTGGAAGTTGAAGACCTAGAATTCCCTAAGTGCCTATACAAAGATGTAAAAATATCCACACATAAAAATGGGACATGAAAACTGGCAAAGGAACGTAAACTGGGATCCAAATTCATTCATAATTTTAGTTTTAATTGCATATTTAATGAAGGAATATAAAAGTTTAAAATTGCAAAATTCTGGTGGTATGTGATATACAGTGCAAAAATGTAGGGTAAAACTTCTTCGTCCAGATATTTTTTTGATTCGTTATGCCCAACTAAGGAGCATTCGTGAACTTATTTAGCACAACGTTCCTTCTTGGCTTCCCAAAATCTCTTCATCCTTTCGCTGTGCTTCCGTTTGCGTTCTTACGTCCATCCTGTTGCTTGTCTTTTAGGTTGATCTGCAGATTTATGTTTGTGTACGAGATTTCTGAATTTTTTCTGTCTAGCAAGATTTCTTCATTTATATCCATTTCCTGAAGATTTATTTCTGTAAGACAGTTGTTTTGATTTTTTAGAGATACTGCGAGATTTATTATTTTATTTGCTAGTCTATTGTTATCCACCCTGATCAGATGACCTTAGAATTTTAATCTTATTTTTCTAGTAGTGTCTGTGATTTTTTTTTCTGTTACTTGATAGATTTCATGTGATTTCCTTTTCATCCAAATACCATTTTCGCATTAGGTCCTAGATTTTTTTTTTAAATTTCCTCTCTTGTTTTTCGATGTTTTTAATTTGTGATCTATCACCAATTATCAGAGTTCCTGATACATAAAGGGCTTTTGGTTTGACAACTGTGTTGTACTGTCGTAATTTTGTGTTTTGGGATATAGATTTTTTTGTTTTCGTTCAGGCGTTATATCTTTTTAGATTAACATAATTTCAAAAACGGAATTCAGTGTTTGTTAAAAAAATTACTTACAGAATGTAGAAGAAAATATGTTTCCACCTAGAATGAATTCAGTGAACCCGCAATGAACATCCTAGAAGTGAGTATAACTGGAATAATATTTTTCCTAACCACACTAGGGTTATAGAAATTGGAATCAGGAAACCTTACCTCAGTTCGCTTTGCAGTATATCACAATAGTCATCTCCAGGTTCTTAGGGGTAAAGGATCGTCGATTTTCAGACAGCACGTTGCGAAACATTGAGGAACTTCTCTCGTCATCAACAGATGTTAAGAGTTCATACTCGAAGTAACTGAGATCTTCCTCTCCAAAAAACACCCACATAAAAATTTCTCCTTACAGTATTTCAGTTATTTTGCACATAATATTTGATACGCCTGCTTGTTTTTTTCAAGTTCATTATTTAATTTCATTTTCCCTCTTTTAAAAAATCGAAAGCTGGGTGGACTCAGGATATCTTATTCATAAGTTAGAAGTAACAGGCATGAAATTAGCGGGAATGATTGTTGGTACAAACAGGTGGGAACAATGGCAAGAGGGTACTCGGAATGAGGAGATAAAGGCTAAGTTAGGAATGAACTCGATGGATGAAGCTGTACATATAAACCGGCTTCGGTGGTGGGGTCATGTGCGGCGAATGGAGGAGGATAGGTTACCTAGGAGAATGATGGACTCGGTTAAGAAGGGTAAGAGAAGTAGAGGGAGACCAAGACGACGATGGTTAGACTCAGTTTCTAACGATTTAAAGATAAGTGGTATAGAACTAAATGAAGCCACAGCACTAGTTGCAAATAGAGGATTGTGACGACATTTAGTAAATTCACAGAGGCTTGCAGACTGAACGCTGGAAGGCATAACGGTCTGTAATGATGTATGTATGTATGTATGTATGTATGTATGTATGTATGTATGTATGTATGTATGTATGTATGAATGTATGTATGTATGTATTTCCCTCTTTTCAGATATGGTTCAAATATATGTAGCGCCGGGCGAGTTGGCCGTGCGGTTAGGGGCACGCAGCTGCAACTCGCATCCGGGAGATAGTGGGTTCGAATCCCACTGTCGGCAGCCCTGAATTTGGTTTTCCGTGGTTTCCCATTTTCACACCAGGCAAATGCTGGGGCTGTACGTTAATTAAGGCCACGGCCGCTTCCTTCCCACTCCTAGCCCCTTCCTGTCCCATCGTCGCCATAAGACCTATCTGTGTCCGTGCGACGTAAACAAATAGAAAAAAAATAATATTACTACAAGAAAGTTGTTTAAGAGATGATAGACCAACTGATGGTGATTCGAGTTGAGAATGGGCAGTAAAAAAGTAGCCGAAAGAAGGGAAGTTTTAAAAAAGGCATTAAGTCTAAAAAGGTCCAAAAAATCGAAAAAAGGGGGAGGAGAAATAAAACGGCATTTTCTGGCCTACAATGACCCGAATTGAACATATTATTTTGGGCCTCTTCTTCAGACACTCGAGAAAAAAGTTATTTTTCCTCAACTTCCGATTTACAAAAGATAGCTACGACCTCAGATACTAGTCTATCGTAAACCAGCTTTTAAACGTGGAATACGATCAGGTGAAGGGTTCCGTCTGGCGCAGCGTCAGACACTGCTCCATCAAATGTCAGCCAAGGACAGTGATATAATGCGTAGCGGGCGATGGTAGCAGCACCGACTGGATGGAACTTGTTGCACGACCTACTTACTTGAGCTGCGCGTCGTCATGACCTTACAACCGAAACTAGCCGGCCACTTGCTCAATGTGTGTGTGCACGTCATCAGACACGCCTGAACAAACCAGCCTCCTCCTCCTCCTCCTCCTCCTCCTCCTCCTCCTCCTCCTCCTCCTTCCTGAACACCTGCTATTGTTACGTGATGTATGTGGCTTCGCAAAAATCTCGGCGAACAGCTGAGTATTCAGTGTTTGAATGGGGACCCGTGTAATTGTAGTGCCCTAACTGATGTGTATGTTTATTGTAATGAAATAGACCATGATGTTTTTATTAGCTCCTATACTGTTATTTAGCCTCGAGGTGTAGTGAGAGCTTGTATTAGACAGATAGTGGGGTCGGGCAACCCTGAAGATGGCTTTCCGTGGTTTCCCATTTCACACCAGGCAATTACTGGTGCTGTGACCGCTTCCAGTTCAATCCAGTCACTACTGATCTGCATTTAGGGCAGTGACCCTGGTGGCAGATTCCCTATCTGTTGTTTTCCTTGCCCTTTTCTTAAACGATTTCAAAGAAATTGGAAATTTATTAAACATCTCCCGTGGTAAGTTATTCCAATCCCTATCTCCTCTACCTATAAATGAATATTTGCCCCAATTTGTCCTCTTGAACTCCAACTATCTTCATATTGTGATGAAAATGAAATGTCGTATAGGTTTTAGTGCCGGGATATCCCAGGATGGGTTCGGCTCGCCACGTGCAGGTCTTTCTATTTGACTCCCGTAGGCGACGTGCGCGTCGTGATGAGGATGAAATGATGATGAGGACAATACATACACTCAGATCCCGCCCGTGCCATTGGAATTAACCAATTAAGGTTAAAGTGCGCGTAGAGGCGCGCGGCTGTGAGCTTGCATCCGGGAGATAGTAGGTTCGAATCCCACTATCGGCAGCCCTGAAGATGGTTTTCCGTGGTTTCCCATTTTCACACCAGGCAAATGCTGGGGCTGTACCTTAATTAAGGCCACGGCCGCTTCCTTCCAACTCCTAGGCCTTTCCTATCCCATCGTCGCCATAAGACCTATCTGTGTCGGTGCGACGTAAAGCCCTTAGCAAAAAAAATTAAGGTTAAAATCCCCGACCCGGCCGGGAATCGAACCCAGGACCCTCTGAACCGAAGGCCAGTACGCTGACCGTGCAACCAACGAATCGGACTTCATATTGTGATCTTTTCTACATTTAAAGACACTACTGAAACTTATTCGTCTACTAATGTCATTCCACGCCATCTCTCCACTGACAGCTCGGAACATACCACTTAGTCGAGCAGCTCGTGTTCTTTCTCCCAAGTCTTCGCAGCCCAAACTTTGCAACATTTCTGTAACGCTACTCTTTTGTCGGAAATTACCCAGAACAAATCGAGCTGCTTTCGAGCAAGTTTGAAAAAAAAAAAAAAAGAAAATACTAAGAGTCAATAAAATCCGCTAATAAAACAAGAGATAATCACATCAATATGCGAATATGAGAAAAATAACGTAAACATTAGCAGAAGTAGGAACTAAGAAAAAAAAAGCGAACAGTATGTACGCAACTCAGGGTATTATTGACCGTATAAATGGTTCCTCTTAATTAATGCTTAACCCCGGATTGCAGCCACTGATATACAGTGGAACCTCGATGTTTCGAATCACTTCGGGAGCTAAAATTTATTTCGAAATTTCGAGATATGCAGAATATCGTGTTTGAGCATGTATAGCACATAATTGAATCATATGTATCTACGACGGTCTTCTAATGAATACATTATTTTTAACAGTACTTAAAAGTATACAAACAATCTATAGCATCACTTAAATAATTATATATAAAACCCTTATTATAGTAACCTTGTAGAAGACAGGATACAGTACATACAATAGTGAAACAAGAAACATTCCTCCGTTAACACCTTTGGGGAAAAAATCCATCAGTCTCTTCTGTTTGTACTACGGTTAACATTCCTCACTTCACGTTGAAACTTCTTGTCAGTACCAAGAAGCCAAGATTCGTAAATGGAACTTGTCATCCCCGACTTCTAGGATTGCTTTCGTACGTGACCGGTAAATAATTCACACTCGAGAAATAGCGAGGCTTCGCCGATTTTCCGGTCACTAGAAATTTTAGTTTTTCAGTTCCCGTCATATTAGCTCCCAACATCACTGTAACCCTTTCTTTATCTGTTAGCTGCTCCTCACTAACCACAAATGCTGTATTGCATCGTTCATGTTACACAAAATTCGAGTTACAGAGTATTTTTTTTCTTCAGGGGAGGAAATATTTGCTTCGAGAAATCGAGAAATTATTTCGAGTAATACAGAAATAAATACACGTGAAGAATAGGACAAATGGCCGGGAAATGTAAGTTACTTCGACATACTGAAAGTTCGAGTAATGGAGGTTCGACTTATCGAGGTTCGACTGTATTTTTCAATAGATGCTTTCCTAGGCATAATTAAGTCCAAAACTGGGACAAGAATTTCGCGGTTGTTCTGGGGGCTCGCTTTTTTAAATCCTGTGACGGTTATATTCAGCAGTCCATATACAGTAGAACTCCGCTTAACCGAACTTCGCTTAACCAAAACCCGGCTTAACCGAAATGTTCTGGCAAAACTGTATTTTAATATTTTGTTTTTACCCCCTTTTTAGCCGTCGACATTAGTAATTCTCCTGCTATAAGTGCTGAAAGATACTAGGCAAACCCTATTTTGACAATAGCAGTTCTGAGAATCGAGTTACGAGGTACAGCATATGATGGATATGCATAGGTGGTAAGATTGATTCCGAATTTTTATTAAAATACAATACCACACGCTTTAATTACAGTACTGTAATAAAATTACTGTATACGGTATTCTTTTTTTTCTATTTGCTTTACGTCGCACCGACACAGATATGTCTTATGGCGACGATGGGATAGGAAAGATCTAGGAATTGGAAGCAAGCGGCCGTGGCCTTAATTAAGGTACAGCTCCGGCATTTTCCTGGTGTGAAAATGGGAAACCACGGAAAACCATCTTCAGCGCTGCCGACAGTGGGGCTCGAACCCACTATCTCCCGATTACTGGCTACTGGCCGCACTTAAGCGACTGCAGCTATCGAGCTCGGCATATACGATATTCAGTTCAGTAGTAACAAAATAAATTGTTTCTCAATTTCAGATTGTTTTGCGTTTTGTTGAACAAAGCAATGAATCTACACCAGCTGATGTACTGTTGATTAAACAGTGGTGCGACACAGCTGCACGACAGCGCTGCGCCAAGAAAATTCAGAAGAAAATCTCTGATTTTATACAATGAGTGACATTATGTAAACTTTTTAATACCGGGCGAGTTGGCCGTGCGCGTAAAGGCGCGCGGCTGTGAGCTTGCATCCGGGAGATAGTAGGTTCGAATCCCACTATCGGCAGCCCTGAAAATGGTTTTCCGTGGTTTCCCATTTTCACACCAGGCAAATGCTGGGGCTGTACCTTAATTAAGGCCACGGCCGCTTCCTTCCAACTCCCAGGCCTTTCCTATCCCATCGTCGACATAAGACCTATCTGTGTCAGTGCGACGTAAAGCCCCTAGCAAAAAAAAACTTTTTAATGTTAATATACAGTATGCACCTGAGCTTAACAGAGTTTATGCAATTTTATTTCGACATTTAATTTCCGAAAATATATACTATGTGGCATCCAAAAAAAATGTGTCAACCGAAATGGCTCCGCCCTCTTTATTTCGGATAAACGGAGTCCTATAGTATGGAGTCTTTATAGTATGGGACTGAAGGATCATAAATGTTCTTTTGCCCTAAGTCCACGTTTTTCAGAATGGAATTCAAATCGTACAGTTGAATCATTGATCACTCAGATCTTGCTTTGTGGCTTAAATGCTTCGCCTTGTGCTTCCATTTATGGCTAATGCCAGATACTTCCTCGTAAACTATATAGCCTCGTTCTTACAGGTTGCCCGCCATCGTGCGTTTATCTTGTGGTATCGACTATTCCTTAAAACATCTCCGAACCAACAAGGACCTAGGACATTTCGTGCTCTCTGTGGTAACGCCGACAGAGGGTGTTGTCCTGGAACTTGGCCAGTGACCCCACCTGTGGGTGGGGGCAGTAGAATAACATCCACATTTTCTCGTGCCTTGAAAGGGTCCAAGAGGATCTTCATGCCAGGCTCCTCACTTTAATCTGTCCTTTCCGGCCTCCCTTGGTCAGCTCTTGTTCTTTTGCGACCCCGACGGTACCTGATTTGCGAGGCCTCGGGAGCCTCACAGTTTCACGCCCTTTGTGCCCCTTGTCCTTTTTTCTGCCGTATCAGGACTAATAGTTTGACGACTGGTGCTGCTTGATATGTTCCTTCACTACGGGTATTTGACGTGATTTCTTTGGAATTTTTCGTTTAAATAAATGATTTAAAAGCAATGTCTTCATTATTGTGCTGTTTCAGGACTGTTCATTCTGTCTACTGATGGACAAACTGTTAATGTGCGATATGTGTTCCATGTTCTGAAAGAAATCTGTGTAAAACACGTAGGAAAAGAATTACCGGTAGTAATGACATAATGATATTACTTCAGAGATTCTATCGGCAGTAACTTAATCAATATCTCAAAGGTTTAAATGCCCTAGTTGAGCTAAGTTTTCTTTCAGTAATTCACCACCACGAAATCAAACTCAGTTGCAGTTGTAAGTTATAACCTAAAAAAAGATCATGATGTCAACTCTTTAGTTAACATGCTATGTAATATAAACATAGTAAACCTCTGCAGGCTGCCACTTGATTCTTATAAATACGTATGCCATACGCATGTAATTCGTACATAACTACTTAATTTATTGTAACATGCTAAACTTAATAATGGATCTTACTAGCACTTCATCCCAGCAGGCAATTAACTTCGCTCCTTGGAGGTTTTCCGGCTTTTTTCTTTTTTTTTTGCGGTCGTAAAGCTTGCATTTTTTCAGTACCGGTACTTTTTTTTTTCGAAAATAGAATCGGCATATTATGAAAATGAAAATCCACAGCCTGTTTCCAGTCATTCTACCTGGTCAGGGATGGAATGAATGAAGCCCCCATCTAGCGGCGAGGTTAGGAATTGTGCCGGCTGCCGAAGCCTGTCGCACTCCTCTGGGGCAATGATTAATGGATGACAGATGAAATGAAATGATACTGGAGAGTGTTGCTGGAATGAAAGATGACAGGGAAAAATCTGTCCCGCCTCCGCTTTGTCCAGCACAAATCTCACATGGAGTGACCTGGATTTGAACCACGGAACCCAGCGGTGAGAGGCCGACGCGCTGCGGCCTGAGACACGGAGGCTAATTTATGGTAACGTGCTAAACTTATTAATGAATCGTACTAGCCTTCATCCCAGCAGGCAATTAACTGCACTCCTTGGAAGCTTTCCGGGTATGTTTTGCGGTCGTACAAGCTTGCATTTTTTCAGTACCGGTACTTATTTTTCTTCGAAAATAGAATCAGCATTTTATATAGGGAAAATTAATTTTGGAACCAAGTCCTAAGCATGTTCACTACGGCAACCTAGTCCACGAGAAACGGTAATCAGAGGTAAACTATTCAGGCAGTCTTGAACTATTTCTCCTCATAATGCTGCTAGTATTCTTAAGATATCTCGCATCAACTTCCTCTACATGAGAAAATATCAGTAACAGTTCCTTTGATGGGTACATAAGATAGTTGGATGATTTGCTTTGTTTTTGTAGAGTTGTTAGGGCTTAAAAGGGACTGCCTTTTGTCTCTGAATTGTTTTTCAGAGAAACGACTTATGCTGCATAGTCGGTCACTTTCCATGTTGAATAATTAGCGATTTGAACTATCAGAGCCCCTAAAATGTATGCAGCTCCCTGCATAACTGTTGAGGGGCTAGATGATAGTTACGCCTTGTTCAGATACTTTGAATTCTAAGTTATTCGTCCCTACAAATCATTTCCCTGTTAATATCTCCGCAGAAGTGATGAATTACACTCATGTTTGACCTGATGAAAGTAACTACTGGTTCATCTTCCGAACTGGATAATGATGGCTGATCAAAGATAAACTTGCTGCGTATTTCTTCCTCGGCTGCACCGGTGTTGATGATTTTGGCATTTTGGAGAATAGAGTGGGATTTTTTGGGAGCGAAAAGGAATGTCATTTTTCATTCCACTGTTTTATCGTAAACCGACTTGAAACCCGGGGACATGGCAAGTTGTAGGCATATTCACATGCGTTAGTAATTTGAAGCATATCCGCGAAAAATATGTCCTATTTCTCAAATAATTAATATTTTTCACTGTTCACTTTACAAAGTGTTAATGTCGCGCACACTTCTGCTGTAAGCCAGCGAAACGCGCACCTACTTGCCTTTAGATCGACAACAGCGCTGCAGGCGGCGAACATTCAATACATGCCTGTTAACATGTCATTCAGAGGAATTTGCCACACTAGTCCTGCAGACACCTTCATTTGTCGAAATGTCGAACCTGTTCTATTTTCCGTATGATTAGTGTTAATAGAGGATGACTGCCCAGTTGTACTTTCTCTTAACGGCGTAGAACGGATTAGCCAACAGTGAAACTGTTCAATAAAAGCTTCTTTAATTCCTAATTCAGCAGCTTTATTTGCATAAAATATGCGCTCCTTATCAACGCATTGAACATTCGCCTGGCAGTTTCTTCCCGGACTGAAACCCTCTCTTATAAATGCCCGTAGATTCGACTTTCTTGCTTGTCGTAAATGGAATTGTAGCACTCTTTGCTCGCGGAGGCCTTTTCTGTCCATATCCCTTCTTGTCCAAACCCTGATGCCCTTCAAGTTCCTCGCACTATTCAAAATTCGGCTTTCCATTAATAAAGAAACAAACTCAATTCTACCAGGTCTTCTTCCCCTATTCTTTCCCATCCTATACAAATCATATATATCCCTTTCAGTACGGTCAGTGCCTAAATTCTCTCTTATTAGCTTCAAGACTAACCTCATCAATTCCATCGTAGACTCTCCTTCCATTTCCTCCAGGCCGTAAATAATCATATTTCTTTTCTCCTCCTCCTTTCTTCTGCTATCTTGTCATTGAAGTACCTGAACTTGTTGTTCTGGCGCCTTTATCCTCTGATTTAGTGTCGCTCGTTCTTCTCTTCTCTTCTCTTCTCTTCTCTTCTCTGCTCTTCTCTGCTCTTCTCTTCACCTTTATTTCTGTTAGTTCTTTGGTTATGCTGTCCTTCATATCGTTGATTTGTTGATACCTGCACCTCGAACATTTCTTTGGCCTGGTCAGTCTGAGAAGCATTGCGCACAACTTCCTTGATTTTCTCCATGCCCTCCCATGTCAATGGGCGTGGGTTCTTCTCGACGCCTCCGATGACTAATAGAGTAGCCACTATAGCTGCCGCCATCAACAGTTCTGTCAGTCCTGTTCCTTTATTAACTCCTAATTTGCACTCCGTCTTGATCCACTTGACCCGACTGTGCCATCGCCCTATCACACTCCCATACTGCTTTCCCTGCACTTCCTGATCGTTACCTCGCACGTCTGCTCACAGCTCAGCAAAGACTGACTGAAACCCATTTCCCGTAACACCGGTGACCTAACTAGAGCTCCGTCATCAAAAGTAATTACTGCATCTTTTACTCCGATATTCAGTATCTGCAGACCCACAAAAACAGATTTTGGAACTCGCTTCCAGATGCAGTTGTTGAGGCTTTCATTCGGATTTTGCGTCTTTCCGTGCAAACATCTCTTTCGGAGTTCAGGTTTGCTCAGGTCCCTGTAAATAGGTTTTATCACTTCGGTTACTGTGTAGGGAAGAGGGTGTTTATGGCTGCACGGTTCCCCAGTAACGTGGAACGCACTGAGAGGCGGCAAAACAAATGAAAATTGATCATGAGTACAACGAGTAGCCAACTTATGTTAAGAAACATTCTCTTGGAGGCAGAATACTTAATCCAAATTTATTTAACCAGTGTAGAACAAAAGTCATGTATTAATCCATATGTTCATCATCATCATCATCATCATCATCTGTTTACCCTCCAGATTCGGTTTTTCCCTCGGACTTAGCGAGGGATCCCACCTCTACAGCCTCAAGGGCAGTGTCCTGGAGCTTCAGAATCTTGGTCGGGGGATACAACTGGTATGACCAGTACCTCGCCCAGGCGGCCTTACCTGCTATGCTGAACAGGGGCCTTGTGGAGGGATGGGAAGATTGGAAGAGATAGACAAGGAAGAGGGAAGAAAGCGGCCGTGGCCTTAAGTTAGGTACCATCCCGGCATTCGCCTGGAGGAGAAGTGGGAAACCACGGGAAACCACTTCCAGGATGGCCGAGGTGGGAATCGAACCCACCTCTACTCAGTTGACCTCCCGAGGCTGAGTGGACCGCGTTCCAGCCCTCGTACCACTTTTCAAATTTCGTGGCAGATCCGGGAATCGAACCCGGGCCTCCGGGGGTGGCAGCTAATCACGCTAACCACTACACCACAGAGGCGGACAATCCATATGTTAAGTACGAAAAAGGGCTTGGTGCCTGAACGCATGGTTCAACAAAATCATCAATAATACCCCGTAAAGAATCATTATACCCAGTAAAATTTGTATTATAGTAATCTTGAAAGTTCGTAGTTTATGTTTCACTAAAAAAAACGAAAATTGCCCTATCTTATCATTTTACAGTACCCGGTTCCCTTAAAAGAATGATCACCACTACCTACTTGGCCAGTGAGGAGGGAATAATAATAATAATAATAATAATAATAATAATAATAATAATAATAATAATAATAATAATAATAATAATAATAATAATAATAATAATGGCTGCTGAGTCGAGACGATAAAAGCGTGCTCGGTTCATCCCGGAGGACGTGCATTCGATTCCCCGTCTGGAAACAGAACTTGTAGTATGCCGACGTTATGCAAAGTGAGAGCCTTTCCCTTCTTTTGTATGGATCAGTCGTGGAGCGTGTGTCGGTCTCTAGACCATAGGATTGCGGGTTCAAACCTGGCAGAGGTAGTTAAATAGGGCGAAAGAGAGTCTATTTGATATTCCATGTCATACGGTTTCTGAGTAAAAAGATCTCTGATGACATATTTGAGACAAGAATCATTAACACTCAGATACAGATCGCCCAACCGACTTAGGTTTCTTCGCCACATGGCAGAGTAAAACAGAACGTTGAGATAAATACTCAGGCAGCTTAAACGATGATAATTTAAATATGTCTGCATTTCAGGTAGTTGATGCCGTGTTGTTGTTTGAGTCATCAGCCCATAGACTGGTTTGATGCAGCTCTTCATTTTTACGTAACTACCATATCCTACATCTGCTCTAATCTGCTTGTCATATTCATATCTTGATCTACAACGCACCGTTCTTTCCGCGTACACTTCCCCAAAACCAACTGAATAAGTCCCGACTGTCTTCAGAACTGCCCTATCATTCTGTCCCTTCTTCTCGTTAAATTTCGCCAAACCGATCTACTCTCACCAATTCGATTCAGTATCTCTTCTTCTTCTTAATCTGGTTATCCTCCAGCTAATCACGCTAACCACTACACCACAGAGACGGCTTCAGTATCTCTTCATTCGTGATTCCATCTACCCATCTCATCTTCAGCATTCTGCTGTAACACCACGTTTTAAAAGCTTCAATTCTCCTTCCATCTGAGTTAGTTATCGTCTATGTCTCACTTCCATACAATGTCATCACGCTCCAGACGAAAGTCTTCGAAAATATCTTTCTAATTCCTGTATCAATGTTCGAAGTAAGCAAATTTCTTCTCTTAGGAAAGGTCTTCCTTGCTTGTGCTAGTCTGCATTTTATGTCCTCCTTACTTCTGCCATCGTTAGTTATTTTACTGCCCAAGTAACAATATTCATCTACTTCCTTTAAGAATTCATTTCCTAATCTAGTATTTCCCGCATCACTTGACTTTGACTGCACTCCATTACTTTTGTTATGGATTTATTTATTTTCATCTTATACTTCTTTCCCAAGACTTTGTGTTTGCCGGGCTGAGTGGCTCAGACGGTTGAGGCGCTGGCGTTCTGATCCCAACTTGGCGGGTTCGATCCTGGCTCAGTCCGGTGGTATTTGAAGGTGTTCAAATATGCCAGCCTCGTGTCTGTAGATTTACGGGATGTAAAAGAACTCCTGCGGGACTAAATTCCGGCACCTCGGCATTTCCGAAAACAGTGAAAAGTAGTTAGAGGGACGTAAAGTAAATAAGATTTTTATTGTTAGAATTTGTCCATGCCATTCAGCAATTTCTCCAGATCTTCTGCAGTCTCTGATAAAATAAGAATATCATTGGCAGATCTCAGGAATTTGACCTCTTTGATTTCCTTTACAGCCGGTTCTGTATAAAGATTGAACAAGAGGTGGGGGGGGGGGGCATACTGCAGTCTTGCCTTTCTCCTTTCTCGTTGGCTGATTCGTTTTCAAAGCCCACGTTTCTTATCATTGAAATGAAATGGCGTACGGCTTTTAGTGCCGGGAGTGTCCGAGGACGTGTTCGGCTCGCCAGGTGCAGGTCTTTCGATTTGACACCCGTAGGCGACCGTGATGAGGGTGAAATGATGAAGATCAAACATATACCCAGCCCCCGTGCCAGCGAAATTAACCAATGATGATTAAAATTCCCGACCCTGCCGGGAATCGAACCCGTGACACCTTTTTTTACGTCGCACCGACACAGATAGGTCTTATGACGACGATGGAACAGGA
The DNA here is from genome assembly GCF_040414725.1 of Anabrus simplex. NCBI lineage: Eukaryota > Metazoa > Arthropoda > Insecta > Orthoptera > Tettigoniidae > Anabrus > Anabrus simplex. The sequence continues at coordinate 80,664,585 of NC_090275.1, read as the reverse complement.
AAAGGCTAGGACTGGGAAGGAAGCGGCTGTGGCCTTAAGGTACAGCCCCAGCATTTGTCTGGTATGAAAATGGGAAACCACGGAAAACCATCTTCAGGGTTGCCGACGGTGGGTTCGAACCCACTATCTCCTGAATACTGGATACTGGCCGCACTTAAGCAACCGTGACACCTGTGACCAAAGGCCAGCACGCTAACCATTTAGCCATGGAGCCGGACTCTTATTACTGCAGACTGATTTTTATTCAGATTGTAGATAATTCTTCGTTCTCTGTATTATTATTATTATTATTATTATTATTATTATTATTATTATTATTATTATTATTATTATTATATGTATGTCTACCGCTACCCTATAATCCCGTTTTTCTAATACGGGATCGGTAATGACTTGAGATTAACTATATATAAATAAAGAAATGACATAAAAAGCACAGGAATGGAACCAGGTTTTGGATGGTTAGATCGTGTGCTTTTGCAGAGTTTCACCCAGACGTACCATTTGTGCTCATCAGTTGGATTGGTACGCCCTTCCAAGACGGCTTTATTTGAGATTTTTACGGCCGAATGCCCTTCCTAAAGCCAACCTCAGTTGAGGAGCTAAAGAAGATGAAATGAATGATGGTGAATAAAATTCGGTAAGGAATCTGCTGTAGCCTTTGAATAGGAATTGTTTTGGAGTTCGTCTGGAAGTGAAAATAGGAAACCACAGAAAATCCATTCTCAGGGCAGCCGATGGTGGGGTTCGAACCCATTTGTCTTCCACCTTCCGTTAAAAGTAGGTAGCGTTCGCCATCTGTTGGAGAGTAGATGTTTAGGAAAGCACAAACGCCCACTCCCCGAACCAAGGGGGTTAAGAGCTTAAGATTAAAATATACCGAGCTCGATAGCTGCAGTCCCTTAAGTGCGGCCAGTATCCAGTATTTTGGAGATAGTGGCTTCAAACCCCGCTGTCGGCAGCCCTGAAAATGGTTTTCCGTGGTTTCTCATTTTCACACTAGGCAAATGCTTAATTAATTAAGGCCACGTCTGCTTCCTTCCCACTCCTAGCCCCTTCCTGTCCCATCGTCGCCGTAAGACTGATCAGTGTCGGTGCGACGTAAAGCAGCTTGTAAAATAAGAATAAAATACGTCGACCCGGCTCACGTCACACCCTGACTCTCTGTGGTTGGGGGCGCTGGCGAAAAATACACCTACGGTATCCCTTGCCCGTCGTAAGAGGCGAATAAGAGGGGCGAGTAAAGAATGATTAAATTAGAACCATGGAACTACTTGTGATTAGTACCATCACGCTGGGAACACCATGAGTCGCCTTTACTTGCGAGTAGTGCCACTATGTTAGGTACACAATAGGTTTGTGATTAGTAGCAGCAGAGACTGGTTCACTGAGTACCTGTGATTATTACCATTATGTGAGACCCACCATGGACCTGGGCGTTGCCTGTGATTAGTGCCATTATGTGAGACACACCATGGGTCTGGGCGTTGCCTGTCATTAGTACCATTATGTGAGACACCATGGGTCTGGGCGTTGCCTGTGATTAGTACCAGTATATGAGGAACACCATGGACCTGGGCGTTGCCTGTCATTAGTACCATTATGTGAGACACCATGGGTCTGGGCGTTGCCTATCATTAGTACCATTATGTGAGACACACCATGGACCTGGGCGTTGCCTGTGATTAGTACCATTATGTGAGACACACCATGGACCTGGGCGTTGCCTGTGATTAGTACCAGTATATGAGGAACACCACGGGAATACCGGCACCCGTGATTAGTACACCTATGTGACGAACACCATAGGTCTGCGATACCTGTGCGAAGTGCAATACTTGTGATTAGTACCATAATGTGGGGAACACCGTGAGTCTACGCTACTTTTGATTAGTACTGCAACATCAGACATACCATGGTTCTACTTTACTAGGGATTATGAGGGACCGTTGACCTGGATTTTGGACCCCTTTAGGCAATAAGGATCATTGATTCAAGATTGTGCTTTGGAAGCAGTTCCTTGGTCAGTAATACTATTGCTTTAAGTTTCTGGCAAGGTGGCGCATTGTGGGTCGGATCCACTGATTTTTTAAAGGTCATATTAATTGTTCATCGTCGTCTTTTGAATTCTAGTCAGTGGATCAATTTGGGAATTTTCTTTTCACTTGCAGTAACTTACTGTGAGTTGGATCCGCTGATTAATTTAAATTCATATTCATCCATTCATTCTTCATCGTCATGTTTTGAATTCTGGTCATTGGGTCAAGTTTTGACTTTTAAATTGTCGTTACATTTCGTACCATTAGGGGCCGATGGCCTAGATATTAGGCCTCTTTAAACAACAAGCATCATCATCACCATCATCACATCCTGGACCCTGAGGACTGAACTCCAAGACGTTGATCACTCAGCTGCCCGGCTCCATGGCTAAATGTTTAGCGTGTTGGCCTTTGGTCCAGAGGGTCCCAGGTTCGATTCTCGATTGAGTCGGAGGTTTTAATCTTAAATGGTTAATTCACTTGACTCGGGAACTGGAGGTTGATGTTGTCTCCAACATACCTGCAACTCACACACCATACATAACACTAGCCTCCACCTAGCCGTGGCAGATGCCGCCACCCATCTCGAAGGGTCTGCCTTACAAAGGCTGCACCCTGTTAGAAATAGCCACACGAAATTATATTATACCACTCAGCTATGGATCCGAACTACTGTTGTAAATGTTGATTATTCAGCCGAAGAGCGGGTTGATTATGGCATTTCTTTCTTCTTTCTTTCTTAATCTGCTTACCCTCCAGGGTTGGCTTTTCCCTCGGACTGAGCGAGGGATCCCTCCTCAACCGCCTCAAGGGCAGTGTCCTGAAGCTTCAGACTCTAGGTCGGGGCTACAACTGGGGAGGATGACCAGTACCTCGCCCAGGCGGCCTCACCTGCTATGTTGAACAGGGGCCTTGCGGAGGGATGGGAAGATTGGAAGGGATAGACAAGGAAGAGGGAAGGAAGCGGCCGTGGCCTTAAGTTAGGTACCATCCCGGCATTTGCCTGGAGGAGAAGGGGGAAATCACGGGAAACCACTTCCAGGATGGCTGAGGTGGGAATCAAACCCACCTCTACTCAGTTGGTCTCCCGAGGCTGAGTGGACCCCGTTCCAGCCCTCGTACCACTTTTCAAATTTCGTGGCAGAGCCGGGAATCGAACCCGGGCCTCCGGGAGTGGCAGCTAATGACACTAACCACTACACCACGGAGGCGGACTATTATGCTATTAATTTTCCCATTTTGATGGGAGAAACGCTCGGAAAGAGAGATTTTATTATTATTATTATTATTATTATTATTATTATTATTATTATTATTATTATTATTATTATTATTATTATTATTATTTGATTTAAGTGGCTCAGAAGTTAAGCCCTGCAAACCTTTTGAAAACAAGCCTCTCTCTGCTGTTGCATTATACAGAATCAATTGCGTTGATACGTATACGTCCCGCCCCCCGGTTGCTTTTGTAACGCAGTAGGTGACTGTTATGAACTTTGATCTGTCTGCCGGTACATAGTCAATCAAATTCACAGCATCCCAAAGGGAGACTGATTGCGTGCGTGCTGTCAGCTCCATCTACATTTACAATGGAGAGCGAGGCGCGATTGGTGTTGCGAGCTTCGCGTTCGGCAGGTGCCTTTCCTTGGATAAATTATTGCTAGACTGACGTGTGATTCCAGTCTTTGTGAGCATTGCAATTATTATTATTTTATTATTATTTTTATTATTATTATTATTATTATTATTATTATTATTATTATTATTATTATTATTATTATTATCACCATCATCTGTTTACCCTCCAGGGTCGGCTTTTCCATCGGACACAGCGAGGGATCCCACCGCTACCGCCTCAAGGGCAGTGTCCTGGAGCTTCAGACTCTTGGTCGGGGATACAACTGGCCTTATGTTAGGTACCATCCCGGCATTCACCTGGAGGAGAAGTGGAAAACCACGGAAAACCACTTCCAGGATGGCTGAGGTGGGAATCGAACCCACCTCTACTCATTTGACCTCCCGAGGCTGAGTGGACCCCGGGCACAAGTTTCACAAGCTGCTCCATTTACAATAAATGTTCGAAATGGCGTCCCCCTGCGTCGCACAATCCACCTATACGGGATGAACTGAAATTCGCGCACTCGGGCGTCGCAGTGCGACTCCTCACATACCAGCAACAAAAAAATGTATGTCACGAAAGTTCGTCCCGAGAGTATATCCGGCAGAAAAAGGACGTTGAAGAGTGGCAATCTGGCAACACTGGAACCCCATGTAGTGTAACTACCTCTGTCAACACATATTATTCGTGCTGTGCAGTTGGTGCCGTGGATAGAGTTCTGGATTAACATGCAGGAGGTCGAGGGGTCGATCCTGGGTTGAGGCGTATGTTTTTTTTTTAAATTTCGTAAATGTAGTCCAGGTGGTATGGTATCTTGCATCTTAATCGTCAACAGCGAATAAATTCCCGCCCACGACGTGGAAAGCTGACAAATGAAAACGATTGATCGTCCATTTCTAGGATCGTAGTACGTAAGTGCAAATGGTTTCTACCGGACCCGCTACAATCGCTGTTGACGATTAAGATGCAAGATACCATACTACATTGACGAAATAAAAAACATACGCTTCAACCCAGGATCGACCCCTCTACCTCCCGCATGCTAATCCAAAACTCTTATCCACTGCTCCAACTGTACAGCACGACTAATATGTGCTGACAGAGGTAGTTACCATACATGTGGTTACAGTGTTGCCAGATTGCCACTCTTCAGCATCTTTTTTCTGCCGGATATACTCGCAGGACGAACTTTTGTGAGAGACATTTTTTTTAATTCCTGGTATGTGAGGTGTCGCGCTGCGACGCCCGAGTGCGCGAATTTCAGTTCATGCCGTATAGGTGGATTGTGCGACGCAGGGGGACGCCATTTCGAACATTTATTGTAAATGGAGCAGTTTGTGAAACTTGTGCGGTAAACGGAATTAAATGAGTAGAATTTTACTTGCCCGCCTCTGTGATGTAGTGGTTAGTGTGATTAGCTGCCAACCCCGGAGGCCCGAGTTCGATTCCAGGCTCTGCCACGAAATTTGGAAAGTGATACGAGAGCTGGAACGGGGTCCACTCAGTCTTGGGAGGTCATCTGAGTAGAGGTGGGTTCGATTCCCACCTCAGCCATCTTCGAAGTGGTTTTCCGTGGTTTCCCACTTCTCCAGGCAAATGTCGGGATGGTACGTAACTTAAGGCTACAGCCGCTTCTTTCCCTCTTCATCATATAGCCCTTCCAATCTTCCCATCGCCCCACAAGGCCGATGTTCAACATAACAGGCGAGGTACTGGTCCTCCTCTCCAGTCCTATCCACAACCCAAAGTCTGAAGCTCCAGGACACTGTCCTTGAGGTAGTAGAGATGAGATCCCTCGCCGAGTCTGAGGGAAAATCCAGCCCTGGAGGGTAAACCGATTAAGGAAGAAAGAAAGAAAGAAAAAAGAAAGAAAGAAAGATAATGATAATAATAACAACAATAATTTAATTTAAAATAGAGCATGCAAGTCATTATAATGTAGCATTTGTGTACAATAGTTTAAATTTGATAGAGATCAAATTACTAGAAGTGGCAAATAGCTTACAACACAACAACAAATTAACTTAACGCATCATTGTCATTCTCACTGCGTTTCGGTCATAATTTTGTACGTAGTAAATCATTAACAGCATTTCCAAACGTGGTGTAAATTTATGTTTGGACAAGATTAGTTTGAATGTTTTCATCTGACAGCCTGCTTTTGTAAACACGGACAGTGATTCAGTGAGAATCAATTTTGACAACTAATTGTTTTATAGAGTTTGCTAAGAATGTGAAATTAGCAACGAATGTATGCCAGATCTTTCTTCTCTAGCACTACACTGTGGGTTACCTTAACACACTACGATTCGTCTTCTGAGAAACTGTCGACAAATTTTCTGTACTGTACAATAGATATTCTCCCTGTAAGTTCGGCCCCATGGCTAAATGTTTGGTGTGCTGGCCTTTGGTCACAGGAGTCCCGGGTTCGATTCCCGGCAGGGTCAGAAAATTTAACCGTCAGAGGATATTTTCGCTGGCACGGGGACTGGGTGTATGTGTCGTCTTCATCATCATTTCATCTTCATCATGACGCGCAGGTCGCCTACGAGCGTCAAATCAAAAGACCTGCACCTGGCGAACCGAACATGTCCTCGGACACACTCGCCATTAAATACCATACGCCATATTTTTTTTTCTCGCTGTAATACTGAACAGCCTGTAACCATGGACCCCACGGTGTAGGAGTGGCATGCCTGCCTCTTACCTGGATCTGAGGGCTGGTTCGAGGTCCATTCAGCCTACGTGATTACAACTGAAGAGCTATCTGACAGTGGGATTGCGGCCCTTTTATAGAAATCCAAGAATAACGGCCGAGGGGATCCGTTGTGCTGACCAAACGACACCTCGTAATCTGCAGGCCTTCGGGCTGAGCAGCGGTCGCTTGGTAGGTCATGTCCCTTCGGGGCTGTTGCGCTATGGGGTTTGTTTTTTTGGTTCTGTAACCATGGACCTCAGACTGTTAAAATAGCTGCTGGAGGCATCGTTAGAATTGGCTACCTTTGTTTAAAAGAAACAACTCCAGAACTTGATTTTGAAAATACTTATTTTAACGAAAAAATTAAATCATTCACTTTTGTGAACTGATTTCTAATTTCTTCTGCTACTCAATATAGTGCACAACCGCCCTCTCGCCTGCTTGGTTTGCATCTTTCTCTTAGATGGCTTCTGTGAAACGTTAATGATATAATACATTTTTCTTCTTTGTCGTTTAGGCCTACTGAGGACCACGGGGCTCGTGTCTACTCTTCGGTAGAGTTGTTGCTTTCTTCTTCTTCTTCTTCTTCTTCTTCTTCTTCTTCTTCTTCTTCTTCTTCTTCTTCCAATACTCCTTCATTTGCTGACTGTGAGCCAGCTTTCTCTCCTCTGTCCACTTAGTTCCTGTAGTCTTCTTACTTGTAAGGGATGTTGGGAAAACTTCGTGTCGGATGGCTTGACGGAACAGTAGTCGGTCATGAGTTTGTCCCAGTGAGATATCTAGTTGTTCCGTATCCGACCTAACTGACGTAATCCATTTGTTCTTAGAAGCCTTGCCTCTTCCTGTTACTCTGAATATCCTGTCGGGGAGTCTTTCGGAATCCAGACGGGCCAAGTGTCCATAAAAGGTCAGGCGCCTTTTCCTTATAAACGTGACGATGTCCTCATGGTTTTCATAGAGTTCATCATTATGGCGGATTCTGTAAATGCCTCCTTCCTCTCTGATTGGTCCTAATATCCTCCTCAGGATCTTCCTCTCTTTTAACTCCAGCTTTCTGAGTGGGCCCTCCCTGGCCATTACAAGCCACTCAGAAGCATACAGAACAGTTAGTTTGATGACCGAGTTGTAGTGTCTGAGTTTGAGGTCCTTGGTGAGGCACTTATATGAATAGATACTACGAGTGGTAAGCTTGGTACTTGTAACTTGGTACATCTGGCATCTATGGCTAGGTTCTCGCTCTGATTCGCAGAGATCCATTCTCGCAAGTACTAAACTGCAGGTACTTTCCGTTTGGTAGCGTCTGTGAGAGGAATTTTAGAAGGGGCCTCCTTGATATTGGTCATAAATTCAGTCTTCTGGATGCTGATCTTCAGACCAGTCTTAACCACTACACTATAACGACTATGTATGTTCTAGGTAGACTCATCTATATTGTTTGCCAGTACAATGAGGTCATCGGCAAAGGCTAGGCATGGAACAATGAGGTTGTCTCTCTTAGTCCAGCTCCCGGTGGTAGCATCGTTCTCCATTCCCTAATGATCTTTTCCAGGACGCAGTTGAAGAGAATGCAGGAGAGACCATCACCCTGTCTAACTCCTGTTCTGATTGGAAAGCTTTCGGATAGTTCACCTTCCAACCTGACCTTGGACGTCGTGTTCCTCAGAGTGGCTTGAACTAGTCGTAGTAATATTATTAATAAATATGATTAATATTATCAATAAATTTATAATATTACCGTTTCTTTTATGAAATTATAAGATGAAACGTTCTTGTAGGCTCGGAAGGGCAAAAATAGGTCGTAACATTGAAATAGGCGCGTATAGGCATTATAAAATTTCATTTACTGCGACGGTAGGTGCATAATACGGATAATTGTCACAAATAGGATGGATAGGATCTTACGGAAAAAAATAGGTAAAAACCTAAAGATCCGATGTCTAATTATTATCGTAATAATGACTTTATCCTTCCCTCGTTTCTTTAACACGGGTATGTTTTGGGGCTGCGGTCTATCAGGAATTACAGTAATCAGTTTTGCGTGGACAGAAAACCGACACTGTTGTAACAAGGCAACCAACGTTCGTCATCTATCTGTACTGTAGTTTATCCAGATCTAGTTTTTACTTGAAGTTTGAAGCCATATTGTAAAAAGAAGCAAACCTATTGGCTCAGACGACCTCGTGTTGCCAATTTTGTTTATGTGTATATGCTTCGGGCGCCTCAACTTTCATTGTGATTTACGCGAGGGCACGACAAATCCCGAGCGCCAGATCGCCATGACACCTAAAATTCTTTTATACCGGGCGAGTTGGCCGTGCGTGTAGAGGCGCGCGGCTGTGAGCTTGCATCCGGGAGATAGTAGGTTCGAATCCCACTATCGGCAGCCCTGAAGATGGTTTTCCGTGGTTTCCCATTTTCACACCAGGCAAATGCTGGGGCTGTACCTTAATTAAGGCCACGGCCGCTTCCTTCCAACTCCTAGGCCTTTCCTATCCCATCGTCGCCATAAGACCTATCTGTGTCGGTGCGACGTAAAGCCCCTAGCAAAAAAAAAATCTTTTATTGCCTCCTTCTTTTTCGAGCTGGGTATAATTTCCCCTTTATATATTTAATTCCCGATTTGGTGTCGCTGAACTATTGCAAAGCGCATAATAATACACAACGCCTTGACACTTCATACGATTTATCGTACTCGCTTGAACAAGATAATGATATTGGATAACGGCTGGGATCTTGGTAAGTATAAACGAATTATGTTTTAATATTAATAACACTTACCATTTTAAATAATAACAATAAAGGCCGCATTATATAAGCAATATCATCATCATCATCATCATCATCTGTTTACCCTCCAAGGTTCGGCTTTTCCCTCGGACTCAGCGAGGGATCCCACCTCTACTGCCTCAAGGGCAGTGTCCTGGAGCTTCAGACTCGTGGTCGGGGGATACAACTGGGGAGAATGACCAGTACCTCGCCCAGGCGGCCTCACCTGCTATGCTGAACAGGGGCCTTGTGGAGGGATGGGAAGAGTGGAAGGGATAGACAAGGAAGAGGGAAGGAAGCGGCCGTGGCCTTCAGTGAGGTACCATCCCGGCATTCGCCTGGAGGAGAAGTGGGAAACCACGGAAAACCACTTCCAGGATGGCTGAGGTGGGAATCGAACCCACCTCTACTCAGTTGACCTCCCGAGGCTGAGTGGACCCCGTTCCAGCCCTCGTACAACTTTTCAAATTTTCGTGGCAGAGCCGGGAATCGAACCCGGACCTCCGGGGGTGGCAGCTGATCACGCTAACCACTACACCACAGAGGCGGACAAAGAAAGTAATACCGACATAAAAATAATTCAGACATACTTCTAATGCAAATGATACTTATAAAATCCTGCGATGCTCCTTTATTATCAAAATAGAATCTCTTTTGCTATTAAATTGGCTATTTTAACAGAGCTGCCATTGTAAAGTGAAATTGAACGTACACTCGCGGAATTTATTTCCGTATATTGACAGCATACGAAGCTTCTAGGCACAGTAAGGATGTCCTGTAAAGTCTGGCTTATTCTTTGTTATTAATCCTTTAACACTTTAGACTAATACATACGAAGAAAGTGTACAATTTGGTGTTATTGACGACAATATTCACTTTGCTATGTACATTTCATATTTTACAAATTTCTTAGAGCAGTCTCAAATAATATAAGTATGCAACGATTGGCTGGTTTAATAAATTTGTATACATAGTGGCATGTCTTATTTAGTTCAGTGTCCTGCTGCCTTTACATTTTGTGGTAATTGTTGTAGTGTATGCTGTCACACTTCCTATTGCTATTACTGCCAAGTTTTATTTTTCACAAGACTGCACGCTAGGATGTTAACTAGGCGGGTACTAGAAAAATAACCTGGCTCCTAGATTTTAGAAAAATATATCATCGTCTGGTTTACGCTTCGGTGTGACTTTTTTCCCTAATATTTCGTTAACACTTGGTTTACAGTTTATTTAAATTCTTTTATGATACATAGTAAATAGTGTAGTGTTTAGGGTCTTGTTACTTTTATCGTTATATATTGTATAAGAATGTTAGTGAAGTTATTGAGTCATATTAGATTACTTATTGTAGTAAGGTTTTGTTCTTGCATTTCATATTAGGATACAGTTGTATATTTTATTGATTATTTGAGATCTTCATTATTGATTCGTTTGCTGCAGGTTTCTGGGAATTAGTGTGTGTGTTTGAAGTATATTTATCTCGTCATTATTCTTATCATTGACAGCCACGATATGGTCATAAGAAAAGCATTATTGTGTGTTGTTATTATGTTCGTTGCCATGTGCTGTCAATTCGTAGTATCTTGCATATTATTTGTATATCCGCTTCTCCGATACAAATCTCCTGGCCTGAGAGACGGAGTCACCGTCTAGGAGACCCGCCTCACCCTTCAGGGGAGGAATGAAAACGTTTTAGTGGTGGTTACTTTTCTAAGCGCGGGTATTTCTCTTACTTTCCTCACTAATCCTATCTCTTTATTTTCGTATTTCATAAATATATATATACTTTTTTCGCTAGTTGCTTTACGTCGCACCGACACAGATAGGTCTTATGGCGACGATGGGACAAGGAAGGGCTAGCAGTGGGAAGGAAACGGCCGTGGCCTTATTAAAGGTACAGCCCCAGCATTTGCCTGGTGTGAAAATGGGAAACCACGGGAAACCATTTTCAGGGCTGCCGACAGTGGGGTTCGAACCTACTATCTCCCGAATACTGGATACTGGCCGCACTTTGCTTGGAGTTGCCAAACCTCTCACTTCTGAGTTACGCACAACAGAACACAGCGGTCTGAACGAACAAGTGATCTGGAAGCGAAGGGAAGGAGGAAGGATTGCAGGGATGTGACAACACCGTGCAATGGCACCTGCAATGCTCCTCCCTCCAGCCCCATCTGTCGAAACGCTTCTTTTAATATTACGTGTATAGCATCGCTCGTATCTCAGTCACTGTCGCATCGTCAAAGCCAACGATGAGACTGAGGCAGGTCACTGAAAGTAACCAATTTATTCTAGTCCAGACGAGAAAACATAGATCTCGCCAGCGAAAGCATGAAAAAATATTTAAGCACTCAGTATTATCATTGCTTGAATGCTGGCCCTTTGGACGGAACACAGGAGAAGACGAGACGTCGCACCGGCAATGTTACATGTTCTACTAGGAGGGATTGATTTGCTGGAAGTTGAGCGTGTTAAAAAGAAAGGGCAAGCAAGCTGCACCGTAGCTCAACTTTCGATTCTCTCATTCCTCTTCCATTTCCGAGCCTCCTTTTTTTATATTATTACTCCCTTCGTTCTTACTCCATGCACAGCGAGATCAAGTGGAAAACGGGAACGCTTCGATGGATCTAGGAGAAATGATTTGATGTGGGTTTTTTTATCTTCTACTTCGTTTTGGTTCTTGAAGAAGACTCCAGTTGAGATTTCCAGACTGCAAGTTATACATTAATCTACAAAATACCTTGAAAAAGAAGATTGATGGTATTCTTGCAGTAATCACAACTTAAGAGGCCTTCCTTGTACAGTGGAATGCCTGCCAAGTTGAGTCAGTGGATCTGCCCAAGTAGATTTATAACTTCTTGCGATATTATTACCTTTAATATGAGATACGTTTTTTATTGTAGAAAGGATTTGAAGTTATTCTGTTACTTTATCCCCTGCCCTACTTTGAGGCATGTATAATCTAATGGAATTCATAAGCAGAGAACACGCCGTAAAAACTACCATAACAACTTGGAATACATTTCACATACACACAAGTTGTCCACGTCCACTTTTGGTGAGATTACAATAGTGTATTTACAGTGCACTGTATCTCCTGGTATGGGCTAAAGAATAAACCACTTTTCTCGTTGCGAAATTCAAATGATCATAAATGTGTCGTGTGTCACGGTCCTACATCAACGGCTGCTAACTTCAGATGACCACGGTTACTAGATAACATTGTCTGGCCGTGGCCGTAATTAAGATACAGCTCCGGTATTTGTCTGGTTTGAAAATGGGAAACCACGGACAAGTATTTTCAGGGCTGTCGACAGTGAAGTTCGAACTCACTATCTCCCGAATGCAAGCCCAGAGTAGCGCGACCCTAATCGCACGGCTAACTTGGCCAAACAAACTACTGTATAGTTCTGTGCAAAAAAAAAGTACCAAAAGTGAAACAACCACTAAGTTAACTTTTAAACCAGCTAGCGAATGAATTTGAAAAATGCGTGTTCTGTTTTTTAAATAGTGCAGTGTTTAAGTGAGTGCGAAAAAGTTCATTGCAAAGTAGCACATTGAAAACGAGAAAATCATCTGAAATCTGTAAAGAGTGCGAGGAAGAAGTTTTCCCAGATTCTTCGGGGGCAAAGTGCTAGCTAGCACTACATCCACCGATTTATTGCACCATATTATACACACTTCCAAGTAAATTAGGAGATACTTATTTCTGTAAAAACAAGAGCTGTGCAGTGAATAACAAAGGAGATATATCACTTGTAACCATTGTTACTTAGTCACCAGAATCCAGTTCGTCAAATATTTTAAAGCACTTTCTAAAATTTTATAGCATTTTTCCATAAATTTAAGCCCATTTTATTGATCGTTTCCAGGGCAACAACGTTCGCCCCCATAGTAATTACATTCTGAAATGGGCCGGTTTTTTTAAACAGCGGTATTGGATAAAGGAATGGCTGAGAAAATGTGCTAGGTATTCACATAAGGTACTCTTATCACTGATGAATGAAGAACATGTTGCGGAAGTGGATGACTAAAAGAACTATTCACGCGTGTGTGAATTGATATTTAAGAAATTGCTGCAAATTGGCTGGGTTATTTTTAAGCAGAGTGGCTAGTGGTATGCGCAGTAGTTTGCTGGTTAACGAACGATTGGCATTAAATCGAAAGTACCTAGCGAAAAGCTCTATGCAGGCCGTGAAGGCCCTGGGAGGGGTGGAAGGTAATGGCACTTGGTGGGGTAGAGTGATTAGCTCTACACCCGACCGCCTTTGCCCGCAAGAATTAACCTGTTGCTCATTTTTTGTGTAGACTGAGTGGACCCCCATTTTTGGTGTAGGCTGAGTGGACCACTGGACTATGTGAACCTCCGGAAGTGGAAATCTCGTTTCTTACTTTTCAACTTCTTGACGGGAAATCGAACCCACGTCCTTCCGGGTGAACCGAACACGCCTCTACCACTTCAGTCAGGCAGCCCCTAAGTACCTGGCTACTGAGAGTAATGTTGTAGATATAAAGTTTTCAGTTGTAATGTTACCAACTCCAATAAGCACAGCCATTCTTGAAACCTGAAGAATGCTCGTACAGTAGAATATAAAAGTTTAGATCTTTAATTTGTTGTCGTTCTATTGAGAACAAATGAAAATAGAAACCAAAATCCAAGTACTTATTTTGAATAAAATCCTCTCCTACTCGGGTACTCAAAGAATCATGAAGCTGTTTTTGTCGCAGTTAAAAATGTATGTGATAGAAAGGAAGGCCTTAAAAGTAGGACTATCAGGCAGTACCATATGGCAAATATAACATGCAGGGGGTGGGGGATTAAAAAAGTAATTATGATTGGTGGAAAATGGTAAATAAAAATGTAAACATGCTCTGGGATGGGTTTAAAGCAATTGTTGAGGAATGTGAGAACAGGTTTGTACCTTTAAAGGTGGTAAGAAATGGTAAAGACCCACTATATTATAAAAGAGAAGTAAAGATACTAAGAAGGAGGTGCAAATTGGAAAGAAATAGAGTTGGCTGTGGAAGTAAGGAGAAATTGAAGGAACTTACTAGGAAATTGAATCTAGCAAAGAAGTCAGCTGAGGATAACATGGTGGCAAGCATAATTGACAGTCATAAAATGTTTTGAAAAATGGAAGGTTATGTATAGGAACTTTAAAACAGGAACAGTTTTCAAGAAGGACGTTCTAGGAATCGTTAATGAACAAGGAGAGTGTGTATGCGAGGATCTTCAAAAGGAAGAACTATTCAGTCAGCAGTATGTAAAGATTGTTGGTTACAAGGATAATGTCGGGATAGAGGAGGTGACTAATACTAAAGAAGTATTAAAATTTACCTGTGATAACAATGACATTCACAATAAGATACAAATGTTGAAAACTAGAAAAGCGACTGGAATTGATAAGATTTATGGGGATATACTTCAATGGGTTGGGATATACACTGACTGAGCAAATGTCATGGGATAGCGGAGCAATGATGCGCAGGTGTGTTGTCTCCGCACCACACGCCCCCTGTGTCAGCAGTGGCTGTGCATGCGACAGGTGTAACATGGAACGTCGTCGTGAGCTGACACCGTTCGAACGGGGTATGGTGGTCGGTGCCCGACGGGTGGGAGGTGCTATGTCGCAAGTGGTGCGGGAATTCGGCTTCACACGATCAACCGTGTCCAGGGTGTGTCGGGAATGGTTGAATGCGGGGGTCACCGTCCACAACAAACGAACGACCGACCGTCCAGCCACCCTCGATGACCGTGACCGGCGACATCTGAGACGGATTGTCAGTAGTGACAGACGGGCAACCGTGCAAAAAATCACGGCTCAATTCAGTGCAGGCCGTGCTAGACACGTCTCCCAGTGAACAATCCATAGGAACATGGGTTCTATGGGGTATGGGAGCCGGCGCCGCACACGGGTGCCACTGTTAACCCAACGTCATCGGGCACAACGACGCGCATTTGTCGCCAGTCGCCAGGGATGGACACTGAAAAAATGGCGTAACGTGATATGGTCGGACGAATCACGATTTCAACTGCACCATGCCGATGGGAGGCACCGTGTATGGCGCAGACCACATGAAGCAATGGGTCCCGCCTGCCTCGAAGGTGTGGTCCAGGGCGCTGGTGTCTCTGTTATGATCTGGGGTGCATTTTCCTGGTATGGAATGGGCCCCCTAGTTGTTCTGGAAGAGACTTTGAATGGTACGCGGTATGTTGAGCTGCTCGGAGACGATCTCCACCCATTTTTGGCCTTCCAGCGCCCAGACGGTTCTGCTGTGTTTCAAGATGATAACGCGCCGCCACATCGCTCCCGCGTCGCCCGGGAATGGTTCCAGGAGCATGCAGCGGAGGTCCAACGACTGCCATGGCCACCCAGGAGACCTGATATGAACCCAATCGGGCATATCTGGGATGTCATGGAACGCAGGCTCCTTGCCATGGATCCTGCACCCACGAACAGACCAGCATTTGCGGCCGCTCTGCAAACGATTTGGTGTCAGCTGCGTCCAGAGGACTACCAGGGACCCACTTCCACGGCGTCTCTCTGCAGTTCGCAGGGCCAGAGGAGGCCCCACACGCTATTAGGTGACCATCCCATGACATTTGCTAAGTCAGTGTAGTACCATATCTGAAGTACTTATTTGATTATTGTTTGCATTAAGGAGCTATACCAAATGAATGGAGAGTTGCTATAGTAGCCCCTGTGTACAAAGGAAAGGGGATAGACATAAAACTGAAAATTACAGGCTAGTCAGTTTGACAATGCATGTAAGCTTTGGGAAAGCATTATTTCTGATTATATTAGACATGTTTGCGAAATTAATAACTGGTTCGATAGAAGGCAGTTCGGAGAAAGGTTATTCCACTGAAGTTCAGCTTAAATGATACCAGCAAGTTATAGCAGATATCCTTGATTCAGGTGGTCAAATTGACTGTATCGCTATTGACCCATCTAAGGCATTTGATAGGACGGATCATGGAAGACTACTGGCAAAAATGAGTGCAATTGGAGTAGGCAAAATAGTGACTGAAGGGGTTGCTGCATTTCTAGAAAACAGATCTCAGAAAAGTTGAGTAGGCCTGACCCTGTAATAATTAAGACGGGAATTTCTCAAGACAGTATTATTGTACCTTTATGTTGTGTTATATATAAATGAGTAACGAAGTAAAATAGATATAAGGCTTTTTGCAGAGGATGTTATTCTGTATAGAGTAATAAATAAGTAACAAGATTGTGAGCAACTGCAAAATGGCCTCGATATAGTTGTGAGATGGACGGTAGGCAATGGTATGATGATAAATGGGCTTAAAAGTCAGGTTGTGTGTTTCACAAATGAGAAAAGACTTCTCACTTTTAATTACTGCGTTGATGAGAGGAAAGTTCTTTATAGGGATCATTGTAAGTACCTAGGAGTTAATATAAGGAAAGAATTTCATTGGAGTAGTCACATAAATGGGATTGTAAGTAAATGGTACAGATCTCTGCACATGGTTATGAGGGTATTTAGGGATTGTAGTAAGGATGTAAAGGAGAGGACATATAAGTCTCTGGTAAGACCCAAACTAGAGTATGGTTCCAGTGTGTGGGACCCTCTCCAGGTTTACTTGATTCAAGAACTGGAAAATATCCAAAGAAAAGCAGCTCGATTAGTTCTGGGTGATTTCCGACAAAAGAGTAGCGGTACAAATATGTTGCAGAGTTTGGGCTGGACAGACTTGGGAGAAAGGAGAAGAGCTGCTCGACTAAGCGGTATATTGCGAGCTGTCAGTGGAGAGATGGCGTGGAATGGCATTATAAGACGAATACGTTTGAGTGGTGTCTATAAAAGTAAGAAAGATCATAATATGAAGATAACACTGGAATTCAAATTTGGGAAAATATTCGTTTATAGGAAGGGGAGTTAGGCATTGGAATAACTTACCGAAGGAGATGTTTAATAAATTTCTAATTTCCTTGCAATCATTTAAAGAAAGACTAGGAAACAATATACAGGGAATCTGCCACTTGGGCGACTGCCCCAAATGCAGATCAGTGGCCATGATACACTGCCATTTTTAATAATTATATATAATGGAATAGGTTCTTTATGATTTTTAATGAGCTACTCTGTAAAGCCCACCCGACTAAATACAAGATGGACTGAACAACGTAAAAAGGAAGACAGCGAGAGATATTGGGAAGAAGAAGAAGAAGAAGAAGAAGAAGAAGAAGAAGAAGAAGAAGAAAATTGTTGATTAATTCAAATGCGCTCTTGAGTTAGACATAACGAATCAAAAAAGTATCAAGGAGACGATTTAAGCGGGAGACTCCCGATGTTTCATTCTTCCTCCCTCTCTCCCGATCGCTGAGATCTCCCAATTTGAGAGCGGATTTATTAATTTTCCTTTTATTGTTTAAAAATCCCACGTTTTTCATCGTTCTATAAATAGTTGAGAGAATGTATTTTTCAGTAGGCGTTGGTGGGACCCTCTCCATTCTTAAGTACGACACGCTCTAAGGCGATGTTTTTTTAACAAATTGCTTTACGTCGCACCGACACAGATAGGAAGCGGTCGTGACCTTAAAGTACAGCCCTAGCTTATGCCTGGTGTGAAAATGGGAAACCACGGAAAACCATCTTCAGGGCTGCCGAGAGGGGGGATTTCCCGAATACTTGATACTGGATTAAGCGACTGCAGCTAACGAGCTCAGTGCGATGTTTGTTGTTTTAATTCCATCTAGAATATGAAGTGCGAGACGATGTTTCGATAACTTACAAAGACAGAAACACAATTCAGGTTAATGTTTTCTGAAAAATTTAACCACTGTTTTTTAACGAAGACATGGACTTAGAGACAAAAATACTTCGGATTTCTAAAGCGGGATAAGACTGCTACGATGAGGAGTCGTGTGTGCTCAGGTACGTACAGTGTTTTAGTATTTATGCGTTAATTAAATAAGTAACAGAAAAAGTCATGAATTGATGCGAGTTATGTCATCTGTGGTGTATTGTAATACGTCTCCATGTGTCCATAAAAATCTCGTAATTTTTCACTTTTCAGATCCACACTACCGAGGAACAACATTTGAAGCTTGGCGAACTCTGGCATTCATTGTGGTAGGAATGGCTGTAATCAATGAAATGAATTACCTCGCTTTAAATAAACAGTGTAGCGACTGGAAATAACTGCTGTCTTTTTTCTCTCTTCCCCTTATCTTCACCAGGCCAGATGTCAAGTGTCATGTTCTGGACGAACAATTGTTTAGGTCTGTCACAATTCCTTTCAGAATACTGAATAAAAGATGAGCATGAGCTCCCTCTCCCTCTGTTCGTCTTACTGATATCCTATCCCTTCCCGTTACTTTACGCTCCGGCTGTAAATTTAAAATTCGGATGGAACGAGCAGTATAGAAGCACTGTAATGAGAGAAATAGTTACCGATTTGTTGGGATAGGATTTGTATGCTCTACAGCGGTGGCAAAAGTAAGTCCCGTATGTGGTGGCATATCTTATCGTCGCTGTTACAGTAAAACTTCGTTTCTCCCAATGCTCTTCCTGTTCATTATTTTCCTGAAGACTGGTCATGTCTCGCAGCCACATATGGATATGTAGTCCATCAAAACAACGTTCCTTGTGTCCATTTTACTACGGTTATCCGTAAAGGAAATTTAACCTTACCGTACCGCGCCATAAGAATGCACGTTTGCATGGCGTATTTAATATTTCTTTCTTTCCTTCTTTCTTTCTTAATCGTTTTACCCTCCAGGATTAGTTTTACCCTCGGACTCAGAGAGGGATCCCACCTCTACCGCCTCAAGGTCAGTGTCCCAGAACGTGAGACTTTCGGTCGTGGGATACAACTGGGGAGGAGGAACAGTACCTCGCCCAGGCGGTCTCACCTGCTGTGCTGAACAGGGGATGGGAAGATTGGGAGGGATAAACAATGAAGAGGGAAGGAAGCGGCTGTGGCCTTAAGTTAGGTACCATCCCCGCATTTTCCTGGAGGAGAAGTGGGAAGCCACGGAAAACTACTTCGAGGATGGTTGAGGTGGGAATCGAACCCTCCTCTACTCAGTTGACGCCCGGTGCTGAGTGAACAGCGTTCCAGCCCTCGCACCACTTTTCATATTTCGTGGCAGAGCCGAGAATCGAACCCGGGCCTCCGGGGGTGGCAGCTAATCACTACACCACAGAGGCGGACGACGTATTTAATGTTATTCTTTTTACGACTCACAGACTACTTTTAAAGGTTTTCCGAGACGCCGAGCTCCTTCAAATACCACCGGACTGACCCACGATCGAAGGAGTCAGAAGCCAGCGCCTCAACCGTCTGAGCTACTCAGCCCAGCCGCATGACGTATTTATGCACTCGATCAGTATAATTTATTTAAGGTTCATTTTCCTTTA
The DNA here is from genome assembly GCF_040414725.1 of Anabrus simplex. NCBI lineage: Eukaryota > Metazoa > Arthropoda > Insecta > Orthoptera > Tettigoniidae > Anabrus > Anabrus simplex. The sequence goes on along the minus strand of NC_090275.1, from coordinate 80,645,078 downwards.
CAAACCCTCCGTGGTTCAGACGGCAGCGCGTCGGCCTCTCACCGCTGGATACCGTGGTTCAAATCCCGGTCACTTCATGTGAGATATGTTCTGGACAAAGCGGAGGTGGGGCAGGTTTTTCTCCGTGTACTCCGGTTTTCCCTGTCATCTTTCATTCCAGCAACACTCTCCATTCTCATTTCATAGCATCTATCAGTCATTAATAATTCACTTTGAGAGTGGCGACTCCATCGTACTAATAGCCTATATATGATTCATTCATTACATTCCTGACCCAGTCAATGACTGGGAAACAGGTTGTAGGTTTTCAAGTTTTTCATTTCCTTTACAACGCAGTCACTCAAAATTTACTTAATAATCTATCGCACGTAGTATAGCACAGTAAAAGTTACACGGTGATCACATACAAATTCATAGATAACTTAGCTGCCTCTGTGGATCTGAGGTAGAGTGTCGGCCTGTAGATACCAAGATAGCGGATTCAAACCCGGCAAAGGTAGTGGGAAATGAAATGGCGTATGGCTCTTCGTGCCGGGAGTGTCCGAGGACAAGTTCGGTTCGCCAGGTGCAGGTCTTTTGATTTGACACCCGTAGGCGACCTGCGCGTCGTGATGAGCATGAAATGATGATGATGGCGACACATACACCCAGCCCCCGTGCCAGCGAAATTAACCAATTATGGTAAAAATTCCCTACCCTGCCGGGAATCGAACACGGGACCCCTGTGACCAAACGCCAGCATGCTAACAATTTAGCCATGGTGCCAGACAGAGATTTTTGAAGGACGGAAAAGAGTCCATTCGACACTCCATGTAGTACGAAGTCGGCATGTAAAAGATGTCTGGTGACACATTTCGTGTTTACCCGACAAAATTCTAAAAACTCGGCCATAGACGCTCAAGAGAGATTCGGTTTACTCTGCCATCTAGTGGGCCTAGAATAAAACGGAACGTCGAATTTGACGAGCAGCCAGCAACATGGGTTCAAATTACAATGTCTGCATACGGTAGCTGAGGCCATATGATTATTATTTTCTTTTTTACATCGTTATGCCCTGTAGGAGCTCGATTGAACCAGCTTAGCTGATGTGTTGGCCTTTTTCTCTTCCCAAAATCTCTTCATCCACTCGCTGAGCTTCCTCCTTCGTTGTTCTGTCCAAATTATAGTGGCTCTGGTGTTGGGTTTATCTTCAAACTGGTGATTGTCGATTTTGATTCTGAATATACATCTGTCCTGTAAAATGTCTTCCGAGATGTTGATTTCCTGGAGATTTGTTTCAATTTCACGAAGATGAAAGGGCCAGATTGAGAATTCTTAGTTATTATTATTATTATTATTATTATTATTATTATTATTATTATTATTATTATTATTATTATGCCCGTTCGAACTTGTTCGTTGGTCCGATGGTTTTCGCCTTCTTATCCTGCCAAAATTTCTTCATGAATGCACTGTATTGCATCTTGAGTTCTTTAGACTACTTCGTACCAGTTTTCTTTTTAGGTTTCTCCACGAATTTGTGCTTGGCTACTAATGTACTATAGGCTCCACGATCTTCTATGATGTCGTCCGTGATATTCAGTTCTTGGAGCTCCGCCTCAAGTTCTTCCAGCCAGTTTATTTTGACCTTCTTTGAGTTGATTACTTTAAATAATCTTTGGGTGATGTAAGCAAATACACATGGGAAGGTCGTATTCTGATTGGCTGCTACGCAGGCGTAGCTGGGGGAGAGGTGATACTCCCACGTGGCGCGTCCCAGGTGGCGGATAGGGGGGTCCTAACCGGCTTGCCGGCGGACTTGAGGGAAATAAAATACCTCTCGCGGACCAAACACACACCCCCTGTGGGTGGGGGAGGCAGACGAAGAATTCACCCATGGTATACCCTGCCTGTCGTAAGAGGCAACTAAAAGGGGCGACCAAGGGATGATCGAATTAGAACCATGAAACTACTTGTAATTAGTACCTTAACGCAGGGAACACAATGAGTTGCATTTACTTGCGCGTAGTACCACTATGTTAGGTACGCAAAAGGTTTGTGATTAGTAGCGACAGTGTGTGAATCAGAATGGGGGTCCTGCAGTACCTGTGATTCGTACCCCTATATGAGCGACACCATGGGATTAGCGACACCTTGGTTCTGCCTTACCTATGCTTAGTTCCCACTATGTGAGGAATTCCACGGGATAGTACGGGTCCCTGTGGTTAGTCCACTTATGTGAGGAACGCCATAGGTTTGCGTTGCCATTATAAGTTTTTCGTTGCCTGCAAATAGCGCCGCAATGTGCGAAACACCATAGGTCTGTGGTACATGTGCGCATTACACTACCTGTGAATAGTACCATAATGTGTGGAATACCGTGAGTCTCCGCGGCTTTTGATTAGTGTCGCAACATTACACATAGCATGGTTCTACTTTCCTAGCGATAAATACCATTGTGAGGGGCTGATGACCTGGATTTTGGACCCGTTTCGACTATACGCACAATCGATTCAGCATCGTACTATAGAAGCAGTCCCTTGGTCGTTAATACGATTGTTTTGTGCCAGCTTCTGTGCATGTGAGGCACCGTGAGTCGGATCCACTGATCGTTTTAAATTCATCTCCATCCATTCATTCTTCGTCTTCATGCTTTGAATTCTGGTCAGTGGAGGATTTTGGAATTTTAAGTTGTCATTTCATTTCGTCTCATTTCGTACCATTAGTTTCCGATGACCTCGATATTAGGCCCCTTTAAACAACAACCATCAAGCAATCACTGAATCTGATTGGCTACCAGATCTTCACCTTTGTCCTATTTTATGAGATTTACAGCATCATTTAACTCTACTAAATGCACTCCAGAATATTATATTCTTATTGTAAGCATAATTTGTAAATTTTGTAGGGTGGTATTGTTTCACATACCAAATAGTGCACCTATTCTAATTGAGCGTACAGCCATGTTAAATTACGAATTGCGTCGTTGTGTAAAGATGGCTGAAGTCATGAAACGTCGGTCAGGTTAGCCTTTGGAAAGTGGTGAAAAACAATAGGTGTTCCACAAATGAATCGTTTATTTCAGAAAGGGGTCAAGGGACAAAATATTATTAAATGAGGTATTTTTGGGACGCATATTTTATTGCAGAAAAGAGTCAAGTTTCGGCCTGTTATTACAGCAAGGCATTATGTTAAGAGAGGGGTCAAGGGACGCTGCTTGACTCGTTTCTGTTCTAAACTGTAGGTATATTTCGTGCCGCGCCTAGGAGGTCAGCAGCGCGTCTTACAGAGTCATATGTATTACGTTCTTCTTCCTGTCAGATGAGCTTCCTGTTCTGTTTGGTTTGTTTCAAGTTTGCAGTTTTCTAGTAAAAGCTTGTAGTGGTGTGGTGTTTAATATTTTGCTGTGTTTTAAGTAAATGAAATGACGTATGGCTTTTACTGCCGGGAGAGTCCGAGGACATGTTCGGCTCGCCAGATGTAGATCTTTCGATTTGACACCCGTAGGCGACCTGCGCGTCATGATCATGATGATGATGATGAAATGATGACGAAGACTACACATACACCCAGTCCCCGTGCCAGATAAATGAACCAACGATGGTTAAAATTCCCCACCCTGCCGGGAATCGAACACGGGACCCCTGTGACCAAAGGCCAGCACGCTAACCATTTAGCCATGGAGTCGGACTGTGTTTTAAGTGTTTCATTAGCATTTAAACAATGTCTAGGAGCATGATTTTTTCGCTTTAATTTATGTTCGATTTCGCGAAAGAAAACAATGTTTCCCGTTATTTCCTGAATTACGGCTGACCCTATCATGTTAATTTCACGTTAATAATTTCCGAAAATTATTCATAAACATTTTAATTCGTTAATTTTGTCAAGTATTTATGTGACAGATAGCTAAATAGGGAGAAACAATATTGATGATCCTTCATTATTCGTTATGTAATCTTGATTAGAATTATAATATTATAAAAATGCTATTTGCTTTATGTCCCACTACCTACTTCTATGCTTTTTGGAGAACTATAATATGGATGGGGTTATGCCAATTCACCAAGCGCCAAATGGATTTTTTTTGTATTATTGCACCATCTGGTAGCTAAAAGTGTAAACTTCACTTTGGTTATTCTTCGGACTTTTATTCTCAGTATGATTTCGCGGGAAATTAATTTCGACCAAACGCCAACCTCTCAATCATTAAATTGAAATTTTGCATCAAGTGACCAACCGCCATTTCTGAGTCTGAATTACGCATCAAATGACCACACGACAAGCGTGCAGTCGCTTGGTCGTGTGATGCTAAATGTAGATTCCCGCGTAGCAGATTACCGCACAGGTTTTCTTCCCTGCGGCATACGCCCAGAACCTAAAATCCTCCGATATGGAAAAAATCGAAGTTGGATGAAAAAGTTTTGTTTTGTTGACCTTGAAAAAACACTGCCATTGCCAGTTGTGTTATATAATTTAGGGATTTATAGTGGGAAAGATAATAAAGGTCATTGTTATGTCTGGTTGAAAAGAGCAGCAGGACGAGGGGCTCAGAAGGTTGGATCCTGCTTGTACAAGAATCTCATGGAAAACGTGCAAAAAGCCAAATAAGTCATATTGTGATCAGGTTCTTGGGGAGGCCAGAATCGTAATATAAAGATTGTTCTACTTCTGAAAACAGTTTTGGAACAACACCATACCATTGAAATATTTTCATTTCCAGGCCATAGCTTCCTCCCTAACGACTGTGACTTTGCAGATATAGAACATACTTTCAAATTTCAGCAGCACCTCTATACCGCCGAAGACTACATAAATGTAATGAAGATGTGCCGAAAGAAGAACTCGCTTGTTGTGTACAGAATGACCGGACCGGATTTTCATAGTACAGTTCGTCTGGAGAAGCACATTGTAAACAGGAAGACAAGCACAAACAGTGAGAAGGTAAACTGGCTGCATGCGAGATAAATAGAGTTGAAGAAAGATAAACCTTTTAGCATTTTCTTCAAAATGCATTTTGATGCAGAACGCACTGTTGAAGTGAAGATTAAGTAATCTACAGTTGGTCACAAGTTCAGAATGAAAATGGATCAACTCTACATGGTTTGCTCACTCTGTTATGGCCCAATGGAAAACCAGTTTCGGAAGCGAAACTGAACGACCTGCGCTCTCTCATGGAGCTAATTCCCAATGATGCTAAGCCTTTCTATAAGGGCTTGTTTAGTGATCCTAGAATAAACAATGGTATAGATGGGTTTGATTGTGGAAATTTGGATTTCGAACTCGAAAATTCTTAAAATCCCGCATTATATTACACTTGGAGAAACTGTGTTTTTGATGCCTTAATACTATGATCTACCAGTGTAAATTCTATACTACTCTATATCGTAAAATTAATGTTTTTTTCTATGTCATATTGTATGCTGTTATGTATAATTTAATCCTGTTCTTAAATAAGTAATAAAAATAGTTAACAAGTACCATATTTTACACTGCACTGATTTTTTAAAAGTCAAATCGATCACTAAATGACAATTGTATTTGTGGGTCAAGTGTTGCAAAACATAAACTAATGTAACCGCAATAAAGCATCAAGTGACCAAGCACCATTATCTCAGATTATGACGTTATACTTCAAATACCCCTAAATTGAATACATTAAGAAGAAAATTTATGTTTTCATCTTCATTTTGGTATATAATACCTCACATTTAACAGGAAATATGAATTAATACAAAGGATTTTGCGTTTGTGTCAATATTTCAAAATCTACTTTTGGCTCTTGGTCAAGTGATGCATAACACCATCCATATCGCCCTAATCAAGATTGCATAACGAATTACCCTTTCACCCTACATGGCCGTAGCCTTCACTCTCTACCGGGTGAGTTGGCCGTGCGGTTAGAGGCGTGCGGCTGTGAGCTTGCATCCGGGAGATAGTGGGTTCGAATCCCACTGTCGGCAGCCCTGAAGATGGTGTTCCGTGGTTTCCCATTTTCACACGAGGGAAATGCTGCGGCTGTACCTTAATTAAGGCCACGGCCGCTTCCTTCCAACTCCTAGGCCTTTCCTATCCCATCGTCGCCATAAGACCTATCTGTGTCGGTGCGACGTAAAGCCACTTGCAAAAAAAAAGCTTTCACACCATGTGGCCATACTATTAAGGAATTTTATAAAATATTAATACGAAGAGATACTTCTGTCGAAATGAGAAATCCTTATTCTGTCTTCTATTTCCCGTCACACACGTGATACAAGATCGTTATTTTCCATGAATTTCGCTCATTTTCTCACTTATTCGCTTTAAACTCGCTTTGTAATTTTTTCGCTGTAATTGGTGAAAAACAAAATCACTAATGCCTTAATCAGGATCATATGATTCATTTCAAAATCGCTTCAAAATATCTTCTGTCGCGTTTATCGTTAATGCGAAAAAAATCATGCCTCTAACTATGTCGGACAGCTCGTATGATGAGCCTGTTATAAAAAGAAAACGGGGTGTAAGAAAGGAGGAAAGGTACTAACGAAATATTATTCGTGAAGCAAGATTGACAGACGCAGGTTATGTCTCTCACCCTGGTGTGCAAGTACCCGAGAACCTCCCATGTAAGTGTTTAACCATATGTTCTTTAAACATTCATGAGCAAGTAATAGATGGTAATTGGAATTGTTTTCACAATCTTGAAAACAAAAAGCACAATACGCCCGCATTCAAACGTTGGTTGAGGTTAAGGAAGTTAAATATAGAAAGAAAGTAAGGCCTAGGATTACTGAACCCAAAACATGAAAGTGACATTGATCAAACTTGTAAACAAAACCACACTTATGTATATTATAATATAAATATGTTTTCTTAAGTCGTAAGTATCCGACATTAGCGATGAAAGAAACGTGTTCGTTCGTGGCAGAATTTACCAGTGTCAGGCTAGTAGTCTTCAACTTTTAGGTCAAGGTCTTGCTCATGTAACAGCTGAGAAGGGGTGAGCGTATATCGACCATGTGGTGAAGGAAGAGGGACAATTATAGAAGTTAGATAGGATTGCGGACTCTGGTTGACCATAATTAATGTAAATGCTTCACCGTCGTTAAGTGAAGGCGAGGACACCGACGCGAATATGAAGGGAATAGTAGCACTACCAGAATACGACTAACATTACTCCATAAGTTCAACGTACTTTGAGTGTATTATTTACTTTTGGGTCATTTCTGTCCATTCTTATATTATTCATTTTGATTTTTGTTGGTAATAGAAGTTCAGTCACGTGGGTCACTGGGGTTCTATCTGGCATTAGCGGAGAGAGCTTTGCGTGGACACCGTGGTAACCAAGCAACAAGTGTTCGTCATCTTCCTCACGTTATTACCGTGTGCCAGAACACCGCCTTCTATATGCAGTAGGTACAAATGGCGCCGTGTTTTAAACGAGTTTCCACTGTTTTTGCTGGCGTTTCGTCTAGGTCAGAACAAAGCCTCCTTACACACGGTAACGTCACCAAAGGTAGCAGAATTTTTCTCATAATACGTATGTTGCGAATATTATTTGTGGCCATAAAATTGTGGGCTAAATCAGCGACCATTTTGTTGGACGTAGATCTTGATAAGTGGGGGCTGTCTTGTGACACGGCATGGGAATGTTGTGTGCTGGTTCAGCTGCCATATTGTTAGACGTAGATCTTGATAGGTGGGGCTAGGCCTATCTTGTGACATGGCATGGGAATGTTGTGTGCTGGTTCAGCTGCCATATTGTTGGACGTAGATCATGATTCTACATATTTCTTTCGATTTATCGGCACTCTTCTATCCCGTGCATAGAATGAAAGAATGCGTTATCTGTTCCCCCTTCATATACGTAGTAAGAGACTAATAAGTCCCAAAACATATCCATGATTATATGCTTTTCCGTGTAGCGGAGAAATTTGCATATATTTTGTGTATTTATATTTATAGCAATCCTTGTTCATCAACATCTTCAATAATTTTCAGAAACATTGTGAACAATGTGAGGCATATGATGGTGCGCACATTTTGAACACATACTATACCAACATAATTAAATAACATTTCAATTAGGTTTGTTTTGCCGCATACGATATTGAAAATGAAAATCCACAGCCTGTTTCCAAGTCATTCGACCGGGTCAGGAATGGAATGAATGAAGCCCCCATCTAGCGGCGAGGATAGGAATTGTGCCGGCTGCCGAAACCTGTCGCATTCCTCTGGGGCAATGATTAATGAATGAAGGATGAAATGAAATGATTTTGGAGAGTGTTGCTGGAATGAAATATGGCAGGGAAAACCGGAGTACCCGGAGAAAAACCTGTCCTGCCTCCGCTTTGTCCAGCACAAATCTCACATGGAGTGACCAGGATTTGAACCATGGAACCGAGTGGTGAGAGGCCGGCGCGCTGCCGCCTGAGCCACGGAGGCTCTCATACGATATTGTTATTAGTTAATCTTCATTAATCGTATTAATAACATTAATAATACTTGCTTTAAAAATGCTATGGAATTGCGGTATGTTGCTCAGGTTTCTGCCTGCTATAAACAGTTCTCTTGGCTACGACCGGAAGTCGGACGTAAACTACATTCAACTACTCTTGTGTACCAGCTGCTTTCGTAAGACATTCTTGCCTATCTCTCGAACAATTTTCGTCGGCTTGGTTCTTTACTTCTCCATAATACTCCTTCAATGTCTCGTAGAACCAGCACATATCGATCATTCACTGTCATCGCCTCAGGATTTTGGAATGCTCTCTCCAAACACATCAAGGATGCTGCATTAAAAAGTAGATTTCAAACCTCTTACCAGCGGTTCGCCTAAGTGCTTCCAGCAAGGTACCTTATTGGGTGGAACGAGTGATTGTGTGTGAAAATAATGGTGGGAGACCAGTGTACATTTAAAGACAATAGTAAGTTAATACGGTACCTCAAATTAAGTTCACTTCTCGAGTATTAGTAAATTGGTTGAAATTTATTGCTTGTGTAGGCCTATATATTGATCAATAGTAATAATATGCCCGTATTCTTTCCTGAATGATCGTCGTAGTGGCCTTTGGTTCAGAGGAGGTCCCGGGTTCGATTCTCCCATCTTGCTAATTCCTTTAGCTCGGGGACTGGGTGTTCGCGTTTGTCTTAATATACATCTCAATTTACATACAACGCATTACAAACCACGTCAGATATATGCAGTACTTGCATTCGTGTGATAGTGGGGTTGACAGCCCTGAAGATGGGTTTTCAGTGTTTTCTCATTTCCTCACCAGGAAATCAGTCGCGAAGTCAGCCCGAGTAGGTCAATTCACATGACAATAAGTGTCACGCAAAATATTATTTTACACGCACGGAAATAAATTTCAAGGAAACACACATGTGATATGATACGTCATTGCCCTTTATGAACCTCTCTACGCAGCCTTCAGCTGCACAGGAGACTGGAATTTTCCTTCAGAGAAGTAGGAAAATGTACTTCAATTTATCTGGAAGCTCCAGTAGTGACAGTGCCAAACAATCCAGATTTTGCCAAACAGCGCGCTCGCTCAACCTCGCACGCAACTGCAGCGCCAGTGCTACCTCTAGTGTATTATTTACTAACTCTGTGGTGTTGCCTAGCAACCGTGCAGGCTATGTGTTATGGCTGGTGGTCATCTGAAATGAGCAGCCATTGATGGATGGCCATGAGTGAGAGACATGTCTGTTCTGTCTGTTAGGTCATCAGGCCAGAGGCTGGTTGGATCCTCAAATAGCACCACCAAAAGTTATGCGGTTATAAGGAAACCGCAAAAACCAACGGCAGCACCAAAATGAGGCGTACTGGGCAAGACGAGGAGTGAGATAGTTTGCCATTGCTTTCCTCACTGGGTCAGAAAGTGCTATTGCAGCACGACTGACCCTATGAGCAACACCTTTCGTAACACTCAGATGCACTAGTCGCGCTCTGAATGTCATTACTTAGCACCATCCATACCCCAGCAGCTTCCATATTGTCACAGCCATGGATGAGACTGGGACTTCGGTGGAAGCTACACTTTACTCTGGCCTGTGCCAAGAGACGGATACAAAAGTACTGTATCCGTCAAGAAATAACAGCAGGCAAGTCAGAGACATATTATGATTATTTGATTTTTCAAATGGAAGAATGATTTATTTTTTCTCAGTGTTCTTGCGGCCAGGACATATGTGAATTTGGCACAGTTTTACGGCAGGATGCTCTTCTTGACGCCAACTGTCTGTGAAATATGTAATCTCTATTTGCGTGTTTCTGTGGTGGTTGCTAGTGTGGCGTGTTGTGCGCAAATGAAGATATGTGTATTGAGATGATGACAGACAGCCAGTCCTCGACCCAGAGGAATTAACCATACGGGAATCGAACCCGGGAACTCTGTTACTCCGAACCGAAGATCTTTTATCTGACCATTCGGCCAAGGAGGTGGACTGCGAAGTTAAGCCAGCAGTAGCAACAATATCTCTTAGCACTAATAGGAGTGAAAGATGGAATAGTATCGATCCTTCCAAAATGAGGATATCGGCCGAAAAAGTGGTAGGACCACGAACGGCATGAAAGTGATAGGCTCATACCTCATACCATTCGGTGTTTAACCAAGGAAGGTCTATCAAGAAAGATTAACGCAATGAAACTGGCACAAGTAGAAATCAATGACAGGATCAGCTGAAGGCCGGAAGATCTTTTGTTGACCTCTTGCAGCAGTCACGACAAGCAGGAGATACTGTGGATCGAATTCAGTAAATACTGCAGAAATACGAATTTCAAGATTTCCTCTCTCAGAACGAAAGCCTTGGCAATTTTCTGAAGACCTTGCATGATGTAATTGCTGCCTAATCGTGATCGTAAGCGTTTGCACGTTTCACCCACAAGGACATGGGTTCAATTCCACGTCAATAAGTCGAAAATACGGAAATTATACCGTCAACCTTCGTTTCACTGCCGTAATCTATTGTGATATTTAATGCAGAAAGGGAGAGTGGTACTCAGATTAAATTTCAGTATCGGAGTGCCATAATTAAACTGTTAAACACTTATTTGCCGGTCTGAGTGGCTCAGACGGTTGAGTCGCTGGTTCTGAGCCCAACTTGGCAGGTTCGATCCCGGCTCAGTCCGGTGGTAATTGAAGGTGCTCAGATACGTCAGTCTCTTGTAGGTAGATTTACTGGCACGTAAAAGAGCTCCTGCGGGAATAAATTCCGTCACCTCGGCGTCTCCGAAAAACCATAAAAGTAGTTAGTGGGACGTAAAGCAAATAACATTATTACTATTAAATATAATTATTTTATTTTTTACAATTTGTTTTAGGCGTACGTCGCTCCAAAACTGACAGGTATTACGGCAACAACGGGATAGGAAAGTGCTAGGAGTGGGAAAAAGTGACCATTGATTAATTAAGTAACAGTAGCACATGCCTGGTGTGAAAATGGGAAACCACGGAAAATCATTACCATGGCTGCCCGACTGTGCTGTTCGAAACCATTATCTTCGAATGCAAGCCTATAGCTACGTGACTTAAACTACGCAGCTCGGTGTTAATTTTTTACTTCATTTTTGACTTACTGTGTAAGGTGAAAGAATAAGATATAGGCACACTTCCAGGATACACTCCTCACACGTAGTAGAAGAAAATATGTTATATGCACATGTGCCCGGACGCGTTTTATTTCCATGTTAGAACTCATTCTTTACAACTCTTACATTGATCAAGGGAAACACACAGGAACAGAATGTACCAGCATAACAAAAAAAAAAACATGTATTACTTGAAATGTTCAAAATGCCATCCGGTAGCATTGATAAGGGCAGGAGGTATATCTGCACCTTCTACCGGGATTCAGTGGGATGGCGGCTTCATGCATGTGTCAGTCTTGACAGAGATTCGAACCCGGAACTCCTCCGAACCGAAGGCCAAGGAGCGGATTAATATTTTGTTTATAATTTTATGTTTCTCTGGTTTGTTGATATGCATGTTATAGACGATCAAATTAACATTTTTGTCTTCCTTTGTTACAGGTAAGTTCCAGTGCCAGTGGCCGTTCTTGTGGTGAGTAGAAGTGTTCTCGACTTGTTGTGTAGTGTTGGTGGTGTAGCCAACATGAAATCATTAAAGTTTAGTCTAACGTATGGCTCATACAATCAAGCTGAATGCGAAATAAATTATATAAATATTTACATAACAGGAAAACAGTGAACAATAAAAGACACCTTACAATTGAATGTCAAGATCATTGATACACTGTATTGCTCCTGGAGTTGCCATCAGAAAATCCACTTTGCTGCCTGTGTATGCCCGCGTTTCACACTCTCTAACAATGTGATGTATGGTTTGTCGTTGATGTTGCTCACGTCCGTAGGTTTAACCTCAAAATACCCTGCTAAGCGAGCAACAGCATATTTGGCAGCCAGTCAATCACTGCGATCTCCTGGCAAGTACATACAATGGCATATGGAAATCATTAAAAGCTTGGTGTAACGAACTTCCTCTGGATCTGTCTTTCCTTCTTGTACCCTGCTTGGCCTAACCCAATACCGCTATATTGCAAATAACCTCCTGCCTTTTTCCCGAGCAATTAGCCCCATGTCTGTTCCCTCACCCTCATGTGGATATGATAATCAAGGGTCCGACAAATTTGCACTGCCATACAGCAGGATTTCTCTGAAAACACGATATGCTGAGATAGTTGCGTCTGCGACATCTTGAGGTTGTATTATTTTAAAAAGAACAGGAAATTTGACATGGTTTTTAATGAGATTGGTTGGAGAATAAGCTTGACTGAAGTTTTTGAAAAGTAGAAAAGATCATAATATGAAGATAAAATTGGATTTCAAGAGGAATTATTGGGACAAATACTCGTTTATGGGAAGAGAAGTTAAGGATTGGACCAAGGGAAACGTTTGATCCATTTCTATTTTCTATGAATGAAGCTCCCGTCTAGCGGCGAGGATAGGAATTGTGCCGGCTGCCGAAGCCTGTCGCACTCCTCTGGGGCAATGATTAATGAATGACAGATTAAATGAAATTATATTGGGGATTGTTTCTGGAATGAAATATGACAGGGAAAACCGGAGTCCCGTGTGAAAAACATGTCCCGCCTCGGCTTTGTCCAGCATAAATCTCACATGGAGGGACCGGGATTTAAACCACGGAACCCAGCGGTGAGAGGCCGTTGCGCTGCCGCGTGAGCCACGGAGCCTCTACCTTGGGTGTAATATAAATATTTACAATATTCGCGGATGAAGGAAGTGCGGATGCAGAAAATATCTTGCATATGAAGGAAGTGCGGATGCAGATAACATTTTGCATATGAAGGAAGTGCGGATGCAGACAATATTTTTGCATATGAAGGAAGTGCGGATGCAGACAATATTTTTGCATATGAAGGAAGTGCGGATGCAGGCAATATTTTGCATATGAAGGAAGTGCGGATGCAGACAATATTTTGCATATGAAGGAAGTGCGGATGCAGACAATATTTGCAGGGTACCCATAGGGTATTTTCCACCTGTGCAACAGCCCTGAATGCAAATGATTGATTGATTGATTGATTGAATGATTGATTGATTGATTGATTTATTGATTGATTGATTGATTGATTGATTGATTGATTGATTGATTGATTGAATGTGCTATGTTCGAAGTCCATTTATTTGTTACAGAACATAAGAACTGACAAGAGTACTCAGATTATGCGCATAAAGATTCCTCAACGTGCCATAAATCACTCGTGTCGATCAACCGCTATTAAGATTTTTAAAATATGCATCGCATAGTTGTGAGCTTGCATTCGGGAGATGGTGGGTTCGAATTCCACCGTCGGCAGGTCTCAAGGAGTTTTTCCGTGGTTTCCCATTTTCAGATAGTGCACATGCTGATGCTGTACCTTAATTAATTCGACGGCTGCTTCCTTGCGTCGTCGAATACCTGCGATGTGTTAGTGCGACGTTAAGCCGCTAGCAAAATACAGAGTGAAGCCGAACAGCACCGACAAACTTTCGGAGGTAGTTCAGGGACCCGAGGTCTCCAGTGTACCCCAATCATCGTTGTATCTGTGAAAATACCTTCATACCCGTGAAAAAGCCCGTAATATGCATTAACCGAAACGTACAACACGAAACACAGAGAAATGCAACAACCCTCAGAGGAAACACGTATACATTTCTCACAGCGTGTTCTGTTAGTGTACGGTACTGTACAGGGCAGTACGGAACAAATACAGAACTGTTCCCTTACAGGTATTATTGAAAATGTCGATCCAGTATTCTGGAGATAGTGGGTTCGAACCCAACTGTCGGCAGCCCTGAAAATGGTTTTCTGTGGTTTCCCATTTTCACACCAGGGAAATGCTGTGGCTGTACCTTAATTAAGGCCACGGCCGCTTCCTTTCTACTCCTAGCCCTTTCCTGTCCCATCATCTCCATAAGACCTATCGGTGTCGGTGCGACGTAAAGCCAATTGTAAAAATAAAAACAATGAATGTCGATCACGAAGATCACGGCATTGTTGGCTTCCGGCAGCACGTTAAGGAACTGCTGCGGGACTAATTTCTGACACAGCGTTTGTCAAGAACCAGCATTTATTATTTTCAGTGCAATAGAGATACAAAGCTAACTGGGGCAACAATCCAAACGAAATGCAATTAATCTGTAACGAGTTACCGGAGACCACGACCCTGAACAACCTCCGAATGCTTGTCGGTGGAGTTCGGCTTCAGTCTGTATACAGGGTGTCCCAGAAGGAATGGTCAATATTCAGCGATATGACAGCAAAGATCATGTGAAGCAAACATCCTCATATGGCCATATGCCCTAGCCCAAATAATTTCCGAGATAAAGCACATTTAATGTACATTTGTATGTGTCTTACCCACCCAACCTCTTTGACGTTTTATTCTAGTCCAGCCTACCTCGTTGCTTTCATCCTCTTTGCTCGGGGCCCGTTGGACGCGCAGTTCTCCGTGGTGTATTGTGACTGAAGTAGTGCCAGGGATTGACATTGTATCAGAGAGAAGCGTCGGTTAGTTGGGTATATACAATCGCGATCGCAAGAATTTCGGGTGGAAAAGGAAATGGGTAACATTTGGGCGAAGATTTTGACCAACCGTGGGGATGAAGGAAAAGTAAAACCAAGCCAACGTCACATGTGTTCATCTTCGAGGAGGTGTGGCTTGCGACGTTGTGCACTCAGAGGCCACTCCCAAAACCATTTTTTCGGGAACTGATTAAGATGTTTCTGTGGTTAAACATTTCTGGCTATACTAGCATTTCCTGATCAAGGAAAACAATTAATTGTAATTTAATTGCGATGAACTGTGCACGATGTAATTCCACTCCAATATATGGCATTTATTTGTTTGATCAGCGCTGACAATAACTTCATGGGAACGGTTTTCCAAACGCCCTTCTGTCTCTGATAATCATAATTATTTAATGCCAGATTATTTTTACTTTGGTTGTTGAGGATAAAAATTACTATTATTATTATTATTATTATTATTATTAGTAGTAGTAGTATTTAACAGGGCCTATACTGGCGAAAATAAGGGCCATTCTTCCTTAAGTGCCGGGCTGAGTGGCTAAGACGGTTATGGCGCTGGCCTTCTAACCCCAACTTGGCAGGTTCGATCCTGGCTCAGTCCGGTGGCATTTGAAGGTGCTCAAATACGACAGCCCCGTGTCGGTAGATTTACTGGCACGTAAAAGAACTCCTGCGGAACTAAATTCCGGCACCTCGGCGTCTCCGAAGACCGTAAAAGTAGTTAGTGGGACGTAAAGCAAATAGCATTATTATTATTATTATTATTATTATTATTATTATTATTATTATTATTATTATTATTATTATTACTTTCTTAAGTGGTTGAGCGTGATGCCATTTGATAATGAAGTCATAGTCGAGACCGCTAACATTTCAGCCAGACTTCGCACACAAGAATTACAGGGAAGCTGAAGAATTTGACTCTCAATGAGTTGACATACACATTACGTCCGTTGCCTTGAAGGAGCCGAGAGGTTCCTCCCTTAATCCCCCTCTCCCTTCATTGTCGAGCCAGTGGGACGTGTGGGCAGGCGCGGAAGCAAGTATCTTCCCATCCGCGTGTGTTTCGTTCATGCTAGATATCCTCGTACTTCGTTTTCTCCACCTCCCCTCACTCTTCAGATGTGTGCGTGTGTTAACGCGTCTGACGAATGTGACCAATGAGAGAGTGTGTGTAAGCAGGTAGTGGAAAGATTTCGAGTGTACACGTGGTGGCTAGAATGTCACACATCTACACTAATGAAGAATATGCAGATATGAAGTATGTTTACGGCTTCTGCGATGGTAGTGCTTTGCTGCTGTCGAGGAGTACTGTCGGCGCTTTTCGACACATCGAACTCCTGATCGTAGAGTGTTTACCGCTGTTTTCACCACTTTGCGTGCAACAGGCATTCTTCCAGGTTCCCATTGTTTTTCTAAACTAGTTCAACAATCTGTGCAGGCACAGCAACACATTGTTGAAATGGCGCAGCGTAGTCCTACTACAAGCACGTATCAGTGTTCCACGAACACGTGTATGGCGAGCATTACATGCGGAAAACTTGTACCCATTTCAAAACGTCTCAGAGCTTGGGTGGGTAGGACACACTAGCCCAGAAACAAATGTAAATTAAATGTGTTCCACCTCGAAAACCATTCTGAATAGCCGCAGTAGTGGCGATTGGGAATTAGAAGTGAGGGGGGAGTGGCAATTTTTTTAAAGACAACAAAGAGTACCCGGGTTTGTTAATAATTGAAGAAAATAAAGGAACGAATAAGCTGATAAGACAACAGGGCTTGTACAAATTGAATTTTTTAAAAACAATTCCTAGTTTCAGGTGGCTAAAATGGAATAAAAATGTAATACTACAGCCTCCCCCCCCCCCCCTCCACTCATAGCCGCCACTGGGAATAGGGCATACGTCCATATGAAGTTCCTATGACCATGGTGGTATTTTTCGTGTAGATAATCTCTAACTCTGTGTTTTGAAATAGGAGAAAGCGAATACACAAGCTACCTAGTTGAAAGAACCATGATTTTTTTGGTATCTTTTTGTAGCTCCGAGGATCTTATCCGTCAATACGAAGGCGCATTTGTTATTTAAATGGGTGAGATGATGGCACAGATTCAGTCAGCTGGTACAGAGCCAAACTGAGGTCGACATGTTGGGAGTATCCTCTTATTTTACTGTACTTCCTTTCCTTGAATGACTCCTTCCCCTTCTAGCTGATTCACACCGCGACCTGAACGTTCATAGTCATCAACTGCCTGGATCTTCCTGGACTGTCGTAGATACGTTTCGATATATTAAAATATCGATTTTAAATTCGAAATGAATACTTAATGAGAGTATCGACATGCCTACATAATCAAAATAAAATATCGATATACTTTCTGAAGTATAAGGATTTAAAGTTACATTCAGCTAATTTAAATTTGGGATAACGGCAGTGGCAAGGAAAATAATAGAATTAAAATAAATAGAAGACCAAAATATTGTGTGAAAAATCATGATCGAAGGTGCCCACGGAATTTGGCATTATTAATTATATTGTGACACTGAACTGTCTATGTTTGTGAAGTACGTCGGCACAGTAGCCTACTAGTCGGTGGAGCCATTTCCGCGACTGAAAGTAACTTTCATGAGAAACCGCGAATGCCAGAAAGATTATATGCGGTGAGTAATTCAGATTTACTCCCAAAGTAAAAATGTCTGGAAGAGGCCAACAAAAACTGCACAAGACCCACACACACAGATAACTAAATGGATAGCCAATGATATAAGGACAAACGTCCTTGCTGTCGGTCATTACCTTTCTCGTGTATTAAAATACTTCGTGTCTTTCTTTAAGGGTAATGGGTGATCCTTGTAGTTTACTCTTAGTTATAATTTTGTGTGCTCAGATACGCCAGCCTAGTGTCGGTAGATTTACTAGCACCGCTGCGTCTCCGAAAATCGTCAAACTGGTTAGTGGGACGTAAATCAAATGACACTCATTATAATTTTGTACCCATTGTAGCTAGCCGCACACTTAAAGATTACAAGAGACTCTGCTGAGTGTACTAACACGCCAGAACAAAGACATACGAAGATATATTTTTTCTATATAAACCTTTCAATGAAAATAGGTCTTGATCGAATCGTTTCCTTTGTGACGTGATATTCTGTGAGTAAAAGTGAGTCAGAGAAGCATACCTACAAATTCAACATTTCCATCATTTATACAATAATAAAAACTACTTTATCCATTTGAGATGATTACATTATACGGCAAAATATACAATACTAAAATATATTTTTTTGCTAGTGGCTTTACGTCGCACCGACACAGATAGGTCTTATGGCGACGATGGGATAGGAAAGGCCTAGGAGTTGGAAGGAAGAGGCCGTGGCCTTAATTAAGGTACAGCCCCAGCATTTGATACTGAAATTAAAAAAAAAAAACATGTCGCCAGAAACTAGCCATTCTAACAACAGTGGATTCAGATGCGCCCTACACCGCGAGGCGATCACTTGGCCTATCATATCACCAGAAAGTCGACACTTATTCTTGTCCCACCCCTTAGTTGTATGATCAGCGTCTAGTTCAAAGAGTCCAGGGTTGGACTCCCGGCTGCATTGGAGATTTTAACCACGTCCGGATCGAGAGGTTGGTATTTGTGGTTGTCCGAAAATACATCACTTCATGTAAAGACAATGTACCACACTACCAAGCACCGCAGAATCACACAATATGAATACATCCCTCTGCGTAGATCTCGCGTCAGGAAGGGCATCAGCCCGTAAAACAGAGCCAAATGTGCAAAACCACAGAAGGAGAAGAATAAGATAATTCTTTGCTAGTATTTTACCATCAAAGCAGCTTGTACATCTTTTATTGGCGACAGTGGAATAGGAAAGGTTTAGGATTTGGAACAAAGCAGTCGCGCCCTGCATTATGGTTCAGCCCTAGCATTTGGCTGGTGTGAAAATAGGAAAACATTTTCAGGTCTGCTGAAGGAAGGGATCAAACCCACCATTTACCGAATACATTCTAACGGCTACGCGGCCAACTCGCTCCTTCATGAAGAAGTGGATAAATGCCTTTTCTTACCCACAACACACAGCAATACAGACTGACGGTTCTAGGACATTTCGTACCACGGACATATCGTACCACCGGACATTTCGTACCACATGACCGGCTGATTACCTGCGAAGAGTGTCAGCTAATGACTTTAAAATATATCGGAGAGGACATTCCGTACCACTTGAAACAGTGGGAAGAATTGAGAAGTAAAAACGATAACCTAATTAACGAATTCATGTGTATATCCATTGTCCACTACTGATGTTAACCTTCCGTCGGGCGCAACTGATCTGATTGGCACACGTGTTAATTCTTATCTCGTATTCGTCATTCGCGGGGATCTAACTACTTCCACCTATCAGTAATTTCCTGTTCATCAGAATCTTTTATTTGACTTACTTGATAGTGAAATAAGGCAGTAGTTTATAAATATTCAAAATAGTAGTAATATTATCCATCCTCATGCTCGTCAGGCACTTTGCGCCCGAACACGATATATAGGCCTGTGTCTATTGTAATGTTTTGTTTCAGGATTTATACTTCGAAAAAACGACTCTCGTATGATAATATTTACATAAACATAAGTGAAAAGGATAAGGGCAAGTATTAAAATAAAATAGAAATTTTCTTCAGCAAATGTAAATTATTTTTGTTTCTGATTTCTGAAATGAGTCTGTCAGGCTCATTACGCCGGCTGGCGTGGAAATGCAATTCCAATTTGACATCAAGTGGTACGGATTGTCCTGGCGTAAATATTTTGGGATAACGGGAAACCAGTTGGCAGGTAGATAACGACCTAGGTGGTACGAAATGTCCTCAAAAATTAAGTGGTACGAAATGTCCGTGGTACGAAATGTCCGGACACCCAGACTGACACTCATCAAGTACACAGGACTGCTGACCACGAAGTTACGCTGTGCGAAACAGCAAGAAAACTCTCCTCCCTCTTTGACCTTTGTGATTGCCAGTAAATTCACTTTCACATGAACTCTTTCTGACAGCGCAAATCAATTCTTCCTCTACAATTTCGCTATAATTGCTTTTTTTCTGGTTGACTACACGATCATTCCCTTGATTGCTCATGTCACACAGTCACCTGACATAAAACTAATGTTCTCTACGTCACTAGACTGTGTGTATGTCGGGACAGCTGTCACCCAGGGGCAGATTGTCGCGTAGTCCGTCACTCAGCGGCTATGACCACATCAATAATCAATGTCCCGTCTCTCAGCCGGGGCCGCGGACCACCAACAGAACATATGACGGAAGGGGGCATCTAAATGGTCATGTATCTTCTAACTTTATTTCGCCCAGTACGAGAATGAAAAATGAAATGGCGTATGGCTTTTAGTGCCGGGAGTGCCCGAGGACATGTTCGGCTCGCCAGGTGCAGGTCTTTTGATTTGACACCCGTAGGCGACCTGCGCGTCATGATGAGGATGAAATGATGATGAAGACGACACATACACCCAGCCCCCGTGCCAGAAAAATTAACCAATTAAGGTTAAAATTCCCGACCCTGCCGGGAATCGAACGCGGGACCCCTGTGACCAAAGGCCAGCATGCTAACCATTTAGCCATGGAGCCGGACAGTACGAGAATACATGCGAGATGTGATGTAACTGAACGGAGTCAGGAACGTTGCGGGAATTCCCCTACGTTTGACGGATTTGAACGAAGCTTGGAACGTGCGGAAACAGAAATACAATGACGGCAGAAGTAAGGAGGACATAAAATGCAGAGTAATACACAAGAACCTCGTTTATCCGACCCTCATTAATCCGGATCTCCGGTTTATCCGGATCGAAAATAATAAAAATTTATTTTTACTTGTACAGTATTTCTTTTACGGGGTTGATTCTTCTTGAATGTCTCTTCCGCCAAGGATAGTTGGACAGGAATTGGAAGTAAGTCGGCTGCGGTCTATCAAAGGTACCGTCCTGACATTCGCCTGGAATTGAGAATGGGAAACCGTGGACACTTCTGAGTTCCTTGACACATTTGCACGCATTCCCGCATGCTCGGACGTAGATGACTGTTGAAAAATGACTGTAATACAGGCTACGACATAATGACAGATTAATAAATTATTGCCTCTTGTTTCTCGGCAGGTAATGACAAGAATGATAGTGAATTCGAAAATGAAACTGGCGCTCCATCAGAAGAAACAATGACTCATGGAGATACAACAATGCAGCTGGACAAACAGATGGCCTATTTAGAATCCCAGACTGAAACCACACCGGCAGAACTGTTGTAGTAAAACGTCTTCGTGATCGTGCTGCGCGCAAACGCTATACAAATGTAAATTTTTTTTTAAAAAAAGCTCGCACATTATTTTAATGCCTGAAACAGAATCGTAAATGTAAGAAAAGTTCTTATATTTTTTGTACAATTGAAAAAAGGTATTTCTGTACAACTTGTGTTAATATATTATATAACAGGTACTGTATTGGTTTTTTAAGTTTTCCGAATTATCCGGATTTTCGATAATCCGGACGAGTTCTGGTCCCACTTAATCCGGATGAGTGCGGTTCTTGTGTACAAGGAAGGAAGGAAGGTCTTTATAAAGAAAAAAATTGCTCACCTCGAACAATGATATAGGAATTAGAAAGGCGTTTTTTAAGCCTTTCATCTGGAGCGTGGCACTGTGTAGAAGTGAAATATGGACGATAACTAGCTCGGAAACAAAGAGAATAAAAGCTTTTGAAATGTGGTGTTACAGAAGAATGCTGAAGGTCAGAATGCAAGATACTGAATCTAATTGGTGAGGGGAGAACGTTTTGGTGAAATTTGACCACAAAAAGAGACACATGTTAAGGCACCAAGGACTTGTTCAGTTAGTTTTTATGGAAGTGTAGAAGGTAAAAACGACGCGTTGATTAAGGTACGAATATGACAAACAGATAATAGTAGATGTAGGATTTAGTATTTAAATAGACATGGAAAAGTTATCACAGGATAGGGTGGCATGGATAGCTGCATCAAACCAGTCGATGGCCTGATGACCCAAACAATAACAACAACCCATTGTTCGTTTAATACCACTATTCTTTAATGTTCCCAAACGATCTTTTCGATATCAGTAAATAATAGCGTTACCTCAAAAATAGAGTGCAGTGGATATACTTCAGCCTTTCAAATATCCGCCATCAAATCAACTTACTGTGGCAGTTGACAATAGCCCGAGTTTGAATTTCGAAACTTCAGCTCAGAAAGTTACATACGTGTGGATGTGACGATTCTAAAATGTGTAACTTTATGTAATATCACTAGGAATATGTAAAATACAGTACTTACTAACAAAATAAAATAAAATTTAGCTATTAATAGTGTTTTGCGGACATTTTTTCTAGAGTCTAAATAGCAAGACACTAAATTTGTAATAGGGATGTAGGTGGAGAAAGTTCGCCCCAGATAGCGCTCGTGTAGTACCGGGAAAGTGCAAGGCGATCGTCTTATGTTTCTCCCAGTCAGCTGCGAGGAATGTATAGATCGTGCCCGTGTTTTCTAAGCTAAAACAAATTATATCTTCTCTGATTTTACTCAAAGACTATATAAATTAATTGTATAAGTATATCTCATAGTATATGTAGATTATTTTCATCGTTAAGCCTTAAACAACTGCAAAATGGGCTACGGACCAGAGGCGCTAAAACTAGCGGGAGGAAGGATGAATTAATACAGCGGTAATTACAAAATTCTAACACGCTTTAATATCTAAATAATGAATGGGAGTCAGCATGACTCCTCCTGAAAATCAAAACCTACAACTTGTTTTCCAGTCAGTGACCGGGTCAGAGATGGATGAATGAAGGTCCCATTGTGCCGGCTGCCGAAGCCTGTCGCACTCCTCTGGGGCAATGATTAATGAATGACAGATGAATTGAAATGATATTGGAGAGTGTTGCTGGAATGAAATATGACAGGGAAAACCGGAGTACCCAGAGAAAAACCTGTTCCGCCTCCGCTTTGTCCAGCACAAATCTCTCATGGAGTGACCGGGATTTAAACCACGGAACCCCAGCGGTGAGAGTCTGGCGCACTGCCGCCTGAGCCACGGAAGCTCTCATGACTTCTCCTAAAGATTACAATTACTTGAGTATTGTACGTTGATAAATATATAAATAATCTCCACAAGACTTTAATCATAAATAGAAATTTAAATACGCGCTTTCTCTCCTTGCTTATAGACTTCGATTCATGTATTCTTTCTAGGTTGTTGGCTTACGTGAAACTGCAGATACAGCCTTGTCCACCACCTAAGGCATGTGAATTTCTTGTGTTTCCCAGTGCCAGTTACTTTGAAGATTTGGCCATCAGCCATAAGGTAAAGATTACGATCATAAATGTGCCTTTGATGGATTATTTCGTTTTTAGAACAACGGAAATAGATGGAGCACCTGTTTCTAACTACAAATCATTATGTGATGCTGGATACAGTTTTTTTTCAGTGAAAAGTTGGTTTTGTTTATAAAATGTTTATTTCAATCTGGTGAAATTCTAATATGCAGTGCTGTGAAATCGGAGTACACTAAACATAAGACCTATAATGTGAAGCTTATTTTAGGAGCACCTGGTGACATTATAGGAGGGGAATGTGAATGTGTTGCTGGAGCAGGCCCCAACGCATGTTGTAAGCATAGTGCTGCTGTGAGCTATGTATTGCAGCACTTCTCCAAGACTGGTATTATACAGTGTTCAGAAACATACACCCAAACAAATGAAATATCGTATGGCTTTTAGTGCCGGGATATCCCAGGACGGGTTCGGCTCGCCAGGTGCAGGTCTTTCTAGTTGACTCCCGTAGGCGACCCGCGCGTCATGATGAGGATGAAATGATGATGAAGACAACACATACACCCAGCCCCCGTGCCATTGGAATTAACCAATTAAGGTTAAAATACCCTATAATTTCGTGTGGCTATTTCTAGCCGAGTGCAGCCCTTGTAAGGCAGACCCTCCGATGAGGGTGGGCGGCATCTGCCATGTGTAGGTAACTGCGTGTTATTGTGGTGGGGGATTGTGTTATGTGTGGTGTGTGAGTTGCAGGAATGTTGGGGACATCACAAACACCCAGCCCCCGGGCCACTGGAATAAACCAATTAAGGTTAAAATCCCCGACCCGGCCGGGAATCGAACCCGGGACCCTCTGAACCGAAGGCCAGTACGCTGACCATTCAGCCAACGAGTCGGACTGAAAATCCCCTACCCGGCCGGGAATCGAACCCGGGACCCTCTGAACCGAAGGCCAGTACGCTGACCGTTCAGCCAACGAGTCGGACATGCACCCAAAATTTACTAACTTTTCACTATCCCAGTACAACAGCAGTGCGCTCTATCGGTGCTATACATCCCTATTGCGAAGAAATCTAATGTCACAAATACTGGCTTCTCTAAACTTTTCTTGTGTAAATTAGCCTTTCGAGCCACTGAGAACGGCTGATTTATTTTCATACTGTAATGTTTCTGCAATGTTGCCAACACGGTGCTTTTCCAACTAAATCTATGGAATTTTTATCTCTTCCGTTAGTGGGTAAATGCTAACACACGGTTGGCAGTGGGAAATCTAGCATTTTCATGCTTGTATGAGTAGATATGTCGGTGGTTTTTCAATTAAAATTTTATATGCAGTATGATAGAGACTACAAAAATATAATAGGTCAATAATTTAAGTTCTTGACGTTGGAAGTCATGATGGCAACAAGAGCAGTGTTGCCAGAACTGCCAAAATGTCCCTACGTTTTCCTTACTATGTGATATTTTCACCTAATTTGAATTTTAGTACCGGTTATATTGTTTATGGGCATAAAGTATTGGTTGTAAACTCTAAAATGTCACCTTATCCTAATTTTAATAACCTGGACTTTATATAGTAAAATGGTTACATTATGAGCTGTTATAGAAAACGGGTGACAGCTCAGTTGCTTAGCAACTGGCTTCCCTCCCGGAAGGTTGGGGTTCAAAATCTAGTCTATCCTGGGTTGAGATTTTGATCTTATCAATTAATAATTAATAATAGGCATACATAAAATTAAATCCATGTCCACATACGAAGATCAGACGGTTGTGAATATAGAATTGGTGATTGTATAGCTACCCTCATTTTGCTGATGTCACATACCCAACAGTTTGGTAGTCACTTTCTTGCTTTCTAAACAGTTCTCAATATTTCGCACAAATTATTTGCTGTCGTACCAACTGCATCTATTTTAACAATCCCCAGCAAACATATATTTGCATCGCTATGACATAATCTAACTAAAATGCGCAAATTCTTGATCCTGATATACCTTTCATCTACCGGTACCGATAAATATTTAAGCCAACTGAGAATAATCTTTACTATACTCGTCAATTTAGTGCATTGCGTTTCCAAACCAGTGCAGACTTTTGAATTTGTAAAAAGTGCCCGAGCTAGTTTAATAGTATGTTCCATGGAATTGAAGCTGAGATTATGTTCCACAGCTGACAAGGTTAATCTTAACTCACTGATCATATTTAATTGAAAGGGAATACTTGAGTTAATTTGGCCATACCTTTGAGTTTCTTTTCAGTATTATTATGTCCTACGGTGTTCTTGTGCTTCAACTCTTCAATTTTATTGGCATTTAATATTTTATTACAATGTATGCATGCAGTTAGCTTTAAATTTACCTTCCTGAAGAGTCAGCTAACCCCAAAATTAATTTCCCTCCAAACTTTTATTTGAAAATGCTTGTCTTCTCGATACTTTTTTTCAGTCTTTAAATGCTGTCCCCGTTCGCCTCTGTGGTGTAGTGGTTAGCGTGATTAGCTGCCACCCCCGGAGGTCCGGGTTCGATTCCAGGCTCTGCCACGAAATTTGAAAAGTGGTACGAGGGCTGGAACGGGGTCCACTCAGCCTCGGGAGGTCAACTGAGTAGAGGTGGGTTCGATTCCCACCTCAGCCATCCTGGAAGTGGTTTTCCGTGGTTTCCCACTTCTCCTCCAGGCAAATGCCGGGATGGTACCTAACTTAAGGCCATGGCCGCTTCCTTCCTTCTTCCTTGTCTATCCCTTCCAATCTTCCCCATCCCCCGCAAGGCCCCTGTTCAGCATAGCAGGTGAGGCCGCCTGGGCGAGGTACTGGTCATTCTCCCCAGTTATATCCCCCGACCAATAGTCTGAAGCTCCAGGACACTGCCCTTGAGGCGGTAGAGGTGGTATACCTCGCTGAGTCCAAGGGAAAAGCCGAACCTGGAGGGTAAACAGATGATGATGATGATGAAATGCTGTCCCCTATTTTTACGTACCCTTATAGTTGTAGACGGGCCTTATTGTTCTTCAGGTGACATCTACGAGAGTAAACTAAGGCAGGAAACAAAGAAATACATTCTTTCAACTTACCAGAATTAACTGTAAAACACACATTTGCAGTACTAGCGGCGGAGGATACTACCAGCCACGCGTCAGTACCGCTTATCGAACTCGGGGGGATTTACACCCAGCAAAAATGACATGACAACCTTTCCACATACTATCTAATCCGTATCCTACATACATAAAGTAAGTTTGAGGGAATTGTTTTTAAAAAAATTCTGGAACGTTACAAACTTGCCCATTTAAAAAGTGTTTTTTATCCTGACGGCACCTACGATTTGAACATTTTTGTTGAAAATATCCTACGCAAAATTCATGAGTAAAAAGTACCTACGCGTAGGAAAAAATCCTTACATCTGGCAACACTGATCAAGAGGCGAGCTGAGGAAGACCTGAACTGCAGGTGGAGCTGAGATATAGGGAAAGGAAGCAAGGAAAGCTTCACCGTCTCTTTCTTTCTTTCTTTCTTTCTTTCTTTCTTTCTTTCTTTCTTTCTTTCTTTGTCCGGCTCCATGGCTAAATGGTTAACGTCCTCGCCTTTGGTTACAGGGGTCCAGGGTTCGATTCCCCGCAGGGTCGGGAAGTTTAACCAAAACTGGTTAATTTGCCTCGCACGGGGCTGGGAGTATGTGCCGTCTTCATCCTCATTCCATCCTCATCAAGACGCGCAGGTCGCCTACGGGAGTCAAATCAAAAGACCTGCACCTGGTGATCCGAAAATGTCCTCATTTTATTTCATTCCTTTCTTTCTTGATTTCTTTCATTCATTCATTCGTTCATAGTGAAGTACCCACTTCTTCCAGTATGGTTATAGAATCGTTGATTCCTCTTCTTGAATCGTGTAACTTGGACGCGAGAGCCAAAGTTAATATATCACTTGGAAAAATGTGTCCTTTGTAAACTGGTCTCAATCCCTGGGCCTGTTAATTTCTGGTTGTAAAGCCTGATGAAACACTGCGATACAAGGAACATCAATCCGTTTGAGGAGCTCGCAACATTTGCACTGCAACGCCTAGTATTGTGAGTGTCACATGCGGAACTGGAGAGAAATTTTAGTGAGTAAAGTATTATTAAAGTTAAAGCCAAACGTAGAATGAGGCCCGAAGTAATAAATTTGCTTTTATCAGTACGTGCAGGACTGAGAAGACACAAACAATGCTGCCATATGAGCTACCCAGATTATGTTTTACGACAAGTAGGGACTGTGGAAACATAGCAGACATCTGTTTCTACTCCTGCTTCTCCCTCTGTGCCTTCTGATCCATGTATTAGGAAACGACATCGACGATCCCTGACTATTAGATAAGTTACCTTGAAATATACTTCGAATAACTTTAACCTTTGAACTACAAGGACATACATCGAGCTCGATAACTGCAGTCGCTTAAGTGAGGCCAGTATTCGGGAGATAACGAGTTCGAACCCCGTCGTCGGCAGCCTTGAAGATTGTATTTCCATGATTTCCCATTTTCACACCAGGGAAATGCTGGGGCTGTACCTTGTTTAAGACCACGATCGCTTCCTTCCCACTCCAAGCCCTTTCCTCTCCCATCGTCGCTATAAGACCTATCTGCGTCTCAGCGACGTAGGAGCAACTTGTAAAGAAAACGAGGGCATACTGAATTTTCTTGTTGCTTTAGTATTTTCGTTTCTCAACAAATTAACGAGGGGAGACTAGTGACTTCTGGCGGTTTTAAAGCAGCCATTTAGTGGGTAATCCTATTCCACTGTTGGCAACACTGCGCTATATGAAGTGTGGTTTCCGTTTAGTGGCTGCTCGTCCTGAGAGAAAAATGATATTCCAAAACCTATGAAATATTTTTCTAGAGACATGATATTGCCCAAGCTTTGATGAAAGCTTTTTCCTTTGCGATCGTTTTCATGAAGTGAAACAAGTGTTTCCTAGCGCAAGTGGTATTTAAGGCAGTGACATTTTCTGTACAGTTTGTCGCGTTGATATCGCAAAATAAGCAACCGCTTTGTTGGAGAGTTCTAAATAACCTCACGAGGCGAAAACGCTTCGCATTTGACACAGACTATAAAAGCTGCCGTTAGCGCACATTATTCTTGGAATAAACATGTCGTCGGTGGATGCAGTGTGTGTTTCGGCCTATAAATGGCGATCCCTGGTCCGTGGTCCGACATCTCTGCACTCCGACGGGCCAACCGTAGCTGGTCCACGTCATCGACTATCCTGAGAATGGTATTTTTTGGTTTCCATTCTCCTGTACTTAGGCGAATGCCGGGACAGTTCCGCTAACCCTCTCACCTTCTTCACTGTATCACACCTCCCTGCCCTGAGAGACGGCGTTACCGTCTAGGAGGCCCGCCTCCCCCTTCAGGAAGGGAATAGAAACCTGCGTGCCGGGTTGAATGGTTTAGACGATTGAGGCGCTGGTCTTCTGACCCCAATGTGGCAGGTTCGAACCTGGCTCAGTCCGGTGGTGTTTGAAGGTGCTCATATACGTCAGCCTCGTGCCGGTAGATTTACTGGCACGTAAAAAATTATCCTGCCGGACTAAATTCTGGCACCTCGCCGTCTTCTAAAAACCGTAAAAAATAGTTAGTGGGACGTAAAGCAAATAGCATTATTAAAACTTACGTAGATAGATAGATAGATAGATAGATAGATAGATAGATAGATAGATAGATAGATAGATAGATAGATAGATAGATAGATAGATAGATATGTTGGAAGAGATCCTGCCTAAAAGCGCAAAGGGCGTGTTCGCACCTTTTAAAATTTTATTCTAACAACCATGAAATTTACCCTAAGTAAAAAAGGCGTATCTGTTCCTCTCACTGAGAAATATATTTTTAAAATACAGTAGTCATTCCATGACAATGAGAGCCTAGAACAACTTGATAACTGTGTGTGTAAATTATTTAAATACTGGCAGCGGACCAAGACAGTTGTCAGCGCCTGTTAGTTGACAATACAATAATTGTGAGGGTGTGGTACGGCAGCGTAGGCGCTGAGGATGTAGCCTGCCTCTTAACCTTTGTTTCTTCATGACTTGTTCAACAACTTCTCGGCTACGTATGCAAATAAGGACAAGTGAAATGAGAACTATTTACGGGCAGGAGTGGAATTGTTTGCTCAACTTGGTGGAGTGTAGAATTTGTAGAAAATTCTGAAGATTTTCGAAATATGTCATCGATTTTTCTCTGTTTCTTCAAGTATATAGACCTACTGTAGCTACTCTAAGATCTAGAACATAACGTATATCCAAAAATAAATACAAATTGTACAGAAATACGCAACATTCAGTAATTGTTGGTTTTGCGTCCCACTGACAGATTTTTACATATTTTAGGAGACGTGGAGTTGCCGGGATCGAACCCAATAACTTGAGATCAGATCGTCTGAGCTGCTCACCCTGGCTGCAAAATTCATTGCACATGTTCACAAGCTCTGTCGCTAGCTTCGCACCGGTTCACATCGCAGTTTTGTTTACAAGTTAAAGCATAGTTTCAAAATACATAATGGAGGTTCTGAATTTCGGGTTCCAAATAAAATTTTACACCTCGTAATTTATGGTCAAAATATAGAGCAAATATCCCTCAGGCGTTTTTTCTTATTATATCTTATAATATACCCCAAGTAATTTTTGATCCATTACAAATGTTATGAGCGGGCTAGTTAAGCTAAGGCTTGTAATACAGTACAAAGTAAGACCAAAATCTTTACTATATTTATCCTTTCTTTAGTATCAGCAACATTTAATAGTAGATAAGTAGAAATTCCTTTAATACTAAAGAAAACGTCACTTGTCTATACTTCAGTCGAACCACCTGCGAGAACTTAGCTTTTAATATTGACGCGATATGTAAATCGAAAATTCTTAATACGTTTTCCGCGTACGAAAAATATTTTAAATATTCGATAGGGTCTAATCTATTTTGATGTGTGATTCATGGTACCTCTCAACAAGTTAATCTAATCTGCAAATAAGAAACTCACGAAAACGGAAATGAAAATCCACAGCCTGTTTCCATTCATTCGACCGGGGTAAGGAATGGAATGAATGAAGCCTCCATCTAGCGGATAGGATAGGAATTGTGCCGGCTGCCGAAGCCTGTCGCGTTCCTGTGGGGCAATAATAATTGACTGGCATCTGAAATGAAATGTTAATGGAGAGTGTTGCCGGAATGAAAGGTGACAGGGAAATCTGTCTCGCCTACCCTTTGTCCAACACAAATCTCACATGAAGTGTCCGGGATTTGAACCACGGAAACCGGCGGTGAAAGGCCGACGTGCTGTCTCCTGATCCCCGGAGGCTTCGAATAAGAAACTCATAAAGGTTTATAAAATATCCGGTACGTTATTTATGAACAGTAGGAAGAAAATTGGTCCCAAGTTGAATCCTTGAGGAATACCAGAAATGTTTTATGCTTTTTTTTTCTGGAGGAGTGGCATGAAGGAATCACCTGTAGTGATTGTTTTCGACAGCTTGGGGTGAATTTGAAGCCTTAAAACATCGCAAGGAATAAACTGTCATAAAGAATTAACTATGATGTATAACCAGTAAGGTGGTAACAATCTACAATAGGTACTCATTCATTGCACATTATAATTTTTGTCCACCTGGAATGAGTATATCCGCCCAAATTATGCTCGTCAACAAAATTATGACTAGATTCTTATACTGCAATTCACTACGTTTAACCAACCTCTTTGATATTATTTGAGGTACTTAGAAAGGCTTTAGGAAATGAATGCATATCAATTTCCACTTCAAAAATAAATGCCTTACTTATAAAGGAATCCATTCTCGATTTAGGTGAGTGAGACCACTTTCCAGACTGTTTGATCTTGTTTTAAATATTATTAGAGAGTTGCCGGTCTAAATCATCCCCTGCGGTATCCAGCCAGTTTCATGAAATGTTTATATAATAAAGGAGGGGAGATAAAACCCTATTTGCATTACAAAATCATGTAAATTCTTTCGAGTATTATTTCCTTTTACATTTTTAATTATCTCACCGGTGTGGTTTCAGTCAGAATTGCATTTGTTACTTGGTAATAGGCTTCCATTTTAAAGGATTAACGTCATTTTGCTCTCCATTTTTGTAAGCTGTAAAAATGAGAGAGGTCGCTTAGAGTCCATGAAATATTTCCCAGTCCGCCTTTCTCTTGTTGGATGCACTTCAAAGCTGTATTTTGATATATACATTGAGTGCAATTGTAATTATAACATTCTCAAATCAATTTTGCACTTGAAGCAGAGAGCAAAGCCTGCTGGCGGACCTATCGCATGTTGATTCACAGTTAGTATACAAGTGTAATGCGAAAGAGGGAAGGGAAGGGAAGGGAAGGGAAGGGAAGGGAAGGGAAGGGAAGGGAAGGGAAGGGAAGGGAAGGGAAGGGAAGGGAAGGGAAGGGAAGGGGCTGCTTCTTGTGGCAGACATGACTGGGACGTACGGTCAGTATTTAAAAAAATGAATCCACAGGAGCCATTCAATGTTGAAAACTTTCTAGGGATATGAGCTACGAATTTTAGGAAAATAAAATGTAATAAAGTATGAGAACGTATTCTTTATTTATTCCTAAAATTTACAATCATTTTCTTAATCATCCTTATCCGGTCGATTAGAATAGCAGTCTGCCTTTTTCTACCACTACGAGCGCTAATGTCAGTCATTTTATTGTTTCTCTTAATCACCACTACGAGCGCTAGTATGAGTCAATGCAGAGTTTCACTTAAGCCCTTATAACTACATTCGGTGTAGACATTTATCAATAAGTCACAAAATCGCCTGAGGGCATTGTACCAACGAACACATTACAGAAGAAATTATGTAAGTTAACTTGCTTAGAATTT
The DNA here is from genome assembly GCF_040414725.1 of Anabrus simplex. Taxonomy (NCBI): domain Eukaryota; kingdom Metazoa; phylum Arthropoda; class Insecta; order Orthoptera; family Tettigoniidae; genus Anabrus; species Anabrus simplex. The sequence continues at coordinate 80,612,851 of NC_090275.1, read as the reverse complement.
GAATCAAAAAGAAAACGAGTTAAGAAACTAGCGATTTTCGGCTGTTTTTCCGGAACTGCATTTAGGCCGGAAGTGATTTTCGAATTATCCACAACTCACAATTTGAAACCTTTCCGGGCCCTTTAACCCTTCAACTTTCGGCACAATTGACCGCTACTTTGTCTACCAAAATGTCTCTCAACATTAAAATCTTTCATTAGTTCTTTCCTATGGCGCGGGTGTTTGTGCCGTCTTCAGCATTAAAAATCATCTTAGGTTGGTCCCCATTTTCACAGACGCACAGGTCGCCTAAAACAGCGTCATCTCGTAAGACCTGCACCAGGCCTCCCCGGAGGCCATACGTCATGACACGACTGGTTATCTTGTGAATAAATTTGTAAGTGAGTTGCTGCGGAAACTATACGTCCTTTCACGAGAGTTTAATCCTGATGTAAACATGGTATGTCCACGCCTCCGCCAAAGAAAGAGTTGTGATTTACTGAGCGTGTAGTACCGATCTCCACCCCGTCAACGTCTCGTGTTCGGACGTACAGAGCTGCGCATCGCATACTACAACAGTGCGAAGATCTGTACTTCTGAATAAACGACTAAATCTGGATTCTGTTCACTTAGTTTATTGAACACATTCACAATGCACACTGCCTATGGTCACTTCTGAGCGATTCTCCTCTTTTGTGATTCACTACACGCGATGATCCTACCTCTTGCTCCATTTATCTCACTATGAATACTGACACTGACTGCTGCTGTAAGATGCAGCACCTTATCTCCACGCTGTACAGCTTTGGACTTTCCCCCACTACTGGAAGACTCCTGTATTACACCATGCCTCGTGCCTTCATTTCTCGTTATTTAATCACAATTTTATTTTAAAAATAGCACACACACACACACACACACACACACACACACACACACACACACACACACACACACACACACACACACACACACACACACACACACACACACACCCACATAAATGTACCGGTATATATGACAACCATATTTTAATTTGATTACGTACTCTTCCAAACTCTCTAAATGTAATAAACTAAAATAAAATAAAATTAATGCGACGTACTATTTTTCTTCGAGCTCGCAAACAGTCGAGTGAGTGCGAAGGTTGCTTCTCCAATCAACTACGTCTATGTCCACGTACAAACGAAAGGTGCTCCGCCTACTTGTATACTTCTGACAACTGACGGGTGATATCCAACAAGCAGATTAGCAGGTGACACAAGACAGGATGCTGAGGTAAGTGAGGAGACTCACTCTTCAGCTTCTTGCAAGATTTGCTCAAGGGCCAATTTGTTTTGAGATACCAATACCTTATAATTATAGATTAACAATGTTATATGGAAAATTGAGTTCATTAATGGACTGGTTGGTCAGTTAATTGATGTTTGATGCAGTAGAGTCATCAAGAACAACAGCACGTGGCTTTGTTCAGGAGACTGTGAACATCGCCTCTGTAAAGAGATTTTATAACTCTGATACAGGATGTCATTGTATTGATTTGTAAGTTTTGTCTTGATACTATGGAGCGGGCGGCTACCTACCTGTTTAAGAAGCTGAAGGGAGGGGCGTACATCCGTGTACATCACCCGGGAGACCATATCCTGAACATCACTAAAATAGGTTGTAAGAGAGGGCAATGGACTGAGGAGTCAGGTATACACTTGAGAACATCACGCAGGAGACCATGAACATCAGTAAAACAGGTTGTTGTAATCGGGAGATAGTGGGTTCGAACCCCACTGTCGGCAGCCCTGAAGATGGTTTTCCGTGTGGTTTCCCATTTTCACACCAGGCAAATGCTGGGGCTGTACCTTAATTAAGGCCACGGCCGTTTCCTTCCCATTCCTACGTCTTTCCTATCCCATCGTCGCCATAAGACATATCTGTGTCGGTGCGACGTAAAGAGCCAAATAGCAAAAAAAAAAAAAAAAACAAACAAACAGGTTGTAACATGGCTGAGAAGGCAACGGACTGAGGAGTCAGGTATACACTTGAACACATCGCCAACGAGGCCATATCCTGAACATAAGTAAAAGAGGTTGCTACATGATTGTGGAGGTCATGGGCTGAGGAGTCACTTGAGGACATTACCCAGGAGGTCATGTCCTGAACAAATAGGTTGTAACATAACAAAGGGCAATCGGCTGAGGAGTCAGGTATATACTTGAGCACATCACCCAGAAGGTCATGTCCTGAACAAACAGGTTGTAACATGACTGAGAGGGTCATGGGGTGAGCGTAGGGTTGCACCGTTCATCCGTGGATCAGTGGTAGAGTGTCGGCCTCCGAATCCCAAGATAGCGGGTTCAAACCCGGCAGAGGTAGTCGGATTTTTGAAGGGCGGAAAAAAGTCCATTCGACACTCCATGTCGTACGATGTCGGCATGTAAAAGATCTCTGGTGACACATTTGGTGTTTACCCGACAAAATTCATTAAATCTCAGCCATAGACGCCCAAGAGAGTTTCGGTTTACTCGGTCTGCAATCTAGTGGGGGGCCTAGAGTAAAACGGAACGTCGAAATTGACGAGCAGACAGCCAGATGGCGTCAAGTTGAAATGTCTGCACACGGTAGCTGAGGCCATACGATTATTATTATTATTATTATTTACCTGGGATGGCATGTCCTGAACAGTAGTAAAACTGGTTGTGACATGACAGAGGGCCGTGGGCTGAGGAGGACGTCACGTAACAGACTGTCCTGAATATCTGGAAAACGGATTGTACCAACTTGGCTCAAGAAGCCTGAGCACAGTTAATGGTCTGTAACGTGACGTTAGGAAAGTTATCTGTAATTTTACACAGTAAGCCGTGGACTTAGAGATCAGAAACAGATCTTACGTCATCTCTCAGGAGGCAGTGGACTAGAATATCAGTAAAACCGGCTGTTAAATATACTAAGGAAGCGTTTACATTTGCACAGCAGTTAGCGAAATAACGTACAGATCATAAAATGTAAGGTAAAGATTTCCTATATTCATAATACGACAGGGAATTGCGCAGAATGATAAGCTGGCTGCCTGGCCATGTTAATCTAAGAACGTCCGGTCAAGGCTTAGTGAGCCCTAGAAGCATACGCCTTTTCTAAATTGCTCTACTTCGTGACGAAGAATCGAACCCACGACGTTCCTGGTGAACCGGGCGCAGTATTGTCGCCTGACCACTTGGCAACTAGTCTCGTCCAGATTTCTACATGGCTCTACTCTGTTCGGATCACTATTCTATCTGTCAGGTCTTCAGCTCAGAGGCCGGTTGAATCTTCAGAAAATAGCACCACCAGTAAGTAGGCCTATAGGCAAACCGCAAAAAAACTCTCATAACACTCTGATGTTCTAGCCGTGCTCCAAACGTCATTACTAGACTCTAGGTTAGAATGCAAACTAATTTGGGTACTAGGAAGTGTCGTCTAGCCCGTTCTTCCTTTGTGTAGCAAGAGTAGCATAAATTCTAGGGGTTGTGTTGGGTCGTACTCCTAATGTTTATGCAATACCCATAACATAACCGTTGTGTACGGTAGAGTATACTTGTTAGCCGCTTCAATAGCTTTGCATTCTCACGTATTATTGCCTAAAAATCTATTCTCCAAGTCACTAACTTACTCGTCATTAGAGTTCAGAAGTTTATGACCTAAAGAAGTACAAAATATCAAGCAAATATGCCCTAGAAACTAACTAAATATTACCTAAAAAGGTGTCCGACTCGTTGGCTGAATAGTCAGCGTACTGGCCTTCGGTTCAGAGGGTCCTGGCTTCGATTCCCGGCAGGGTCGGTGATTTTAACCTTCATTGGTTAATTCCAGTGGCTCGGGGGCTGGGTGTTTGTGCTGTCCCTAACATCCCTGCAACTCACACACCACACACAACACTGTCCTCCACCACAATAACACGGAGTTACCTACACATGGCAGATGCCATCCACCCTCATCGGAGGGTCTGCCTTACAAGGGCTGCACTCTGCTAGAAATAGCCACACGAGGCTAAAAAAAATTCCTAAAAATGTAAAATATGACTTAAGCATTTTAGGGGTAGGTTTTACTCGTACACTTTTTAGTGGTTGATTTGTGTACGGGGGTAAGGAGTAAGGAGGGAGCTCTCCCGGTTCCGGTGATACTGCCATCTGAATAGAAATGAAATCTGATTTGAATCTATAATATGATCGATCGATATGAATTTTCTAAACCTTTATTTACCTTAAGCCAACAACTGTGTCACACATACATTATATAACATTGTATAACATTTTTGGATGCGAATCTTGGTCGTAACATGAATTCTATAGCTTGGCTTTGCTGTGTAAACAACAACAGTACTAGTACGTAAAGTATACGCCAGATGCCGCATAGCGATGCATAAGCGATTCATAGTTTGTGTTTCAAAGGTTGCCAATACGAATCTCGAAGATTGCCGAGGTCGACCGATTCAGCGAGTAATAGTAAGTACTAGAGTATTACTAACCTTAAACGACCCAAAAAGTGATAATCAATAACACAATAGACACTTTTAAACATGCAAACAGACAGAGCTACAGGAGGTAAATTAAAACTTAATACATTCATTGAGTATCGTAACACGGAGACGAAGTTTTCATTCTTTTTCCTAAAACAATAACCAAAAATGTATTGGTATATTGTTTTGTACATGACGGCGTACAGCATCTCTCTTTCCCGCAATCATGTCTTCTAAGAACCTGCTACTTGTCCCTTTCGGTAAAAGAAAGGAAAATACATCTGCTACAGTATTTTTAAATCCTGTGTTTGAAAATCGACCCAGATAACAGGTACCTTGTTAAAAGCGACGCCTCAATTTGAACAGAAAATCTCAAAATAGCTCAGTCCGGTGGTATTTGAAGGTGCTCAAATACGACAGCCTCGTGTCGGTAGATTTACTGTCACGTAAAAGAACTCCTGCGGGACTAAATTCCGGCACCTCGGCGTCTCCGAAGACCTTAAAAAGTAGTTAGTGGGACGTAAAACAAATAACATTATTATTATTATTATTGTTACCGTGTTTTAGCGGTAGGTAGAGGTGAAAGAAGGTGCGGGTGTGAACGGGTCTCAAGCTACGAAAGTAAAATTAATTTAAAATTTAACAAGGTTATATTTTCTTTTCAAAATAAGGAAATAACAAGCATGGCAGGTACAAAGTAGCAAGTCAAAAGGGTAGTTACAATATTTACAGGATTTGGGCTTCGCGCCCTGACTTCACAATGCTTGGGCAATCAGCTCAGTTTTACCCCAAACACAAGTTTCAACAGAGGGGCAGAAAACCCCATTCATGCCTAGGAGCCCTTGCTCCAAATTACACTGAAAAGCCTCCACGAGGCATACAACACTCAATTTTCAAAAAGAGCCACTCGCTCTCAACTTTAAGCCTCTCAAAGGCCACACCAAACTCCACCTTCGAGTTGTCCTCACTGGACATAGACACAGGGGTAAAATACCCAACCTACTGAGGTCTATTAAATGAAAAGAAGGTTGATTACATGACCTCCAAAATAACAATTTGAGAGGAGGCGATCTGCACTCCTAATACACTGTGTTTTTAAAACCTAATTTGGCTCTTAGGCCACTGATGCAAGGGCTAATCCCATACTACGGAGGTGACTTTAGAAAAGAAACAAATTTACATAATGTTAAGGAAGAATAGGTTGAGAAAAAAAGTTCACCTCAAAACAATATGAGTGGGAGATCGAGAGGGTTAAGCACTCTCTATCCCAATACGTAGTTTAAAAGATAAAATAGATACCAGATTCTTTACATTTTTAAGGAAGGTTACATAACGGAAAAACTTCGGACCCGCCCCGAGAGTTAAACTGCTGACCTAGCAAAGAAAGAAGTTATTTATTGGCCATTACCTGGTTGTTGACCGCAGCCGGAGAAAGAGGCGCTTCCCGCCCCCTGCTATGTACTATACACACTGAAAGATGGAACAGAAGTGGCCCGGAGACCCTAAAATCAGCAGTTTATATCCTCTCGCGGAAGGTTCGAGGCGTTAGGGGAATGAAAACACCCTCCCACAAAGTCTTTATTGGGTAGGATACAGCAACATATTCAAGTTGGGGGAAGATACCTCGGATTGGTCAGCAATTAATAAAAGAAATTCGGGATTGGGTAAATACAAAACAAGGGGAAAGAGAGGGGTATACAGCCAACTTAAACAATAACAGAAAGAAATTTAACAAGAAACAAACTTTTGAAATAAAAATTTCTCCAAAAAACAGTTCTTTCACTCCGCACTAGGGTGCACTATTGTTGATCTTCAGTAGTGTCCTCTAGAAGAGAAAGTTCACACTTCTTACTACAAGCAAAACAAAAATACGTCGAAAATGACACAGTTCAAAAACTCCAACATTTCCAGGTAGTGACATCTTCTGAGAAACTTGAAAATTAATACCGTCAATAAAGTTCAGACTTCCTCCAGCAGAGGAGTTTCAACAGGTGCAACTTTTAAATTAGCGGCGTGGAGGTGTACCGCCCGGTACAATTATAAATCTCAAAATATAACGAAATACGAACTTATGTCACTAAAAATTAGCAAAATATGACCAAAGCAATGAAAAATGATCGAAATATACGTCAGGGGCCCGTCATTCACAGTTATTTCTCAGATTTCGGGTGAAATGACCTCAGGGCAGGGGATACCGTGGCTGTTATTCTACCGCCCCCCACCAACAGCGGTAATAAACAAAGATTTTGCTAGTCCATCTCAACAGAGATCTTTTAAGAGCACATGAAATAAAAAAAGTAAAAGGAACAAGGAGGGTTATAGCGTGCAAAAGGCTGCAAATAGTTGACGCTTTAACTCAATAACTTTCCGCAAATAAACTTTCTTCTCTCACATTTTTTCATTTCTTTTATCCATTTTCATATGTATCAAGGTCACAACAACGAAAATATCAAGTGAGCCTCTCGAACATGTGGATTAATAGTCTGTTGTAGTCAAGCATTAGCCTACTGCTGGGAACAAATCTAAACCAAGAACATATGCAACAGACCGATTCTAACCTCCATTTGTATCAGCTGACTAATGAACTAATATTATTAGTGAAGATATTTTATTAGTCATGTGTAAATCTTTATGAAACAGAATTTGGTTAACTAATAATTATTTTTTTGAGTTCTAATATTCATCATCATCATCTGTTTACCCTCCAGGTTCGGTTTTTCCCTCGGACTTAGCGAGGGATCCCACCTCTACCGCCTCAAGGGCAGTGTCCTGGAGCTTCAGACTCTTGGTCGGGGGATACAACTGGGGAGTATGACTAGTACCTCGCCCAGGCGGCCTCACCTGCTATGCTGAACAGGGGCCTTGTGGAGGGATGGGAAGATTGGAAGGGATAGGCAAGGAAGAGGGAAGGAAGTGGCCGTGGCCTTATGTTAGGTACCATCCCGGCATTCGCCTGGAGGAGAAGTGGGAAACCACGGAAAACCACTTCCAGGATGGCTGAGGTGGGAATCGAACCCACCTCTACTCAGTTGACCTCTCGAGGCTGAGTGGACCCCGTTCCAGCCCTCATACCACTTATCAAATTTCGTGGCAGAGCCGGGAATCGAACCCGGGCCTCCGGGGGTGGCAGCTAATCACGCTAACCACTACACCACAGAGGCGGCAGTTCTAATATTATTAGGTAATATTATTAGTTAGTTTTAAGAAACGGGACCCAGGAGTGAAACATGACTTTTCCTTAACATCCGAACCTTAATGATACGGCCGGGCTGAGCGGCTCATACGGTTGAGGCGCTGGCCTTCTGATCTCAACTTTGCAGGTTCGATCTTGGCTCAGTCCGCTGTTCAAATACGTCAGCATCGTTTCGGTAGATTTGCTGGCACGTAAAATAACTCTTGCCGGACTAAATTTCGGCACCTCAGCGTCTCCAAAAACCGTAGAAATAGTTAGTGGGATGTGAAAACAAACAACATGCCAGCCCTGTGGTGTAGGGGTAACGTGCCCGCTTCTTGCACGGAGGCTCCGGGTTCGATTCCCGGCCAGGTCAGGGATTTTTACCTGGATCTGAGGGCTAGTTCGAGGTCCACTCATCCTACGTGATTATAATTGAGAAGCTACTATCTGACGGTGAGGTAGCGGCCCCGGTCTAGAAAGCCAAGAATAACGGCCGAGAGTAATCGCCGTGCTGATCCCATTACACCTCGTAACCTGCAGACCTTCGGGCTGAGCAGCGGTCGCTTGGTAGGCCAAGGCTCTTCAAGGGCTGTAGTGCCGTGGTTTTTTTTTTTTTTTTTTTACTTTTTAAAATTATACTCAAATGATGCGAGACATTGCATCGTCTCTAAACAAATTTTAACTCGTAACTCGACTTCCGAAATATCGGGACAATTCATCTGATTTGTTGTTCAGCAGTTACTCTAATTTTCGCTGATTTTATTTTGTGAACTTTTTTCGGAACTGCAGTAAACAAAGACACGATTACCATGCAGACCGCCAACGTACGATAACACATCGGAACTTGAAGGAGGAGGAGGAGGAGGAGAACAAGAAGAAGAAGGGATATGATGTTGACATTGATACACTGGTGCTGCAGATTACTGATCTTTCGTGCAGTTGTTCTTCCAGTACTGTTTCTTGTAGTACCGAAGTGTTATTGCAACGATAAATTGTTCTAGACTCACATTAAGTTGGTATTTGCATCTCATTGTCCTGTTTTATGTGTGTACTTAACAGCTATCACAGGTACTCGATGGGTTGAGCTAGCTGGATAAACCCGTCATGGTAAACATCTTCGCCTCTGACGGATAATGACAGGCGGGTTATTTTGTGTGTATACGTACTTTTTTTATCAGTATATGAGCCAAGGCAGTAATGACATATCACAACTTATACGTAAGAGCAAAATAAGAATATGCAAGTGTGGTTTCTGTTGACTTATTGTTCGTTTAGAGTTCAACGGCATCTCTGATGACCGAGCGAGTTGGCCGTGCGGTTAGGGGCGCGCGGCTATGAGCTTGCATCTGGGAGAGAGTGGGTTCGAATCCCACTGTCGGCAACCCTGAAGATGGTTTTAATTAATTAATTAAGGCCATGGTCACTTCCTTCCCACTCCTAGTCCTTTCCTATCCCGTCGTCGCCATCAGACCTATCTGCGTCGGTGCGACTAAAACCAAATTTTAAAGAAAAAAAATATTCTTCTTTTATTAGAAATTAAGTTCCTGTAAAGTAATTTCAATTTATCGCTTCCGATTGAGAAGAATGAATTCAGAAAGATAATATAATTCGAGCGAACCTAGGGTATGTATCATCCCGGAATATGAAAAGGTTCCCACGAGAAGCATGGTTGAATATTCGTATGTTAACCGGTCTGTATTTTTGTCACGTAAAAACTACTTGACTGATGTTGTTCAAATTTGGCAACATTATAGTTAGTATCGTCGGTTAACATATAGTCTACTTACTATCACTCTATCATGTTGTTGTTGTTGTTTGATTCATCAGTCCATGGACTAGTTGGATGATCCCTCCATGCCACCCTATCATGTGTGAATCGTTTCATTACTACGTAACTAATACATACATTGATCTCCCAGTTTCAACCGGTTAGGAGTGGAATGAATGAAGCCCCATCTGTCGGCGAAGATTGGAACTGTGCCGACTGCCGAAGCCTGTCGCACTCCTCTGGGGCAATGATTAATGACTGCCAGATGAAATGAAATGATATTGGAGAGTGATGCTAGAATGAAGGATGACAGGGAAAACTGGAGAAAAATCTGTTCCTCCGTTTTGTTCAACACAAATCTCACACGGAGGCTTTGTTGGTAACTATGCAATTTAATACAAATCTTACGATGTATACACTGTTTCACCTAGAATTCTGCATACGATGTAGAATTCCGTAGCAAAGCATGAGTACGTCAGATATAGCCCAGTTTTATGGCCGGATGCCCTTGTACTCGCTTGAGTAAGTTTGCGCTCTAACCTATTACTACATAAAAATCTGAGCTCTAATAATAATAATAATAATAATAATAATAATAATAATAATAATAATAATAATAATAATACTCATCATCATCATCATTATTTTCATCATCATCACTATCTACTCAGTAAACGCCTGAGGTCTTCTTATTTCCTAATCGAGTTTTTTTTTTTTAAATTCAAGTGACGGGTCGTGAAATCAGCGAGTTATGGTGAGAGCATTTAACTTTTCATGGGCCTGTAAGCAGAAGCTTTTGAGTCCCGAGGCGGATTAAAAAAAGTGGAAGCAAAAGAGAGAAGGTGTGAAAATTGATTTCTATCCCGCCGATAGACAGCGATGAGACGATATCTGTTATCAATACGGCTCTGTTTGTTCATACCGATATATCGATTTTTCAGTTTATTTCCCTTGAGGTGACAGTGGTATTTAATTTACTGCTTCATTCTTCTCTTTTTTCTGATCCTTCGAGTGATTAATTTTTACGGCTTATACTAACGACTGGTTAAATGCATAATTGGAACCTATTATAGAGCCGCTTAGACTTATGAACGCTTGTTAGCTTTACTGGTAGCTTACCGTTGTTAAAATTATTATTATTATTATTATTATTATTATTATTATTATTATTATTATTATTATTATTATTATTATTATGAAATGAAATGGTGTATGGCTTTTAGTACCGGGATGTGTCCGACGACTTCGGCTCGCCAGGTGGAGGTCTTTTGATTTGACACCCGTAGGCGACCTGCGCGTCGTGATGAGGATGAAATGATGATGAAGGCGACACATATACCCAGCCCCCGTGCCAGCGAAATTAACCTATGATGGTTAAAATTCCCGACCCTGCCGGAAATCGAACCCGGGCCCCTGTGACCAAAGGCCAGCACGCTAACCATTTAGCCATAATAATAATATATTATTATTATTATTATTATTATTATTATTATTATTATTATTATTATTATTATTATTGTCCGGCTCCATGGCTAAATGGTTAGCCTGCTGGTCTTTGGTCACAGGGGTCCCGGGAATTTCAACCATCATTGGTTAATTTCGCTGGCACGGGGGCTGGGTGTATGTGTTGTCTTCATCCTCATCACGACGCGCAGGTCGCCTACAGACGTCAAATTGAAAGACCTGCACGTGGCGAGCCGAACATGTCCTCGGACACTCCCGGCACGCTATTTCATTTTATTATTATTATTATTATTATTATTATTATTATTATTATTATTATTATTATTATTATTATTATTATTATTTCTACTTTCTTCGAATGGGCCAACTAAGGACCACGATATTAAACTTTTCTGCTTGAAGATGGACAGATAATTGCCCAATACTCGCGCATTATCTGGCTATGCTTCTCTATTCTTTCCTTTGTCCAATGAGCGCCTTTTTTTTTTACATGACATTATTATATATAATTCGCTGGGGCCATCAAGGACCACGGTAATCTTTGTTGCATTCGACACTGAACTTGGCCTTCTTTAGAGCCCAAATGTCCCTCATTCTTTGTGAGTGGGCCTGCTTACGCTCCTCTGTCCAAGGGGCAGCGTGTCTTCTCTTCGGTTGCTCGTCTCATTTTAGCCCGTTCGTCAGTATTTTCATGCGGAAGCGATCTCTGTTAAGGGCGTCTTCAGCTGAGATATGTAGCATTTGCAGGTCCTCTTTGGTATTTCTAAACCAGGGAATTGTGGTTTTGGGATTTGAATAAAAAAAAGTAAAAGATATCTTCCGTCCATTCTTTTCAGATGACCGTAAAATCGTGCCAGTCTTTTTCGGATTGTGTCGGTAATTTTCTCTATTTTGCTGTAGACTTTCTCTCGTTGGATCTCTTTCGATGGATTCCATTTCTGTTCTTTGATCCCAAGATTCCTCTCATAATTTTGCGCTCTTTTTTTTCTCCAGTTCTTCAAGGAGTCCTTTGTTGGCATTTAGAGATAGGGTTTCGGCTGCATATAGAACTACTGGCTTCAGAACTGTTTCATAGTGAAGTATCTTGGTGTTTTAGGAAAGGCATTTTTTGTTGTAAATTGTGCGGAATGTTTGGTAGGTTATTTCCAGTTTGCGTGCTCTTTCCCAAAGTGCTTCTTTGTCCAGTCCATTTTTCATAATGATCTCACGTCGTTTGAGAGAACACCTATATCATCGGCAAATGCTAAGCAGTCTATTGTGATCCCCTTGGATTTGGTTCGTTTCACAATACTTATACCCGCTGTGCACTATCACAGCCGCACAGTTCACAGCTTGCGTATAACCCTACGTCACAATTCTGTATTTCGTATACTGTCCGTACACTCACAACAGACTTGTTTCACTGCCCCTTGCCGATCCCTCAGTCGAACTATCCCTCGCTGTACCAGGGACACAAAACGTTCACTCCACGGCAGGTGGACGCGAGAGACACTGACAGTCTCACGGATATTGAACTCCTAAGACTCGTCTTGTATAGGGAGGTCCGCCCCTCGAGATAATTTCCTAACGGAGAAGTCTATAGAATCCTTTAGATTTGGAATTATCTGGGTTCATTTTCTATGTCATTCCAACACCGTCGGCAGGCCTTCAGTGAGAAGAGCCATCTACAGTTAAAGCCGGAAGGTACGCTGGCAACGCTGTATCTATCTGGCAAGTGGAGGCCGAGAGAAAAGGTGGCGTGTCATACTTTGAATGACTTCGCCCATTTTCACTACATTTGGACCAACAAGGTGATTATGATAAATGCACAGGAGTACTTTTACGTGCCAGTAAATCTACCAACTCGAGGCTGGCGTATTTTAACACTGTACTGAGTCGCGATCGAGCCAGTTAATTTGACCAGCGCTCTGCCATCTGATCTGCTCAGCCTGGCAGTGATGAGAAGTTCCTTCTGTATTTGAGAGAATCAGCCGTCCGGATGTGTTGTAATTTTCTATCGTTGCACACATTACGCCTGGTTGCTATTTTGTTTCACTGATTTGTAATATCCAGTCTTCCAGGAACAGCTTCCTGAATTCATCTTGAGTACTGAAGGTATAACTAAAGGAAACCAGAACGGCAAGAATAGTGTGACTGCGGTAGGTCAGAGGTGGGACAACACGGTGCCTGCGGGCGCCATGCCGCCCTCTTCTTCACACATTTTAGCCGTCCGCCTTGTATTTTGTACACGGCAAGGCTGCATTCTCTCGTCTTATTAGTTCAACTTGTATGCTGAGCACATCGAGTCCGCCTGTAGATTTAAGATCGCTGATTTGAATATAAATAACCGATGATATCTAGACGACACAACTTTGTTAGAAGAAAATAAAGATGGCATTCAGAATGTATGTATGTATGTATGTATGTATGTATGTATGTATGTTTGTTTGTTTGTTTGTTTGTTTGTATGTATGTATGTATGTATGTATGTATGTATGTATGCATGTATGTATGTATGCATGTATTTCTTTAGAGTACTCAGCTTAATTAAGGCCACGGCCGCTTCCTTCCAAGTCCTTGGCCTTTCCTATCCGATCGTCACCATAAGACCTATCTGTGTCGGTGGGACGTAAAGCCACTAGCAAAATAAAAGTATGAAATGGAAATGGCATATGGCTTTGAGTGCCGGGAGATCCCGGGACGGGTTCGGCTTGCCAGGTGCAGGTCTTTTGATTTGACGCTCGTCGGCGACCTGCGCGTCGTGATGAGGATGAAATGATGATGAAAACAACACATACACCCAGCCCCCGTGCCAGATTTATAAGTAGCCCAGACAGGGACGCAGGGTTCTGAAAGTGAGTGGTGCTGTTCTAACTGACAATCCAACCGAGCAAATGGTTGTGCGGTTTGGTCACGTAGCTATCAGCTTGCATTCGGGATACAGTGGGTTTGAATGCCACTGTCAACACCCCTGAAGATTTTTCTCCCATCCATTTTTACAGAAGGCAAATGCTAGGGCTGTACCTCAAGTAAGGCCATGGCCGCTTCCTTCCCACTTCTAGCCCTTTCCTATCCAATCATCGCCATAAGATATATCTGTGTCGGTGCGACGTACAACAAATTGTAAAAATGCACTGTCCATAAAGAGAAAGGCCCCAGAAAATTTTCAAAATTTCACCGTCATGAAAATGCAGATTTAGGTGTTTTTGAATGAGAAATACTTGATATAAAACGTTAACCAATGCTTTATTTTGCGCCTTTTTCAAAAATAATGAATTGGTAGAAACAGAAATTTACATAAATCCTCATACAATCGTCATTAAATCCGCATAAAAGGTAAAAGTATGTTTTATTAACGAAAAACTAAGATATTTTAAATCTAGTAAATTAAGAGGATGCAAACTAAAGAATTAAACTGTGTCTGTAAACTCAAGTTAAAAAACATAATAGTCTATCCTCCTCGTAGAATGATACCAAACTGAGTATTTAAAAAACAAATTCCGTCATATTTGGCGATTATTATTAATATAATAATAAAAGAACAATTGTATGTCTTTAGTAAAAAATGTAAGATCTTTGCGGAATTTCTCCTTCCCAATCATACGGAAAGTGTTCCTATGAACAGTCAGTCGGTTGATACAAATGTTTGCCACAATTTCGAGGCTCAATTTAGTTTTTGTTTCTTGATTATCGACATGTATAATTGCGTTGTCGTTCAGTTTTCCTTGCGTCATGGCACTGCGCAAATATGCTTTAAATCTTCTCAAGTCAGAAAAAGAACGTTCTGATATTTGTATAAACCGGTAGAGTTAAAGTGATATTTAGCAAACTTAACTACCTCTCAAATCAATGACCGTGTATGAAGTTTTGGATGAATCTTATCTAATCTGTACTAATGTATAAAGAGGTCAATGTTGTTTGTATGTAACGGCTAATCTCAGGAACTACTGGACCGATTCTAAACATTATTTTACTAATAGAAAAATGCATTATCCCTGAGTGCTACAGGCTATATTTTATTTTCAAAACAAATCGAGGGGTGGGGGGGGGGGGCGACGTGGGGAGATAGAACGAGAAAATCTCACTTTAAGACCCTTGACGCAAAGAACAAGACTCGGTAAGCCCTACGGGCCCGAAAACCATGTTTTAAGGCCCTAAAATCAACCGTTATTGAGATATTGGCACCACACTACCCCTGCTCTAGGAATTGGATAAAGAAATGAACTGCCGTAATCATGGCAACATCAGCTCCCGTATACTTACAGCAGCGAGATTATCTGCAATATATCACAAAAACCTAACATGTTACAGACATAAAATTTAGTATTTGGAACTCCTTTAAAATAAAATAAAATAAATTTTATGTTTTCAGAAAATCAACTTAAGGGGTGAGGGTTGAAAAGGAGTGAGGAAGGAGTTTATTTATATGAGGATACATATATCTCAAAAACGGAATATGTTACAGGCGTTAAAATTGGTAGGCCGTACTTGGAATCTCTTTTAAAAATAAATAAACGCACTTTTTCTGGAAAATCCACTTAAGGGGGTTAAACATTTTTAAAAAGCGGGTGATTTTTTAAAATTAGTGCCGTCTTCTCTTCTACCGGTTTTCCCACACCTGCGGGGTTGCGTATGTGAACTGTATCGCACATGTGGATTTGACGCTGTTTTACGACTGGATGCTCTTCCTGACGCCAACCCTATGTGTAGGAATGTAATTATTATTGCGTATTCCTGTTGTGGCTGGTAATGTGGTGTATTGAGTGAATATGAAGAGGAGAGTGTTGGAACAAACACAAACAACCTGTCCTCGAGCCAGAAGAATTAATCACGTGCGATTAAAATATCCGACCCAGCCCGGAATCGAAACCGGAACTTTGTGAACCGAAGACCTCAACGATGAACTCTCAGCGAAGGAGTGGGGCAGTTTTTAAAATTAGTATATCGACAGTATATCTCATAAACTTAACATGTTACAGGCGGAAAAATTGATATTCGTAATCTCCTTTAGAAATAAAGAAACCTATTTTTTGACTGTTTCTCACATGTAGAGTTCCATGTCGCATGTACGAGATTTAGCTCTGCCAGTAGCTTGGCCATCTTAGCCTCAAAAGGTAATGCCACAAACGTGGTATACAAAGAGGCAAAGACAAAAGACAATGACACCTCCGTACAGGCCATGAAGGCCCTTGGAGGAATGGAAGGTAAAGGCTTCCACCATTGTTAACCGCGGCATGTGATGGGGTAGAGTGGTTAGCTCTACGCCCGGCCGCCTTTGCCCCCAGGAATTACCCTGGTTCTCATTTTTGGTGTAGGCTAAGTGAACCTGAGGGCCATATGCACCTCCGGAAGTGGAAATCTCGTTTCTTAAATTTTACGTCTTCCTGACGGGGATTCGAACCCACGTCCTTCCGGGCGAACCGAGCACGCCTCTACCACCTCGGCCAGGCAGCCCCTTTTACAAAGAGATTCTGGCGTAAATGAAATGCAATTTTTCGGCGAGTTTTTATACTTTAGGGATTTTCAGATATTGTCTTAGTGCAGTACCGAGGAACAATTTATTAATTTTTATCAACTTACGGAATCCTCGCGAGCGGAGCCGTGGGTAGTAGCTAGTTAATGTAATAAAATGTCTGTCTAACTCACTTGTGATTGAGAATAAATTACAGAAAAATTTCTTATTTGGCTCCTCGGTCCCCGTTGGTGGTGTAGGGACAAAACTATCCTGCTATTGCTAGGGTTAAGAACTATATTGAAAAAGTTCCCCTTTTTCCTTTTTTCTTCTTCTTTTTAAAATATTTCTTCTCCCTGTTTATGGAGGTTGTTGGGCAACGCCACAACAATTTGGGAGAGTGGGGTGGGGGTGGGAGGGGGGTACTCGACGACTGTTTCACCTCCGTGAATCGGTGCCCCTGAGCCCAGATTTCGCTGAATAGGCACTACAGAGAAATGAGTGAGGCAGCCCTGAAAATGGTTTTCCGTGGTTTCCCATTTTCACACCAGGCAGATGCTGAGGCTGTACCTTAATTAAGGCCACGAATCCTTTCCACTCCTAGCCCTTCGCTTCAGAGGGTCACGGGTTCGATTCCCGGCAGGTCGGGGATTTTAATCGCGTGTGATCAACTGGCTCGGGGACTGGGTGTTTGTGTTTGTCCCAACAATTCCATCTTCATATTCAGACAACGCACTGCACTACCAACTACCACAGAAACACGCAATAGTGATTACATCTCTCCATATAGGGTTGGCGTCAGGAAGGGCTTCTGGTCGTAAAACGGGGCCGCATTCACATGTGCGACACAGTTCGCACCCGCGACCCCACAGATGTGGGAAAAGTGGTAGTAGAAGAAGAAGAAGAAGAAATATGTTCGCCGAGGGAGTTGGCCGTGCGGTTAAGCCGCGCAGCTGTGAGCTTGCATCCGGGAGATAGTGGGTTCGAACCCCACTGTCGGCAGCCCTGGAGATTATTTTCCGTGAATTCACATTGATGCGTAACTGTGGTTCCTTTGATGAAAGTTTTATTGTATAGTACCATTATTACCGCACTTACAGTAAGTTGGTAGACTTTCAACATTTACGTCTCTATCGAAATTCGCTCAGAGAGCAACAAAAACCATTTTATAGCAATCTTTTCATTTTGGATGTCTACACCTCCCCTCCCCCGCTATGCTACATCTTCTTGTTGTCCATACATTTTGTGCCCCCACCCCCACCCCCACTTTTAATTCCCAATCGCTGCTACTGCTCCCCTGGTGGAGTTTTATTCCCTCAAGTCGGTCTTACACCACCAACAGATTTAAGATTAAAATACTTAATTTCTACAAACTGTGCGCATTTGAAAGTTGAGGAAGTAGGGCAATGTAGGGAGCTTAACTGCAAACGTGGTGGGTGATTGTCCAACAATTAGCTTGCCGACACGGCCGACTGGATCCCTCGCTGCGCCCTAGAGCGACGCATCAAGTCGGCCGTGTTGCCGACTACCATCAGCTGCTTATCTGCCGGCCATATTGTATTTCATAGATGACGGACCGAACTTAGCCGAGTTACTCCGAGTGACTGCACATTGTCAGGCGCTAGACATATGTGCCAGACACACGTTAGAAATCAGAAACAAAAAACTTTAAAACATTTGTTGAAGAAAACTTCTACATTATTTTAAGTAATTGCCGTTTATTACCTAGATATCATAAGAAAGTCGATTTCTTGAAGTATATAGCCTGAAACAAAACAACACAATAGAAGTAAAATTGTGTTTGGGCGCAGTGTGCCTGACGAACACATTATTTATTTATTTATTTATTTATTTATTTATTTATTTATTTATTTATTTATTTATTTATTTATTTATTTATTTATTCATTCATTCATCGTTTAGGCCAACGATGGACCACGTGGTTCTTAACTCTGGTGAGCTCTTTTCTTCCTCTTAGCCCAGTATTCCTTCGTTCTAGCGCTATGGATGTCTTTTCTTTCTTGAGTCCATTTCACTCCTACTCCTGGACGCAGTGATTTAGTTGTTAGTGACTGGAGAGAGTCAGATGTCTTGACTAACTTTCTGAACTTATCTCGGTTGTAAATGTCAATATGATCAATGTTTAGGTATTGTAGGTCTTTCCGCTCTAAATTCGTCCATTTGGCATTTGTTCCTTTACCTCTAGATACAGTGTTGAAGATCCTTGAAGTGAGTCTCTGGCTGCCCATCCTGACTACGTGACCATAGAACATTAGTCTTCTCTTCCTCATAGCTGTTGTAATGCTCTCTATTTTACTGTACAGTTCCTTGTTGTGCCTGATTCTGAAGCCATGTCCTTCTTTAATGGGACCCATAATCCTTCTGAGGATCTTTCGCTCTTTCAGTTCCAGTTTTCTGAGTTGTCCTTTCCGGGTCATGTTTAGGCATTCTGAGGCGTACAGTACAGATGGTCTTACTACGGTGTTGTAGTGTCTGAGTTTAAGATTCAAGGAGAGGGATTTAGACTTGTATATGTTCTTACAAAGATGATAGGCTCTTTCTAATTTAGTGCATCTACTCTTCATTGCAAGGTCCTCATTAACATTTGGGGTTATCCATTCTCCAAGATATTTGAATGAGTTGGCCTTGTGTATTATTTTGTCCCCCAAAGAAATAAAGTAGGGTGTTTCTCTGATATTTATTTATTTATTTATTTATTTATTTATTTATTTATTTATTTATTTATTTATTTATTTATTTATTTATTTATTTATTTATTTATTTATTTATTTATTTATTGTTCAACAGGCATTTCTGCCCACTTACAGAACATTCTCATTTCTTATTTTATAAATAATTTACAAAA
Organism: Anabrus simplex; assembly: GCF_040414725.1. NCBI lineage: Eukaryota > Metazoa > Arthropoda > Insecta > Orthoptera > Tettigoniidae > Anabrus > Anabrus simplex. The sequence goes on along the minus strand of NC_090275.1, from coordinate 80,593,682 downwards.
AAATTAGAATATAATCCTAATATTATACTTATGAACTATGGACAGTGGTAAGTGTGTGTTTCAACTTATTATTTTAATTTCTCCTAACATTTACATCATTAGGATAATCTAAATTAATCTAAGGACTAAATTATTCTCGATACACAATAATGCTACTCTATTTACTTTGTCTTTTCTCTGTGTGAGTTCCCTTCTGACTGACCTTAACAAGATACTCTCGTCGTGAAATATGTCCACGTTTGGCATTTTATTAATTGACTGACATATTCTGTTTAATGGTGAATTCTATTGTGAATATTTATATACTACTGTATAATGAAACTCCACAGCCTATTTCAAATCATTTGACCGGGTCAGAAATGGAATGAATGAAGCCCCCATCTAGCGGCTGCCGAACCTGTTACACTCTCTGGATTAATGGCTGACAGATGAAATGAAGTGATACTGGAGAGTGCTGCTGGAATGAAGGATGGCAGGGAAAACCGAAGTACCCGGAGAAAAACCTGTCCCGCCTCCGCTTTGTCCAGCACAAATCTCACATGGAGTGACCGGGATTTGAACCACGGAATCCAGCGATGAGAGGCCGACGCGTTTCCGCCTGAGGCACGGACGCTTCATACTACTGTATAACAATGCTGTAAAATAAGACATTCTGATGAACAGGTGGTAGTAGCTAGGTCCCCGCGAATAGCGAACACGAAATAGAAGTTAACACGTGCACCAATCAGCTCAGTTGCGCCCGACGGAACGTTAACATCGGTAGTGGTCACACCGTGCGGAGGCTTCTGCGCCACTAGTGGACACTGGATATACAAATGAATGCACTCGTTAGGAAATCGTTTTGTTTTTTTTTTTTTTTTGCTAGGGGCTTTACGTCGCACCGACACAGATAGGTCTTATGGCGACGATAGGATAGAAAAGGCCTAGGAGTTGGAAGGAAGCGGCCGTGGCCTTAATTAAGGTACAGCCCCAGCATTTGCCTGGTGTGAAAATGGGGAAACCACGGAAAACCATTTTCAGGGCTGCCGATAGTGGGATTCGAACCTACTATCTCCCGGATGCAAGCTCACAGCCGCGCGCCTCTACACGCACGGCCAACTCGCCCGGTAGGAAATCGTTTATACTTCGCAGTACTTCCATTCTCTTTCAAGTGGTACGGGATGTCTTCTCCTAAATATTTAACTGACACTTTGCAGGAAATCACCCGGTCAAGTGGTACGAAATGTCCTAGTACCGTTTTCGACCACTCTGTATATAAAAGAAAAGATATGTTTGTTCTCAGCTTGTTACGTAAATAAAAGATGTAATAATTTCGTGAGGCTATTTCTAGCCGAGTGCAGCCCTTGTAAGGCAGACCCTCCGATGAAGGTGAGCGGCATCTGCCATGTAACTCCGTGTTATTGTGGTGGATAGTGTTATGTGTGGTGTGTGAGTTGCAGGTATGTTGGGGGCAGCACAAACACCCAGCCCCCGGACCATTGGAATAAACCAATGAAGGTTAAAATCCCCGACCCGGCCGGGAGTCGAACCCGGGATCCTCTGAACCGAAGGCCAGTTCGCTGACCATTCAGCCGATGAGTTGACGTAAATAAAAGATGAAAATCCATAAACATTTTTGCTTGGTACCCGCATAGTTCTGCCTGCTGTCATTTCTTGATGGATACAGTAATTTTGCATCCGTCCCTTGGCACAGGCCAGAGTAAAGTGTAGCTTCCACCGAAGTCCCAGTCAATATCCATGGCTGTGACAATTGCTAGTTGCTAGTTGTTTTACGTCGCACCGACACAGATAGGTCTTACGGCGACGATGGGACAGGAAAGGGCTAGGAGTGGGAAGGAAGCGACCGTGGCCTTAATTAAGGTACAGCCCCAGCATTTGCCTGGTGTGAAAATGGGAAACCACGGAAAACCATTTTCAGGGCTGCCGACAGTATGCAAGTTGCTGGGGTATGGGTAGTGCTGAGTAATGACGTTCAGTGCATGACTAGTGCATCTGAGTGTTATGAAATGTGCTGCTCATAGGGTCAGTCGTGCTGCAATAGTACTTTCTGACCCAGTGAGGAAAGCAGTGGCAAACTACCTCACTCCTCATCTTGCCTAGTACGCCTCATTTTGGTGCTGCCATTGGTTTTTGGGGTTTCCTTATAACCGCATAACCTTTGGTGGTGTTATTTGAGGATCCAACCAGCCTCTGGGCTGATGACCTAACAGACAGACAGACCCGCATAGTGACACATTTTAGAAACCGGTTCTTTATTCTTGAAAGTTTGCCTACCCTTGCTGTAGGGTCTTACGTGATGTCTATCCAGCTGGCTTATATTCTAATTCTTAGTCTAAATGTTCACCAGAAAAATACGTGGCATAAATACAATCAGCCAGGAATATCTGCTAATGAAAGTTGCCTGTTCGCCTGTTTTGATGCCTTGTTCGCAAAGACGAATGTGACAGTGTACGCTGTAAGAGACATGTTAAAAGTGTATTTATGAAAGGTCACGTTAGCATGTGGGCGAAGCTTTTGTTGACGTTTATTGCGCTATATTCCTCTTACTTCCTGACATTTAGCATGCTACCGTGTCGAGCGTGGGCGGGGTTCGATCTGAGCTAGTTCAAGGCCGTCTCTAACTTCGAGAGTACGGTATTCTACTAAACCGTTTATGGGATTAATTTCGGTTAGTAGCCTCTCTGCCCGTAGACCATCTGCATTGTAATTGCCAATGTACTGGTGAGCATCGTTGGATAATTGATTTCCTCCCTTGTTCAGGATACTATTGCTCATCCACGTTAAGAAAACAGTACTGCTCTTATGGACCTACAAGGAGTGAACACCCCCCCTCCCTATCTGAGATCCCATAATTTCTCGTGATTAAGGGATGTTATACTGTACTTTGTAATGTACTATGAAAGGCAGATTAAAAGTATGAAGCATTTTTTGCCCTGAATTATTAAAATAACTACATAACATTTTCTTTTTCATAAATATATTCGTAGGGAGGAAGCACAATGGCAGGAACAGCCATCGCTTCGTTGCCTTCCTTCATTTTTCCTTCTCATGTGTTGCTCTGGTACAAGCCTCGTGTAGTCCCTCACTCTGTGAACCGGCGGCAGCTCACTTGTAGTGAAGTCATCTACAGTATTTATTTGTTGTATCTGTGTTTTTAGGCTTTAAATCCGTGCGTACTTGTCTTGTGTTGAGTGAGAGCTGGTTATATATTGCGTAGTGTTAATGTGTGTTCTATTATTTTCGTAGTATACAGAAGTTGTTAATGAAGATTTTGGTGTTGTATTGAGCAGCGATACGGCATGGCATAACTTGCACTGATAAAAAAAAGCCGTGTGTTTTATTTCTGTTTGGTTTTGTTATTTAGCTGTTCTTTCTATAGCGCATTTTAATTTTACCACTTATTCACGACCGCATTTAATTTGACTGTTGTTT